>NW_027361763.1:6602500-7802500 GCF_039654945.1 Dendrobates tinctorius
CGATACTGACTGCTGAGCCGTGTATCTAATCCTATCCTGTGTGATACTGACTGCTGAGCTGTGTATCTAATCCTATCCTGTGTGATACTGTGTGCTGAGCTATGCAACTAATCCTATCCTGTGTGATACTGTCTGCTGAGTCGTGTATCTAATACTATTCTGTGCAATACTGCCTGCTGAGCCGTGTATCTAATCTTATCCTGTGTGATACTACTGAGCTGTGTATCTAATCCTATCCTGTGTGATACTGACTGCTGAGCTGCGTATCTAATCCTATCCTGTGTGACACTGACTGCTGAGCCGTGTATCTGATCCTATCCTGTGTGATACCGACTGCTGAGCCACGTATCTAATACTATTCTGTGTGATACTGTCTGCTGAGCCATGTATCAAATCCTATCCTGTGTGATACTGACTGCTGAGTTGTGTATCTAATCCTATTCTGTGTGATACTGACTGCTGAGCTGTGTATCTAATCCTTTCCTGTGTGATACTGACTGTTGAGCTGTGTATCTAATCCTATCCTGTGTGATACTGTGTGCTGAGCCATGTGTCTAATCCTATCCTGTGTGATACTGACTGCTGAGCCGTGAATCTAATCCTATCCTGTGTGATACTGACTGCTGAGCTGTGTATCTAATCCTATCCTGTGTGATACTGTGTGCTGAGCCGTGTATCTAATCCTATCCTGTGTGATACTGACTGCTGAGCCGTGTATCTAATCCTATCCTGTGTGATACTGACTGCTGAGTCGTGTATCTAATCCTCTCCTGTGTGATACTCACTGCTGAGCCGTGTATCTAATCGTATCCTGTGTGATACTGACTGCTGAGCCATGTATCTAATCCTCTCCTGTGTGATACTGACTGCTGAGCCGTGTATCTAATTCTATCCAGTGTGATACTGACTGCTGAGCCGTGTATCTATTCCTATCCTTTGTGATACTGACTGCTGAGCCGTGTATCTAATCCTATCCTGTGTGATACTGACTGCTGAGCCGTGTATCTATTCCTATCCTTTGTGATACTGACTGCTGAGCCGTGTATCTAATACTATCCTGTGTGATACTGTCTGCTGAGCTGTGTGTCTAATCCTCTCCTGTGTGATACTGACTGCTGAGCCGTGTATCTAATCCTATCCTGTGTGATACTGACTGCTGAGCTCTGTATCTAATCTTATCCTGTGTGATACTGACTGCTGAGCCGTGTATCTAATCCTATTCTGTGTGATACTGACTGATGAGCTGTGTATCTAATCCTCTCCTGTGTGATACTGACTGCTGAGCCGTGTATCTAATCCTATTCTGTGTGATACTGATTGATGAGCTGTGTATCTAATCCTATCCTGTGTGATACTGACTGCTCATCTGTGTATCTAATCCTCTCCTGTGTGATACTGACTGCTGAGCCGTGTATCTAATCCTATTCTGTGTGATACTGACTGATGAGCTGTGTATCTAATCCTATCCTGTGTGATACTGACTGCTCATCTGTGTATCTAATCCTCTCCTGTGTGATACTGACTGCTGAGCCGTGTATCTAATCCTATTCTGTGTGATACTGACTGCTGAGCTGTGTATCTAATCCTATTCTGTGTGATACTGACTGATGAGCTGTGTATCTAATCCTATCCTGTGTGATACTGACTGCTCATCTGTGTATCTAATCCTCTCCTGTGTGATACTGACTGCTGAGCCGTGTATGTAATCCTATCCTGTGTGATACTGGGCTCCCCCTGCAGTCTGTGTCAGAGGGTCGTCTGTGTTGGCACAGTAATAAATTGTGTTATTTCCAGCTTTACAGAAGGACGATAACACCATAGAAATGATAAGAATAATAGGCCTCAGCTACCACAACTGTCTACAAAGAAAACTGATGCAGATAGCAGCCAATCACAGCTCATTTTTCAGCTTTTTAACAGCTCTGGGACAGCGTGGCGAGTTTTGAGTGGCGACTTTTGTGTTTGGACTTTTATGTGGCGAGGTTGGTGTATGTGTGGTGAAATATGTGCTGAGGGTGGTATATGTGTTGGAGCACGTGGTAGTGTGTGGTGCATTTTGTGTGTGTGTTCATATCCCCGTGTGTGGTGAGTATCCCATGTCAGGGCCCCACCTTAGCAACTGTACGGTATATACTCTTTGGCGCCATCGCTCTCCTTCTTTAAGTCCCCCTTGTTCACATCTGGCAGCTGTCAATTTGCCTCCAACACTTTTCCTTTCACTTTTTCCCCATTATGTAGATAGGGGCAAAATTGTTTGGTGAATTGGAACACGCAGGGTTAAAATTTCACCTCACAACATAGCCTAGGACGCTCTCGGGGTCCAGACGTGTGACTGTGCCAAATTTTGTGGCTGTAGCTGCGATGGTGCGTATGCCAATCCCGGACATACATACATACACACATACATACACACACACACACACACACACACACACATACATACACACATACATACACACACACACACACACACACACACATACACACACACACACACACACACACACACACACACATACACACACACACACACACACACACACACACACACATACACACACACACACATACACACACATACACACACACACACATACATACACACATACATACATACACACATACATACACACATACATACACACATACATACACACATACATACACACATACACACATACATACACACACACACATACATACACACACACACATACACACACACATACATACATACACACATACATACACACATACATACACACATACATACACACATACATACACACACATACACACATACATACATACACACATACATACACACATACACACACACACATACATACATACACACACATACACACATACATACACACTTAGGCTACTTTCACATGTCCGTCGGTGGCATTCCGGCGCCATTCGGCAAAAAGATGGAGTGCCGGATCCAGCCGTGAACGGAGGGACCGGAAGTATATGCGTCGCATCTTATGGCGCCTGACACGGCTATGTTGCAAAGGGGTCACCAGGGAAGAAAAGGATCCAGGAGCCGGTGAACGGGGTATGAAAAAGAGAGAGAACGTGGTATGAAAGAGAGAGAGAACAGGGTATGAAAGAGAGAGAGAGAGAACGGGGCATGAAAGAGAGAGAGAGAGAGAATGGGATATGAAAGAGAGAGAGAGAGACCGGGGTATGAGAGAGAGAGAACGGGTTATAGAGAGAGAGAGAGATATCCAGGCATGCGCACAGGGTAAAACCGTGCATGCGGTGGCCGGATCAGGTAGAAGTCTAATCCGGCGGCCGGAATGTGCCATTGAGAAACATTGTCCCGCAGAGCCGGAAGGGCCGCATACGTCCATGTCTGGCTTTTTTCGCCGGACAAAAAAACGCTGCAGCACCCGTCCTGTCCGACCGCCGGACAGAGGAATTCAGCCGGATCCGGTAAAAACCGGAACAAACGGAAGCACATGCGGTGCGATCCGGTGCATGTGCTTCTCAATGACAAAAAACCGCATCCGGCGGTAAAAAAAAACGGATCCGTTTTTTTACACACACATGCCGGATTGTGCCTGACGGCACAAACCGGATGTGTGAAAGAGGCCTTACATACACACATACATACACACATACATACACACATACAGTACATACACACATACATACACACATACATACATACACAACCACATTGAGCTTTATAGATTAGATGTATGTGGATGTGTGCACTATATTCACTTTGAAAGTCCATGTATGCATTATACTGTAAGCACATATAGACGTGTGCACTGTACCGTATGTGCATATGTATGTGTGTATTGTACTGCCTGTACTTATGAATTTGTGTACTGTATGTGAATATATACTGTATATTTCTTAGGAATGTGTGTAGTATATGGGTATGCTGTAATGTATATACAGTACATGTCTGCATGTTTGAGTACTGTATTGAATGTGTGTACTTTACTGAATGTACTGTATATACTGTCCATATGTATGTGCATTCTGTATATATATATATATATATATATCTGTATATACTTTGTGCTGAATACACATAACTTTACAGTACTGTATGTGTAATATGTGATCTTTACACGTGTATGTACTTTATATATACACTATACATTATTCTATAAAACCACATTTTTCTAGCTACAGAAATAATGATGATAACAGTTGTAATAATTGCAGAGATTTCTATAAAGTATTCCTCTTCCTCTTTTCAGTGATACATATATCATTCTTTGTTGTCCCCGCTCATAGATAATGTCCCCCTGTTAGAGGGCGCTGGTAGAAATCCGCTCTTATCTCATCACATCTATATGACTTTCTGCACCTAGATTCCAGATCATAATGGAATTAATATAAGAATGAGGCTCTCCTCCAGGCTACAATATATCATCTCACAAATCCATCACCCCGGCCTTCTGCAGGACGCCACCATGATGGCTGAGCCTCTGATTAGGAGCTGATAGTCCATCAACCTGCTCACAATGGGCGGCTCTGCTAATCCAAGTGTATAATAGGCAGCAATTGTATTGATTTATTTTTGCTTTTTTTCAACTATTATTTTATTAATATTCTTACTACATTGTAATCTATATATATAAAAATGAATGTGTGTGTGTGTCACCAACCAATCACAAAACGTCTTTCATTTCATCAGAGCTGTTCAAAAGAAGCTGAGCTGTGATTGGTTGCTATGACCAACAGTTTTCCTTGCAAACAATCACTAAGCATCTCTCATTTCACCAGAGCTGGTTAAAAGAAGCTGAGCTGTGATTGGTTGCTATGACCAGCAGTTGTCCCACTTGACCACACCTAAGCAGACACTGACATGGTGGGAGAAATCTAGCATCCCTGGGAACATAAGCTCCAGCCATCGTCTGCCCCCCTGAATGGAGCAGAGAGCACGACAGAAATAAATCCCCCCTCCCTGCCCATCTACCCATCACACATCCTCCATCCCATAGGTACATCTTCCCTCTTAAAGGGATCATTGGTATGGAAGTCAGAGCAAATCCATCCAGCTCTTTGGTTTTGACCCCAGGCCTCTCTTAAAGGGATCATTGATATGGAATTTAGGGCAAATCCACTCTGCGCTTTGGTACTGATCCCAGGCCATTCTTAAAGGGATCCCTGGTATGGAAGTCAGGGCAATTGCCTTCAAATGCTCTGGTACTGACCACAGGCTCTCTTAAAGGGATCTCCTTTATGGAAGTTAGGGCAAATCCCTCGGCACTCTGATTCTAACCCCAGGGTTCAATTAAAGGGATCATTGGTATGGAAGTCAGGGCAAATCCACTCAGCGCTCTGGTTCTGATCCCAGGCTTTCTTAAAGGGATCCCCAGTACGGAAGTGAGGGCAAATCCACTCAGAGCTCTGGTTCTGACCCAAGGCCCCTCATAAAGGGATCCTTGGTACGGAAGTGAGGGAAAATCCACTCTGTGCTTTGGTACTGACCACAGGCCTCTCTTAAAGGGATCTCTGGTATGAAAGTTAGGGTAAATCCCTGAGCGCTCTGATTCTCACCCCAAGGTTTTTATTAAAGAGATCATTGGTATGAAGTCAGGACAAATCCACTCAGCGGTTCTGACGCCAGGCCTCTCTTAAAGGGATCCCCAGTATGGAATTTAGGACCGTTCCACTCAGTGCTCTGTGGTTCTGACTCCAGGCTGACGGGATGATGTGGGATATTAGTGGTAGTAGTCCGGTGGCTCTGGCTGACGGGATGATGTGGGATATTAGTGGTAGTAGTCCGGTGGCTCTGGCTGATGGGATGATGTGGGATATTAGGGGTAGTAGTCCGGTGGCTCTGGCTAATGGGATGATGTGGGATATTAGGGGTAGTAATCCGGTGGCTCTGGCTGACGGGATGATGTGGGATATTAGGGGTAGTAGTCCGGTGGCTCTGGCTGACGGGATGATGTGGGATATTAGGGGTAGTAGTCCGGTGGCTCTGGCTGACGGGATGATGTGGGATATTAGGGGTAGTAGTCCGGTGGCTCAGGCTGATGGGATGATGTGGGATATTAGGGGTAGTAGTCCGGTGGCTCTGGCTGACGGGATGATGTGGGATATTAGGGGTAGTAGTCCGGTGGCTCTGGCTGATGGGATGATGTGGGATATTAGGGGTAGTAGTCCGGTGGCTCTGGCTGATTGGATGATGTGGGATATTAGGGGTAGTAGTCCAGTGGCTCTCGCTGATGGGATGATGTGGGATATTAGGGGTAGTAGTCCGGTGGCTCTGGCTGATGGGATGATGTGGGATATTAGGGGTAGTAGTCCGGTGGCTCTGGCTGACGGGATGATGTGGGATATTAGGGGTAGTAGTCCGGTGGCTCTGGCTGACGAGATGATGTGGGATATTAGGGGTAGTAGTCCTGTGGCTCTGGCTGACGGGATGATGTGGGATATTAGGGGTAGTAGTCCGGTGGCTCTGGCTGACGGGATGATGTGGGATATTAGGGGTAGTAGTCCAGTGGCACTGGCTGATGGGATGATGTGGGATATTAGTGGTAGTAGTCTGGTGGCTCTGGCTGACGGAATGATGTGGGATATTAGGGGTAGTAGTCAGGTGGCTCTGGCTGATGGGATGATGTGGGATATTAGGGGTAGTAGTCCTGTGGCTCTGGCTGACGGGATGATGTGGGATATTAGGGGTAGTAGTCCGGTAGCTCTGGCTGACGGGATGATGTGGGATATTAGGGGTAGTAGTCCGGTGGCTCAGGCTGATGGAATGATGTGGGATATTAGGGGTAGTAGTCCAGTGGCTCTGGCTGACGGGATGATGTGGGATATTAGGGGTAGTAGTCCGGTGGCTCTGGCTGATGGGATGATGTGGGATATTAGGGGTAGTAGTCCGGTGGCTCTGGCTGATGGGATGATGTGGGATATTAGGGGTAGTAGTCCTGTGGCTCTGGCTGACGGGATGATGTGGAATATTAGGGGTAGTAGTCCGGTGGCTCTGGCTGACGGGATGATGTGGGATATTAGGGGTAGTAGTCCGGTGGCTCTGGCTGATGGGATGATGTGGGATATTAGGGGTAGTAGTCCGGTGGCTCTGGCTGATGGAATGATGTGGGATATTAGGGGTAGTAGTCCTGTGGCTCTGGCTGACGGGATGATGTGGGATATTAGGGGTAGTAGTCCGGTGGCTCTGGCTGACGGGATGATGTGGGATATTAGGGGTAGTAGTCCGGTGGCTCTGGCTGATAGGATGATGTGGGATATTAGAGGTAGTAGTCCGGTGGCTCTGGCTGATGGGATGATGTGGGATATTAGTGGTAGTAGTCCGGTGGCTCTGGCTGATGGGATGATGTGGGATATTAGTGGTAGTAGTCCGGTGGCTCTGGCTGATGGGATGATGTGGGATATTAGGGGTAGTAGTCCGGTGGCTCTGGCTGATTGGATGATGTGGGATATTAGGGGTAGTAGTCCAGTGGCTCTGGCTGATGGGATGATGTGGGATATTAGGGGTAGTAGTCCAGTGGCTCTGGCTGACGGAATGATGTGGGATATTAGGGGTAGTAGTCAGGTGGCTCTGGCTGATGGGATGATGTGGGATATTAGGGGTAGTAGTCCGGTGGCTCTGGCTGATGGGATGATGTGGGATATTAGGGGTAGTAGTCCGGTGGCTCTGGCTGATGGGATGATGTGGGATATTAGGGGTAGTAGTCCTGTGGCTCTGGCTGACGGGATGATGTGGGATATTAGGGGTAGTAGTCCGGTGGCTCTGGCTGACGAGATGATGTGGGATATTAGGGGTAGTAGTCCAGTGGCTCTGGCTGATGGGATGATGTGGGATATTAGTGGTAGTAGTCCGGTGGCTCTGGCTGACGGAATGATGTGGGATATTAGGGGTAGTAGTCAGGTGGCTCTGGCTGATGGGATGATGTGGGATATTAGGGGTAGTAGTCCTGTGGCTCTGGCTGACGGGATGATGTGGGATATTAGGGGTAGTAGTCCGGTAGCTCTGGCTGACGGGATGATGTGGGATATTAGGGGTAGTAGTCCGGTGGCTCAGGCTGATGGAATGATGTGGGATATTAGGGGTAGTAGTCCAGTGGCTCTGGCTGATGGGATGATGTGGGATATTAGTGGTAGTAGTCCGGTGGCTCTGGCTGACGGGATGATGTGGGATATTAGGGGTAGTAGTCCAGTGGCTCTGGCTGACGGGATGATGTGGGATATTAGGGGTAGTAGTCCGGTGGCTCTGGCTGATGGGATGATGTGGGATATTAGGGGTAGTAGTCCTGTGGCTCTGGCTGACGGGATGATGTGGGATATTAGGGGTAGTAGTCCGGTGGCTCTGGCTGACGGGATGATGTGGGATATTAGGGGTAGTAGTCCGGTGGCTCTGGCTGATGGGATGATGTGGGATATTAGGGGTAGTAGTCCTGTGGCTCTGGCTGACGGGATGATGTGGGATATTAGGGGTAGTAGTCCGGTGGCTCTGGCTGATGGGATGATGTGGGATATTAGTGGTAGTAGTCCGGTGGCTCTGGCTGACGGAATGATGTGGGATATTAGGGGTAGTAGTCCGGTAGCTCTGGCTGATGGGATGATGTGGGATATTAGGGGTAGTAGTCTTGTGGCTCTGGCTGACGGGATGATGTGGGATATTAGGGGTAGTAGTCCAGTGACTCTGGCTGATGGGATGATGTGGGATATTAGTGGTAGTAGTCCGGTGGCTCTGGCTGACGGAATGATGTGGGATATTAGGGGTAGTAGTCCAGTGGCTCTGGCCGATGGGATGATGTGGGATATTAGGGGTAGTAGTCAGGTGGCTCTGGCTGATGGGATGATGTGGGATATTAGGGGTAGTAGTCCAGTGGCTCTGGCTGATGGGATGATGTGGGATATTAGGGGTAGTAGTCAGGTGGCTCTGGCTGACGGGATGATGTGGGATATTAGGGGTAGTAGTCCGGTAGCTCTGGCTGACTGGATGATGTGGGATATTAGTGGTAGTAGTCCGGTGGCTCTGGCTGATGGGATGATGTGGGATATTAGGGGTAGTAGTCCAGTGGCTCTGGCTGACGGGATGATGTGGGATATTAGGGGTAGTAGTCCGGTGGCTCTGGCTGACGGAATGATGTGGGATATTAGTGGTAGTAGTCCGGTAGCTCTGGCTGATGGGATGATGTGGGATATTAGGGGTAGTAGTCTTGTGGCTCTGGCTGACGGGATGATGTGGGATATTAGGGGTAGTAGTCCAGTGACTCTGGCTGATGGGATGATGTGGGATATTAGTGGTAGTAGTCCGGTGGCTCTGGCTGACGGAATGATGTGGGATATTAGGGGTAGTAGTCCAGTGGCTCTGGCTGATGGGATGATGTGGGATATTAGGGGTAGTAGTCAGGTGGCTCTGGCTGATGGGATGATGTGGGATATTAGGGGTAGTAGTCCTGTGGCTCTGGCTGACGGGATGATGTGGGATATTAGGGGTAGTAGTCCGGTAGCTCTGGCTGACTGGATGATGTGGGATATTAGTGGTAGTAGTCCGGTGGCTCTGGCTGACGGGATGATGTGGGATATTAGGGGTAGTAGTCCAGTGGCTCTGGCTGACGGGATGATGTGGGATATTAGGGGTAGTAGTCCGGTAGCTCTGGCTGACGGGATGATGTAGGATATTAGGGGTAGTAGTCCGGTGGCTCTGGCTGACGGGATGATGTGGGATATTAGGGGTAGTAGTCCGGTGGCTCTGGCTGACGGGATGATGTGGGATATTTAGGGGTAGTAGTCCGGTGGCTCTGGCTGACGGGATGATGTGGGATATTAGTGGTAGTAGTCCGGTGGCTCTGGCTGACGGAATGATGTGTGATATTAGGGGTAGTAGTCCGGTAGCTCTGGCTGATGGGATGATGTGGGATATTAGGGGTAGTAGTCCGGTGGCTCTGGCTGACGGGATGATGTGGGATATTAGTGGTAGTAGTCCGGTGGCTCTGGCTGATGGGACGATGTGGGATATTAGGGGTAGTAGTCCGGTGGCTCTGGCTGATGGGACGATGTGGGATATTAGTGGTAGTAGTCCAGTGGCTCTGGCTGACGGGATGATGTGGGATATTAGTGGTAGTAGTCCGGTGGCTCTGGCTGACGGAATGATGTGGGATATTAGTGGTAGTAGTCCGGTAGCTCTGGCTGATGGGATGATGTGGGATATTAGGGGTAGTAGTCCAGTGGCTCTGGCTGACGGGATGATGTGGGATATTAGTGGTAGTAGTCCGGTAGCTCTGGCTGATGGGATGATGTGGGATATTAGGGGTAGTAGTCCAGTGGCTCTGGCTGACGGGATGATGTGGGATATTAGTGGTAGTAGTCCGGTGGCTCTGGCTGACGGAATGATGTGGGATATTAGTGGTAGTAGTCCGGTAGCTCTGGCTGATGGGATGATGTGGGATATTAGGGGTAGTAGTCTTGTGGCTCTGGCTGACGGGATGATGTGGGATATTAGGGGTAGTAGTCCAGTGACTCTGGCTGATGGGATGATGTGGGATATTAGTGGTAGTAGTCCGGTGGCTCTGGCTGACGGAATGATGTGGGATATTAGGGGTAGTAGTCCAGTGGCTCTGGCTGATGGGATGATGTGGGATATTAGGGGTAGTAGTCAGGTGGCTCTGGCTGATGGGATGATGTGGGATATTAGGGGTAGTAGTCCTGTGGCTCTGGCTGACGGGATGATGTGGGATATTAGGGGTAGTAGTCCGGTAGCTCTGGCTGACTGGATGATGTGGGATATTAGTGGTAGTAGTCCGGTGGCTCTGGCTGACGGGATGATGTGGGATATTAGGGGTAGTAGTCCAGTGGCTCTGGCTGACGGGATGATGTGGGATATTAGGGGTAGTAGTCCGGTAGCTCTGGCTGACGGGATGATGTAGGATATTAGGGGTAGTAGTCCGGTGGCTCTGGCTGACGGGATGATGTGGGATATTAGGGGTAGTAGTCCGGTGGCTCTGGCTGACGGGATGATGTGGGATATTTAGGGGTAGTAGTCCGGTGGCTCTGGCTGACGGGATGATGTGGGATATTAGTGGTAGTAGTCCGGTGGCTCTGGCTGACGGAATGATGTGTGATATTAGGGGTAGTAGTCCGGTAGCTCTGGCTGATGGGATGATGTGGGATATTAGGGGTAGTAGTCCGGTGGCTCTGGCTGACGGGATGATGTGGGATATTAGTGGTAGTAGTCCGGTGGCTCTGGCTGATGGGACGATGTGGGATATTAGGGGTAGTAGTCCGGTGGCTCTGGCTGATGGGACGATGTGGGATATTAGTGGTAGTAGTCCGGTGGCTCTGGCTGACGGGATGATGTGGGATATTAGTGGTAGTAGTCCGGTGGCTCTGGCTGACGGGATGATGTGGGATATTAGTGGTAGTAGTCCGGTGGCTCTGGCTGACGGGATGATGTGGGATATTAGGGGTAGTAGTCCGGTGGCTCTGGCTGATGGGATGATGTGGGATATTAGGGGTAGTAGTCCGGTGGCTCTGGCTGATGGGATGATGTGGGATATTAGGGGTAGTAGTCCGGTGGCTCTGGCTGATGGGATGATGTGGGATATTAGGGGTAGTAGTCCGGTGGCTCTGGCTGATGGGATGATGTGGGATATTAGGGGTAGTAGTCCAGTGGCTCTGGCTGACGGGATGATGTGGGATATTAGGGGTAGTAGTCCGGTGGCTCTGGCTGACTGGATGATGTGGGATATTAGGGGTAGTAGTCCAGTGGCTCTGGCTGACGGGATGATGTGGGATATTAGGGGTAGTAGTCCGGTGGCTCTGGCTGACTGGATGATGTGGGATATTAGGGGTAGTAGTCCGGTGGCTCTGGCTGATGGGATGATGTGGGATATTAGGGGTAGTAGTCCGGTGGCTCTGGCTGATGGGATTATGTGGGATATTAGTGGTAGTAGTCCGGTGGCTCTGGCTGACTGGATGATGTGGGATATTAGTGGTAGTAGTCCGGTGGCTCTGGCTGATGGGACGATGTGGGATATTAGGGGTAGTAGTCCGGTGGCTCTGGCTGATGGGACGATGTGGGATATTAGTGGTAGTAGTCCGGTGGCTCTGGCTGACGGGATGATGTGGGATATTAGTGGTAGTAGTCCGGTGGCTCTGGCTGACGGGATGATGTGGGATATTAGTGGTAGTAGTCCGGTGGCTCTGGCTGATGGGATTATGTGGGATATTAGGGGTAGTAGTCCGGTGGCTCTGGCTGATGGGATGATGTGGGATATTAGGGGTAGTAGTCCGGTGGCTCTGGCTGATGGGATGATGTGGGATATTAGGGGTAGTAGTCCGGTGGCTCTGGCTGATGGGATGATGTGGGATATTAGGGGGAGTAGTCCGGTGGCTCTGGCTGATGGGATGATGTGGGATATTAGGGGTAGTAGTCCGGTGGCTCTGGCTGATGGGATGATGTGGGATATTAGGGGTAGTAGTCCAGTGGCTCTGGCTGATGGGATGATGTGGGATATTAGGGGTAGTAGTCCGGTGGCTCTGGCTGATGGGATTATGTGGGATATTAGGGGTAGTAGTCCGGTGGCTCTGGCTGATGGGATGATGTGGGATATTAGGGGTAGTAGTCCGGTGGCTCTGGCTGATGGGATGATGTGGGATATTAGGGGTAGTAGTCCGGTGGCTCTGGCTGATGGGATGATGTGGGATATTAGGGGTAGTAGTCCGGTGGCTCTGGCTGATGGGATGATGTGGGATATTAGGGGTAGTAGTCCAGTGGCTCTGGCTGACGGGATGATGTGGGATATTAGGGGTAGTAGTCCAGTGGCTCTGGCTGACGGGATGATGTGGGATATTAGGGGTAGTAGTCCGGTGGCTCTGGCTGACTGGATGATGTGGGATATTAGGGGTAGTAGTCCGGTGGCTCTGGCTGACTGGATGATGTGGGATATTAGGGGTAGTAGTCCAGTGGCTCTGGCTGATGGGATGATGTGGGATATTAGGGGTAGTAGTCCGGTGGCTCTGGCTGACTGGATGATGTGGGATATTAGGGGTAGTAGTCCAGTGGCTCTGGCTGACGGGATGATGTGGGATATTAGGGGGAGTAGTCCGGCTGCTCTGGCTGACGGGATGATGTGGGATATTATAGTGAATGTGGCTATGTGGAGTGGGTGGGGATCTACAATCAGGTTTATATATATATATATATATATATATATATATATATATACTCATTATAATTTGCTATAACTACCCGTAGTTAGTTACAATACCCGGGCAGCGGCGGGTTCTTCACCTAGTCATTTTTATATTTCACTAATTTAAAGGCAACAATCATCATGAGTTCCTGTTTCTTTTAGTGAAAGGAAGAAACAAGACGGAGCCAGAAACATCTGATGCTGCATATCTGAAAGCATTGGGCCAAATAAATGTGAATCCTGCTGTCTGCACCACAGACTGTACAAAAGAGTAAATGTTTCTATTCAGTTATATATGAGCAGATTGTAATTATCTAGATCAAAAAATCTTAAGACTATTTATCATCTATCTATTATCTGTCTATTAATTATCTATTATCTATATATCATCTATGTATTATCTATTATCTATATATCGATCTACATATTATCTATCTATTATCTATCTATTTATCTCACTGTTATCTATCTATCTTCTATGTATCTACCTATTATCTGTCTGTCTGTCTATCTCTCTCTCTATCTTTCTATTATCTATCTTTCTATCTATCATTTATCTATCTTATCATTGTTAGGCTTTATGGAGCAATTTCTAGATCTGACCGGTGATATATCGCTCTTCCTACATTCTGGCTTGGGTAGCTTCCTATAGTCTGTATAATCTGAGCTCCTGTTCTACCCTCCTTTGCGCCTTCTTACTTTTTCTCTTGGGACTTCTTATGCTGGGACTAATGATGCTACAGAACCAGCTTGGAATAATGCATGGATTTTGTGATACTCTGCCTGCAGACGTTACTGGTATCTGCGTCTGTTACCACCCAGTGGTTGCAGAGTGCATTGCAGGTTCTTTTGCGCTTTGCTAACAGTATGGGCTATATACATGATTTTCGCCACATTGTGCACTTGGCCATCAGGCGAGTGACTGACAGTAATGTGTTCACTGCGATTTCAGTTGTATCTAAGGACTAATTGCCTGAAGGGAAGTGCACCATGTCGCCATATGATAAACTGAAACCAGGCGGCGGTCATTACCGCGGAGGGAGCTTGGTCTCTAATAAGTCATCACTGGATTGGAATAATGACTCGCGTCACCTCAATTATCTCTAACACTTCTCACGTGTCAATACTTAAGTATCATCTGAAATCTTGAAGGGTTCCTCCTCCTCTATAAGATCAGAAAAATCTTCCTTGTGACGACGCACAAAAGAAAATTATTCATGTTTTGGTAAAAAAAAAAGGAATAAAAAAAATTGACATCCCCTATTTAAGAAGCTGTTGTCAATAGGACAACAAAGAAATGCAATCACTACATGATAATGAAAGCAATGAGGAGCTGGAGGACGGGCCTCCTCAATCAGGTGTGAAATGGAGGGGCCTCTCCGATCAGGAGTAATAGGGAGGGGCCTCCCCGATCAGGAGTAATATGGAGGGGCCTCCTCAATCAGGTGTGAAATGGAGGGGCCTCCCCGATCAGGAGTAATATGGAGGGGCCTCCTCAATCAGGAGTAATATGGAGGGGCCTCCTCAATCAGGAGTAATATGGAGGGGCCTCCCCGATCAGGTGTAATATGGACGGGCCTCCCCGATCAGGAGTAATGTGGAGGGGCCTCCTCAATCAGGAGTAATATGGAGGGGCCTCCCCGATCAGGTGTAATATGGATGGGCCTCCCCGATCAGGTGTAATATGGAGGGGCCTCCTCAATCAGGAGTAATATGGAGGGGCCTCCCCAATCAGGTGTAATATGGACGGGCCTCCCCGATCAGGAAAAACATGCAGGGGCCTCCCCAATCAGGAGTAATATGGAGGGGCCTCCCCAATCAGGAGTAATATAGAGGGGCCTCCCCGATCAGGTGTAATATGGAGGGGCCTCCCCGGTCAGGTGTAATATGGAGGGGCCAACCCGATCAGGTGTAATATGGACGGGCCTCCCCGATCAGGAAAAACATGCAGGGGCCTCCCCAATCAGGAGTAATATGGAGGGGCCTCCCCAATCAGGAGAAACATGCAGGGGTCTCCCCGATCAGGAGAAACATGCAGGGGCCTCCCCGATCAGGGGCAATATGGAGGGGCCTCCCCGATCAGGTGTAATATGGAGGGGCCTCCCCGATCAGGTGTAATATGGATGGGCCTCCCCGATCAGGAGAAACATGCAGGGGCCTCCCCGATCAGGTGTAATATGGAGGGGCCTCTCTGATCAGGAATAATATGGAGGGGCCTCTCTGATCAGGAGTAATATGGAGGGGCCTCTCTGATCAGGAGTAATATGGAGGGGCCTCTCTGATCAGGAGTAATATGGAGGGACCTCTCCGATCAGGAGTAATATGGAGGGGCCTCCCGGATCAGGAGTAATATGGAGGGGCCTCCCCAATTAGGTTAAATATGGAGGGGCCTCCCCAATCAGGAGTAATATGGAGAGGCCTCCCCGATCAGGAGTAGTATAGAGTTGCCTCCCCGATCAGGTGTAATATGATGGGGCCCCCCAGAACAGAAGTAATATGGAGAGGCCTCTCCAATCGTGTGTAATATGGAGGGGCCTCCCCGATCAGGAGTAATATGGAGGGGCTTCCCCGATCAGGAGTAATATATGGAGGGGCCTCCCCAATCAGGAGTAATATGGAGGGGCCTCCCCGATCAGGAATAATATGGAGGGGCCTCCCGGATCAGGTTTAATATTGAGGGGCCTCCCTGATCAGGTGTAATATGACGGGGCCTCCCCGATAAGGTGTAATATGATGGGGCCTCCCCGATCAGGTGTAATATGGAGGGGCCTTCCCGATCAAGAGTAATATGGAGGGGCCTCCCGCATCAGAAGTAATATGGAGGGGCCTCCCTGATTAGGGTGTACTATGGCGGGGCCTCCCCAACAGGAGTAATATGGAGGGGCCTCCCCGATCAGGTGTAATATGGAGGGACCTCTCTGATCAGGAGTAATATGGAGGGACCTCTCTGATCAGGAGTAATATGGAGGGACCTCTCCGATCAGGAGTAATATGGAGGGGTCTCCCCGATCAGGAGTAATATGGAGGGGCCTCCCGGATCAGGAGTAATATGGAGGGGCCTCCCGGATCAGGAGTAATATGGAGGGGCCTCCCCGATCAGGTGTAATATGACGGGGCCTTCCCGATAAAGAGTAATATGGAGGGGCCTGCCCGATCAGGAGTAATATGTAGGTGCCTCTCCGATCAGGAGTAATACGGAGGGGCTTCCCCGATCAGGAGTAATATGGAGGGGCCTCCCCGATCAGGTGTAATATGGAGGGGCCTCCCCGATCAGGTGTAATATGGAGGGGCTTCCCTGATTAGGGTGTACTATGGCGGGGCCTCCCCAACAGGAGTAATATGGAGGGACCTCTCTGATCAGGTGTAATATGGAGGGGCCTCTCCGATCAGGAGTAATATGTAGGTGCCTCTCCGATCAGGAGTAATACGGAGGGGCTTCCCCGATCAGGAGTAATATGGAGGGGCCTCCCCGATCAGGTGTAATATGGAGGGGCCTCCCCGATCAGGTGTAATATGGAGGGGCCTCCCCGATCAGGTGTAATATGGAGAGGCCTCCCCGGTCAGGTGTAATATGGAGGGGGCTCCCCATTCAGGTGTTTGTGGAGGGGCCTCCCCGATCAGGTGTAATATGGAGAGGCCTCCCCGGTCAGGTGTAATATGGAGGGGGCTCCCCATTCAGGTGTTTGTGGAGGGGTTTCCCCTATCAGGTGTAATCTAGAGGAGCTCCCTCGCTCTGGTGTAGTATGGAGAATGCCATAATGTGATTTAATACAGGGACCTCAATGCTATGATTTAATGTGCATGGCCGGCTCCGAGTTTTCGTGGGCCCTGGGCGAAAGAGTCTCAGTTGCCCCTTTAACACATACCACAACTCAAGATCTACAGATAAGAAATATAGGTATAGTACAATGCCAAATTCTTCACTTCTTACAATAGATATCACTCATATAATGTATGTTCTATAATAGCTCATAGACCGTTGAATCCTCACAGAGCACAGTGCCTGTCCTGGGGGGATTCAAAAGTCTGCAGTCAGAGTGACACACAGAGTTGCTGCAGACTTTTAATTTTAGACTGTACAGTATAGTGCTCCATACAGTATATACATGGTCCTTGATACAAGAAAAAAGAGGGGGAGAAGCCAGCGCTGCTTGTGGTCAGAACGTAATACATAAAGTGTGAAAACACACATTGGTTTCTATCTGTATTCAAAAATGAGACATTTAGCAAAAAATTGATCAATTGTTTGAGCTACCCCGCCACGTCAAGGCAGTCTCGTATGGGGAGTCCTACTCTACGTTTTTTATGTTCGCTGTGCCATTGCGGCCTCCTAAATGTATAAAAGCAAGACCTCATTACATGCACACTGTACCTCAAGCATTTCAAAATCGTTCCTATGGCACCAGAGGACAAGCGCAGATAAAGGTTAGCCAGGTCCATGCAGACATTTCAGGTCCAACCTCCACACTGCCTGACCAGCACCACAGATAAAGGACGATCCAGGCCCAGATACAGGTGCGTAATCAAATAAAGCCTAGGGCAGGGCAGGGCCGCTGTTAATGTGAACAGCAGCCTAGATCAATCACTAAGAAAACAGAAAGAATAGCGTACATGACCCAGCGCGCACGGCTACAGTGGTGGTCAGCCACAAAACCAATATCAAGAAAAAAGAGGGGGAGAAGCCAGCGCTGCTTGTGGTCAGAACGTAATACATAAAGTGTGAAAACACACATTGGTTTCTATCTGTATTCAAAAATGAGACATTTAGCAAAAAATTGATCAATTGTTTGAGCTACCCCGCCACGTCAAGGCAGTCTCGTATGGGGAGTCCTACTCTACGTTTTTTATGTTCGCTGTGCCATTGCGGCCTCCTAAATGTATAAAAGCAAGACCTCATTACATGCACACTGTACCTCAAGCATTTCAAAATCGTTCCTATGGCACCAGAGGACAAGCGCAGATAAAGGTTAGCCAGGTCCATGCAGACATTTCAGGTCCAACCTCCACACTGCCTGACCAGCACCACAGATAAAGGACGATCCAGGCCCAGATACAGGTGCGTAATCAAATAAAGCCTAGGGCAGGGCAGGGCCGCTGTTAATGTGAACAGCAGCCTAGATCAATCACTAAGAAAACAGAAAGAATAGCGTACATGACCCAGCGCGCACGGCTACAGTGGTGGTCAGCCACAAAACCAATATCAAGAAAAAAGAGGGGGAGAAGCCAGCGCTGCTTGTGGTCAGAACGTAATACATAAAGTGTGAAAACACACATTGGTTTCTATCTGTATTCAAAAATGAGACATTTAGCAAAAAATTGATCAATTGTTTGAGCTACCCCGCCACGTCAAGGCAGTCTCGTATGGGGAGTCCTACTCTACGTTTTTTATGTTCGCTGTGCCATTGCGGCCTCCTAAATGTATAAAAGCAAGACCTCATTACATGCACACTGTACCTCAAGCATTTCAAAATCGTTCCTATGGCACCAGAGGACAAGCGCAGATAAAGGTTAGCCAGGTCCATGCAGACATTTCAGGTCCAACCTCCACACTGCCTGACCAGCACCACAGATAAAGGACGATCCAGGCCCAGATACAGGTGCGTAATCAAATAAAGCCTAGGGCAGGGCAGGGCCGCTGTTAATGTGAACAGCAGCCTAGATCAATCACTAAGAAAACAGAAAGAATAGCGTACATGACCCAGCGCGCACGGCTACAGTGGTGGTCAGCCACAAAACCAATATCAAGAAAAAAGAGGGGGAGAAGCCAGCGCTGCTTGTGGTCAGAACGTAATACATAAAGTGTGAAAACACACATTGGTTTCTATCTGTATTCAAAAATGAGACATTTAGCAAAAAATTGATCAATTGTTTGAGCTACCCCGCCACGTCAAGGCAGTCTCGTATGGGGAGTCCTACTCTACGTTTTTTATGTTCGCTGTGCCATTGCGGCCTCCTAAATGTATAAAAGCAAGACCTCATTACATGCACACTGTACCTCAAGCATTTCAAAATCGTTCCTATGGCACCAGAGGACAAGCGCAGATAAAGGTTAGCCAGGTCCATGCAGACATTTTAGGTCCAACCTCCACACTGCCTGACCAGCACCACAGATAAAGGACGATCCAGGCCCAGATACAGGTGCGTAATCAAATAAAGCCTAGGGCAGGGCAGGGCCGCTGTTAATGTGAACAGCAGCCTAAATCAATCACTAAGAAAACAGAAAGAATAGCGTACATGACCCAGCGCGCACGGCTACAGTGGTGGTCAGCCACAAAACCAATATCAAGAAAAAAGAGGGGGAGAAGCCAGCGCTGCTTGTGGTCAGAACGTAATACATAAAGTGTGAAAACACACATTGGTTTCTATCTGTATTCAAAAATGAGACATTTAGCAAAAAATTGATCAATTGTTTGAGCTACCCCGCCACGTCAAGGCAGTCTCGTATGGGGAGTCCTACTCTACGTTTTTTATGTTCGCTGTGCCATTGCGGCCTCCTAAATGTATAAAAGCAAGACCTCATTACATGCACACTGTACCTCAAGCATTTCAAAATCGTTCCTATGGCACCAGAGGACAAGCGCAGATAAAGGTTAGCCAGGTCCATGCAGACATTTCAGGTCCAACCTCCACACTGCCTGACCAGCACCACAGATAAAGGACGATCCAGGCCCAGATACAGGTGCGTAATCAAATAAAGCCTAGGGCAGGGCAGGGCCGCTGTTAATGTGAACAGCAGCCTAAATCAATCACTAAGAAAACAGAAAGAATAGCGTACATGACCCAGCGCGCACGGCTACAGTGGTGGTCAGCCACAAAACCAATATCAAGAAAAAAGAGGGGGAGAAGCCAGCGCTGCTTGTGGTCAGAACGTAATACATAAAGTGTGAAAACACACATTGGTTTCTATCTGTATACATTTTATACATTTAGGAGGCCGTAATGGCACAGCGAATATAAAAAACGTAGAGTAGGACTCCCCATACGAGACTGCCTTGACGTGGCGGGGTAGCTCAAACAATTGATCAATTTTTTGCTAAATGTCTCATTTTTGAATACAGATTGAAACCTATGTGTGTTTTCACACTTCTTGTATTACGTTCTGACCACAAGCAGCGCTGGCTTCTCCCCCTCTTTTTTCTTGATATTGGTTTTGTGGCTGACCACCACTGTAGCCTTGCGCGCTGGGTCAGGTACGCCATTCTTTCTGTTTTCTCAGTGATTGATCTAGGCTGCTGTTCACATTAAACGGCAGCCCTGCCCTGCCCTAGGCTTTATTTGATTACGCACCTGTATCTGGGCCTGGATCGTCCTTTATCATGTGGTGCTGGACAGGCAGTGTGGAGGTTGGACCTGAAATGTCTGCATGGACCTGGCTAATCTTTATCTGCGCTTGTCCTCTCTGGTGCCATAGGAGCGATTCTGAAATGCTTGAGGTACAGTGTGCATGTAATGAGGTCTTGCTTTTATACATTTAGGAGGCCGTAATGGCACAGCGAATATAAAAAACGTAGAGTAGGACTCCCCATACGAGACTGCCTTGACGTGGCGGGGTAGCTCAAACAATTGATCAATTTTTTGCTAAATGTCTCATTTTTGAATACAGATTGAAACCTATGTGTTTTTTCACACTTCTTGTATTACGTTCTGACCACAAGCAGCGCTGGCTTCTCCCCCTCTTTTTTCTTGATATTGGTTTTGTGGCTGACCACCACTGTAGCCGTGCGCGCTGGGTCAGGTACGCCATTCTTTCTGTTTTCTCAGTGATTGATCTAGGCTGCTGTTCACATTAAACGGCAGCCCTGCCCTGCCCTAGGCTTTATTTGATTACGCACCTGTATCTGGGCCTGGATCGTCCTTTATCATGTGGTGCTGGACAGGCAGTGTGGAGGTTGGACCTGAAATGTCTGCATGGACCTGGCTAATCTTTATCTGCGCTTGTCCTCTCTGGTGCCATAGGAGCGATTCTGAAATGCTTGAGGTACAGTGTGCATGTAATGAGGTCTTGCTTTTATACATTTAGGAGGCCGTAATGGCACAGCGAATATAAAAAACGTAGAGTAGGACTCCCCATACGAGACTGCCTTGACGTGGCGGGGTAGCTCAAACAATTGATCAATTTTTTGCTAAATGTCTCATTTTTGAATACAGATTGAAACCTATGTGTGTTTTCACACTTCTTGTATTACGTTCTGACCACAAGCAGCGCTGGCTTCTCCCCCTCTTTTTTCTTGATATTGGTTTTGTGGCTGACCACCACTGTAGCCGTGCGCGCTGGGTCAGGTACGCCATTCTTTCTGTTTTCTCAGTGATTGATCTAGGCTGCTGTTCACATTAAACGGCAGCCCTGCCCTGCCCTAGGCTTTATTTGATTACGCACCTGTATCTGGGCCTGGATCGTCCTTTATCATGTGGTGCTGGACAGGCAGTGTGGAGGTTGGACCTGAAATGTCTGCATGGACCTGGCTAATCTTTATCTGCGCTTGTCCTCTCTGGTGCCATAGGAGCGATTCTGAAATGCTTGAGGTACAGTGTGCATGTAATGAGGTCTTGCTTTTATACATTTAGGAGGCCGTAATGGCACAGCGAATATAAAAAACGTAGAGTAGGACTCCCCATACGAGACTGCCTTGACGTGGCGGGGTAGCTCAAACAATTGATCAATTTTTTGCTAAATGTCTCATTTTTGAATACAGATTGAAACCTATGTGTGTTTTCACACTTCTTGTATTACGTTCTGACCACAAGCAGCGCTGGCTTCTCCCCCTCTTTTTTCTTGATATTGGTTTTGTGGCTGACCACCACTGTAGCCGTGCGCGCTGGGTCAGGTACGCCATTCTTTCTGTTTTCTCAGTGATTGATCTAGGCTGCTGTTCACATTAAACGGCAGCCCTGCCCTGCCCTAGGCTTTATTTGATTACGCACCTGTATCTGGGCCTGGATCGTCCTTTATCATGTGGTGCTGGACAGGCAGTGTGGAGGTTGGACCTGAAATGTCTGCATGGACCTGGCTAATCTTTATCTGCGCTTGTCCTCTCTGGTGCCATAGGAGCGATTCTGAAATGCTTGAGGTACAGTGTGCATGTAATGAGGTCTTGCTTTTATACATTTAGGAGGCCGTAATGGCACAGCGAATATAAAAAACGTAGAGTAGGACTCCCCATACGAGACTGCCTTGACGTGGCGGGGTAGCTCAAACAATTGATCAATTTTTTGCTAAATGTCTCATTTTTGAATACAGATTGAAACCTATGTGTGTTTTCACACTTCTTGTATTACGTTCTGACCACAAGCAGCGCTGGCTTCTCCCCCTCTTTTTTCTTGATATTGGTTTTGTGGCTGACCACCACTGTAGCCGTGCGCGCTGGGTCAGGTACGCCATTCTTTCTGTTTTCTCAGTGATTGATCTAGGCTGCTGTTCACATTAAACGGCAGCCCTGCCCTGCCCTAGGCTTTATTTGATTACGCACCTGTATCTGGGCCTGGATCGTCCTTTATCATGTGGTGCTGGACAGGCAGTGTGGAGGTTGGACCTGAAATGTCTGCATGGACCTGGCTAATCTTTATCTGCGCTTGTCCTCTCTGGTGCCATAGGAGCGATTCTGAAATGCTTGAGGTACAGTGTGCATGTAATGAGGTCTTGCTTTTATACATTTAGGAGGCCGTAATGGCACAGCGAATATAAAAAACGTAGAGTAGGACTCCCCATACGAGACTGCCTTGACGTGGCGGGGTAGCTCAAACAATTGATCAATTTTTTGCTAAATGTCTCATTTTTGAATACAGATTGAAACCTATGTGTGTTTTCACACTTCTTGTATTACGTTCTGACCACAAGCAGCGCTGGCTTCTCCCCCTCTTTTTTCTTGATAATGGTCCTTGATACAGTATTATGGGCCCCATATAATTCTCCAAACAGTATAATGAGCCCCATATAATGCTCCATACAGTATCATGAGACCCATATAATGCTCCGTACAGTATAATGAGCCCCATATGGTGCTCTATGTAATGCAAATTTATCTATCTAGATACTTTTAGAGAAAATGTCACGTTTGGAACAAAACGTCGCCATTGTGACTTTATATCAACAAATCACAGAAACCTTTTTGGATTTCTGGAGTGCTGCCTTTTTCTTCATTGGATCTACTCATGGTTTCGTAATAAAAAAGAATGCATCTATCTATCTATCTATCTATCTATCTATCTATCATCTATATATTATTTTTCTATTTATTGTATTTCTATGTATCTATCATCTATCTATCTACGTATCTATTATTTATCTGTCTTTCTGTCTATCTATCTATCAATCTATCTCCAGATGATATTCCCTCTGCAGTCATTGACATTTTACATTAAGGTCTAAAGTACAAGCTGTAAAATTCAAGAAAAGAAATAGAAATAAAGCTGTGACCTGTGGAGCGGCGTGCCTGCTGTGTGAGTGTCAGGGGCTGCAGCCGGGGTGAGGTGGTGCCCCGCACAGAGCCCAGACTGGGGATTCTGTCACTGAACATGTGATGTGTGGGGTCGCTCAGACATAGGGTCCCAATCTGCTCCTCCATTATCCACATCCTAAGGATTATTTACGACAATCTCACACATTGCTGGGTTTTAGGAAATTTTTGGCTCAGTGGTGCGGGGTGCTGCGTGCGGGGTCACAGAGGTAAAGGGTCATCAATTAATATGTCAGGGGCACAGAAGAATGAGGGATGAGGATTAAGTGATGGAAAATGATGATTACAATGCCTTTAATTAACTACTGAATATTATTTGACCGCAGTGCTCAAGGGGTTAATTCAAGCACTGCAGTGAGGATTGTAATAAGTCACCACAATCCCCCCCAATCACATCCCTGCACCCACTAAACGTCATTTCTCGCCATCACAATTGAAATATCAGCGGTTACGGGAGGATTCTTCCATCTGTGCAGGTCGTCTGATCTTTATATCGAATGAATAATCAATATTCATATACCCCATAAGAGGTTTGGGGGCGATAGAGTGAAATAGGGGGAGATATAGGGGGCGATATAGAGGGTGATATAGGGGGCTATATAGAGCGCTATATAGGGGGTGATCTGGGGGGGCAATATAGGGGACAATATAGAGGGCTATATAGGGGCGATATGGGGGCATATAAAGGACTATATAGGGGGCGATATAGAGGGTAATATGGGGGAGATATAAAGGGCGATAATAGGGGGCAACAGAGGGTGAAATGGGGAGATATAAAGCACAATATAGAGGGCGATATAGGAGGCAATATAGAGGGCAATATACAGTAGGGGCGATATAGAGGGCGATATAGGGGGCGATATATGGGGTGATATAGAGAGAAATATGGAAGCGATATAGGGGGCGATATAGAGGGCGATATAAAGGGCAATATAGGGGGTGATATAGAGGGCGATATAGGGGGCGATAATAAGTGTGATATAGGGGGCAATAAAGAGTGCGATATAGGGGGCGAAATATAGGGCGATATAGGGAGTGATATAGAGGACAATATAGGAGGCAATATAGAGGGCGATATAGGGGAGATATAGGGGGCGATGTTGGAGGTGATATAGAGGGTGATATAGGAGGAGATATACTGGGCGATATAAGAGGTGATATAGAGGGCGATATAGGGGGTGGTATAGGGGGCAATATAGAGGACGATATAAGGGGTGATATAGGGGGCAATATAGAGTGTTATATGGGGGAGATATAAAAGGCGATATTAAGGGCAATATAGGGGGCGATATAGAGGGCGATATAAGGGGTGATATAGAGGGCTACATAGGGGCAAAATAGAGGGTGAAATGGGGGAGATATAAAGGGCGATATAGAGGGAGATATAGAGGGGGATATAGGGGGCAAAATAGAGGGTGATATGGGGATATATACTGGGCGATAAAGGAGGCAATATAGAGGGCAATATAGGGGGTGTTAGGGGGAGATATAAAGCATGATATAAGGGTTCGATATAGAGGGCTATATAGGGCGTGATAGAGAGGACTATATAGGGATTGAAATAGAGGGCAATATAGTGGCAATATAGAGGGCTATATAGGGGCAATATAGAGGGCTATATAGGGGTGATATAGGAGCAATATAGAGGGCTATATAGGGGTGATATAGGAGCAATATAGAGGGTGATACTGTATATGGGAGATATAGAGTGCAATATAGAGGGTGATATAGAGGACTATATAGGGGCAATGTAAAGGGCGATATAGGTGGCAATATAGAGGACAATAAAGTAGGTGATATAGAAGGCGATATAGAGGGCGATATACGGGGTGATATAGAGGGCGATATAGGGGGTGATATAGAGGGCAATATAGCAGGCGATATAGAGGGCGATATAGAAGGCAATATAGAGGGTGATATGGAGAGATATAATGCGCAATATAGGGGCGATATAGACGACTATATAGGGAGTGATATAGACGGCTATATAGGGGGTGATATAGACGGCTATATAGGGGGTGATATAGACGGCTATATAGGGGTAATATAGAGGGTGATATAGGGGGAGATAAAGAGGGCGATATAGGGGGCGATATAGATGGATACATAAGGGGTGATATAGAGGGCGATAAAGGGGGTGATATAGGTGGTAATATAGGGGCAATATAGAGGGTGATATAGATGGATACATAAGGCGTGATATAGAGGGCGATATAGGGGGCGAAATAGAGGGTGATGCTGCTCAGTCACAAATTTCCATAAGATCTACAACAACCCTGAAAACCTATTCATAGAGTGATATAGGACAATATAGGGCACAATTCTGCTCAGTGCTGGATCTATGGAAGATCTACATCCTCCCCGAAAACCTATTCCTTTTGATGAGCAACATGTAATATTTCATTCCCCCCCAAGGGGGCGCCGCATGGAATTTAGGCACTTTGTTTCTGGTTTCTCCTCACATCAGACAATCATTTGGTGAACGGATTATTATGGAGGGACCAGTGTAATACTGTATATAGGAGGAATGGAAAAGAGAAGAACAGAAGGACAGAAAGACTGACACAGAGACAGAGAGAGAGCGACAGAGAGAGAGACAAAGCTTTTTATGACTTCTCTTAACCAAAGAAAAAGCAGAACAAAGAATGGACATAATCCTCAGCTCTTAAAAAAAAAAAAAAAAAAAGCACAATTGAGTGATAGTTTTTTGGAGACTTGTGCCCCATATGTGTCTGTGGTGGTGATGTGCGCTGCACCCTAGTGAGCTGAGGACTAGTAAACATCTAGTCCTCCATATTCATGAGCTGTGTTTAACCCCGCCCCCACGGCTGATTGGCATCTTTCTGCCTATGCACCGTGTACACAGAAAGCAGCAAACCAGTGATGTGGGCGGAGCTATCCACGGCACAGCATTCCGAGCTCTGCTAGATAAGCTCAGTACATAATGTCTACACTGAGATTTGTGAAGCATTCGAACCATGAATTTTAAGCAAAAATCCCTGTGGGCAACTTGCCTGTTTTGGGGAGGTTTTTTGGAAGAGAGGTGACATGCACATATTTTTCCCCGAGGCATTTTCAAAACCTTTTCAGGAAAAAAAAACCTCAAACAACCCGTCACGTAACAACACAGCTGTGTGCACACGGTGTGCTTTACATGCAAGCTTCTTCCTAAAGTGGCTTTGCCATAATGTTGGTGGTGGCTCCGCTAACAAAGTCTTTTATCTATATCTTCTATTATAGAGCTTCGTTTGGAAGCCGCCTGAAGAATAAATATGAAAAAAAAATTTGCTGAGTTTTTAAAGCAAAAATTGAGCATAAAATCTCCAAATCTTCAACAACAACTCAAAATTCCTTTAAAAAAATGAAGTTTCCATTCACTTTCTGCTCTAAAAACATCGCAAAAAGACACAGGAAACAGAACCACAAAAAGCCAATCAAAACGGCCATGTCATAGAAAAAACGCTCCAAAAATTGCAAAAAAAAAACCCTACAAGTTTTTCATGGAAATTTAGGCTACATTCCCAGAATTAATGTTTTTGGTGAGTTTTCAACGCTGCATATTTTTGAAAAAATACAAGTAACCTATTTTGATTAATGGGTGCAGAAACTCTGCAACAGAAAAACTCACCAAAAACTAATCATGTGACCCAAATGCAAGCAGAGTCGCCAACAACTCATGCCTTGTGCGGTGTTCACACTGAGTCTAAGCTTCTAGGAAACTGCGCGGAAGCTCCAAGTTTTTTTGGGAAATTTCTGCTCACTTTCCTTTCCAAAAACTCTGCAAAATATTCACAAAAAGTTTGGAAAACTCTTGGGACACTTATTTAGAAAATGTTTTCTGCTCATCAGAGTTTTTTTTGATTGTTTGGTTTTTTTTGTTTTTTTTAGAAAATGGAATAAGTCTGGTGGACAAAAAAGAAAAAACCCATCCCGGTCTATTCTGCTGCTTTCTTGATTGCAGCTCCTCCCTGAATATGAATGCACGGAGATCGATGATGAGCGCGCTGCCCGGCCGGCATCTTGGGGTCAATAGCTGGATATTGTCCTCAGTGTGAATGCTGGAGTACAATCACTCTTTATTGCAGCGTTTGCTTTAGTATTAGACGATGGGTTGGCTGCGCTCGGGGCGACTACACCGTGACCCGTCGGGGCCAGTTTAATACTTACACAGCGATTAAAGTTAAACATACGCTCTATGCCTCTGAATTCAGTCCCCGGTGACCAACCCTCGAATTATAGGCAAGGAGAGCTTGACCAGGAGCAACGCACTTCTCTCCTACTGATGACCTTCCCTGATCATTCTCCTGCCCGCTGCGATGGTCAGCCAGCAGACCTCTATGGAGGTCAATAGTGATGAGTGAGTATACTCGTTGCTTGGGTTTTCCGAGCATGCTCGGGTATCCTCCGAGTATTTTGGCGTGCTCAGAGATTTAGTTTCTGTCGCCGCAGCTGCATGTTTTTCAGCTGTTAGGCAGCCTGAATACATGTGAGGAATGCCAGCAGCCGCAAATCATGCAGCTGAGAAGAAAACTAAATCTCCGAGCACGCCAAAATACTCGGAGGACATCCGGGCAACGAGTATACTCGCTCATCACTAATGCACACCACTTCTTCATTATGGTCCATGGGATAATCCAGGTTGGGTCTGTATTCAGTGATCTCCAGCAGTCCAATACAGAGTGGTGCCCATTTAGATCCCAGCATACAGGATCAGTGGGGGTCCTAGCAGTCAGACCCCCAGTTATCAGCATCAACTACACTTTTGAGTTAACGTCCTCATTGGCTCTGCCCTTTTATCCTTTGATTCGGGAGCGGCGCCAAGACAAACTCTTCAGTGAGAAGTCAATAACTGATACAAGCAGCTAATCCATGAAGTGTGGAGCCCGATCCTCACAAGCAGTCCTAAGCAAAGCGTCCGGACTTCAGACGCTAGGCGTAAAAACAACATTGCACCATCCACTTAATGCACATGCATTTTTTATGACAGCAGTTTATTGGAAGCCGCGACGAGTAATAAATTATTGTTTCGCCTGCTGACTGAGTTATTTTACTCTATGTCAGCCGCTCCTCGCAAAGACAAATAAACTCCGATCCTTAAAGTTACCGCAAAATGTTTAACCCTTCTTATAGGTCACTGTACAATAATGGGTAATGCCAGGGCTACCCAGAAAGGACTGACGCCATCATAGGAGACCCTCCATCATACAACGTTGACCCTGAGCTTATCAGCAAAGAACATTCATTACAGAAATAGAAGAGCTGAACTTACTGGAAAGAGGCAAGGGGGGTCGCATATGTGGTGCCCCCAGTAGCATGGTTGCCGCAGTGGATTTGCTTCCCTCCAGGGGGTAGTGATGCCATATCTGGAAGCAGTGATAGGGTCTCTTTATCAGGTAGTTCCAGCACACAGCACAGTTCTTAATCCAGGCCAGCAGAGGGAACTCTGAACCTAACAGCAGAGGAGCTGCTCTCTGTGGTCAGGGATAGGAAGTTAGTTAGAGTGTAGACAGGGAAGAGTGTGGACATGTGGAGACCAGCTGGAGACTAGAGCTAGAGCAGAGCTCGTCCCCAAGCTGAAGCGCAGAGGCCGGACGCCGGAGTTCGAGGCTGTGTGGATACTAAAGGACCCACAGCAGAAACCGGAGGAACAAGAGGCTGTAAATGCTCTATTCCCAACGGAGACTTGATGACACAGTAGCAACGTGTGAGCCAGAGATGCCATTAAGGGCAGTTCATGAGGGAGGCTACAGCGACCTGTCATGCGAGTGGAGTTCTAAGTAACAGACAGAAAGAGGAACTTGTGTGGAGTTCAGAACCGCAAGTACTTCAGAATAGCGCTAGAAAGGAGACCTCACAAGCCATGTGCATGGAGAGATTCCCAAATTGCTTCCAGGCTGATAAATTCATGTACCATCTGTAATCTGAGTCCTGGACTGTACCTGCAAAGCCCAGTAAAAGGTAAAAGAAATTGCACTCTGTTGTGTCCTTTGTATTCTTCCTGCATCACCTTCTCAGCACTGCTACATCTCTTGCTACCTACTATTTCCCCATCTATTCCTCAACATCTTTCATCTTCCTGGGACTCAGCTCTGCCTGTGGAGAGCTATTCCACCTCTGCTGCATCCCACCATCTGTCCCAGAGGATCTGCACTGCAGCGCTGGTCCCTTCTGACCAGATACCACAGGTGGCGTCACAAACTCTTATTACCAAAAACTCTTCTTTATCATCCCCTGTAAATAACCCCCTTTCATTGGACACCCAGGGCCACGGACCGGGTCACTACCACTATTACACTGTCCCTTTAAGAAAGCGGCCCGGTACCGAGTACCCCACTTGCCCTGGCAGGCACTCCATGTACATTGTTGATTGCTGGGGTTTAACCATTGGGATCTCCCCCAATCATAAGAACAGGGCTCTGAAATACCCCATTAAAACAAAAGGGCTGCACTAACATTTCTCCCACAGTCCAACGGACAATGAACGGTGTATGCGTGTGCATGTGCAGCCTCTATTGTAGAGTGGCATCGGAATGGTGTGTTTGCGCATGCACAACCTCCATTGTAGAGAGGCATCAGAACGGTGTGTGTGCGCATGTGCAGCCTCCATTGTAGAGAGGCATTAGAACATTGAGTGTGCGCGTGCGCAGCCTCCATTGTAGAGGCATCAGAACGATGTGTTTGCGCATGCGCAGCCTCCATTGTAGAGAGGCATTGGAACTGTGTGTGCGCATGCGCAGCGTCCGTTGTAGAGAGGCATCAGTGGGATTATTCAGTCATTTATGGCACATTCACATGTTCCTAATCTCGAACAGATTATGTTGTCTTTCTAATGTATGCTGACTTTTATGGAAGTTTCAAAAATAGTTGAGCAAACAGTCTTGCTATGAGGCCAAGTTCACATGAACGTATACAAAGATAAGTCCTATTTTCATCCAGAAAAAAATGAATGTTTTTTTCTATTGTCACCCATTTGACATCTATTTTTTTACACATCAGTAGGTTTTAAAATTTACATGAGCAAGTACAGTGAGGAATGCTACTAAATTACAATGTATCACTAAAAATTGGATGCTATACAGTTGGTCCCTGTAGGATCCTTTTTTTGTGCAAGAATTGGGTATTATCATTCAATATGCAGAATAAATCACAATGTAAACTATATATATTTTTAAATATATCTCTGAGACCTGATAGGGCTAGTGTAATTACTGTGAAAATTCATGTCACAATGGCAGTATAATCATTTGTGAAAGTTTAAACACACACATCTAACCAGCTTGATAGCTCATCAATGTTCTTCCTCCCTGCTGCTGAATCTTCACTCACATTGTTTGCTTAAGAGCACTTGTGTCTCTCCTCCCTGCTGCAGCCCATTTTCTGCTTTCCTCGCCTGATTGACAGCACCTTAGTGTCCCTCTTCCCTGCTGCTGAATCTCCACCCACCTAGTCTGATGGCTCACTCCTCAGTGCACCTCTTCCCTGTTTCTGAACCTTCATCTATCTAGTCTGATTGCTCACTCCTCAGTGCACCACTTCCCTGTTTCTGATCCTTCATCTACCTAGTCTGATTGCTCACTCCTCAGTGCACCTCTTCCCTGTTTCTGATCCTTGATCTATCTAGTCTGATTGCTCACTCCTCAGTGCACCTCTTCCCTGTTTCTGAACCTTCATCTATCTAGTCTGATTGCTCACTCCTCAGTGCACCTCTTCCCTGTTTCTGATCCTTCATCTACCTAGTCTGATTGCTCACTCCTCAGTGCACCTCTTCCCTGTTACTGAACCTTCATCTACCTAGTATGATTTCTCACCCCTAAGTGCACCTCTTCCCTGTTTCTGTGTCTTCATTGATCTAGTCTGTTGCTCACTCCTCAGTGCACCTCTTCCCTGTTTCTGAAGTGCCACCTTTCTACTCTGACTGCTCACTCCTCAGTGCACCTCTTCCCTGTTTCTGAACCTTCATCTATTTAGTCTGATTACTCACTCCTCAGTGCACCTCTTCTCTGTTCTTAAACCTCCACCCCCCTAGTCTGACTTCTCACTCCTCAGTGCACCTCTTCCCTGTTTCAGGACTTTCATCTATTTAGTCTGATTGTTGACTCCTCAGTGCACCACTTCCCTGTTTTTGAAGCTCCAACTTTCTAGTCTGATTGCTGACTCCTCAGTGCACCTCTTCCCTGTTTCTGAACCTTCATCTATCTAGTCTGACTGCTCACTCCTCAGTGCACCTCTTCCCTGTTTCTGAACCTTCATCTATCTAGTCTGACTGCTCACTCCTCAGTGCACCTCTTCCCTGTTCTTAAACCTCCACCCCCCTAGTCTGACTGCTCACTCCTCAGTGCACCTCTTCCCTGTTTCTGAACCTTCATCTGTTTAGTCTGATTGCTGACTCCTCAGTGCACCTCTTCTCTGTTTACGCACCTCCACCCAGATTGTCGGATTGATCACTCCTGTGTGTCTCCTTCCGACTTCTAAATCTCCACCCACATAGGCTGCTCATCAGCTTCTCCTTGCTGCTGAAATTTCACCTGAATGTCCACCAGATTATCATTACTCTTAGAGTATCCTTAGAGTATCTCTTAACTGCTCCTAAATTTACATCCCCACAGCCTGATATGAGAGCTGCTCACTGTCCCTCCTCCATGTTGCTGCTAAAATCTCACAGTGCTCAGTACAAGCTGCAGTTATCAATGTGGCTGAATGGACGGATATTAAATACACTCACTATTTAGCTATGCTAATAAAATGCTGATGTCACTATCTGGAGGATACAGTCATTCTGAGATGAATTTTCAAAGTAAAAACATGAGCCTCATCAGGTCTAAGAGATTGAATTATTAATATAATCAGATTGTAGTGTGAAATCCACTTTAAAGCCATAGGACTACAGAATCCAGACTGTGAGGAGTTTCTTGTTAATACTTTAAGGGCTTCCAGCAGGATTCTTTACAGCCATACATCCCCAAAGGACTTTTTTTTTCTTATCTATTTCAATTAACAGAAATCATTGTTCAATCATAACTTTAATGGCCGATCATCTTTCCCTTCGCTAAAATTACATCATAAAAGACATTTAATTGGAATCGAATAGTAATTGAATGACTTTACTCACACAAAGAATTGCGATAAAGACGCTTTCTTAAAAGACCCCATGGAATTAAAAGCGGCTCCATCAAATGTTGGCGATAAGGTGAAATTTTAACCCACGGTGAACCACACATCATCAGTCCGCATTTATACACAATACCGTGAGCAAAAATGTAATTTGATGGGGCATATCGCAGTGCAATCGGGTCCCACCACCTTCTTTACACAGGGACTGTTTCTTTTGGCAACAATAATCAAGAAGCTGCAGCTTCATACCCCTCCTCCCTCTCCTTCTTCTCATTTATGTATTGTTTCACATTAGGCAGGATCTTTTTAGGGTCTGAGTACTCTTCTGAAAATAAAGCAAGGAAGTATGCCCTGACAAGTTTTAGAACTTCCATTTAGTAGATTGACCAAAGAGAATGGGCACTTACCCCCCCTCCTCTCCGGGGATCTAGAACATCTTTCCATTACATGGATACTTTTTGCGTTGATGTAAATATAACAGTTGTCCTACGGGCCAATCAGATGTTTCCCTTTCCATCTTTCCTGTTGGACATGTACAAAAGACTCACTGACAAGCTGCAGCTGCATATCCCTCCTCCCTCCCCACCCTTCCCACTATTTAATATACTAAATTAGAGAAGGGTTTTCAGGACTGAAAAAGGTTCTGAATATATAAAGTCTTCTCGCAAGTAGGAAAAAGTGAGGTTGTAAGAAGAAAAGAGAAAGATGCCACTTCAGTATCATTGTAGATACTCAATCAACTCACGTGTAGCAGTGATTTAGGGGGAAAAACCATAAAAGTATGATCATATCATAAAAATAAATAAAATGCGGATGCGCTTAAAAAATTACTGTTTTTTTCTCATTACTTAAATTATAAAATTGAAATAAGCAACTGTGTAATATACGCTATCAGAGAAATCTTCTTTTCCCCACTGGTAAAATTTGTCTTTTGTGAATGCAGAATTTCTCATTTCTCAGAAAGAAAATGACAGTTAGTGCTCGTAATGTTTTATGGAACTTGCAGCAAATACAGATTTTCCATTTTTTATTTTAAATAGGAGATGACAATTGGTGCTCATAATGTTTTATGGAACTTGCAGCAGATACACACGTTCCATTTTCTGAGATAGAAGAAAACAGTTGGAGCTTATAATGTTTCATGGACGTTGCAGAAGATGCAGAATTTCCATCTGCTGATATAGAAGACGACAGTTAGTGCTCATAATGTTTTATGGAACGTGCAGCAAATACAGATATTCCATTTTTTTTTAAAATAGGAGATGACAATTGGTTCTCATTATGTTTTATGGAACTTGCAGCAGATACAGATGTTCCATTTTCTGAGATAGAAGAAGACAGTTGGTGCTCATAATGTTTTATGGACTTGCAGAAGATGCAGAATTTCCATCTGCGTATACAGAAGATGACAATTAATGCTCATAAATGTTTTATGAAACTTGCATCAAATACTGATTTTTCATTTTTTTAAGATAGCAGATGACCATTAGTGCTCATAATGGTTTATGGAATCTGCAGAAGATAAAGATTTTCCATTTTTTGAAATAGAAGATGACAATTGGTGCTCATAATGTTTTATGGACGTTGCAGAAGATAAAAAAATTTCCATCTGCTGATATCGTAGATGATAGTTAGTGCTCATAATGTTTTATGGAACTTGCAGCAAATACAGATAATCAATTTATTTAAAATAGGAGATGACAATTGGTGCTCATTATGCTTTATGGAACATGCAGCAGATTCAGATGTTCCATTTTCTGAGATAGAAGAAGACAATTGGTGCTCATAATGTTTCACAAAACTTGCAGAAGATACAGAATATCCATCTGCATACATAGAAGATGACAGTTAGTGCTCATAATGTTTTATGCAACTTTCAGCAAATAAAGATTTCCCATTTTTTAAGATAGCAGATGACCATTAGTGCTCATAATGGTTTATGGAATCTGCAGAAGATACAGATTTTCTATTTTTTTTTTAAATCGGAGATGGCAATTGGTGCTCATAATGTTTTATGGAACTTTCAGCAGATAAAGATGTTCCATTTTCTGAGATAAAAGAAGACAGTTAATGATCATAATGGTTTATGGACTTGCAGAAGATGCAGATTTTCCATTTGCTTGTATAGAAGATGACAGTTAGTGCTCATAATGTTTTATGGAACTTGCAGCAAATAAAGATGTCCCATTTTTTTAAGATAGCAGACGACATTTGGTGCCCATAATGGTTTATGGAACCTGCAGCACGTACAGATTTTCCATTTGCTGAGATAGAAGATGACAGTTAGTGCTCATAATATTTTACAGAGCAAAGAAAAATGAAAAACGGTTACTCTTTATGCCCAGTTTTAATGAACTGATGGAGTGTGTTCACACATGATGGCCACAATATATCTTTAGGGAATTTTTTTAGAAAACCATTAAAAAAAAATTACATAAGTGGAAAAATCACATTGAGTTTTTCGAAACTTTCTGAAAATTGAAAATCCGCTTTTTCGAAAAAACTATTGTAAAAAAAAAAACCCTGAAAAGCATTAACGCCTACCACAATCATAGATCGTCTATGTCATTTTCAGAAATGAAGCAGTTCTAAAACTCAGACGTAGGAAAGTCGGCTAGTGCTACCAATACGTTTCCGCAGGAATTCATAATTCTTTGCCTACTTAGATATTCTGCAGAAAATCTTGACTGTTATCTAAAATATAGAAAAATAAAGAAAATAAGGACGCCCCAGGATGAAGTTATGCCGGTCTCTGAGGACAGAATAATGCAGCAACTTTCCAAATTAAACACTTAATACATATTTCAAACTCTTATAAATAGTGGGAAAAATAAAGAAATAAAATGCAGATATTTTCCCTGGGTTTGAATATTTCATAGAGTAAGCACTTTGCCATCTTAAAAGTACAAATTATTCCACATGAAGCCTTCAGCCGCAGAAAAAGCTGTTTATTAGGCGAGAGAATTTGGCGCGGGAGCGTATTGATATGGATTTTTCAATGAAAGCATAACTGAATAATACATAGTACATTACCGCAGCGCTTGAGCGGCTATCGTATGCTAACAACGTTTTCAGCAGAATTGGCATGAAATAAATTGAAATTTGTTGGAAAGATTTAAAAAAAATAAAAAATCCATTAAATGTTCATGACATTGTTCATATAAATGTTGGCATTTTTTTTTAAATCTACATACAATATCCAAGTCCTGGCTCATAGACAAAGCATTGAGGTATATATGACCCTCGGGCAAGTTGTACAGAGGGTCAAACATGTATTTTTGATAGGAACAGCAAAGAAATTTCATCATCGTCCCTCATGGGCGGTCTTGTTTCAGGGCGCCACCCCTGAGCAATCAAGGCTGACATTAGAAATATCAGAATTTCTAGTATAAGTAGAACTAGGTCGGTCCCATGAATGAGGAAATGGTAGGTGAGAGGTTGCAGGAGTTGTCCACTCCTCGGGCAATACGTTCTCAATCAGCATGTTTGTTCTCGAAAATAACAACACTCACTGGTGCCGGCGCTGTTCCAGCGGTGTCGGCACTCACTCTCTTTGGACTCATGTGAGCCCTGTGACCAATCAGTGCTGGCTTTACTCACCCCATCTTTGGAGTATCAGATATCAAGAGGAGGTAAGATCCGTTCAAAGGCGGGGAGAGTGAAGGCAATTAGGTGCAAGGCTCACGTGAGTCCCGGGAAAGTGAGTGTTGACACTGCTGGAACAGCATCGACATTGGAGATTAGCATAAGTGTTGTTATATTACTGGGGCAAACATGTTGATTGAAATGGCGCTGTTCGAGCAGTTGACAACCCCTTTAAGGTAGGATCAGGTGCACAATTGCAGAGGTTGCAAACACACCCAAACACTGGAAACCAAGGTGTCAAAATGGTCCCTTTGACCCATATGACAAGACCAATACCCAAACAATATTTGCTTCTTTCTCTACCAGAGCTGATAATTTAGTCTGAAAATTCTCAATTTACAGGTATAATGTGTGTTCAGTAAATAATACATTTGGTGCTCATGATGTTCTATGGAACTTGCAGCAGAATGTCTATATCCACCTATAGCCCCTCCCTCTCTTCATACAATTGTAGAGGAGAAGACCAGGCTGTAGACGCTGGCAGGGCACCGGGTCTGGAACTTCTGGGGCCACACCTACTGTTGCTGGGGAGAAGGAGATTGGAGATGGGAGATGAAGCAGACCCTTAACCTGTGTACAAGGGGCATAGTGAGCCATAGATGACTAAAAGTGTTTGTGTGGGAAATGTGAGGGGCTTCTCACCAGAGAAAGGAGACAGTGAGGACCGGCACCGGGCTGCAGGGAAAGGTAGGCAGTATAGCAAAAATTGCAGCCGGGTGCGGTGATGACTCGCAGGTTACAGTGGGTGTGGGAAGGGATGCACGCCGAGCGGAGGACTACGGTGGACTCCACTCTGCTACGCTGAAGCATAACGGACTAGGGGCTCAGCGGGTAAGACCGGTGACCGCCCACTGCCACCAGAAGGGAGACCGACTTGTTAGGCAGGGAATTTGGAAGAACTCAGCAACGGCCTCAGCCGGGAACCAACCAACCAACCATCTGACTCAGGAAAAGAAACGGACAACTGAATCACGCTAAGTGGAATTAATATATTGACTGTCATTTTGAATTACCCTCTCCCTGTTTACCCTTCATCCTTTACCTGTTTATTTCTTGTTGGTTACCCCTGTACTGTAATACGAGTAATTGCTAACCCCTGCTCTGTGCCTCCGTGTCACTGCATCCGAATACCTGTGTTACAGAATCTGTCATCTGTCATCTCCTATCTCAGTAATGTAAAAAAAAACTGTCTTCAATCAATAAGCATTCACCCCTGAAATGAGAGTGAAAGTCCAATTTAGGAGGCTAAAGAAGCAGGTTTATCTGATGAAATGTAATACAATGTTTTTTAACAATGGTTACTCTTTAAGCATTGGGATTCTCCTGTTGTAGATTTTGCATAAGAGACTTGGACCTTTAGGTTGCTCCACTGGATAGGCCCTTTATCAACTCTTTAGCCCAAGCCCTTTATCATACAGAATGAAAAAGCAAATATAATAAAAAATTGACCTTTAGGTATTGCACATACTTTTCATCGCTCCTAAGGTACTGCCACACTTAGCGATGCACCTGCGATCCCGACCAGCGATATGACGTGCCAGGATCGCTGGTGCATCGCTAAGTGGTCGCTAGTGAGCTGCCACACAGGCAGATCTCACCAGCGACATAGCAGGGGTTGCTACTTACCTGTCAGACGAGGCGATCCCGACGTCTTCCCGCCCGCATCCACGCGTCGCTCATCGGCGCAACAGGAAGCTGACGATGAGAAATGGTCCAGGCCGTTCTCGCGCGATCAGCGATAATCAGCGGGGGAGCCGGTTGGAGATAAGTATCACACATAGCGATATCGCTAGCAATATCGCTATAACGTCACTGGTTTTGTGACGGGGCCTTTAGGGTATGCATACACAACATCTTTTAAGCTGCTGAAGGTTTTCCAAGACGAAGCCACTTCGGGAAAGCTATAAAGGGCGAGCGGTCCCAAACCAAGCTGCCCAAAGCCAAGACATGTTACTTCTGTTAACTGCTCCAGGGTTTATGAACTTTAAAGATGCTACAGAAAGTAACAGAAGACTGATCGCGTGCACAACAAGTTGTTTCCATATTGCTGTTTTGTGGCCCTTCTTCAGTTGGCTTCCAGGTGAAATCCGCATGGATAAGACGTCCTGTGCACATGGCCTTTGGGTACAGCGCAAACGGAAAAATTTGTATCGACATCTAGCCGAGAACCACAAAAAAAATCTTTTACAAGAACCGGAAAAAATGCACAAAAGCTATCAAAAAAGTTAATAAAATGCTAAAAATTTGTGAAACTAAACCACAGGTACAGAACATACATTTTTTCAATCCACTTTTTATAAAAGCACAAACGAAAACGTTATCAAACTTGGAAGGGGACGCCTATAGGATCACTTGACCCTTCTTGGTACTTTCTTTCTAATAAAAAGAATAACAGACACAGGCGGAGAGAAATCAGTGATTTGCCAGTCAGCCTCAGACTGCATTTAGATTTCAGCTCTGGGGTTCTCAGAGAGCCAATTCTCCATTGGATTGTTATGGCAGGGCAAGGAATTAAGTGGTCTTCTCTTATTCTTTATATTTTTATTAAGGAAATTTGTTCATTTTCATGTGGAGAGCCGGCACGTATTAGGGAGTTTATTAAAAGAGCGGCCTCAACTTTACCTTCTTCTTCATACTTTAATGAAAAAGAGCAAATCTCAAGGTGAATTTTATTATTAAAAGTGAGAACTGCTGCTCGTTAGCGTCATCTCAAAGTAAAATCTCAGCGCTTCATGGAATTACCCAGTGTGAAAGGTCACGGCCTAGGAAGAGGTCACTGCCCCCCTGTACCCCATTACCCCTATTAACTAAACACAATATCTACCAAGATAAAGGAGCTAACGTGCAGCAGATCCTAAAAATGGACTGAAGTCTATTTCTGTAAAAACTGAAAAAACAGGTGGAAAACAATTATATACAGGAGAAAACAGGGAAAACAAGAGCTATTCTATCTTACCAGATGTTATTTTATGCCAAGTCAGTAAGAGCAACACAAATAACAGTAAAAATACAGTGTTCATTACAAAGAAGAGTGTAGGAGGGAAGGACACCAGCAACTTCTCAGAGTACATTTCTTTCACAGATAAGAATATATAATACTGCTCCCATGTACAAGAATATAACTACTATAATACTGCCCCTATGTACAAGAGTATAACTACTATAATAATGCTCCTATGTACAAGAATATAACTACTATAATACTGCCCCATGTACAAGAACATAACTGCTATAATACTGCCCCTATGTACAAGAATATAACTACTGTAATACTGCTCTTATGTACAAGAATATAACTACTATAATACTGCCCCTATGTACAAGAATATAACTACTATAATACTGCCCCTATGTACAAGAATATAACTACTATAATACTGCCACTATGTACAAGAATATAACTCCTATAATACTGCCCCCTATGTACAAGAATATAACTACTATAATACAGGACCCTATGTACAAAAATATAACTACTATAATACTTCCCCTTTATACAAGAATATAGCTACTGTAATACTGACCCTATGTACAAGAATATAACTACCATAATACTGCCCCCTATGTACAAGAATATAACTACTATAATACTGCTCCTATGTACAAGAATATAAGTACAATAATACTGCTCCTATGTACAAGAATATAGCTACTATAAAACTGCCCCTATGTACAAAAATATAACTACTGTAATACTGCCCCCTATGTACAAGAATATAACTACTATAATACAATCCCTATGTACAAGAAAATAACTACTATAATACTGCCCCTATGTACAAGAATATAACTACTACAATACTGCCCCTATGTATGAGAATATAGCTACTATAATACCGCCCCTATGTACAAGAATATAACTATATAACTACTATAACACTGCCCCCTAGGTACAAGAATATAACTACTATAATACGGCCCCTATGTACAAGAATATAACTACTGTAATACTGCTCCTATGTACAAGAATATAACTACTATAATACTGCCCCTATGTACAAGAATATAACTACTATAATACTGCCCCTATGTACAAGAATATAACTACTATAATATTGCCACTATGTACAAGAATATAACTACTATAATACTGCCCCTATGTACAGGAATATAACTGCTATAATACAGGCCCCTATGTACAAAAATATAACTACTATAATACTTCCCCTTTATACAAGAATATAACTACTGTAATACTGCCCCTATGTACAAGAATATAACTACCATAATACTGCATCTATGTACAAGAATATAAGTACAATAATACTGCTCCTATGTACAAGAATATAGCTACTATAAAACTGCCCCTATGTACAAAAATATAACTACTAGAATACTGCCCCCTATGTACAAGAATATAACTTCTATAATACAATCCCTATGTACAAGAAAATAACTACTATAATACTGCCCCTATGTACAAGAATATAACTACTATAATACTGCCCCTATGTACAAGAATATAACTACTACAATACTGCCCCTATGTATGAGAATATAGCTACTATAATACCACCCCTATGTATAAGAATATAACTATATAACTACTATAACACTGCCCCCTATGTACAAGAATATAACTACTATAATACGGCCCCTATGTACAAGAATATAACTACTATAATACTGCTCCTATGTACAAGAATATAACTACTATAATACTGTCCCTAGGTACAAGAATATAGCTACTTTAATATTGCCCCTATGTACAAGAATATGACTACTATAATACTGCCCCTATGAACAAGAATATAACTACTATAATACTGCCCCTATGTGCAAGAATATAACTACTATAATACTGCTCCTATGTACAAGAATATAACTATTATAATACTGCCCCTATGTACAAGACTATAACTACTATAATACTGCCCCTATGTACAAGAATATAACTACAATAATACTGCCACTATGTACAAGAATATAACTACTATAATAATGCCCCCTGTGTACAAGAATATAACTACTATAATACTGCCCCTATGTACAAGAATATAACTACTATAATATTGCCTCTATGTACAAGAATATAAGTACTATAATACTGCTCCTATGTACAAGAATATAGCTACTATAAAACTGCCCCTATGTACAAGAATAAAACTACTAAAATACTGCCCCTATGTACAAGAATATAACTACTAGAATACTGCCCCCTATGTACAAGAATATAACTACTATAATACTGCCCCTATGTACAAGAATATAACTACTATAATACTGCCCCTATGTACAAGAATATAACTACTATAATACTGCCCCTATGTACAAGAATATAACTACTATAATACTGCCTCTATGTACAAGAACATAACTACTATAATACTGCTCCTATGTACAAGAATATAACTACTATAATACTATGTACAAGAATATAACTACTACAATACTGCCCCTATGTATGAGAATATAGCTACTATAATACCACCCCTATGTATAAGAATATAACTATATAACTACTATAACACTGCCCCCTATGTACAAGAATATAACTACTATAATACGACCCCTATGTACAATAATATAACTACTATAATACTGCTCCTATGTACAAGAATATAACTACTATAATACTGTCCCTAGGTACAAGAATATAGCTACTTTAATACTGCCCCTATGTACAAGAATATGACTACTATAATACTGCCCCTATGAACAAGAATATAACTATTATAATACTGCCCCTATGTACAAGACTATAACTACTATAATACTGCCCCTATGTACAAGAATATAACTACAATAGTACTGCCACTATGTACAAGAATATAACTACTATAATAATGCCCCCTGTGTACAAGAATATAACTACTATAATACAGGCCCCTATGTACAAAAATATAACTACTGTAATATTGTCCCTATGTACAAGAATATAACTACTATAATATTGCCTCTATGTACAAGAATATAAGTACTATAATACTGCTCCTATGTACAAGAATATAGCTACTATAAAACTGCCCCTATGTACAAGAATAAAACTACTAAAATACTGCCCCTATGTACAAGAATATAACTACTAGAATACTGCCCCCTATGTACAAGAATATAACTACTAGAATACTGCCCCTATGTACAAGAATATAACTACTATAATACTGCCCCTATGTACAAGAATATAACTACTATAATACTGCCCCTATGTACAAGAATATAACTACTATAATACTGCCTCTATGTACAAGAACATAACTACTATAATACTGCTCCTATGTGCAAGAATATAACTACTATAATACTATGTACAAGAATATAACTACTATAATACTGCCCCTATGTACAAGAATATAACAACTATAATACTGCCCCTATGTACAAGAATATAACTACTATAATACTGTCCCTATGTACAAGAATATGATTACTATAATACTGACCCTATGTACAAGAATATAACTACTATAATACCGCTCCTATTTACAAAACACAAGAAAACAGATTTGCCAAAATACTCTGCCGTAAAATATATGACAGTAATCAGCAAGTGCTGGATAACAAATGCAGGTTATTTAGTCGATACATTTTTGCAAAAAAAGTATACCAAACTGCTTCACCGCGTCAAGGTAACCCGTATTGAAGCAGAATGTACAAGAGTATAAATACTATAATACTGCTCCTATATATACAAGAATATAACTACTATAATACTGCCCCTATGTACAAGAATATAACTACTATAATATTACTCCTGTATACAAGAATATAGATACTATAATACTGCTCCTATGTACAAAAATATAACTACTATAATACTCCCCCTATGTACATGAATATATCTACTATAATGTTGCTCCTATGTACAAGAATATAACTACTATAATACTGCTTCTATGTACAAGAATATAACTACTATAATACTGCCCCTATGTACAAGAATATAACTACTAGAATACTGCCCCCTATGTACAAGAATATAACTACTAGAATACTGCCCCTATGTACAAGAATATAACTACTATAATACTGCCCCTATGTACAAGAATATAACTACTATAATACTGCCCCTATGTACAAGAATATAACAACTATAATACTGCCCCTATGTACAAGAATATAACTACTATAATACTGTCCCTATGTACAAGAATATGATTACTATAATACTGACCCTATGTACAAGAATATAACTACTATAATACCGCTCCTATTTACAAAACACAAGAAAACAGATTTGCCAAAATACTCTGCCGTAAAATATATGACAGTAATCAGCAAGTGCTGGATAACAAATGCAGGTTATTTAGTCGATACATTTTTGCAAAAAAAGTATACCAAACTGCTTCACCGCGTCAAGGTAACCCGTATTGAAGCAGAATGTACAAGAGTATAAATACTATAATACTGCTCCTATATATACAAGAATATAACTACTATAATACTGCCCCTATGTACAAGAATATAACTACTATAATATTACTCCTGTATACAAGAATATAGATACTATAATACTGCTCCTATGTACAAAAATATAACTACTATAATACTCCCCCTATGTACATGAATATATCTACTATAATGTTGCTCCTATGTACAAGAATATAACTACTATAATACTGCTTCTATGTACAAGAATATAACTACTATAATACTGCCCCTATGTACAAGAATATAACTACTATAATACTGCCTCCTATGTACAAGAATATAACTACTATAATACTGCCCCTATGTACAAGAATATAGCTACTATAATACTGCCCCTATGTACAAGAACATAACTCCTTTAATACTGCCCCTATGTGCAAGAATGTAACTACTATACTACTGCTCTTATGTACCAGAATATAACTACTATAATACTGCCTTCTATGTACAATAATATAACTCTTATAATACTGCCCCCTGTGTACAAGAATGTAACTACTATAATACTGCCCCCTATGTACAAGAATATAACTGCTATAATACTATCCCTATGTACAAGAATATAACTACTATAATATTGCCCCTATGTACAAGAATATAACTACTATAATACTGCCCCTATGTACAAGAATATAACTACTATAATACAGCCCCCTATGTACAAGAATATAGCTACTATAGTACTGCTCCTATGTACAAGAATATAACTACTATAATGCAGCACCCTATGTACAAGAATATAACTACTATAATACTGCCCCCATGTACAAGAATATAACTACTATAATACTGCCCCTATGTACAAGAATATAACAACTATAATACAGCCCCCTATGAACAAGAATATAACTACTATATTACTTCCCCTTTATACAAGAATATAACTGCTATAATACTGCCCCCATGTACAAGAATATAACTACTATAATACCGCCCCTATGTACAAGAATATAACAACTATAATACAGCCCCCTATGAACAAGAATATAACTACTATATTACTTCCCCTTTATACAAGAATATAGCTACTGTAATACTGCCCCTATGTACAAGAATATAACTACTATAATACTGTCCCTATGTACAAGAATATGACTACTATAATACTGACCCTATGTACAAGAATATAACTACTATAATACTGCTCCTATTTACAAGACACAACAAGAAAACAGATTTGCTAAAATACTCTGCAGTAAAATATATGACAGTAATCAGCAAGTGCTGGATAACAAATACAGGGTATTTAGTCGATACTTTTTTTGCATAAAAAGTGTACCAAACTGCTTCACCGCGTCAAGGTAACCCGTATTGAAGCAGAGTGTACAAGAGTATAACTACTGTAATACTGCTCCTATATATACAAGAATATAACTACTATAATACTGCCCCTATGTACAAGAATATAACTACTATAATACTGCCCCTATGTACAAGAATATAGCTACTTTAATACTGCCCCTATGTACAAGAACATAACTCCTTTAATACTGCCCCTATGTGCAAGAATGTAACTACTATACTACTGCTCTTATGTACCAGAATATAACTACTATAATACTGCCTCCTATGTACAAGAATATAACTCTTATAATACTGCCCCCTGTGTACAAGAATGTAACTACTATAATACTGCCCCCTATGTACAAGAATATAACTGCTATAATACTATCCCTATGTACAAGAATATAGCTACTATAATACTGCCCCCCTATGTACAAGAATATAACTACTATAATACTGCCCCTATGTACAAGAATATAACTACTATAATACTGCCCCATGTACAAGAATATAACTACTATAATACTCCTCCTATGTACAAGAATATAACTAGTATAATACTGCCTCCTATGTACAAGAATATATCTACTATAATACTGCCCCTATGTACAAGAATATAACTACTACAATACTGCCCCCTATGTACAAGAATATAACTACTATAATATAGCCCCCTATGTACAAGAATGTAACTACTATAATACTGCCCCTATGTACAATAATATAACTACTATAATACTCCCCCTATGTACATGAATATATCTACTATAATGTTGCTCCTATGTACAAGAATATAACTACTATAATACTGCCCCTATATACAAGAATATAACTACTATAATACTGCCCCTATGTACAAGAATATAGCTACTATAATACTGCCAATATGTACAAGAACATAACTCCTTTAATACTGCCCCTATGTGCAAGAATGTAACTACTATAATACTGCCTCCTATGTACAAGAATATAACTCTTATAATACTGCCCCCTGTGTACAAGAATGTAACTACTATAATTCTGCCCCCTATGTACAAGAATATAACTGCTATAATACTATCCGTATGTACAAGAATATAACTACTATAATACTGCCCCTATGTACAAGAATATAACTACTATAATACTGCCCCATGTACAAGAATATAACTACTATAATACTCCTCCTATGTACAAGAATATAACTAGTATAATACTGTCTCCTATGTACAAGAATATATCTACTATAATACTGCCCCTATGTACAAGAATATAACTACTACAATACTGCCCCCTATGTACAAGAATATAACTACTATAATACTGCCCCCTATGTACAAGAATGTAACTACTATAATACTGCCCCTATGTACAAGAATATAACTACTATAATACTGCTCCTATGTACAAGACTATAACTACTATAATACTGCCCCTATGTACAAGAATATAACTACTATAATACTTAAACTGTGTACCAGTATATTTCTACTGTAATATTCAGTATATAATATTCAGCCACCACCAGTTATTCTAGTCAATATTAAACAAATAAGAATTATTCTGTAATTTCCATCCGGTGGTGTCAGGTTGGAGGTGTGGAGCGCTGTCGTTATAGCTCACACACGGTGCCATATAAGTGATTTGTGTGCTCTGCCCTTATTTGGTATAATAATGTTAAAACCAAAAAGTCAAATGCTGCGATCCTCTGTCTGTCTCCAATTTCTATTTTTATCTTCTTCTGGTTCCCTTCTCTTGGCTTGGAGCATCGGTAATGGGCCCATTCACAAACAGTTAATGACTCCTCTACAGTTTACTAAAAGCATGAAATGAACATGTTATCCCCTTTTTTCAATCACTACTTTTTCAAAATTGGTTTGACCGAGACAGAGACAGAATTCTGAGTAGATTCCAGGATTTCACTGAAAAGCTGCCAGCTTAGTCGTGCTGCATAACAGCCCACGAAGACGGCCACATGCACCAAATGACTGCAAACTGGCCTGGTGAAACAGCGTACCGCGTTCAATCTACTGAGCTAATTTAACCATTGCTTAGATAATAGCAATGTCAAATGAGGAAACATTAGTATCACAGAATGCTTAAAATAAAACCGCCATTCGGTTTCTAAGAAACACCGCTACTGAGATCTAAAACTAAAATGGAATATATAGTCAACAACACATCATTATATTTTTGTAAATAGTGCCATAGTACAGTGCCCATTAATGAATAATTACCGTATTTTTTAGATTATAAGACACACTTTTTTTCCCCGAGATCTTGGTGCCGAGACCTCCATCTGCGCATGCCCCGGCAGTCATTTTCCCGAAGTCCACCGCACATTTACCATGTACAGTAAGTGCGGGGGCTCTGGGCTTGCACAAAATGTCAATAGAGCCCCCGCACTACCGAACACCCGCAGCGGCGCCCATCGGAACACCTCCTCATCCCAGCCTGCGGACTGCAGCAACGCTCCACTCTTGCCTTCTCCAGAAGCGACCCTGGGATCCCACTTCACCGCATGAACCACCTCCGGTAAGATATAAGACACGTGGATTATAAGAAGCACCACCATTTTATTAAAAAAAATTTTTTTTTCCTATTTTTATCCTCAAAATTTGGGTGCGTCTTATAATCCGCAAAATACGCTATGTTGCACACTGTTAAAATACTGCTGTTATACAATGTCAAAACAATGGAGCTAAAAAGTGATTAACATTACTATCATACAACATATAATAAAAATGTCATACAGTCCAAAGAATTCTTTCTAGGAATCCCTAAATAACACAACTACTTGGTGCCTAAATTTCAAGGGTTCGACCAAAATGTTTCGGTCTGGAAATGTTGATGCACCATAAACTTACTAGGAGTCCTAAAGAGATTAAATAAAAAATGTGATGGACTAAACAGTGTTAAATGGACCTTATCCCCTATACCAATCATACTAACACTGTATCTAATACTGGTACAGTGCCGGAGAAAATAACTTTAAATGAATATGCAAATGAGGAGGTTTCGATGGACCCTTGGGGTGGTCAAGAGTTTGGTGCACCATTTACGCCTTATCATTTGCACATTGGATTCTGATTGACACTGCTCGCTTCCCAGACTGAGCACTAGCTGAATGCTGCCAGCTTGTGTCTGGCCGTGGCGCGCACAGTGGTGGGGCGCATTCTATTCTCTGTCTTCTTTCCACTGAACTTCCAGGTATTTTAGTGCAGTGAGTAGCCTCAGAAGAAAGGAGACAAGGAGGAGAAGGCACCTGGCCACTAATTGGGAGCGTGGCTACACCCAAACCGGCATCATTCAGACAGTGCTCCCTCTGGGAAGTGAGTGCTGACAATCAGAAGCAGATGAAGGGCCCCACTATGCAAATGAGGAGGTGTCATGGTGCAATAAACTCCAAGGGTGCACCAAAGTCTTCTCATGTGCATGATGAGTGCTTTCCTTCACTTCTAAGAGCGAGCACTGTCTGAATGTTGCCAGTATGTGTGAGGCTGCACACGCACACAGTGGCCGGACACATTCTCCTCCCTGTGTTCTTATGATACAGCTTGCTGCATTTTCAGGTTTATTATTATTTATTATTACAGCGCCATTTATTCCATGGCGCTTTACATGTGAGGAGGGGTATACATAATCAAGTACAGTAATCTTAAACAATAAAAGTAACGACTGGTACAGGATGAGAGAGGACCCTGCCCGCGATATCTCACAGTCTACATCGGATGGGTGAGGATACAGTAGGTGAGGGTAGAGCTGGTCATGCAGCGGTTTGGAGCATCGGTGGTTACTGCTGGTTGTAGGCTTGTCGGAAGAGGTAGGTATTCAGATTCCTTTTTGAATGTTTCCATGGCAGGCGAGAGTCTGATATGTTGTGGTAGAGAGTTCCAGAGAAGGGGGATGCATGGGAGAAATGTTGTATGCGATTGTGGGAAGAAGAGATAAGAGACGAGTAGAGAAGGAGATCTTGTGAAGAACGGAGGTTGCGTGTAGGTAAGTACTGGGAGATAAGGTCACAGATGTATGGGGGACACAGGTTGTGGATGGCTTTGTATGCCCTGGTTAAGGTTTTGAACTGGAGTCTTTGGGTAATGGGGAGCCAGTGCAGGGATTGGCAAAGGGGAGGCCAGGGAGTAGCGGAAAGACAGGTGGATTAGTCAGGCAGAAGAGCTTAGGATAGATTGGAGGAGTGCGAGAGTGTTAGAGGGGAGGCCACAGAGCAGGACATTGCAGTAGTCAAGGCAAGAGATGATGAGGGCGTGGACTAAGGTTTTTGTAGATTCCTGGTTTAGGAATGTATGGATCCGGAAAATATTTTTGAGTTGAAGTTGGCAGGAAGTGGAAGTGTGGTAGGGGGCATCAGAGGAAAGGATGCAGAGAGGAGAACGTGCCAAGTCACTGCTGGAGCCATTGAGACTAAGGGAAGCCAAGCACTGGCAATCACAAATGGTGCAAGAACCCACCATGAAAATTAGGAGGTGAAATGGTGAATAAAACTCTCAGCCACACCAACAGTGTGCCAAAGCCTCCTCATTTGCATATCAATTAAAAATATTTTCTCAAGCACTGAAACAGTAACAGGTACAGTGGTAGTGTGGTTGTTATAGGGTCTAAGGGTTCCGTTTCACATAGCAACGCACAAGCGATCCCGACAACGATGCGACCTGGTAGGGATCGCTGGTGCGTCGCTACATGTTCGCTAATAAGCTGCCAAACAGGCAGATCTCTTCAACGACGCACCAGCGATCCCGACAATGATGCGACCTGGTAAGGATCGGTGCGTTGTCACACAGCTGCTATTCTGAATGATTCCAGCCTGCGTCCCTGAGTTCTGAGTCGCCAACGAGGTCGCTCGTTGGCGTCAAACACAGCAATGCATGCTGGCCAGCGGGACACCGACGATGAAAAAATGGCCCAGGACATTTGAGCACGATCAGCAATATCGCAGCGGGGGGCCGGTCGCCGCTATGTGTCACATGTAGCGAGATCGCTGGCGAGGCCACTGTTGTGTCACAAAATCGGTGACGCATCAGTGATCTCGCTAGCGATCTCGCTATGTGAGACGGGGCCTTAAGTCCTTAAAACTCTGTATAGCCCAGTTAAAATGCATTTTGGAAGTGATGGACACCCTTTAATTTGTAGGTAAAGTCTGCTGGTGGATGGGGGGGAGCTTGTAGTCAATTTATCCCTTTTGCTCTCTCTGGGATTGAGTGTCACGGGGGGCTTAGTTCAACTAAGGCTGTAACTCCCGGGGCCCCTGTGATGTCCCTATAACTAGGGGAAACCCTGTCTGACCCTCAACCCAGGGTTTTTGCTGATGGTGCAAATGCCTGAGCCTCCACCCTTTCCTTATCTCCTGCTCAGCCCTGCACTTAACCCTCCACCCTCCACCCAGTGAGGAGTCACAACACCAAAGCCCCCACACAAATATGACAGACAGGGAGAACTTAAACTGCACTACGCCGCACACACACAGGAATATACAGTAATGTGAACAGGGCACAACTAAACACAAATATGGGAAGGAGAAAGGAAAACAACGGATCATACGCCACCAGACATGAATCTCTCTCTCTCTGCAACACCTCCACTCCAGACCGGAACCACTTGGTATGAAACACAAGCTATAATCGGCGACGCCCATAGGCCAGCATGACTATTTAAAGACCGTGGGCGTGACTAACCATCCAACCTGGTCTCCAGCAGGATTAACCCCCGAGAGTCTGAAGATCAAGCCGGCGCCACTGAGGCTATAGTGGCTGGAGGTGGAACTACCTCTGCCTGCCGGACGCAGTGGTGTGAACAGCGTCCGACATGACATTACCCCGTCTTCTACGAGGGACCTCCGGACCCTCAAGACTCATAGGACCCGGCTTGTCCGGATGACGACGGTGAAAAGAACTGACCAGCCGATCCGCATGTATGTCTGAGGCTGGAACCCAAGACCTCTCCTCCAGACCATACCCCCGCCAGTGCACCAAATACTGAAGAGTACGGCGTACTACTCGAGAGTCCACTACCTTGGCGACCTCAAATTCTAAATCGCCATCCACCATGATTGGAGGTGGCATCGGCGTCACGTCCACAGAGCCTACCACCTTTTTCAATAAAGCTCTGTGAAACACGTTGTGTATCTTGTACACCGCAGGAAGTTCCAACCGATACACCACTGGGTTAATGATGGCAGAAATCCTAAAAGGCCCAATAAACCTTGGACCCAGTTTTAAAGATGGAATTTTGAGTCTTATGTTCTTCGTAGCTAACCACACCCATTCACCCACACACAGGTCCGGACCTGGCACACGTCTACTGTCAGCCACCCGTTTGTACCTGGCACTCATGCTCAACAAACGCTGTTTCACCCACCTCCAGACTGATGACAATTGGGCTCCTAGCTGATCCTCCTCCGGGACGCCCCCCGAGTCACCCTGACGTAAGGTACAAAACTGAGGATGTTGACCGTACACACAAAAGAATGGAGACTCTCCCGATGACTCTTGGCGGTGATTATTTAATGCGAATTCGGCCAGAGGAAGGAAAGTAGACCACTCCTCCTGGTTGTCGGACACAAAGCATCGTAAATATTGTTCTAGATTTTGGTTCATGCGCTCAGTTTGTCCATTAGACTGTGGATGAAACGCCGATGAATGTGACAACTTGATCCCCAAACGTGAGCAAAAAGCTTTCCAAAACCTCGCCACAAATTGCGTACCCCTATCAGATACTATGTCCGACGGTACTCCGTGGAGTCTGACCACCTCCTTCACAAATACCTGAGCCAACGTCTTTACATTGGGCAAAGAAGACAACGCCACAAAATGCGCCATCTTTGAAAAACGGTCAACCACCACCAGGATGACCGTGTTCCCCGCCGAGGCTGGCAAGTCAGTGATGAAATCCATGGATATTTCTGTCCATGGCCTATTGGGTACCCCCAGAGGCTGTAGCGTGCCAGCAGGACGGGTGCGGGGTGACTTAGCCCTAGCGCACGTGATGCAAGCTGCCACGTATGAGACCACGTCCTGCCGGATTTTGGGCCACCAGAAACGACGCGATACAAGCTCTAAGGTGCCCCTCACCCCTGGATGACCAGCCAGTACCGAGTCGTGGTGTTCCTTCAACAGCTTAAGCCGAAGATGCAGGGGTACAAATGATTTGTTGGCGGGAAGTCCTGGTGGTACCTCCTCTTGGGCCTCGGCAATCTCCGCCTCTACCTCCGTGGTGAGAGCAGAGACCACTACCCCTTTCTGGAGGATGGGTACCGGCTCTTCCCGAGGTTCTCCCCCCGGAAAACACCTAGACAAAGCATCCGCCTTGGTGTTTTTAGCCCCGGGACGGTAAGTCACAAGAAAATTGAAACGAGTAAAAAACAATGCCCAGCGGGCCTGCCTAGGAGACAGACGCTTGGCCGACTCCAGATAGAGCAGATTCTTATGGTCAGTGATGACTGTGACCTGGTGAGCCGCCCCCTCCAAGAAGTGTCGCCATTCCTCAAGAGCCAATTTGATGGCCAACAACTCCCTGTTGCCGATATCATAATTCCGTTCGGCCGGCGACAGCTTCTTGGAGAAGTAGGCGCATGGATGCATCTCGCTCAAGGACGAGCCTTGAGACAGTACTGCCCCCACTCCCACCTCCGACGCATCAACCTCCACCACAAAAGGTTTAGACACGTCTGGTTGCACCAGAATGGGGGCTGAAGCAAAACTATTCTTCAGACGCTCAAATGCACGTATAGCCACCTCAGGCTAGTTCGCTAGATCGGCACCCTTTTTTGTCATGTCCGTGAGCGGTTTGGCGATAGTCGAAAAGTGTTTTATAAATTTCCTATAATAATTGGCAAACCCAAGGAACCGCTGGAGTGCTTTCAGACTCTCCGGCCTCTCCCATTGCAGCACCGCTTGCATCTCAGCGGTGTCCATTTTAAACCCGGCTGCGGACACAATATATCCTAAAAAGGGCAACTCCTGGACAAAAAAATAAACATTTTTCCAGCTTAGCATAGAGCTGGTTCTCCCGGAGCAAGTGTAACACCTGCCTGACATGCTCCAAATGAGTGTCCCAATCGCTAGAATAAATGAGGATATCATCCAGGTATACAATCACAAATCTCCCCAGGATATGAGCAAATACATCATTAATAAAATGTTGGAAAACGGCAGGCGCGGTGGTCAACCCAAACGGCATAACCAGACTCTCAAAATGACCCTCAGGAGTGTTAAACGCCGTCTTCCACTCATCCCCCTGACGGACCCTTATGAGGTTATATGCCCCCCTGAGGTCCAGCTTGGAAAACCATTTCGCCCCCGCTACCTGGTTGAACAAATCCGGGATTAACGGCATTGGGTAGGGATCACGGATAGTAATCTGGTATAACTCTCGGAAATCCAGACACGGGCGTAACCCCCCATCTTTCTTCTTAATGAAGAAAAACCCCGCGCCTACAGGTGAGGACGAAGGCCGGATGTGTCCTTTGCTCAGACTCTCCGCGATGTAGTCTTTCAGAGCTTGTCTCTCAGGACCAGAAATATTAAACATCCTGGCCTTAGGTAATTTGGCCCCGGGTTTTAACCTAATCGCTAGAGTTGAGCGACTTTTGATTTTTTAGGGTCGCGTTTCGTTTCGTGAAACCCGACTTTTCCAAAAGTCGGGTCGAGCAAGATCGTCCGATTATAGGGAAAAGTCGGGGTCGTCCCGAAACACGAAACCCAATGTAAGTCAATGGGGAATAAAAGTCGGCAGTGAGAGGAGGACAGGAAACACACCTACAGTGCCCATTTGAATGCCAAAAGCATCAATTCTTCTTACTTAAGCTTGTCAACCTTAATTAACTTCATAATACAAGTTACGCACTGAAAAATGGGGGTTATTTGGCTAAAGATGTGGGGGGGGAGGGCTGGCTGCAGGTTTTCATGTGCCCTGGGCGAAAGAGCGCCCCTTTAACACATACCACAACTCATCATGCTCCGATACGGCAGAGAAATAGCGGTATAGTACAATGAAAAATACCTCACTTTTTACATCTCATGACGAGGCCCATCTATTTCTCCATACAGAATCATTGGTCCCATATAATGTTTGAAACAGTATATGATGAGCTCCACATAATGCTACAGTATATGTTGGTCCCCATGGATGAAGCTCCACTGTCTTATGGGCCCAAATAATGCTCCAAACATAATGGGCCCCATTTCTAATGCTCTAGTGTATAATGGGCCCTGTAAATGCTGCTCCAGTGTCTGATGTCCACCTTTGGAATGTTCCAGTGTATGGTGGGCCCCATCTATCATTCTCCAGAGTATAGTGCTCCCCAAAAATTGCTGTCCCAACATTGAAAACAATCAAATAAGTCTCTTCGCTAGGGAATCCCTGTACTTGTCTGGATTCCTCGTCGTCCCCATCTTCCATCTCACTGCACAGTATTTCAACTTTGCAAGTGCTGTGATCCTGGGCAAGCAGGGGGGGCCCACTCGTTGGCGACGGCACTGGCACAGGGCCCCTGATAGTACGGTGGTGTGTCTGATGGCGGGTGGGCCGAACCTGCACTTTCATCTGCAGCTTCCTCTTTGTCACCGTGTAAGATGGAACTGTATATGGGAAGGGTAACCTGAGTTTCATCAGGGTCAGATTCAGGTCGTGTAGCGTGCGAGGGGAATGTAGTGGTCTGGGTCAATGTACCAGCAGATTCATCGAGCAGTGGCTGGGCATCAGTGCACTTGTGTCGCCCCCAAGAGTACGGTCGCCACAGTGGCATTACCTTCTTCCTAGGGAGTGTGATGTCATGCTTGGGAGCAACAAAGGATCTCTCTAGCAGGTTAACTGATTGGGCGGCGTTATTCCCACGAGTCATGACCCTCCAAACAGCGTTCATGAAGGCAAAGTGTTTGTTTTACGTGGGCAGTATGGTTGCAAAGCTGAACCTTAAAGGAATGTCCAGAAGGGCACCACCAGGAGTGGAGCCTACGGTTAAATTCGACTCCACCTGGGAAACCTCAACCATGCCAGCTACAGAACAGATGCACACATTGCAAGCTTAATTCCGTTAATGAACGAGACTCCGTCATGCCCCGCGGTCCGAATCCGGCTTAATAGAGGGACACGTGAGGCTCTGGCACATGAGATTGGCCAATAACTGGTGTGTCATGCCCTTACATGTCGGTGGCTGCATGTGCGCTACACTGAAAAGGCCAGCGTTTGTCGCTTACAGGTGCAGATAACCCGCTGAACAACGTTAGTGATGGGGATCACTGATTACAATTATTACCCGTGAACAATGATTTCCCAGTAAGTGCAGGTCAACTGCAGTTCCGGAATTAGGCCTAACCGTCATTCCTGAAAAAATGAAAAACTTACGTGTGCAAACCACAGGTGCTGTAGCTTGCTTAACAGCTCGCCAGCCGTTCTCACGCCCAGTATGGATTACACGTGATTGCACAAAGGTGAGAAAGGGTACCGTATCCCCAGATAACATGTATGGATAGCGTACACATTCAAAATATATGTCTATACATCAGGAGGCAGGCTCAGACGGTGTTAGGCCCAGTATGGATTGCACGTGATTGCACAAAGGTTAGAAAGGGTACCGTATCCCCAGATAACATGTATGGATAGCGTACACATTCAAAATATATGTCTCAGGAGGCAGGCTCAGACGGTGTTAGGCCCAGTATGGATTGCAAGTGATTGCACAAAGGTTAGAAAGGGTACCGTTTCCCCGGATAACATGTATGGATAGCGTACACATTCAAAATATATGTCTCAGGAGGCAGGCTCAGACGGTGTTAGGCCCAGTATGGATTGCACGTGATTGCACAAAGGTTAGAAAGGGTACCGTATCCCCAGATAACATGTATGGATAGCGTACACATTCAAAATATATGTCTCAGGAGGCAGGCTCAGACGGTGTTAGGCCCAGTATGGATTGCACGTGATTGCACAAAGGTTAGAAAGGGTACCGTATCCCCGGATAACATGTATGGATAGCGTACACATTCAAAATATATGTCTCAGGAGGCAGGCTCAGACGGTGTTAGGCCCAGTATGGATTGCACGTGATTGCACAAAGGTTAGAAAGGGTACCGTATCCCCGGAAAACATGTATGGATAGCGTACACATTCAAAATATATGTCTCAGGAGGCAGGTTCAGACGGTGTTAGGCCCAGTATGGATTGCACGTGATTGCACAAAGGTTAGAAAGGGTACCGTATCCCCGGATAACATGTATGGATAGCGTACACATTCAAAATATATGTCTCAGGAGGCAGGCTCAGACGGTGTTAGGCCCAGTATGGATTGCACGTGATTGCACAAAGGTTAGAAAGGGTACCGTATCCCCGGATAACATGTATGGATAGCGTACACATTCAAAATATATGTCTCAGGAGGCAGGCTCAGACGGTGTTAGGCCCAGTATGGATTGCACGTGATTGCACAAAGGTTAGAAAGGGTACCGTATCCCCGGATAACATGTATGGATAGCGTACACATTCAAAATATATGTCTCAGGAGGCAGGCTCAGACGGTGTTAGGCCCAGTATGGATTGCACGTGATTGCACAAAGGTTAGAAAGGGTACCGTTTCCCCGGATAACATGTATGGATAGCGTACACATTCAAAATATATGTCTCAGGAGGCAGGCTCAGACGGTGTTAGGCCCAGTATGGATTGCACGTGATTGCACAAAGGTTAGAAAGGGTACCGTATCCCCAGATAACATGTATGGATAGCGTACACATTCAAAATATATGTCTCAGGAGGCAGGCTCAGACGGTGTTAGGCCCAGTATGGATTGCACGTGATTGCACAAAGGTTAGAAAGGGTACCGTATCCCCGGATAACATGTATGGATAGCGTACACATTCAAAATATATGTCTCAGGAGGCAGGCTCAGACGGTGTTAGGCCCAGTATGGATTGCACGTGATTGCACAAAGGTTAGAAAGGGTACCGTATCCCCGGATAACATGTATGGATAGCGTACACATTCAAAATATATGTCTCAGGAGGCAGGCTCAGACGGTGTTAGGCCAAGTATGGATTGCACGTGATTGCACAAAGGTTAGAAAGGGTACCGTTTCCCAGGATAACATGTATGGATAGCGTACACATTCAAAATATATGTCTCAGGAGGCAGGCTCAGACGGTGTTAGGCCCAGTATGGATTGCACGTGATTGCACAAAGGTTAGAAAGGGTACCGTTTCCCCGGATAACATGTATGGATAGCGTATACATTCAAAATATATGTCTATACATCAGGAGGCAGGCTCAGACGGTGTCAGGCACAGTATGGATTTGACAGCCCAGACTACACAGCGGAGGAGCAGGGAGAGTTAAAGATTGCAAATGCTGGGGCCCTGCCCAAGCAAGGGGGGCCCACTCGTGGGCGTCGGTACTGGCACTGGGCCCCTCATAGTACGGCGGTGTGTCTGACGGCGGGTGTGCACCACCACCGTCAGAGACACTTGATTGCACTATGAAGGACCCTGTACCAGTGCCCGCGCCCAAGAGTCGGCCTACCCACCTGTCCAGGGCAACGGCACTCACACGGTGTCGTGCGCTAGGTGGTGACCACCCCGGCCATGGGGGGGGGCAGCACAGTTAGGGAGTTTTAGAAAGTGGCATATGTTGATGTTGGACATTCAGCTGATGCAAAAGGTGAAATAGGTCAAGTCCCAGGAAGAGGTGGACCAAAGCAAGCCATTTTTCTGTCACCCTATGTGTCATCAGAGGAAGGTGGGACAAAATCCTTGGAAACCCATGCGTGGTTCATTTTAATGAAGGTTAGATCATCCACATTTTGGGTTGACAGACGGGTCCTTTTTTCTGTCAGGATTGATCCAGCTGCACTGAAGACTCTTTCCGATAGCACACTTGCAGCTGGGCAAGCGAGCTCCTGTAAGGCATATTGTGCCAATTCAGGCCAGGTGTCCAGTTTAGCGGCCCAATAGTCAAAGGGGAATGACCTGTGTGGGAGAACATCGATATGGGAGGAAAAGTAGTTTGTAACCATAGTTGACAACTGCTGTCTCCTGTCACTTTCCATCGATGCAGTATTACCAGTTGTGTGAGCGGTACTTGAAAAATCAGTCCACAACATTGTCATGAAACCCCTGTCTCCAACGCCACTTCTGCTGTGTGCACCACGAACACCTCTGCCAAGCTGCCCCCGGCCCGTACGGCTCGTGTGAGAACCATCACTGCTGCTGTGTGCTGGGAATGCCTCAAGCAACCGATTTACCAGAGTTGCTTGTTTATTAGCCAATATTAGGTCAAGGTTCTCCTGTGGCATGATGTTTTGTAATTTGCCTTTATAGCGTGGATCCAGGATGCTGGCCAACCAGTAGTCGTCATCGTTCATCATTTTGGCAATGCGTGGGTCCCTTTTTAGGATCCGCAAGGCATAATCTGACATGTGGGCCAATGTTCCCGGTGTCAATGATGCACTGCGAGTGCTGGTTGGAGGAGCACTTTCTGGCAAATCCACATCCCTCCAGTCACGCACAAACCCTGTACCAGACCTTGCCACGCCAACATTTTCACTTGCCCCACGAGATGCATCCTCCTCCCCTAAGTAATCATACCCATCATCCTCCTCCTCCTCCTCTTCTTCCTCCACCTCGTCCAGGAGAGGTCCCTGAGCAGACAATGGCTGAATGTCATCAAGGATTCCCTCCTCCTCTTCCTCCTCATCAACATTGGCTGCAGACGCCTGCTCTTTAAGGTGCGTCAAAGTTTGCATGAGCAGACGCATAAGTGGGATGCTCATGCTTAGGATGGCGTCGTCTGCGCTTACCAGCCGTGTGCATTCCTCAAAACACTGAAGGACTTTACAGAGGTCTTTCAGCTTCGACCACTGCACACCTGTCAACTCCATGTCTGCTCTCAAAGTGCCTGGCCGTGTATCCTCCCACAAATGCATTATGGCCTGCCTCTGCTCGCACAGCCGCTCCACCATGTGCAGGGTGGAGTTCCACCTTGTTGCAATGTCGATAATGAGGCGGTGGTTGGGAAGGTGGAGCAATCGCTGCAGCTTCTGCATACGAACGGAGTGTACAGGCGACCGGCGGATGTGCGCGCACAGTCTTCGCACCTTCTGGAGCAGGGCTGTTAACTCCGGATAATTTTTGAGGAAGCACTGCACCACCAGGTTCAAGGTGTGAGCCAAGCAAGGTATATGGCTGAGTTTTGAAAGGGCTATGGCTGCCACAAAATTACGGCCGTTATCACTAACTACCTTGCCTGCCTCAAGATGTACACTGCCCAGCCATGACTCAGTTTGTCGCTTCAAGTACTCGGCCAGCACCTCGGCGGTGTGTCTGTTGCCCAAACACATCATCTGCAACACAGCCTGCTGATGCTTTCCACTAGCTGCTCGATAGGGGGACACATCGTGTGCAACAGTGGCAGCTGCAGATGGAGTGCTCGTACGACTGCGCTCTGTGGACGAGCTTTCGCTTCTGGAGGAGGAGGAGGAGGGTCGAACGCCTACAGCCAACTATTTCCTATACCGTGGGCTAGGCAGCATTGTCCCACCACCGCTGTCCCCTGTGGACCCTGCATCCACCACATTAACCCAGTGCGCAGTGATGGACACGTAACGGCCCTGGCCATGCCGACTGGACCATGCATCAGTTGTGAGGTGCACCTTTCCGCTCACTGACTGCTTGAGTGCATGGACAATGCGGTCTTTCACATGATGGTGGAGGGCTGGGATGGCTTTGCGAGAGAAGAAGTGGCGACTGGGTAGGTCATAGCGTGGTACTGCATAGGCCATGAGTTCGCGGAAAGCTGTGCTTTCCACCAACCGAAAGGGCATCATCTCAAACGAGATTAGTTTGGCAATGTGGGCGTTCAAACCCAGTGTACGCGGATGAGAGACTGAGTACTTTCTTGACCTACTCATAGTGTCTGGGAGGGTGAGCTAGACTTGAGAGCTGCATATGGTGGAAGTAGCGGTGGACAGGGCGGACTGAGAGAGGGTTGATGATGGTGATGGAGTTGGTGTTCTTTCTGATGGCCTAGAATCAGTCTTTCGTTGATATAACAGTGGGATTCCCTGACTGCTGTGGCCTTGCAACGACACCTCAACATTTGCTGCTTTGCTAACCGGTGGGCTTACAGTGGGGGAAACAATGTAGCGTTGCTGACTACCTTCGTTGTGATCAGTTGCACATGTGGCACTTGAGGTTTGGTGTTGTGTCCACGCTTGCAAGTGCATGCTGGTTAAATGTCTAAGCATGCAACTGGTATTCAAATTTTTCAGATTTTTCCCTCGGCTAAAGGTCTTTGCGCACTTCTTACAGATAACCTTGGCCTGATCATGAGGATTTTGTTCAAAAAAGTGCCACACTGCACTCTTCCTACTTTCACAGACATTTTGCGGCCTAGCACGCTGTGATCTTTTGACCCTCTGGACAAGCTGTCCAGCAACTCTTTTGATGTTTGGAACCTGTCTTTCGAGTGCTCCGGGCCTGCCAGATAACAGCTGTTGCGATGTCGATGTCTGCTGTGGATGCTCCTCATCTGAGCTATTGGAAGCAGCACCCTCTTCCTCCAATGGATGCTAATCTGGGTCAACAACTGGGTCATCCATCACCTCCTCTTCTATGTCATGTGCACCTTCCTCTGTGTCACCGTGTATGGTGGTATAGTGTGCGGGAAGGGGCACCTGAGTCTCATCAGGGTCAGAATCTGGCTCTGTACACTGCGAGGACAATGTAGTGCTCTGAGTGAATGTACCAGCAGAATCATCCATCAGCGGCTGTGCATCAGTGCACTCCATGTCAGATTCATCTTGGCCTGGGTAATTCACCATTTCACTTGATAATCCAGGCATGGTATGTGAAAACAGCTCCATGGAGTAATCAGTAGTATGGCCTGCGTCATCCTTCAATCTTGGTTGGGGTGAAGGACACAAGGAAAGGTGTGGTTCATGAACATGAGCCTCCAATGACGACTCAGTGCTTTTACTTTTTACAACTGAAGAAGAGGAGGCGATAGAGCTGGAGGCTGAGTCAGCAATGTAAGACAAAACTTTTTCCTGATGCTCTGGCTTTAAAAGCGGTTTGCCAACTCCTAGAAAACTAAGCGTTCGAGGCCTTATGTAGCCAGACGATGACGCAAGCTCAACACCTCCTGCATTCGGTCCTATTTTGCTCTTGCCACTACCATCAGATCCACCACCAACACCATCATTACCAGCTGCCAACCCCCGCCCAATTCCACGGCCTCTTCCACCAGCCTTCCTCATTTTTGGTAGAAATGTAGACAAAATCCAACAAATTATATAGTAATGTAAAACAAGGTACAAGGTGTCTATAGAACAGGGGAGATTTTGAATTTCTGCAGACACTTGTGGACACTTTTGGATTGTGTGAGGCCCACTGATATCTGAGCGCTATGTGACAGGCTCGATGGCACAGCTGTGACCAAAGTGACTAGAGGATAAGAGAGATTTTGAATTTCTGCAGACACTTGTGGACACTGGACACTTTGGGATTGTGTGAGGCCCAATGAATATCTGAGCGCTATGTGACAGGCTCGATGGCACAGCTGTGACCAAAGTGACTAGAGGATAAGGGAGATTTTGAATTTCTGCAGACACTTGTGGACACTGGACACTTTTGGATTGTGTGAGGCCCAATGAATATCTGAGCGCTATGTAACAGGCTCGATGGCACAGCTGTGACCAAAGTGACTAGAGGATAAGGGAGATTTTGAATCTCTGCACACACTTTTGGACACTGGACACTTTTGGATTGTGTGAGGCCCAATGAATATCTGAGCGCTATGTGACAGGCTCGATGGCACAGCTGTGACCAAAGTGACTAGAGGATAAGGGAGATTTTGAATCTCTGCACACACTTTTGGACACTGGACACTTTTGGATTGTGTGAGGCCCAATGAATATCTGAGCGCTATGTGACAGGCTCGATGGCACAGCTGTGACCAAAGTGACTAGAGGATAAGGGAGATTTTGAATCTCTGCACACACTTTTGGACACTGAACACTTTTGGATTGTGTGAGGCCCAATGAATATCTGAGAGCTATGTGACAGGCTCGATGGCACAGCTGTGACCAAAGTGACTAGAGGATAAGGGAGATTTTGAATCTCTGCACACACTTTTGGACACTGGACACTTTTGGATTGTGTGAGGCCCAATGAATATCTGAGCGCTATGTGACAGGCTCGATGGCACAGCTGTGACCAAAGTGACTAGAGGATAAGGGAGATTTTGAATCTCTGCACACACTTTTGGACACTGGACACTTTTGGATTGTGTGAGGCCCAATGAATATCTGAGCGCTATGTGACAGGCTCGATGGCACAGCTGTGACCAAAGTGACTAGAGGATAAGGGAGATTTTGAATCTCTGCACACACTTTTGGACACTTTTGGATTGTGTGAGGCCCAATGAATATCTGAGCGCTATGTGACAGGCTCGATGGCACAGCTGTGACCAAAGTGACTAGAGGATAAGGGAGATTTTGAATCTCTGCACACACTTTTGGACACTGGACACTTTTGGATTGTGTGAGGCCCAATGAATATCTGAGCGCTATGTGACAGGCTCGATGGCACAGCTGTGACCAAAGTGACTAGAGCATAAGGGAGATTTTGAATCTCTGCACACACTTTTGGACACTGGACACTTTTGGATTGTGTGAGGCCCAATGAATATCTGAGCGCTATGTGACAGGCTCGATGGCACAGCTGTGACCAAAGTGACTAGAGGATAAGGGAGATTTTGAATCTCTGCACACACTTTTGGACACTGGACACTTTTGGATTGTGTGAGGCCCAATGAATATCTGAGCGCTATGTGACAGGCTCGATGGCACAGCTGTGACCAAAGTGACTAGAGGATAAGGGAGATTTTGAATCTCTGCACACACTTTTGGACACTGGACACTTTTGGATTGTGTGAGGCCCAATGAATATCTGAGCGCTATGTGACAGGCTCGATGGCACAGCTGTGACCAAAGTGACTAGAGGATAAGGGAGATTTTGAATCTCTGCACACACTTTTGGACACTGGACACTTTTGGATTGTGTGAGGCCCAATGAATATCTGAGCGCTATGTGACAGGCTCGATGGCACAGCTGTGACCAAAGTGACTAGAGGATAAGGGAGATTTTGAATCTCTGCACACACTTTTGGACACTGGACACTTTTGGATTGTGTGAGGCCCAATGAATATCTGAGCGCTATGTGACAGGCTCGATGGCACAGCTGTGACCAAAGTGACTAGAGGATAAGGGAGATTTTGAATCTCTGCACACACTTTTGGACACTGGACACTTTTGGATTGTGTGAGGCCCACTGATATCTGAGCGCTATGTCACAGGCTCGATGGCACAGCTGTGACAAAAATGACTAGAGGATAAGGGAGATTGGATTGCTTTTAAAAAAGCAGTTTGCAGAGCAGTGGGTAAACAGCAATGCCAGCCTGTCAGGAAGCCTTAAAAGGCAGCCCAACAACCAACACCACTGATACACCACTATATAGCCTCCCCTTGCACTGCACACACAGTGACTGGTGTGTTGTGCAGGCCAAATTGCTAGCAGCAGAAGCAGTTTTTTTTTCTTCTCAGCAGGACAAAAAAAAAAAATTGGGATTGCTTTTAAAAAAGCAGTTTGCGGAGCAGTGGGTAAACAGCAATGCAGGAATGTCAGGAAGCCTTAGAAGGCAGCCCAACAACCAACACCACTGATACACCACTATATAGCCTCCCCTTGCACTGCACACACAGTGACTGGTGTGTTGTGCAGGCCAAATCGCTAGCAGCAGAAGCAGTTTTTCTGTCTTCTTCCCTGCCTAACGCTCTCCCTACAGAATCAGCAGCAACCTCTCCCTATACTGAGATCGGCAGAAGTAAGATGGCGGTCGGCGTGCACGCCATTTTATACCCCCTGTGACGCCCACCAAAGCAAGCCAATCACTTGCATGCCCTTCTGAAAGATGGTGGTGACCCCTGCCTATGTCATCACGTTGCCCACAGTGTCCGTGGATCCTGATTGGCTGAAAAAGAGCGCAAAACAAACTTTTGAAACGCGACTTTGGCGCGTAAGTCGCCGACCTCGTGGCCCACCTCATCCTAGGGTCGGGTTTCGTTTCATGAAACCCGACTTTGCCAAAAGTCGGCGACTTTTGAAATTTTTCGACCCGTTTCGCTCAACTCTACTAATCGCAGTCATAGGCTCTATGTGGAGGCAGTTCTGAGCAACCCTTCTCAGAGAAAACATCCGCGAAATCCTGCAAAGCCTCCGGCAGGCTGGGCATCACGGCGGACACACATGTGGCCAAGCAATTGTCTTGGCAGAAACCACTCCATTGTACTATGTCCTGAGTTGTCCAATCAATTACCGGGTTGTGCCTGGACAACCATGGAAAACCCAGGACCATTTGTGCTGGGAGATTACGGAGGACCCTACATGTAACCGACTCAGAATGTAGGACCCCAATGTGGAGTTTCACCTCTGCCACAAACTCCGTAATCTCCCCTTGAGGGAGGGGAACAGCATTAATGGTCACCACCTGTATGGGGTGAGGAAGTTTTTCGATCTTAAACCCGGAGGTGTGTGCAAACTTCTCATCTATGAGATTGGTGGCGGAACCGCTATCCACAAATACTGATATTGGTAGCTCTCTGCCCGCGATAATAACCTTGGCAGGGAGCATACATTGAGATACCATTATGGAGGATATGCATACGCTCAGTTGGGTCTCCTCCATACCCACTGAGCTTAACAGTTTTCCGCCGATGTGACCCTCTTAGGTAGTACCGGGCAAACATTAACATAATGACCACTTTTACCACAGTAGAAACATGCTCCGGGCTTCCGGAATCCCGGAGCGCGACGCTTAACCTGTGCCACGCCAGCAATCTGCATAGGTTCAGGGAACTCATCAACTTCAACCACACTTGCACCTCTGCTTTCCCCCAGAGGTAGCGTCTCCTGTGCCCCCTGACGAAAACGGCGATCAATACGTATCACCAAACTCATGGCAGACTCCAACGATGCCGGCGTCTCATACATCAGAAGGGCTTGTTTAACCCTCCCTGATACCCCATGAATAAACTGGCTCCGCAGCGCTGGGTCATTCCACTGTGTGTCTACGGCCCAACGGCGAAATTCTGAACAATAGTCATCTGCCAAGCGCTCCCCCTGGTCGAGGGCGCGGATTTTAGATTCCGCTAGAGCCAGTCGGTCAGGATCATCGTAAATGAGCCCGAGGGCAGAAAAAACATTATCCACAGAATGAAATGTAGCAGAGTCAGCTGGTAAAGAAAATGCCCATGCTTGGGGGTCACCACTCAGTAATGACAACACTAGCCCTACCCGCTGGGCCTCATTACCTGAGGAGATTGGCCGCATGCGGAAGTATAACTTGCAGGCCTCCCGAAATACGACAAATTTGCTGCGATCCCCTGTAAATCGGAAGCGGAAACTTCGGCTCTGCACCGATACCTGCAGATGCCGTTTGCACCTTCGCTACTACCAGGGCCTGCTGCTGAACTGCCCCTTTCAACTCGGAGACCTGTATGGACAGCGCCGCCAACTGGCGGGTTATGGACTCTAATGGATCCATGGACTCCTGAAAAAATGTGGGCCGATTATAATGTCACGGGGGGCTTAGTTCAACTAAGGCTGTAACTCCCGGGGCCCCTGTGATGTCCCTATAACTAGGGGAAACCCTGTCTGACCCTCAACCCGGGTTTTTGCTGATGGTGCAAATGCCTGAGCCTCCACCCTTTCCTTATCTCCTGCTCAGCCCTGCACTTAACCCTCCACCCTCCACCCAGTGAGGAGTCACAACACCAAAGCCCCTACACAAATATGACAGACAGGGAGAACTTAAACTGCACTGCGCCGCACACACACAGGAATATACAGTAATGTGAACAGGGCACAACTAAACACAAATATGGGAAGGAGAAAGGAAAACAATGGATCATACGCCACCAGACACGAATCTCTCTCTCTCTGCAACACCTCCACTCCAGACCGGAACCACTTGGTATGAAACACAAGCTATAATCGGCGACGCCCATTGGCCAGCATGACTATTTAAAGACCGTGGGCGTGACTAACCATCCAACCTGGTCTCCAGCAGGATTAACCCCCGAGAGCCTGAAGATCAAGCCGGCGCCACTGAGGCTATAGTGGCTGGAGGTGGAACTACCTCTGCCTGCCGGACGCAGTGGTGTGAACAGCGTCCGACATGACATTGAGCACTATTAATGGCTACAAAACTATGAAAAGTAAGACCCCAAGCTACAAAAAAGTCTAAAACGTATCCATATACCAACGTGTTGGCGCTTCATCCGATCCTAACATCAGGATCTTTAGAATTTGTGGATACCCCCCACACTGCCGATTTATTGAAGACATCAATTCAAAGAATCTTATTAGCTTGCGTTTTTTATTCAACGCGTTTCAAAGTGACTTCTTCAGGGTACAACCACATACAAACATTAGCGTACAGGATGGTTTTTAAAGGCTTGAATTTTTGCATAAAGGCGCCAAATCGACACATGACCGTGTGAGTTGTGTCAAAGTTCATTAAATTGGCACATGATTACATCGGATAATAATAACATTGAACACATTTGAATTATTCATAGAAATTCCTCATAAAAAGTGTATCGAAATCAAATATTTTAAAAATATTCAAAATAATAAAAAACGCAAGTTAGTACATGTCTTTGGACTGATGTCTTCAATAATCGGTAGTGCGGGGGGGGGGGGGGGTATCCACAGATTCTCCAGATTCTGTTATTCATCGGTTTTTACAACCAGCAGCAGATGACCATCAGCTTAAACCGGATAACACTGCAGATCAGATTAGCACAGTCTGATAAAATACTTAGAATGTTTGTTGGATAAGACCCTATTTGCGCTACTTTCTCCCTGGAGTTTTATCACCAATCCTAATAAACGCACTCTGAAATGTCCCATAGAGGGAGCAGTGGCTTTGCCTTCAACATCCGCAGTCCAAGTGACTGTCGTAGAGCTATACTCTGTTGCTGTACTTCTATCAGTCTCACATGTGGGACCACTGCCCCTCTCCAATAGAGCATCCCAGATTTCCGTTCCCCAGATTGGCAGAAATTTACAATCTGTAAATTTTCACTAAGCCCATAAAAAAAATTACATTTGAAAAACTATGAAAATATCACTTTATGAAATCTGTAGATACAATCATAAAAAAGTAAAGCGATAAAATCGTAAGAATCTCTAGATTATAATATTTTTTAGGGTTTAGAGAATGAAATATAGTCAAAGCAAAATGTATACACTCTGTTATGCCTGGAATATGATCTTATAGATAAGGCAAGGGAGACACAAAGCGCAATAGGGTCTTATCCAACAATAAGTTAGCACTTTTACGTAAAAAGCTGCTCACCTGGTATTAGGTGGTCAAAGCACATGTAGTAAGGAAAGGCTGCCGCAGATCCACAGGTCGGTCCATGACCAGACAATACAGTACACTGCAGAAAGGATGTGGATTTCTGTCCGTGCTGCCCAAATAATGAATTTCCAAGACGTAGTGAAAGTTCAGTAGTGGTTTAATCGACGTGCTTCAGGGTGAATACCACCCCTTCCTCAGGAAATACCACATATAGCTTACATTGGTAGTAACAGTCCTCATGAAATACCACATTTAGCTAACATAGGTTCTAACAGCTATATGTAGTATTTCCTGAGGAAGGGGTGGTAATCACCCTGAAACGCGTCGATTAAACCACTACTGAACTTTCACTACATTTGGAAATTGATTATTTGGGAAGCGCGGACAGAAATCCACATCCTTTCTACAGTGTACTGGAATATGATCTTGGAAGGTGGAGCTTGACGCAAAGAGTTTTCTCATTGGTTGCCTGTTTGATCATGGACCACCCCCTCGGATCATGCACGAGTTACTAATTACAACTTTTGTTTTTCTTCTATTGATGCTGTTTAGTCTTACTCAAAACTAAAACCTTCAAATAACAAGGTGAAAAATAAAGCAGTTTGGTAAAAAGTTTTGGTTTATTTATCTATTTTTCGTGTTTTTTTTATTTTAATAAGCATCTGCATTGACTTCGAAGGTATAAAATGTGCAAACGAGGAAAATGACTTATTAAAATAAAAAATCTCCTGTGACACTACGGCAAGTTAATATAATATGTCCCTCTACTGTATTCGTAGCTAGAGTTTTGTAAAGTATTACGTGATTTTGTATAAAGAAACCCTACAGCGCAGAGATGAAAACAAAAGTCCAGATGAAAACTAAGAAAAAAAAAAAGTTTGACGGGAACTTTAAGAAGAGCTCCAGCTGGGAGTTTATGGCTTGGTTGGTATTACTGGGAAGGATTAAATAAAAAGCTTGTACTAAGGAGATTTACCCGAACGGCTTAAGGTAAAACAGCTGTTATAAGCAGGCGCTATTCTCTACTTAATCCACTCGCTCTTGTCACCCATCTGCCCTGAGTAGGACAAGCGCTGTGAACGACTGACGTGACCACAAAATGGAAAAAAGTAAACTCACTTGCAGGTGTTTAGGAAACCACAGAAATGGATGCAATAAAACCACCATCAATGTTGCCGTCAGTAAATACTGAAAACCACAAATTGAGTGGAGCTAACCACAACAACAGAAAAGAGACATCTTCACGTGGAGAAAAAAGTCAATGCTTAAGAGCTGAGAAGTCAATATCAACTTCAAGGGCAATCTTAATGTAAAAATGGCTCCAAGGAATGATATAACGTACCGTATAAGCAACCTGTACATCCTGTGGTAGATCGGCTCACTCGGATGTACATGGAGGTAGACGAGGGAACACTGTCTCTTTAAGATCATCACTGGTTTATTATATATTTGGCATATAACATGGTAAAGTAAGCACAAAAACAGGAAAACAAAACAAAGTGGTAGTACAAAGCACAGTCCTTGTTGTAGCGGGGATCTGCCCGCTCCAAGTTAGCAAAGCAAATGGTTCAGGTTAGCACAAACAGAAACACTTCTCTGGAGATACCCTCTCCATGGAGTTACCCTCTCCAAATACACGGAACACTGAATGTCTTAGGAGGCCGACTATTTAAACCTCAGACCTCACCAGGGGTGGAAATAAGGTGGACTACCTCCCAGCTACTCTATGGTTGTCCACAAAAACCCAACATTAAAATGGTGGATTAACCCTTCTCAACATTGTGTGCTGGAGCAAACTTCTGGGTTTTAATTCGCTGAAGCTAATAGCCTTAGTGAAACGCATTTCCCCTCCAGCACTTTGCCAGTGACTTTCTCACAACCCGCAAATGAGCCCTGTCTGTAAACGAGTCCACCATAACCCACCGGAGTTTTCACTCTTTGAAGGACTACCTTAAAAGACCTCTATAGGAGCTCGTAATTTTCAACAAGCAAGTCACATAATTATCTAGGACAGGGGTTCAGATCATGATTTTATCTACCCCTGGCATGCTTTAGGTATGATGATCGAAACATTTTTTCATGCATTGAGGGAATCAATTTGCCAGACTAGCAAATCCTTTTTGGTTGAATGGTAAAAATTTTACGTAAATTTTCCTAATTAATTGGCTATTCTGTGGAATTGCAAATTTGCTAATCAGTCAAAACTCTGCAAATTTTACTATATAAAGTGCCCAAAGAATATGCATTACCAACAAATTACCATCAACTAGTCCCCTAATTTTACCATATAGCCCCCACATAATACTACAAATTAGATAAAGTAAATACACAATAAATAATCCGCTGCTATACGAGTATAATCCATTTGATTTACATTTGTCCCTGGACATTGTGTTTCCATAAGGCATCTAAGAAATGCAATCACAGACTAAAGATATGATGCCTAAGATGCATGTGATGAACATTTTGATAAAGAATAGGGAAAAAATGTAAAAATTTTTCTATTGTTTTTACTCTAGAAGTCAATCAAAGTGAAAATGTTAAAGTGAAAGTGGTCTTTAAGCAAAATTCAAATATATACAAATTATATATCGGAAATTGTCACAAGAGACCCATCCGTTGTTCCATTTGGCACAGAAAATGCATCTGACAGTACCTTCTCCCAGAATAGTCAGTATCTTTTACATTTTGCTCTTGCCAGATGAACAGTTCCTTTAAGCTCTTGGGAAGAACTACTGCAGTTTCCTTTTTCCCGGTGGAGAACTTATTACACATGATACTCAGCCTACGTATTCCAGCTGGAGCTAAAGTGGGTCATCATAACACCATGTTCCCACCACAAGTAGGCTGGCCCGCAATGATAATCTGCTTGGCACCATTTTGCTTGCCTCGCAGAAACAAAAAAAAGAATAAACTTATTGGAGGACTTACAAAATTATCCTAATTTTCTAAAATAAACAGGAGGATGAGGCTAGACACTAAGCAAGTGAAACTATGCATGAGGTCCTGAATGCATCACGGAAGGAACCATCTTTGCTCTATTCTTGTATGATAATTTAATATTTTGTATACTAAGCTAAAAACAAAACTATTCGTATAAATTGGTGCTAAAATTGCACCACACAATTTGCTTTATGATTAACGGTCTTCAGGACTAAAAGATAAGCCACAACTGCTCCATGTACCATTTTCGCACCACGATAGGACAACCTTTGCTTCTCCAAGCCCAAGATTTGTAAATACAGCTCAGGTTCCATAGTTGCAAAGTTACATAGGTTGAAAAAAAAGACAGAGGTCCATCAAGTTCAACCTTTCTCCACCAATTGTACACTTTTTGTCACTAATTTATCTGTAACCCTCAATGTTATATGTATCAAGGAAATCGCCCAGCCCTTGTATAAAAGCTGTTATAGTGTCTTGTTGTGGAGAGTCATGGTAGTCTTGATTGTTTCAGTTTTTCTATTGATAATTCATATTTAATGGATACTGTAATGTTAAATGGAGAAAAGGAGTGTGAATACTTTCCATATATACAACTTACATCTTCTCTAAAAAGGCAAAAACTGTCTCTCTAGTGCTGTTTAGGTAGCTACCTTGTAAGCCATTTTCTGACCCAGCCTTGAAACATCACAACATAGACTGCTTCTTACTCCTGGAGGAAAGCTAAATTGCATACTTTTTCCCAGGGAACATTGCTGGTAGGACTACCTTAAGAGCTGGATCTCCAAAAGGAGAATCAGTGCAGTCCTAGAATAACCTTCCATGTAGATCTGTTATATACTCATCTGGAGGTAGAAGAACAGGTGACCTCCGAGATGAGTGTGGAGCTTCATGTTTGAAGCCAAATGGGTAATATTTCTCCTTGTAGAGAGTGACATGCTGTTATGGAACTCCAACACAGGACTAGGATAGGAGGGGGGAAAACTGACCCAGCACTGTTATGATTGGGTCCCCGAGGAGGAGAGCAAGCCCAAGCCAAGCCACAGAAAACCAGAGAGGTTGGTAACTAAGCGGATTGCAGACCCCTGATCCTATCCACACAACTAGCAGTAGCCGTGGAGCGTGCCTGCGATGATCCTAGGCAACTCGGTACAGCCGGAGAGCTAACTAAGCGTAAAGCAAGAAAGGGGAAATCTAAACTGCCCCAGAGCAGACCCCAAAGGAATAGACAGCCCCCAACATGTATTGTCGGTGAGACAAGATGAAAACACAAACGCAGGCAGGAAAATAGACTGAGCAAATGATGGGGCCCACACTGACTAGACAGGACAGGAAAGGAAAGACACTTTCTGCAATAACGCAAAAAACCCTGCAAAAAAGCCCAACACGTCTGATGCAAAAAATACTGAAGTCGCACGACTTCGCCCACTATATCAGCACTCTGGTATATTCTGAAAGCAGAGCAAAAAGAGGCCAATCTAATAAAGGACAGAAACAAACTGGCACAAGCAGTAACATATGGATGGTGATTCAGCACAGCTCCAGCCGGAGCTGGCTGACCCACACAAAACTGAAATAGACAAAACCAGATCAAATGTAAACAGAATAGCAAATGAACACTTAGCTGAACATGCAGGGACTGAGCTGGAAGCTAAGACCTCAGGAGGCAGGAAGAAATCACCAGCATGGATAGAGGGATTTGGCTGTCTTAAATCCAGTCTGAAACCCCAGATCTCCAATCGTCGTCCTCATTATCAGGTGGCAAGCCTCTGTTAATCAGATCATCTCCATTACCTTTAGTAACCACCAGAGGGAGCCCAGAAAGAGAACTCGCAACCCCTCTGTCAATTTGACCAGCTCCACTACCTTCAGTAGTAACCAGAGGTAGGCCAGAAAGCGAATTGACAACACTGCACTATGATTAGGCTGATACCCTACGATGGAGTGGATGACCCATTCCTTGCAAATAGACCCACTTACAATCCTAGGTTAATCTCAAGCGAAGACCTATAGATAGGGGGAGGGGGGTCCCTGAAAGATCTAAGGACTGGGTACAAAAATGGGTCACCTCCTAATAGAAAACAAAGGGATGACTGCAGAAACCAACAGGATACAGAAACAAAGACTAGTAGAACCAGAGGTCCCAGCACTGCACAAACTACACACTACGAAGACAAAGCAAAGCAACAAGCCAGAACTAAAGCAGATTAACACTATTGTCCAGCAAGGGCTGGGAGGCAGGTGCTGGGTAATAAAGAGTGATACAATCACCTGACCCAAGACAAACCCAGCACCAGAGGATATAGACCAGCAGCCAGAACACCACAAGAAAATGTCACAACTAAACAGTCACAAACTAAACAGATTTTAACACATGCCAGGCCCTATATGCCCAAATTTACATGCCTGGCCTGTCATGTCACTTTCCACAAGGAAAAAACGTTACTATTTAGACCCCAGTCATTTGACTTTCATAGAGTCAAATCAGATCTCATGCTTTGCACTGTGAAGGGGCAATGCCCTGAAAAACATGTCAGCAAATTGAGATTCTGGTTTAGCTTTCATCCTAAGCTGTGGCAATATAGTGTCAACCTGGCCACATGTGCGGAGTGAATTATTCTTGACTATGACAGACGGAATGTTCCTTTGTTCTGTAGGTCAAGGTGCAAGAGTCATTGTTTCATATGAGTCTGACTGTTGATCCTTGTTGTTCACTGTTCCTTTGTTCAGTAGGTAGGTCAAGGGACACGAGCTATTGTTTCTGTTGACTCTTGTATGTTAATTTGTGAAATGTCTGATGATTACATATTGCATCAGCCCCCTGAAGTGTACTAGTCTGCACAACAAGGATGATAAATATGCAAGCTAATTGAACAATTGAACAATGAAGGATTACTTCCCAATACCTTATCCAATTCTGTGGGCGAATGCCCTGAATGAGAGCTCTGGAATATAAAAAGGGGGTTACCTCTACCTAACTAGAAACTCAACATGACATCAGCCTAATAAACCTTTGCGCTAGCTTGTGAAATACAGATCTGCTCCACTACCCATCACTGAATCCATGAAGATGTTTGGAGAATTGTCCAGGTTTGGACAATTAGGACACGGCCACATACCTCACTGTGCTTTGTCAGCTTACTAAACTTGCCGCTACCTCCTCTCTGATGGTTCCTACCAAAAACAGGGTGCTTTTTGATAGGGTACTTGGCCCTTAATGCCCAGAATTCACAGAGATTTTAATCCCGGGACTGCCAGCAGAAGGGTTACACTGTGTCATTTGTACCATATTGTGCTCCTGCTGGGACTGTACTATATGTTGTTGCCAGCCGAACCTGGATACACATGGTGTCCGTCATCTGAAGGAGTATAGGCTGTGACTGCAGACTATACCAGCAGGAGATACAAAAGCTGTGAGCCAAAGAAAAGTTGGGAGACAGTGGGCATCGCCTGGAATGGGGTCAGTGGAACTACCAATCCCGTGTTGGGATTTTGTGGACTGGGGCATTTCATGATGGTGATCTACCCGGAGTTGCTGTAAGACGGTAGAGAGAAGAAATAAAATGAATTTAATCATGTGCCTGCCTATGTGAATAATACAACCCACAAACTTAGATCTTTAATATAGCAAGGCTCATTAAAGGGTCCATATTGATTTTTAAGATTACTATTTCCAATAGGTAACCCTAGAGTTCTAGTCATCTTCCTCTCTGAAGAGGCAATGTGCATGAGCTTCATGTTTGTAAGGGAGAATTTGGATCCTAACTTATTAATAAATATATGTATAGTATTTTTCAATATTAACATGTGATTTTTTTTATATAAATTAGACGGTTTGGGTATGTGAAACCTCTCAGTTAATGTGATAGCTGCCATTTTTGGCATGAAAACCAATTTTCAGCATTTTGCAGTTCATCAGAAACTTCTTATTGTAGTTTTATAGATAATCTGGACATAATTTAATATGTTATTTGTGCTGGGCTGAAGCTCACATCATTCTCAACACCTGGTGTGGGACACTTATCTCTCCAGATAGTTTACAGCAGGCTTATTCAGCTATGGCTTGTGGTCCTAGGCGATTTTGAGGGTTTTTTTTTATAAATATGCATCCACATCTTTCCATATATTGCCTGGGTCAGTATCTTAATAAGAGGTTTCAATAACTTTATCTGTTTGACAAATCAGCTGATAATGGAATTGATATCAATTCTAAGTTATTGGAACACAAAACAACATTTGTTCTGATATTGAGAAAATATCAAACTGTGACCATTTTTAAAAAGGTCTGGAATTTTAAAAAAGTTTTCTTAGAAAAGGAAACAGTAATATTAAACACAATCATTCCTTAATTGTCATATGTTCCATAACTCCAGTGCACATGCCCTGGGAGTCCCTGCTCTTCCTGTACTGCACATGCCACGGTAGTCCCTGCTCGTCTTGTACTGCACATGCTCCGGTAGTCCCTGCTCGTCTTGTACTGCACATGATCCGGTAGTACCTGATCGTCTTGTACTGCACATGCTCCGGAAGTCCCTGCTCGTCCTATACTGCACTTGCTCCAGCAGTCCCTGCTCTTCCTGTACTGCACATGCTCCGGTAGTCCCTGTTCGTCTTGTACTGCACATGCTCTGGAAGTCCCTGCTCATCCTGTACTGCACATGCTCTGGCAGTCCCTGCTCTTCCTGTACTGCACATGCTCCAGTAGTCCCTGTTCGTCTTGTACTGCACATGCTCTGGAAGTCCCTGCTCATCCTGTACTGCACATGCTCTGGCAGTCCCTGCTCTTCCTGTACTGCACATGCTCCGGCAGTCCCTGCTCTTCCTGTACTGCACATGCCACAGTTGTCCCTGCTCATCCTGTACTGCACATGCTACGGTAGTCCCTGCTCGTTCTCTGTTGCACATGCTCTGGTAGTCCCTGCTTGTCTTGCACTGCACATGCTCCGGAAGTCCCTGCTTGTCCTGTACTGCACATGCTCTCGCAGTCCCTGCTCATCCTGTACTGCACATTTTATGGTAGTCCCTGCTTGTTCTGTACTGCACACGCTCCATTAGTCCATGCTCGTCCAGTACTGCACATGCTCCGGTAGTCCCTGCTCATCCTGTACTGCACATGCTCCAGCTGTCACTGCTCGTCTTGTGCTGCACACGCTCCAGTAGTCCCTGCTCGTCCTGTACTGCACATGCTCCGGGAGACCCTGCTCGTCCTGTACTGCACATGCTCCAGCTGTCACTGCTCGTCTTGTGCTGCACACGCTCCAGTAGTCCCTGCTCGTCCTTTACTGCACATGCACCGGGAGTCCCTGCTCGTCCTGTACTGCACATGCTCCAGCTGTACCTGCTCGTCCTGTACTGATAATGAAGTAGGATGGAGCACGCCTGATAATTCAAGTGGGGGAGTAAGGTAAATAGGGTGTACTATCTCTATTGCCAGAATTTCTTCATGTAGGAAGCAATCAATATAAAGGGAACCTGGCAGCCTGTATTGGGTATGTTTGACTGGTATTTTAGAGAAAAGCATGCTTTAAAATCTGCAAGGGACCGAGCTGCAGTTGAGACTAGTCTGATAGGCGGCTCCTCTGCACCTGCTGTCGGAATTGACAGGTCTTTTCTTATATGCACACATAAGGAGAGACCTGTCAATCCAGGGAAGCAGGCGGAGAGAAGCCATGGGAGACTCGCCTATCAGACTAGTCTCAAGTGCGGCTCAGTCCCCAGTGGCTACTAACACCGCAGCATTTCAGAGTCAAATATACCTGGCTGAGATCATACAGCCAGTGACTGATACATGCTGCCTGTGGATCGGGAAACATATCTGTTGTCAGGTATCCATTAATATTTGTTTATTTAGATACACAGAAAGGTCACTGAGTAAGCGGTCGGAGGAGACTTAGAGCGACCGGCACTATGATACTTCCAACTCCTTTATCCAAACTTCTCCTTAGCGACCTAATTGACAAAGACCCGGGAATGTTGAAATGTTTGAACCTTAACTTGGTCGCAAATGGCATTGATTCTACTGAACTGTGACACCATCTGAATACCAAAATAATCAAATATTCTATTTGGTGCATCATGCATAAAAATGTGCTGAGAATTCTTTATGTCTCCAATCCTGTACTGATGACGGCACATTTATAATTTACATGACCACTGTAGCCAGTAACCTTAGTGGTGATGCTTGCATGTATGACATGTGACAACTAAGGCAAGTGATTGATCTCAAAATTTACATAATTACAGCTGGCCTATGATGACCTATATAGCAGTGGTGGGTAATTAAACGTGTCAGTAATTTTTCTTTTTCAACTATTTCATGCTCTTAAATATCTTTTTAGAAATCCTGGAAACCTATTGGAAGATATCTATCATCATGCTTACCATTAATGGTTAGCTTTATAGCCTTGGGGTCCTGGGTTCAAGTCCTACCATGGACGACATCTGCAATGAATCTGTATGTTTTCTCTGTCTATTTCAGGGTTTCCTCACAGGGCTCTGGTTTCCTTTCTCAACTTTTCTAATACATATGGTCAGTGACTTAAAGAAGACTGGAAGTCAACTGAAATTACACATGGGATGTTACAGGCTATCTCATCAGACTATCCCATCATATTTTTATAATTGGAATCACTCAATTTTTTTCTTTTTCCACATTAGGATCAATTTTTCCAAACAAACAATGGTGAATGGATAAAAGATTAACAACCTTTAACATCTACAAAGGAATAAAATTAGGGAAAGGGCACCATATGGGTCAATAATGGAGTGTGATTGCATAGACCATTAAATTAGACTCCAATTCAATATTGTTGAATAACTTTTTCCATTGCTTATGAACATTTTGACTGACAAATACCCTACAGTACTTGATTTGCAAAAGTTAATTTTTTTTGTAGATATGGTGATAATTTTTGGACACTAACAAAAAATAATAAAAGTCTACGTTCATAGAGTAATGGCATTGGAATGGAATATTTGTAAGAATGAAGAACCACTAGAAAGATCAATATTCATAGTAGGGTGACTTTTCTTTAGCTTTACAATTTCATCTCCAAATGTTTGGTATTTTTTTATGAGGGTAACTGATCCTAAAACAACAACTCTGTTTTAACTATAACAACATAATGCACCATGTCACGAGTCCTTCTCTGATACCACACAATCAACAGAGCGAGGTAAGTGGGAACAATCCCAAGACCTTCATTATAGGCAAAGCTAAAAGGTCCATAAACAATCCACCACACTGAGGATACAATAGTCCAGAACACGAATGCAGTTCAGTAACAGGATGAATGTCCAAGGAGATGAGAGTCCACTAATCCAGCAGACAAAGGATAAAATGGGTCCATATGCTTCCCCTTCTCTCTGACATGCCGTCTTCACAGGATCATCACCACACACGGTCATACTTGAACAGCTCCTGTCCTCCCCAGCCCTCTCCTTATGTCCAGGGGTAGTCAGACAGGTTGGGGTAGTTTTCAGGCCTCCCAGACCTGACAAAGGTGCCTTGGGGATTAAGGCACTACAGGGGGTTCATCAAGAGGCATAGATACAGTCAGGCTGCAGACCGTAAGTGAGATAATTCATTTATCAGACTTTTGGAAGGTAATTGAGACTCTAGACAATTTGGGGAATACACAGAATGATACAGGGTAACAAGAGAACACTATGGAAAGCCGTAAAATATAAATAGACACAAAATTATACCCACATAACATATCACACCATCACACACCACTTTAAAGAAGTAATGCATCTGTATGACTGAACAGTATGCTTAAAAAAAACTTCTTAAAGAAAAAAAGCTTGAAAAAATATTTCGTTTTGCACAAAAAGAAACATTTACAGAATGGTAGTTTTGCTTTCTACGAAATCCCATTCCTCTCCCCCACTACAAACCATGAGAAATCAAATTTGCGATTTATGTCAGCAAACTGATCAATTTTTATTCAACTACACGGTTATGTTTTAAGCTATTTAATATCCAAAGTGCATGACTCAAAAGAGAATTCAGGCTCTGTCAGGGAAAAAAATGTAAGGATTTTTTTTTTTGAAAACACATTGGAAAGCAGCCAAAAACTGATTATTCAACTCATCCCTCTGAAAGAAGCCTCCCTGTTTGAACAATAATGAAATGCCTATTGATGCTACTGTTGTATAGGATTAAAGACTACAGCTGGCAAGTGGCTTAACACCAGAGACATCAGATTGTATGGCTGGGTGGCCGGCCAGATTTTTACAATAGGAAGATCTACTAAACATTTCAATTATGTGATCACCCACCGGAGTTACAGGCGCTGTTAGAGTAGGGTCACGTAAAGAGTGGATGGTAGGGGGAGGATAATAAGACAAAAAAACTATAAGAAAATAGATAAATAAATTAAACAGAATTTTCAAAAATAAATATCTGGAACCAAAAAAAATCCCCGTAGAATGTTTTTGAACTTTTGAATTTTAATTTAATTTTTCCTAAAAAATATATATATATATATAAATGTATAAAATATGTTGGTTTATGATAATAAGTTCTGAGCTGGCCCTCTGCTTGGCGGTCCAAGTGAATTATTTATTCAAAGAGATGGATCATGGATTGATTAATTCAGCCCCTATGAGGGCTTGCCACAATCTGTTGTTGCTCATCCCAATGCTGCTCCATTCTTATAGTTCACGAGTAATTACTTACCAGCTTAAGCGCACATAAGTCCTAACACATGGAAATATCAATGAGACCGGAACCTGTGCCATGTTTTCGTTTTTGTCTCATAGGGGTATAAATATATGATTACTTCATGTATTTTTTCTTTTATATAACCAAATGGGATGAGTCCTAGTCATTAGTGATGAGAGCAAGTGCTCGTTACTCAAGTTTGCCTAGGGTACTCGGGGATGCACCAAGCATCGTGGTTGCTCAAGTGACATGTGTGTGTCCCCGCGGCCGCATGTGGACTCATGGGGAGAAACACAGGCAATCACCGTATGCATTGTGGCTGTCTAACAGCAGAACAAAAAGCAGCTGCGGGGACTCGAACATGTCATTCGAGCACTTGATATACTCAGTGCATACCCGGGCACCCCAGGCAAACTCAAGTAACGGACACTAGCGCTCATCATTACTAGTGATCGCACTAATCAGAAGCAAAGCAAGAAACTGTTAAGTCCCAGTGTAAGATTTGTGAGCCCAAAATGTGCCATTCAAAAGGGGTCTTAAAGCACCAGTCCAGCATGTTTTTTTGTGCTGGAGTGGTGCTTCTAATGTGAGGTCCATGCCCCCGGTCATATACTTACCTTCCAACATCTTCACCTTTTTTGGGTGCTGTTTAAGTCCCATGGTGCCATCTTATGACCATAGCTTCTGACTAACCGGAAGTCAGAAGTTACGTCACAAGCTCTTAATGCAGGTGTATGAGATTCAGAACGAGACCATAAGGAGGCACTCATAGACTTAACTGATCCCACTGGTCAGGAATGGCTGGAGACCGATGGGAGCCACGGTGATATTTATATGTACTCTGGTGCGCCTTAGTGACCCTGACTCACTGATAATACTATCTCTCTACTTCCTGTATAGCTACAGCCTTTTATGGTGACCTCTTTATAGGTTGTAATAATGACTATATTGATTTTTCATGAACAAAGGTTCTTGTTTTGAAAAATGTTGCATGGGATTAAAAGGATTGTCTACTACTCAGACAACCCTGTTTCAATCTCTTTTTCCCCCTTCGTAAAACAATAACACTTATATTCTCCTCCAGTGCTGGTGCTGTTCCAGCAGTGTCAACGCTTCCTCTCCCAGGGATCGAGTGACATTATTATGTCATGCAATCACTGCGGCCAATCAGCTCTGGCTTCACTTTCCCCTCCTACAGACTAATCACAAATATCCAGAGGAAGAGTAGTAGCTGCTTGGCAGCAGAATTGTTATGTCACACGATCACCGGGAAAGCCAGAACCTACACTGCTGGAAGAGCGCCATTACCGGAGGTGAGTATAGGTGTAATTATTTTACAAGGGGAAATGCCATTTAACAATTGAAAAGATAAAGAATTGAAAAAAAATTAATAATTAAATTAAAATAATTAATAAAAGTAAAAATACTAAATAATATATTAAAAGTAAGTTGGAACTTAGAAATGTTCCACTAATTTTGCATTGAGAAATCCAGACTAATCAGACAGTGAAGACTGTATTATAAAGAAAATATCATGGTTATTTTTTTCTTTTTTTTCTTCATTTTATTCCTTATGATCGTGTTCAGCCTGGTAAAATTGTCAGAAAATAACTTTTCTTCTTGTCCTCACAGGAATAACAGAAGTGAGTGACTGCAGACTGAACTCCGAGAGAAGAATAGATTCAGGTTCCTATTTAAAATAATAACATGTGATTTGCCCCAATGTAATGAATCATATTGAATCTAGGACACAGATCTTTGGTGAAAATCTATTTTTCCTGTGAAGCTTTCTTGTTTTATGCATAGACAACAGCACTATACGTCCCCCGGAGCAGTAATCAAAGTGTGAATACATTACAGGGAAGATATATCTGAGGAACCTAAAATATATATATACATATATATACAATCTGCTTTTGGATATATATATATATCCAAAAGCAGATTGGTTTTATTAAAGCAAGATAACATTTTCGAGTAATGAATGTACAATAGAGATAAAGAAAAAAGTAATAATTGGGTCAAAAAGGGGGATGATCGTCTGCGGTATATAGCTGGTGACCTGAAAAAATGTCTAAAAAGTGCCAAAGGATTGAGGACGTTGCTTCAGTCTCATACTATATAGATGATGTCTGATCGAGTGGAGTCATGAGGCTGGTGTGGTAAAGAACGATGACATTTTACTAAAGATTGGATACATATTAGACAGGCAAAATTAAGAGTTGCCTATTTGTATGTTAATTTAATGTTCCTCTGAAATTTTTACAGAACCCAGAGAATAATAAAGGAGCTCGAACAGTCAAGACATCATGATGTCATAACATGCGCAGAACTGAGAAAATAATAAATATAATATGTAAAAAAAAAAATCTTTCTGAGGCCAGGAAGGAGCTTGAAAAGTCAAGACATCATGATGTCATAACATGCGCAGAACCGTCCTGGCTAAAATTTTCAGCTCGCACGGCAGAGATCAGAAAATGCAGTGAGGATCGCACAGGTGGTAAGGAGGTGCGGAGGGGCTGGAGTGGTGAATGTAAGGATTTTTTTCTTTTGCTTTCCCCATGACCACAATCCAGAAATGTCAGTGGCTGGATGAAAGATGCAAGAGTCTGTCAGGATCCCAGAAACTCACTCAGCTTTTATGCACACACACTGATTACAAGCAAACAGGTCACAGGTGAGGATGTTACCTTCAAACCCATTTGTCTCAACTTCTGTGCATGTTTTCAGGCCAAAATCACCAGGGTACGTGAACTTTTGATCAGGGTCATTTGGATGTTCTGTGTTGTCATTATGACTTAAAAAGAGAAAACACAGTAGTTTGACAATAAATGGCTTCACCCAACCACTAAACATGAGTGGAGAAAAAGTTTTGGTGTTGTCATTCACATTCTCTGGAAAATAGGCCAAGAAAGCAAAAATTCTGCCGGGGTATATAAACGTATATACAAAGGGTACGGAAAGTCTTTGTTTCATTGCAGCCATTTGGTAAATTTAAAAAAAGTTCATTTTTTTCCTCGTTAATGTACACTCTGCACCCCATCTTGCCTGAAAAAAGAGAAATGTAGAAATGTTTGCAAATTTATTAAAAATAATAAATAGTGGGTTTTTTTGGAAACAAATGTTCCCTGAACATGAATTAACTGAATTAAATTATCTTCTGGTTTTCCATCGGATTCGAAAATAAGAATCACTGAGAGGAAAAATGATAATTTCCATATCAATTTCTCTACTTCTATAAAAAAAAAAACTACAAAATTGAAAAAAATTAAAGGGTTGTCTGGACTTCTAATAAAAATCTATTTAACGGTAGACTTCTGAATCTTTACAGTGTGCAGTGTGCACTCTGTCAGGATTCAAAAATTTGAACCACGAAGAGGAAAAATGTTAATTTCCATATAGGGATGAGCGAGTAGTGAAATACTCAGACTCACTGTATTCGTTACGAGTAGCTCCTAATACACGGGTACTCGTAACGATTAGAGAGTCCAATGTAAGTCTATGGGAAATGCGAGTAATGGGCTGTGTGTGTGCGGGGCTGTTCTGGCCTGTGCTGGGCTGTGCGGGGACTGTGCCGGGCTGTGCGGGACTGTGCCGGGTTGTGCGGGACTATGCTGGGCTGTGTGAGACTGTGCTGGGCTGTGCAGGTAATGTGCGGGGATTGTGCCTGGGTGTACGGGACTTTGCTGGGCTGTGCGGGACTGTGCAGGTACTGTGCTGGGCTGTGCGGTACTGTGCTGGGCTGTGCTGGACTGTGCTGGGCTGTGCAGGCACAGTGCCGGGCTGTGCGGGACTGTGCAGGGACTGTGCCAGGCTGTGCTGGGCTGTGCAGGGACTGTGCGGGGACTGTGACGGGCTGTGCGGGACTGTGCTGGGCTGTGCAGGTGCTGTGCGGAGACTGTGCAGGGCTGTGCGGGGACTGTGTTGGGCTGTGCGGGACTGTGCTGGGCTGTGCGGGACTGTGCTGGGCTGTGCAGGTGCTGTGCGGGACAGTGCAGGGACTGTGCGGGGACTGTGCTGGGCTGTGCAGGTGCTGTGCGGAGACTGTGCAGGGCTGTGCGGGTCAGTGCAGGGACTGTGCGGGGACTGTGCTGGGCGGTGCAGGTGCTGTGCGGGACAGTGCAGGGACTGTGCTGGGCTGTGTTGGGACTGTGCGGGACAGTGCAGGGACTGTGCTGGGCTGTGTTGGGACTGTGCGGGACAGTGCAGGGACTGTGCTGGGCTGTGCAGGACTGTGCTGGGCTGTGCGGGGACTGTGCGGGCTGTGCCGAATATTGCGAGGCGAGTAGTGAGATACTTGCCAGGATTCAAGTACCGCGAGTACCGCATTACTCGCCAAGTACCGAATCCTAACGAGTATACTCTCTCATCCCTATTTCCATATCAATTTCTTTACTTAAAAAAACTACAGAATTGAAATATTTAAGCGTTGTCCAGTCCTCTGATAAAAGTCTATGTAATTGCAGACTTCTGAATCCTCACAGTGTACGGAGTGCGCTTTCAGGATTTATCAGTATTGTATTGCCGATGCGAGCGGGAGATCACGTGGCCACACAATATGCGATTTGAATACTTTCGGCAACATTCTGACTCACAATTTGATTTTGAAGTTGGCTTAACATACCAGGGCATGGTGACTTACATTTTCCTAGGCAGATCACATATTATTCAGAAAATATCATTTAAATGGAAAAACACAAAAATAAAAAATTAGCGCCTGTGTTTTTCTTGTGCATTTATTTTATGTCTAATATTGTGGATTTTTTAAAATGAGTGTTTGCAGATTATTTTGTACACAAGTGTTAGCCAATGGAATCATAGCATCAATTTAAAGGAACTTTTATTATTTAATTAGAACAATTGTGTAAGAAGTCATCCAGGCCATAAAGTTGAAAGTCAGTATTACTGGGCTATCAGCAGTGAACCAAGAAGAAAGCTTTAAATGCCATCTCCGACAGATGATTAAAGGCCCTGTACTTGTAAGTCAAGATGAAAATTTTCGGTCTCATGTCAGAAGTATTGGATGATGAAAAAATTTGTTTGAATTATTTTGGGAATAATGGAGTTTGTTTCTGAACCCGAGAGACAAGTGCTTGTTACATGCAGCCAGCTAAGTGAGCTGTGCCAAGTTTGGAAGTTATCCACTATAGATGAGCATGACTTCAGTCCATCAGCCGGGTCAGTAGCCTCTGGCTGCTGAACATGAGGCTCACAAATCTCTTATGTTGCTGGATCCTTGGCATTGCTTTTGATTAGCCAGGGCTGGTGCACTATCATATGCACATTACCGCATATAGGAAGTGTCATGATCCATGCTGGATCATGACAGATATAAAGCACAGGTAACCTTTTTTTTTTCCTAAGCTGTGCTTAGGTGGTTTTTGCCCCCGATGGCCATTAGGGTTATTGCACTGTGGTGTTGTCTGTTCTAAGTTCCCCCCCCCGGTGGTGGTGAGCGTCATTGCACTCTGGTTTCTTAGTTAAGTGCACATGATTAGAATGCAGGTGTGATTGCTGGCCTGCTATAAAAGAGTCACAGGTGTTGCAATCAGTGTTGGTGATAGTGTTCATTTCAACCATCCTTGGTGGAGGAAGGAGCTGGAGAGCAGCTCTGACAGAGCCTGGTGTGAAAGGAGTCATAAGGGATTTCCTTAGCTCTGACAGAGCTTGGTGGCAGCGATTCTGAGGAGAGCTGCATGCTGGTGGTGGACTCTGTTGCCAGGAGCAAGTGCAACAGAGTAAAGCTAAGTGGTGTTCCCTGTTTGTGTTTTTCCTTAGTGTGTATTAGTGCAGCAGTGGGGCCAGTGCCTGCACCACCCAGCTCCCTAGCAAGGGATAGGTGCAGGGTGTGCTAGGGCAACAGGTTCGTGATCGGTGCCCAGAGCGGAACCGGCATAGGGAATACTAGGAGCGTTAGGGACACTGACTCAGGGGAGTGCAGGAGGTCTCCACGTCCCCTGTCCCTATCGCAGGGCCCACCATTGTAACTGTTTCCCTACCCCCTTGTCTTGTTGTTTTAGTTACCGGCCTGCGAGCCGTGTCACACAGGACAATATCACGTGCCGCGTCCTGTTGTTTTAGTTACCGGCCTGCTGGTCGCGTCACACAGGACATTTATCACCAACATTTATCATGTGACAGTTATCACCAACCAAACTTTTTTTTTCTGCTGAGCCATGTATTCAGTTCAGACCTTTGCCCAAATGCTGAAGACCCTTACTAATGAGATTAGGGGGCTGCGCAGAAGGTTGATGCTGCAACTGCGGCAGTTGGTGGGCTCTGGGGACTTGGTTCAGGAACAGGCTCAGCCAGAACCCAAGATACCCCTTCCTGACATGTTTTCTGGAGGGAGAGATCAATTCTTGGTATTTCAGCAAGCCTGCAAATTGTATTTCAGGCTGCGCCCTCGTTCATCAGGGAGTGAAGAGCAATGGGTGGGAATCATTATGTCCCTTCTTAAAGGGGATCCCCAATCCTGGGCCTTCTCCCTTCTGGATGATTCTCCATCTTTAGAGTCCGTGGATGTGTTCTTTGCGACTTTGGCTCTTGTGTATGGGAATCCTGATGGCATCACCGTGGCGGAATCTCGACTCCATAGGTGTAAACAGGGAGCCTGGGTTGTTGAGGAGTACTGCTCAGAGTTTAGGAGATGGGCCACTAACACTCAGTGGAATGACCCTGCACTTAGGAGTCAATTTGTGCAGGGTTTGCCTCCAAAGTTGCAACATACTCTGGTGCAGTATGCCACCCCCAGGTCGCTGGAGGCCGCCATATCCCTTGCAATCCGGGTGGATAGAAGCCTTAGAGAAAGACATATACAAAAAGTGCCCCCTGATGTCCTCGCTAGGGAGGAGGACCCAACAGTGCGGACGGAGGAACCCAGACAGCCCGGTGTTGTTGATACAAAAAAGGGGGTGTCTGTGGCTCATCGTGGTGAGGGGGTATGCTTTTCCTGTGGGAAGCCTGGACATTTTATGAGAACCTGCCCTGTTCATGCCAAGTCTCCTGACGAACCCATGCAAGTAGGAGTAGCTAGGTTGTATTCGGAGCTGCCTACGGTTCGGGGAGTGGTGTCGACATGTTCCTACTGTGGGCAGACTGGTCATGTCCTGAAGGCTTGCCCATTGCGCGCCAAATTATCTGTGCCATCTGAGAAGCCACATTCCCCTGGTCGCTTGGAGGGAGGTGACCAGGGAGTATACATTTCCTCCATTTTGCCCTCCCAAAGTACCGTGTCAGCAGAGGTCTTGGCTGGCGGGGTACCGGAGGGAAAAGATTGGCGGGCAAGGGAAGTGGTCAACTGGGGGCACTCGCGCGAGGGCTGCTGCCTAGGAACTACTGTCTCGCCCGTCTCTCTGCAATGGACCCCTTTCTCTCCGGTGAGGGCAGCAGATATGCTGCAGGAGAGTAGGGGCAAGTCTCAACCCACGCCATTGGCTAACCCTGAGAGGCGCAGACCTCATGGTGGAAGGGGTTGGAGGGTGGTGCACCCCTTGGTGAGGTACAGGGGTGTGAGTGTGGTGACACAGCGGGACGCCTCTGTTGTCAATCCCAGAAAGAGTTCTCAAAGTGGTGACAAATGAACGAGTGGCAATAAACATTCAGGTCCGGACCTGTGAGTGAATGAGCGTGTATGGGTGGCCACCAAAAAACATCCAGTGGAAGTGTGTTGTGGAGTGTTACCAGCTCTTACCAAATATACACATACACAACCCGTTCCCCAGGTCAGAGCTTCGGAGATGTGTGTTGCCTCCAGAACATACGTTGCCAATACCAGCGGGCTCGTTTGTCATAAACCTGAGGTGCAGGTAGTTGCAGGGGTGAACTCTGGGTCTGGGCATCCCCGCTGTAGGTGTTTCCCTGATGGGGAGCGGTCTTGAGGGTCCAGAGGCCCCTTATTAAGGGGAGGGTACTGTCATGATCCATGCTGGATCATGACAGATATAAAGCACAGGTAACCTTTTTTTTTTCCTAAGCTGTGCTTAGGTGGTTTTTGCCCCCCGGTGGCCATTAGTATTATTGCGCTGTGGTGTCATCTGTTCTAATTTTCCTCCCGGTGGTGGTGAGCGTCATCATTGCACTCTGGTTTCTTAGTTAAGTGTACATGATTAGAATGCAGGTGTGATTGCTGGCTCTGCTATAAAAGAGTCACAGGTGTTGCAATCAGTGTTGGTGATAGTGTTCATTTCAACCATCCTTGGTGGAGGAAGGATCTGGAGAGCAGCTCTGACAGAGCCTGGTGTGAAAGGAGTCATAAGGGATTTCCTTAGCTCTGACAGAGCTTGGTGGCAGCGATTCTGAGGAGAGCTGCATTCTGGTGGTGGACTCTGTTGCCAGGAGCAAGTGCAACAGAGTAAAGCTAAGTGGTGTTCCCTGTTTGTGTTTTTCCTTAGTGTGTATTAGCGCAGCAGTGGGGCCAGTGCCTGCACCACCCAGCTCCCTAGCAAGGGATAGGTGTAGGTTGTGCTAGGGTGACAGGTTCGTGATCGGCGTCCGGTGCGGAACCGGCATAGGGAACGCTAGGAGCATTAGGGACACTGACTCACGGAGTGCAGGAGGTCTCCACGTCCCCTTTCCCTATCGCAGGGCCCACCGTTGTAACTGTTTCCCTACCCCCTTGTCTTGTTGTTTTAGTTACCGGCCTGCGAGCCGTGTCACACAGGACAATATCACGTGCCGCGTCCTGTTGTTTTAGTTACCGGCCTGCTGGTCGTGTCACACAGGACGGGTCCACATGACAGGAAGCTCTGCCTAATAAGTCGAATTGGGCCTCCCGGAAAGTAAGATATTCGCAAACCTCCCATCCAGTGGCCAGATACTACCGACCTGACGAAAGAACTGGAGTCCATTGAATTGCTCCGTCCATCATAATTATCCACTATTCACAGTTGGTAGCTTTTTAATTGATTGGGCTCTCATCGATGGGACCGCCACTGATCCCAAGTACCAGCCTCTGAAGAGCTCCGTGTGAACGAAGCAATGGTTGATCATGCACACCTCTGTTTCTTATATTCATAATGGGAGTATCAAAGACCAGCTGAGTGCAGTGCTATGCCCGGGACTGCCCTTTAGATGGAATGGTGTTCGACCTGTGCTCCATTCAGATAGTGCTCTTGATCCAGAGGTTAAACTTTTGGCAATTGGGAGGTTATTCTCTATCTTCTGGATACAGGATAACTTCTGATCCTGGTGCATATACTTCAAATGCATGTAGATCATATGTTATTAGGTGCTCGGGATTGTCCTTCAACTTTCAGAGAAGAAAGCGGTGCTTCTTTTTAGACGTAGACCATTTTAGATGGCTGGTGGCTTCAATTTTGTGAAACTGTTGAAGATGAATCCTTTTTTTCTTATCTTAGAATTATTTAACGACGACTAAAGCTTGTTTAAATTAGTATAGCTTCACATGATAAATCTTCGCGATTTTCAGAGACAATAAACGGAATTTGTTTTGTAACTTGTAAATGAGAAATACACAAACTGCTAATTAATTAGTGTTTACCGGAGTTGAGGCCATTTTTCATTTTTGCACTTTTCTAGGTGATGTGGAGCTGAAAAAAATCATTGTTTTTGTTGGGTTTCTCTTTTTACGGCGTTCACTTTATGGCAAGTCATTGTTCTATGGCTCTGTATGTTTGTGGCCGTACCAAATTTCTCTATTTTTTTGTTTTACCACTTATAAATAGTAATTAATCTTCCAAAAATAATCTTTCCTTGTTTTATCAGTCGATAGAATTAGATGAGAGCTTGATTTTTGTTGGGTGAGCTGTAGCTTTTTATTATTTTCTTATATTATTTTTTTAAGCCTTAACTTAAACATTTATTTTTTAAACATTTTTAATATTTTATTTTTTACTTTTATTTTCTATTAGTCCTCTTAGGGGACTCTCACCAAACAAAAAGGTTGGCTGGTGAAATGATAAAAGTGGATAAAAAAAACACATAGTTGTGCCGCGAAGACGATATATTTATGTTTCGGACGCTTACTCTATCTTTCCCCTAGGCGATTAAGTGCCTTGACTATAAGGCGAACGTGGCCTTGGGCTTATCCGCAGGGGTCATAGCGTCAGTCTGATTACGAATTTGTTTTGCTGTTGGCAAAATTGGTGGTCTGAAGAATTGGTCCAAAGAGATAGAAAGGGTGAGAAAAAGAAATGTATTCCATTGGATAAACAAATAAATATTTTTTTCACATTTATCACAATTGTTTTCCACCTTTTAATTAATTTAAAATTTAACATTAAGTATAGCAAACCCCTTATTTCCACCCTATTCCAAAAGAGACCATTATCTCCAGACTGAAGTCTAGTGTCTGGATGGGCATTTTTCCGGAAGTGTAATCCGTAGATGAGACAGGTCTATCAGAAAAATCTTGTTCAAAGAGGATGTTCCCAATTGTGAGACAATTCTCTTTATAATCCATATGTCATAAAAGGGTAAAAGGATGTGCCTTTCTATAATGCGGCAGCCCCATTAAGATAGTGGGACTATCAATAAATGGTTTTCCTGTAGACGTAAGGTAAGGACTTCTTGAGTACTTTTAGGCATGTGGTGGTAAAATCTTAAACATCCGACAGCTACAGAAATTTAATTTTTTTCAATAAACATGTAATTGCCATGATTTTTAATCTCTAGGGAAATATTGAAGGTGTGTATCTGTTTTATTACCATAATCAAGTCACCAAGGAACCCTAGTATAAATTTTAAAACTAGGTATAGGCCCCATAATTAGGTAGAAACAGTTCACTCAATTTGAAGTTCCGCATGGGCGGGACCTTAAGTAAAATAGGCGGAGTTAATGTTAGGTGAGTCGTTCAGACTAATAAAAAAAACATTTTTCCTCATATTTTCTTTTTAAGAATTAGGGTTTAACAGAAAAGAATCTCATATTTAGGAGGACCTTATTAAACAAATAAGAGAGTGGGCGCAAATTGTTGACAATGCTGGAGAATCGAGTTCTTGTGCTTAGGATCGCCCACACATTTATTAGTGCCTCATTTTTTGTGATACCCTGTGATCAACTTATTACTAGGAGATCCTTGCAACAAAAAACTATTGCCCAAAGTTGAGAACCCCTTTGAATTGATCTTAGAATGTTAAATTGTGACATTTAGAGAGATGACAGTGTAGATAATCGGGAACTCCATCTCTACGACTGTTTTAACCCTCAAGTTCTAAACATAAATCTCCGTAATAACTCACATCTTCATAATGTCACTCGCAGAAGACATCTTTTCTTTGTTCTTGATTTATTAGAAACATGCTTCAGCAATTTGGTTTAAGTGTCCCTAATTAGTTCAAGGTGACAACATGTTTGTCACCTAAATTATACAAAGCCGTTACATTAAATCAGCGTTAACTTCTATGTAAACTTGTTTGGTTTGAGAGCGCTTCATAAATATTGCAAGCCTAAATAACTGCGTTTCTACATGTGGCTTAAGAAAGCTGAACGCCCAACTTCCAGGTTTTGAGAAGCCCAATTCCATATTAGCCCATGTAGCTTCATTTCAGTCCCATCACAGAAGCTTTCTTAAGAAATGAATGAAGGTACAAAACAAGAAAGGCCGGTCTCACATTTGCGTCTGAGCGCGCAGCGTTTGATCCGCATAGATCCGCATGCGTCATGCGTACCTATCTTTAATATGGTGTAAGCAGGGACATGCATTTGGATCAGTTCGCATGCGTCTGCGTACACATGCGTCGTTTCTCAGTGTCCGGTGGTGTCTGGCGAACACAACATGTTGCATTTTTTGAAGCGGCAAAAATCTGTCAAATATGTTCATGCGGATGAGTGTGTCAAAAAAAGCCTTACTGCCTATGTAAACGCATTGATACACAAGGACATGCGTACACGCATGCGTTCTATACGCATGCGTTATTCAAAATGCATATAGAAATCCCATTAGACACGCCCATTTTGTCTGACGTCCTATCAAACGCATGCGCATAAACAACGCAAACGCATACAAAATCAACGCTTTTTTCCCCATCATGGGTAAGATGATACGTATAAAAAACACTGCGTAGACATGCATTTTGTATGCGTTTGCGTATGCGGGTGATACGCTACGGACTCAAATGCTAATGTGAACCTAGCCTTAATTAGTTGCCAATCAATTAGATTATTACAGTATCATTATCAATAATCATACAAAATTCATATGAGAGAATCCAATCATATGAATACACAATACATACGAAGATTTAAAAAAAAATATGTCATTCTATCATCCATGGAGAAGTAAATTGAATGTGTAATATGAAGCCTTAAAGCACCACTCCAGAATTGTTGTTTTTTTTCAGCTCTGGAGTGATGCTTTCAATCTAAGCCCCCTGCCCCTGATCACTCACTCTTCGGCTTCTTCACCGTTTTTTGGCGCCATTCCAGTCCCACGGTGCAACCTTGTGAGTGTAGGTTCTAAATGGCCGAAAGTCAGAAGCTACATCACAAGCTCTCCATGCAAAGTCTATGAGAGCCAGAACAAGGCCCTAATAGACTGGCATTGAAAAGTGATATCCGCGCCGCTCCATCAAACACTGGAGCGCGTGAGTATGAGACAGAGAAATTACATTTAAAGCATAACTACAGACAAGAAAACAAAATGCTCAAGTGGTGCATTAAAAAAGTACAAAGTGCATAAACTATTCAAACTTAATTATATGTGCAAGCATAATTCAGTAAATGACTTACCCAACAGTGTACAAAGAAGAACTATCAAACTAGCGAGGTGCGCCAAATAACAGCACTCCTAAAGTTTAACCGTACATGTCTGAGCTTGTAAGCACTGTCTTTAGAGTGCTGCTCCTCTTTTATGATTTTATCTGTTACCTATCTATTATCCATCTATCTATCTATCTATTATCTATCTATCTATCTATCTATCTATCTATCTATCTATCTATCTATCATCTCTTTATTATCTAACTATTTATCTATCTATCTACACTGAGCCCTGAGACTGAAAGCTCCTGTGCCACATGCTGCTGTTAGGTGAGAGGTGGTCGTGCATGCATGTGGATTTCCATACCGGAGCTAATAATATTGGCAAGCCTCCTTACTCTGCAATTTTTGGCTTTTCTATATGAGTAATTGTAAAGAAATTCACATAGCCTTTCAATTCTCCATTCCTCTCCCAAAGCAGCGACTATAGATAAAAGACAGGCGCTCTCCATTCTTGTTCTCCAAGTGGTGGGACCTACATGTATCTAAACTCTTTGGCATTACCTGTATGGGGTAGCACAGTGGCCTTTCAGCACTGGTTTCATATCCCACCAAGCACAACATCTGCAAGGAGTTTGTATGTTCTCCCCGTGTTTGCGTGGGTTTCCTTCGGGTTCTCCAGTTTCCTCCCACATTCCAAAGACATACTGATAGAGAATTTAGATTGTGAGCCCCAATGGGGACAATGATAAATAAATGATAAATATATAAGCAAGTAAATAAATGAATAAATCTACTCTAGATATCCAACATGTGAATACTCTAACATTATGTAGCACCGCTGTCCCGGTCCGCCCTTCGTTCCGCACCTGTGTCCTTGGGGCCGCAGCTTCAGCACAGTGCCCAGAGGTGCCGCCAGTCTCCTGAGGCTTCCGTTTCACGTCCCATGCTGCCTGCTCCTGCTGCTGATTCCTGGACGCTTCACACGTCCCGCAGATCTCCTGGCACGCTACTAAGGGCGCATGCGCGCACTCCCGGTCTCTTAAAGAGACAGCGCACCCTTTTCAAAAATAGGTCTCAGCCAATATCTGAGTCTCTCATACTATTTCAGGCACCTCTTCCCTTAGGGAGGTGCCTGAGCAACAAGTGTTTCCTGTTCCTACTTCTCAGGTTCCAGGCTCTTTTGTGTAACGCTCTGCCTGTATCTCGCTAATTCCAGTTTGTCTCCTCAGTGTACCCTCTTTGCTTCCCTTGCCTTCTGGGGCTATGCCTGCACCACCTGCTTCTCTCCGTGCTAGCTGTTGCCGCTACCAATTTGAGCTGCTTATCTCCTGCCTGGTTCTCTGCTACTTGCAGTACCTGCCTGCCCACCAGCTTCCACGTCTCCAGTGGTCTAACTGGAGGTAGCACCTTGTGTCTCCCGAACTTTCCACTCTGGCCCTGCTTGAAGGGTCTTACTACAGGAGTCCGGGGCTTGCTTAGTCACACCCCCGGGTAGTGGTCCCATGGTTCCACTATAAGTTCACTAAATGAATGTGCACTTCCCCACCTGTGCCTCTGTTTCCATTCGGTATACACTGAGCAATGGTTGTACAGATAATTGAAGGCTGCATACAATGAACTGTTATTTGGTGAGAGTATGGTGCTATTATTTCAGCACATTAGGGTGGTGTTATAAATAGTTGTTTGTACACAGCTTGACCATAAGGAGGAGAGGCACAAAAAGTATGAAAGAGCCATCAGTATACCGAAGCTGCACTTCGAGATCAATCAAAACATTAACGACCAGTGGAATGCAAATGAAATCACCTGACAGTAAAAGTAGCAAAACGCCGCGGCGCGTATCTCCAGGAGCAGAACTCCCTTTCTTCCTCTCTTACAATATTTACAGGATCCTGTTTACAAGACTTAATCACTGGGGCCAAATAAAACAGACGGAGGCGATAACAGCGCGCAGCCATCCGAGGTGAAACAAACTGAATAATTGATGTGCAGATGAATATGAACCGCTACTCTCACTTTCCTGGATGTCGAAAATGCAATATCTAATCCGGACAATTGAGAGAAAGATGTTCAACCTCTGGTATCTGTGCTTGTCGTGGTTGAGAGTTCTAAGAAACATCTAAGTATTAAATCTTTGGCGAATTAAGGATATAAGTGTGCTAAAAGTTAAAAAGTAAACAGTAACATTTACCAGTTGCACTACATCAAGCTACCACTAGGTGTTCCTAATGCCACCACATGGCGCTGCTCTACTCTATTGCTAGGTCATCTTGTAGGACCTAATCAGCGGTGTACTATTGCAGTTCACTGCACATCACAGTACGATATGATATTGCAGAGAATATATTGAAGATGGCTGAATCCTTATTAGCTGCAAACATTAAATATTCCTTACATGTTTCTCTTTCCAGCTATGATCCACTTCTCCTCACAATGCCTCCTATCCTTCCCTCTGAAAAATAGCTAATATATGTGCCTGCTGAAGTCAATGAAGAAGTAAGAGAGGAAGGGAGAAGAAGAGAGTTAAAAGAAACCTAGAGGGTGTCTAGTAAGTGTTATAACTCACTGCAGTGCCTGATTCACAGCTGCACTGCTCAGTACTGCTGTATAATGTCCTCCATGCTGCTGCTCTTGTTGCTTTTGAACATGTGTTTTATAGAGAGAGGAAAACAAGAATCCCTCCTGTTTGTGTGTATTGTCTATGGAAGCCAACATAGCAGCTAGAGTCAACCCAACAGCTCAGAGACAACTGATAACAGACTTAAGGACATCAAAAGTGAAAACTGGTGTTCTTATTCAGATGTTTCTATCGCTTTGGTATGGTAGCTGGAACGATAGTCGGAGGATCAATGGCCGATTTAGTCTTGTTTGCTTAGTGTTTTCTTTTAACATGATCACATCTACAGTGGATGGTGAAAGTATTCACCCCCCCTTGGCATTTTTTTGTGTTTTGCTACTTCATAACCTGGAATGTCACTGTTTTTTTTAGGGTTTGCATCAGTTCATTTAAAGAACATGCCTAAAACTCTGAACATTTGGTTTTCTTTTTATTGTGAAGCAAACAGCAAACAGGACAAAATAACTTAAACTTCCATCTGCATAACTATTCACCTCCCTAAAGTCAATACTTTGTAGATCCTCTTTTTCTCAACTGGGTTAAGGTCTGGGCTTTGACTCAGCTACTCCGAAACATTTACACATTTCCCTTTAAACCAGTTGAGTGTTGCTTTAGCAGTATGCTTTAGGTCATTGTATTGTTTGAAGGTGTTCTCCGTCTCAGTCTCAAATCAGCGAGAGACTGAAACACCTTTTTTTCAAAAATATCCCTGTATTTCTCGCCATCCAATTTCGCCTTCCCATTTTCCCTGTCCTTGCTGATGGAAACCATCCCCGCAGCCTGATGCTGCCACCACTATGTTTCACTGTGTGGATGGTGTTCTTGGGGAGATGAGCAGAGTTGATTTGGCTCCAGACAAAGCATTTACCTAGGTGGCCAAAAAGTTGAATTCTTGCCTCATCTGACCACAGCACCTTCCTCCATACATTTGAGGAGTCTCCAACATGTCTTTTGGCAAACTCAAAATGGACCTTTCAATTTTTGTGTGTAAGTAAAAGGCTTTTTTCCGACCCACTGTTCCATAAAGGCCACTTCTATGGAGTATGCGGCTTATTGTGGTCGTATGGACATATACTCCACTCTCTGTTTGGGAACTCTGCAGCTCCATCAGGGTTAACTTTAGTCACTGAGTGGCCTCTCTGATTAATGCCCTCCTTGCCCAGGCTGAGAGATTTAGTGGGTGGCCCTCTCTTTGCAGGTTTGTTGTGGTGCCATGTTCTTTCCATTTGATGATAATGGATTTGATGGTGCACCGGCGGATGATCAGAGATTTTGAGCTCTCCTTGGTCTTCATGGTGTTTGGTTAGTAATGTCTCTTGTTAATGGTGTTGTAGCCTCTCTGGCCTTTCAGAAAAGGTAAAATGCACATACTGACCGATAGGAGACACTTAGATTGCACACAGGCGGATGTCCTGTCACTAAGCACCAGAAATGTTAAGGAGTTTCATAGCAAAAGGTATGAATACATATGCACATGCCAATTTTTAGTTATTTCATCCCATAAATTTAATTTATGCCTATATTTTTTCACTTCAATTCACCAACTTAGACTATTTAGTGCTGATGCATACCACGCAAAATCGGATTACAAAACTAAACACATGTTGTAGTGTAACAAAATAAGTAAAATGTCAATGGGGGGTCAATGGCGGGTGAATTCTTTTGCAATCCACAGTAAGCAAAGCCATATGACATTCAAATATCGTCCACTGAAAGATATGTCAAATTAACCCCTTTCTGACTGCTGACGGGATAGTACGTCAGCAGTCAGACTCCCCTGCTTTGAGGTGAGCTCCGGCGGTGAGCCCACCTCAAAGCCGCGACATGTCAGCTGTTATGATCAGCTGACATGTGCCCGCAATAGGCGCAGGCAGAATCGCCATCCACCTGTGCCTATTAACTAGTTAAATCCCGCTGTCAAGCACTGACAGCAGGCATTTAACTAGAGCTTTAGGCCACCGGGCCGGAAGTGAGCTCATCGCCGACTCCCGTCACGTGATCGGGGGGTCAGCGACGCATTGCCTAGACAATCAGAGGTCTCATAGAGACCTCTAGGGTTGTTGCAGGCAGATTGCTTTGAGCGCCGCCCGATGGCGGGCGATCAAAGCACTGCAGTAAATCAGATACCTATGGGTGATCTGCACATCGTCCATATGTAGCAGAGCCGATCGAGTTGTACATGCTTCAAGCCTCCTATGGAGGCTATTGAAGCATGCCAAAAGTAAAAAAAAAAAATTTAAACATAAAAAATTTACAAAAAACCTACGAGTTCAAATCACCCCCCTTTCGCCCCAATCAAAATAAAACTAGTAAAAAAAACACACATACAGATATTAGGTATCGCCGCATTCAGAATCACCCAGTCTATCAATAAAAAAAGCATTAACCTGATCGCTAAACGGCATAGTGAGAAAAAAATTAAAAATGCCAGAATAACGTTTTTTTGGTCGCCACGACATTGCATTAAAGTGCAATAACGGGCGATCAAAAGAACGTATCTGCACAAACGTGGTATCATTAAAAACATCACCTCGGCCCACAAAAAATAAGCCCTCACCCGACCCCAGACCATGAAAAATGGAGATGCTACGGGTATCGGAATATTGCGCTTTTTTTTATAAGCAAATTTTGGAATTTTTTTTCACCAGTTAGATAAAAGAGAACCTAGACATGTTTGGTGTCTATGAACTTGTAATGACCTGGAGAATCATAATGGCAGGTCAGTTTTTGCATTTATTGAACCTAGTAAAAAATCCAAGCAAAAAACAAGTGTGGGATTGCACTTTTTTTGCAATTTCACCGCACTTGGATTGTTTTCCCCATTTTCGAGTACAAAACATGCTAAAACCAATGATGTTGTTCAAAAGTACAACTCGTCCCGCAAAAAATAAGCCCTCACATGGCCATATTGATGGAAAAGTAAAAAAGTTATGGCTTTGGGAAAGAGGGGAGCGAAAAACCAAAACGAAAAATCGATAAAAGCTCTGGTCATGAAGGGGTTAAATAAGCTACCTTTGACGTGAAGTTTCAAAATTTTCTAGGATCCATGGAAAACTTTGAGACCTATTTTAATTTTCAGCTTCTTTTTTCTAAGTAGACCATCAGTGGTTATCTTTACCCTTTTTGGCTTTTGTTTTTTTCTCACATCTACATGTTCTTCAATCTCAACCTGTACACTGAAGAACTTGTATGAAATTTTACAAAAGAGAAGGAGTGATGCCTGCCAACTAGTTTCTCACATTTTTGCCCTGCCTTTGTCAAAATTGGATTTCCCATGGACCAACGATGACATCGAAAGATCTACCAAAGTGAAACTTTCAGGAGAGGATACAAGTGAAGACTAGAGTTGAGCGAAACGGGTCGAAAAAATTCAAAAGTCGCCGACTTTTGGCAAAGTCGGGTTTCATGAAACGAAACCTGACCCTAGGATGAGGTCGGCCACGAGGTCGGCGACTTACGCGCCAAAGTCGCGTTTCAAAAGTTTGTTTTGCGCTCTTTTTCAGCCAATCAGGATCCACGGACACTGTGGGCAACGTGATGACATAGGCACGGGTCACCACCATCTTTCAGAAGGGCATGCAAGTGATTGGCTTGCTTTGGTGGTCGTCACAGGGGGTATAAAAGGGCGTGCACGCCGACCGCCATCTTACTTCTGCCGATCTTAGTATAGGGATAGGTTGCTGCTGATTCTGTAGGGAGAGCGTTAGGCAGGGAAGAAGACAAAAAAACTGCTTCTGCTGCTAGCGATTTGGCCTGCACAACACACAAGTCACTGTGTGTGCAGTGCAAGGGGAGGCTATATAGTGGTGTATCAGTGGTGTTGGTTGTTGGGCTGCCTTCTAAGGCTTCCTGACATGCTGGCATTGCTGTTTACCCACTGCTCCGCAAACTGCTTTTTTAAAAGCAATCCAATCTCCCTTATCCTCTCGTCACTTTGGTCACAGGCAGCTGTGCCATCGAGCGTGTCACATAGCGCTCAGATATCAGTGGGCCGCACACAATCCACAAGTGTCCAGTGTCCAAAAGTGTACGCAGAGATTCAAAATCTCCATTATCCTCTCGTCACTTTGGTCACAGGCAGCTGTGCCAACGAGCGTGTCACATAGCGCTCAGATATCAGTGGGCCGCACACAATCCACAAGTGTCCAGTGTCCACAAGTGTACGCAGAGATTCAAAATCTCCATTATCCTCTCATCACTTTGGTCACAGGCAGCTGTGCCATCGAGCGTGTCACATAGCGCTCAGATATCAGTGGGCCGCACACAATCCACAAGTGTCCAGTGTCCACAAGTGTACGCAGAGATTCAAAATCTCCATTATCCTCTCGTCAATTTGGTCACAGGCAGCTGTGCCATCAAGCGTGTCACATAGCGCTCAGATATCAGTGGGCCGCACACAATCCACAAGTGTCCAGTGTCCAAAAGTGTACGCAGAGATTCAAAATCTCCATTATCCTCTCGTCACTTTGGTCACAGGCAGCTGTGCCATCGAGTGTGTCACATAGCGCTCAGATATCAGTGGGCCGCACACAATCCACAAGTGTCCAGTGTCCAAAAGTGTACGCAGAGATTCAAAATCTCCATTATCCTCTCGTCACTTTGGTCACAGGCAGCTGTGCCATCGAGCGTGTCACATAGCGCTCAGATATCAGTGGGCCGCACACAATCCACAAGTGTCCACTGTCCACAAGTGTACGCAGAGATTCAAAATCTCCATTATCCTCTCGTCACTTTGGTCACAGGCAGCTGTGCCAACGAGCGTGTCACATAGCGCTCAGATATCAGTGGGCCGCACACAATCCACAAGTGTCCACTGTCCACAAGTGTACGCAGAGATTCAAAATCTCCATTATCCTCTCATCACTTTGGTCACAGGCAGCTGTGCCATCGAGCGTGTCACATAGCGCTCAGATATCAGTGGGCCGCACACAATCCACAAGTGTCCAGTGTCCACAAGTGTACGCAGAGATTCAAAATCTCCATTATCCTCTCGTCACTTTGGTCACAGGCAGCTGTGCCATCAAGCGTGTCACATAGCGCTCAGATATCAGTGGGCCGCACACAATCCACAAGTGTCCAGTGTCCAAAAGTGTACGCAGAGATTCAAAATCTCCATTATCCTCTCGTCACTTTGGTCACAGGCAGCTGTGCCATCGAGCGTGTCACATAGCGCTCAGATATCAGTGGGCCGCACACAATCCACAAGTGTCCACTGTCCACAAGTGTACGCAGAGATTCAAAATCTCCATTATCCTCTCGTCACTTTGGTCACAGGCAGCTGTGCCATCGAGCGTGTCACATAGCGCTCAGATATCAGTGGGCCGCACACAATCCACAAGTGTCCACTGTCCACAAGTGTACGCAGAGATTCAAAATCTCCATTATCCTCTCGTCACTTTGGTCACAGGCAGCAGTGCCATCGAGCGTGTCACATAGCGCTCAGATATCAGTGGGCCGCACACAATCCACAAGTGTCCAGTGTCCAAAAGTGTACGCAGAGATTCAAAATCTCCATTATCCTCTCGTCACTTTGGTCACAGGCAGCTGTGCCATCGAGCGTGTCACATAGCGCTCAGATATCAGTGGGCCGCACACAATCCACAAGTGTCCACTGTCCACAAGTGTACGCAGAGATTCAAAATCTCCATTATCCTCTCGTCACTTTGGTCACAGGCAGCTGTGCCATCGAGCGTGTCACATAGCGCTCAGATAACAGTGGGCCGCACACAATCCACAAGTGTCCACTGTCCACAAGTGTACGCAGAGATTCAAAATCTCCATTATCCTCTCATCACTTTGGTCACAGGCAGCTGTGCCATCGAGCGTGTCACATAGCACTCAGATATCAGTGGGCCGCACACAATCCACAAGTGTCCAGTGTCCAAAAGTGTACGCAGAGATTCAAAATCTCCATTATCCTCTCGTCACTTTGGTCACAGGCAGCTGTGCCATCGAGCGTGTCACATAGCGCTCAGATATCAGTGGGCCGCACACAATCCACAAGTGTCCACTGTCCACAAGTGTACGCAGAGATTCAAAATCTCCATTATCCTCTCATCACTTTGGTCACAGGCAGCTGTGCCATCGAGCGTGTCACATAGCGCTCAGATATCAGTGGGCCGCACACAATCCACAAGTGTCCACTGTCCACAAGTGTACGCAGAGATTCAAAATCTCCATTATCCTCTCGTCACTTTGGTCACAGGCAGCAGTGCCATCGAGCGTGTCACATAGCGCTCAGATATCAGTGGGCCGCACACAATCCACAAGTGTCCAGTGTCCAAAAGTGTACGCAGAGATTCAACATCTCCATTATCCTCTCGTCACTTTGGTCACAGGCAGCTGTGCCATCGAGCGTGTCACATAGCGCTCAGATATCAGTGGGCCGCACACAATCCACAAGTGTCCACTGTCCACAAGTGTACGCAGAGATTCAAAATCTCCATTATCCTCTCGTCACTTTGGTCACAGGCAGCTGTGCCATCGAGCGTGTCACATAGCGCTCAGATAACAGTGGGCCGCACACAATCCACAAGTGTCCACTGTCCACAAGTGTACGCAGAGATTCAAAATCTCCATTATCCTCTCGTCACTTTGGTCACAGGCAGCTGTGCCATCGAGCGTGTCACATAGCGCTCAGATATCAGTGGGCCGCACACAATCCACAAGTGTCCACTGTCCACAAGTGTGTGCAGAAATTCTAAAACTCCCCTGTCCTATAGACACCTTGTACCTTGTTTTACATTACTATATAGTTTGTTGGATTTTGTCTACATTTCTACCAAAAATGAGGAAGGCTGGTGGAAGAGGCCGTGGAATTGGGCGGGGGTTGGCAGCTGGTAATGATGGTGTTGGTGGTGGATCTGATGGTAGTGGCAAGAGCAAAATAGGACCAAATGCAGGAGGTGCTGACCCTGCGTCATCGACTGTCTACATAAGGCCTCGAACGCTTAGTTTTCTAGGAGTTGGCAAACCGCTTTTAAAGGCAGAGCATCAGGAAAAAGTTTTGTCTTACATTGCTGACTCAGCCTCCAGCTCTATCGCCTCCTCTTCTTCAGTTGTAAAAAGTAAAAGCACTGAGTCGTCATTGGAGGCTCATGTTCATGAACCACACCTTTCCTTGTGTCCTTCACCCCAACCAAGATTGAAGGATGACGCAGGCCATACTACTGATTACTCCATGGAGCTGTTTTCACATACCATGCCTGGATTATCAAGTCAAATGGTGAATTACCCAGGCCAAGATGAATCTGACATGGAGTGCACTGATGCACAGCTGCTGATGGATGATTCTGCTGGTACATTCACTCAGAGCACTACATTGTCCTCGCAGTGTACAGAGCCAGATTTTGACCCTGATGAGACTCAGGTGCCCCTTCCCGCACACTATACCACCATACACGGTGACACAGAGAAAGGTGCACATGACATAGAAGAGGAGGTGATGGATGACCCAGTTGTTGACCCAGATTGGCATCCATTGGGGGAAGAGGGTGCTGCTTCCAATAGCTCAGATGAGGAGCATCCACAGCAGACATCGACATCGCAACAGCTGTTATCTGGCAGGCCCGGAGCACTCCAAAGACAGGTTCCAAACATCAAAAGAGTTGCTGGACAGCTTGTCCAGAGGGTCAAAAGATCACAGCGTGCTAGGCCGCAAAATGTCTGCCAAAGTAGGAAGAGTGCAGTGTGGCAGTTTTTTGAACAAAATCCTCATGATCAGGCCAAGGTTATCTGTAAGAAGTGCGCAAAGACCTTTAGCCGAGGGAAAAATCTGAAAAATTTGAATACCAGTTGCATGCTTAGACATTTAACCAGCATGCACTTGCAAGCGTGGACACAACACCAAACCTCAAGTGCCACATGTGCAACTGATCACAACGAAGGTAGTCAGCAACGCTACATTGTTTCCCCCACTGTAAGCACACCGGTTAGCACAGCAGCAAATGTTGAGGTGTCGTTGCAAGGCCACAGCAGTCAGGGAATCCCACTGTTATATCAACGAAAGACTGATTCTAGGCCATCAGAAAGAACACCAACTCCATCACCATCATCAACCCTCTCTCAGTCCGCCCTGTTCACCGCTACTTCCACCATATGCAGCTCTCAAGTCCAGCTCACCCTCCCAGACACTATGAGTAGGTCAAGAAAGTACTCAGTCTCTCATCCGCGTACACTGGGTTTGAACGCCCACATTGCCAAACTAATCTCATTTGAGATGATGCCCTTTCGGTTGGTGGAAAGCACAGCTTTCCGCGAACTCATGGCCTATGCAGTACCACGCTATGACCTACCCAGTCGCCACTTCTTCTCTCGCAAAGCCATCCCAGCCCTCCACCATCATGTGAAAGACCGCATTGTCCATGCACTCAAGCAGTCAGTGAGCGGAAAGGTGCACCTCACAAGTGATGCATGGTCCAGTCGGCATGGCCAGGGCTGTTACGTGTCCATCACTGCGCACTGGGTTAATGTGGTGGATGCAGGGTCCACAGGGGACAGCGGTGGTGGGACAGTGCTGCCTAGCCCACGGTCTAGGAAACAGTTGGCTGTAGGCGTTCGACCCTCCTCCTCCTCCTCCAGAAGCGACAGCTCGTCCACAGAGCGCAGTCGTACGAGCACTCCATCTGCAGCTGCCACTGTTGCACACGATGTGTCCCCCTATCGAGCAGCTAGTGGAAAGCGTCAGCAGGCTGTGTTGCAGATGATTTGTTTGGGCGACAGACACACCGCCGAGGTGCTGGCCGAGTACTTGAAGCGACAAACTGAGTCATGGCTGGGCAGTGTACATCTTGAGGCAGGCAAAGTAGTTAGTGATAACGGCCGTAATTTTGTGGCAGCCATAGCCCTTTCAAAACTCAGCCACATACCTTGCTTGGCTCACACCTTGAACCTGGTGGTGCAGTGCTTCCTCAAAAATTATCCGGAGTTAACAGCCCTGCTCCAGAAGGTGCGAAGACTGTGCGCGCACATCCGCCGGTCGCCTGTACACTCCGTTCGTATGCAGAAGCTGCAGCGATTGCTCCACCTTCCCAACCACCGCCTCATTATCGACATTGCAACAAGGTGGAACTCCACCCTGCACAAGGTGGAGCGGCTGTGCGAGCAGAGGCAGGCCATAATGCATTTGTGGGAGGATACACGGCCAGGCACTTTGAGAGCAGACATGGAGTTGACAGGCGTGCAGTGGTCGAAGCTGAAAGACCTTTGTAAAGTCCTTCAGTGTTTTGAGGAATGCACACGGCTGGTAAGCGCAGATGACGCCATCCTAAGCATGAGCATCCCACTTATGCGTCTGCTCATGCAAACTTTGACGCACCTTAAGGAGCAGGCGTCTGCAGCCAATGTTGATGAGGAGGAAGAGGAGGAGGGAATCCTTGATGACATTCAGCCATTGTCTGCTCAGGGACCTCTCCTGGACGAGGTGGAGGAGGAAGAGGAGGAGGAGGAGGAGGATGATGGGGATGATTACTTAGGGGAGGAGGATGCATCTCGTGGGGCAAGTGAAAATGTTGGCGTGGCTAGGTCTGGTACAGGGTTTGTGCGTGACTGGAGGGATGTGGATTTGCCAGAAAGTGCTCCTCCACCCAGCACTCGCAGTGCATCATTGACACCGGGAACATTGGCCCACATGTCAGATTATGCCTTGCGGATCCTAAAAAGGGACCCCCGCATTGCCAAAATGATGAACGATGACGACTACTGGTTGGCCAGCATCCTGGATCCACGCTATAAAGGCAAATTACAAAACATCATGCCACAGGAGAACCTTGACCTAATATTGGCTAATAAACAAGCAACTCTGGTAAATCGGTTGCTTGAGGCATTCCCAGCACACAGCAGCGGTGACGGTTCTCACACGAGCCGTACGGGCCGGGGGCAGCTTGGCAGAGGTGTTCGTGGTGCACACAGCAGAAGTGGCGTTGGAGACAGGGGTTTCATGACAATGTTGTGGACTGATTTTTCAAATACCGCTCACACAACTGGTAATACTGCATCGATGGAAAGTGACAGGAGACAGCAGTTGTCAACTATGGTTACAAACTACTTTTCCTCCCATATCGATGTTCTCCCACACAGGTCATTCCCCTTTGACTATTGGGCCGCTAAACTGGACACCTGGCCTGAATTGGCCCAATATGCCTTACAGGAGCTCACTTGCCCAGCTGCAAGTGTGCTATCGGAAAGAGTCTTCAGTGCAGCTGGATCAATCCTGACAGAAAAAAGGACCCGTCTGTCAACCCAAAATGTGGATGATCTAACCTTCATTAAAATGAACCACGCATGGGTTTCCAAGGATTTTGTCCCACCTTCCCCTGATGACACATAGGGTGACAGAAAAATGGCTTGCTTTGGTCCACCTCTTCCTGGTACTTCACCTATTTCGCCTTTTGCATCAGTTGAATGTCCAACATCAACATATGCCACTTTCTAAAACTCCCTAACTGTGCTGCCTCCCCCCCCATGGCCGGGGTCACCACCTAGCGCACGACACCGTGTGAGTGCCGTTGCCCTGGACAGGTGGGTAGGCCGACTCTTGGGCGCGGGCACTGGCACAGGGTCCCTCATAGTGCAATCAAGTGTCTCTGACGGTGGTGGTGCACACCCGCCGTCAGACACACCGCTGTACTATGAGGGGCCCAGTGCCAGTACCGACGCCCACGAGTGGGCCCCCCTTGCTTGGCCAGGGCCCCAGCATTTGCTATCTTTACCTCTCCCTGCTCCTCCGCTGTGTAATCTGGGCCGTCAAATCCATACTGTGCCTGACACCGTCTGAGCCTGCCTCCTGATGTACAGACATATATTTTGAATGTGTACGCTATCCATACATGTTATCCGGGGATACGTTACCCCTTCTAAACTTTGGGCAATGACGTGCAATCCATACTGGGCCTAACACCGTCTGAGCCTGCCTCATGCTGTATAGACATATATTTTGAATGTGTACGCTATCCATACATGTTATCCGGGGATACGGTACCCCTTCTAACCTTTGTGCAATCACGTGCAATCCATACTGGGCCTAACACCGTCTGAGCCTGCCTCATGCTGTATAGACATATATTTTGAATGTGTACGCTATCCATACATGTTATCCGGGGATACGGTACCCCTTGTAACCTTTGTGCAATGACGTGCAATCCATACTGGGCCTAACACCGTCTGAGCCTGCCTCATGCTGTATAGACATATATTTTGAATGTGTACGCTATCCATACATGTTATCCAGGGATACGGTACCCTTTCTAACCTTTGTGCAATGACGTGCAATCCATACTGGGCCTAACACCGTCTGAGCCTGCCTCATGCTGTATAGACATATATTTTGAATGTGTACGCTATCCATACATGTTATCCAGGGATACGGTACCCTTTCTAACCTTTGTGCAATGACGTGCAATCCATACTGGGCCTAACACCGTCTGAGCCTGCCTCATGCTGTATAGACATATATTTTGAATGTGTACGCTATCCATACATGTTATCCAGGGATACGGTACCCTTTCTAACCTTTGTGCAATGACGTGCAATCCATACTGGGCCTAACACTGTCTGAGCCTGCCTCATGCTGTATAGACATATATTTTGAATGTGTACGCTATCCATACATGTTTTCCGGGGATACGGTACCCCTTCTAACCTTTGTGCAATGATGTGCAATCCATACTGGGCCTAACACCGTCTGAGCCTGCCTCATGCTGTATAGACATATATTTTGAATGTGTACGCTATCCATACATGTTATCCAGGGATACGGTACCCTTTCTAACCTTTGTGCAATGACGTGCAATCCATACTGGGCCTAACACCGTCTGAGCCTGCCTCATGCTGTATAGACATATATTTTGAATGTGTACGCTATCCGTACATGTTATCCGGGGATACGGTACCCCTTCTAACCTTTGTGCAATGACGTGCAATCCATACTGGGCCTAACACCGTCTGAGCCTGCCTCATGCTGTATAGACATATATTTTGAATGTGTACGCTATCCATACATGTTATCCGGGGATACAGTACCCCTTCTAACCTTTGTGCAATGAGGTGCAATCCATACTGGGCCTAACACCGTCTGAGCCTGCCTCATGCTGTATAGACATATATTTTGAATGTGTACGCTATCCATACATGTTATCCAGGGATACGGTACCCTTTCTAACCTTTGTGCAATGACGTGCAATCCATACTGGGCCTAACACCGTCTGAGCCTGCCTCATGCTGTATAGACATATATTTTGAATGTGTACGCTATCCATACATGTTATCCGGGGATACGGTACCCCTTCTAACCTTTGTGCAATGACGTGCAATCCATACTGGGCCTAACACCGTCTGAGCCTGCCTCATGCTGTATAGACATATATTTTGAATGTGTACGCTATCCATACATGTTATCCAGGGATACGGTACCCTTTCTAACCTTTGTGCAATGACGTGCAATCCATACTGGGCCTAACACCGTCTGAGCCTGCTTCATGCTGTATAGACATATATTTTGAATGTGTACGCTATCCATACATGTTATCCGGGGATACGGTACCCCTTCTAACCTTTGTGCAATGACGTGCAATCCATACTGGGCCTAACACCGTCTGAGCCTGCCTCATGCTGTATAGACATATATTTTGAATGTGTACGCTATCCATACATGTTATCCGGGGATACGGTACCCCTTCTAACCTTTGTGCAATGACGTGCAATCCATACTGGGCCTAACACCGTCTGAGCCTGCCTCATGCTGTATAGACATATATTTTGAATGTGTACGCTATCCATACATGTTATCCAGGGATACGGTACCCTTTCTAACCTTTGTGCAATGACGTGCAATCCATACTGGGCCTAACACCGTCTGAGCCTGCCTCATGCTGTATAGACATATATTTTGAATGTGTACGCTATCCATACATGTTATCCGGGGATACGGTACCCCTTCTAACCTTTGTGCAATGACGTGCAATCCATACTGGGCCTAACACCGTCTGAGCCTGCCTCATGCTGTATAGACATATATTTTGAATGTGTACGCTATCCATACATGTTATCCAGGGATACGGTACCCTTTCTAACCTTTGTGCAATGACGTGCAATCCATACTGGGCCTAACACCGTCTGAGCCTGCCTCATGCTGTATAGACATATATTTTGAATGTGTACGCTATCCATACATGTTATCCAGGGATACGGTACCCTTTCTAACCTTTGTGCAATGACGTGCAATCCATACTGGGCCTAACACCGTCTGAGCCTGCCTCATGCTGTATAGACATATATTTTGAATGTGTACGCTATCCGTACATGTTATCCGGGGATACGGTACCCCTTCTAACCTTTGTGCAATGACGTGCAATCCATACTGGGCCTAACACCGTCTGAGCCTGCCTCATGCTGTATAGACATATATTTTGAATGTGTACGCTATCCATACATGTTATCCGGGGATACGGTACCCCTTCTAACCTTTGTGCAATGACGTGCAATCCATACTGGGCCTAACACCGTCTGAGCCTGCCTCATGCTGTATAGACATATATTTTGAATGTGTACGCTATCCATACATGTTATCCAGGGATACGGTACCCTTTCTAACCTTTGTGCATTGACGTGCAATCCATACTGGGCCTAACACCGTCTGAGCCTGCCTCATGCTGTATAGACATATATTTTGAATGTGTTCGCTATCCATACATGTTATCCGGGGATACGGTACCCCTTCTAACCTTTGTGCAATCACGTGCAATCCATACTGGGCCTAACACCGTCTGAGCCTGCCTCATGCTGTATAGACATATATTTTGAATGTGTACGCTATCCATACATGTTATCCAGGGATACGGTACCCTTTCTAACCTTTGTGCAATGACGTGTAATCCATACTGGGCCTAACACCGTCTGAGCCTGCTTCATGCTGTATAGACATATATTTTGAATGTGTACGCTATCCATACATGTTATCCGGGGATACGGTACCCCTTCTAACCTTTGTGCAATGACGTGCAATCCATACTGGGCCTAACACCGTCTGAGCCTGCCTCATGCTGTATAGACATATATTTTGAATGTGTACGCTATCCATACATGTTATCCGGGGATACGGTACCCCTTCTAACCTTTGTGCAATGACGTGCAATCCATACTGGGCCTAACACCGTCTGAGCCTGCCTCATGCTGTATAGACATATATTTTGAATGTGTACGCTATCCATACATGTTATCCAGGGATACGGTACCCTTTCTAACCTTTGTGCAATGACGTGCAATCCATACTGGGCCTAACACCGTCTGAGCCTGCCTCATGCTGTATAGACATATATTTTGAATGTGTACGCTATCCATACATGTTATCCGGGGATACGGTACCCCTTCTAACCTTTGTGCAATGACGTGCAATCCATACTGGGCCTAACACCGTCTGAGCCTGCCTCATGCTGTATAGACATATATTTTGAATGTGTACGCTATCCATACATGTTATCCAGGGATACGGTACCCTTTCTAACCTTTGTGCAATGACGTGCAATCCATACTGGGCTTAACACCGTCTGAGCCTGCTTCATACTGTATAGACATATATTTTGAATGTGTACGCTATCCATACATGTTATCCGGGGATACGGTACCCCTTCTAACCTTTGTGCAATGACGTGCAATCCATACTGGGCCTAACACCGTCTGAGCCTGCCTCATGCTGTATAGACATATATTTTGAATGTGTACGCTATCCATACATGTTATCCGGGGATACGTTACCCCTTCTAACCTTTGTGCAATGACGTGCAATCCATACTGGGCCTAACACCGTCTGAGCCTGCCTCATGCTGTATAGACATATATTTTGAATGTGTACGCTATCCATACATGTTATCCGGGGATACGGTACCCCTTCTAACCTTTGTGCAATGACGTGCAATCCATACTGGGCCTAACACCGTCTGAGCCTGCCTCATGCTGTATAGACATATATTTTGAATGTGTACGCTATCCATACATGTTATCCGGGGATACGGTACCCCTTCTAACCTTTGTGCAATGACGTGCAATCCATACTGGGCCTAACACCGTCTGAGCCTGCCTCATGCTGTATAGACATATATTTTGAATGTGTACGCTATCCATACATGTTATCCAGGGATACGGTACCCTTTCTAACCTTTGTGCAATGACGTGCAATCCATACTGGGCCTAACACCGTCTGAGCCTGCCTCATGCTGTATAGACATATATTTTGAATGTGTACGCTATCCATACATGTTATCCGGGGATACGGTACCCCTTCTAACCTTTGTGCAATGACGTGCAATCCATACTGGGCCTAACACCGTCTGAGCCTGCCTCATGCTGTATAGACATATATTTTGAATGTGTACGCTATCCATACATGTTATCCAGGTATACGGTACCCTTTCTAACCTTTGTGCAATGACGTGCAATCCATACTGGGCCTAACACCGTCTGAGCCTGCTTCATGCTGTATAGACATATATTTTGAATGTGTACGCTATCCATACATGTTATCCGGGGATACGGTACCCCTTCTAACCTTTGTGCAATGACGTGCAATCCATACTGTGCCTAACACCGTCTGAGCCTGCCTCATGCTGTATAGACATATATTTTGAATGTGTACGCTATCCATACATGTTATCCGGGGATACGGTACCCCTTCTAACCTTTGTGCAATGACGTGCAATCCATACTGGGCCTAACACCGTCTGAGCCTGCCTCATGCTGTATAGACATATATTTTGAATGTGTACGCTATCCATACATGTTATCCAGGGATACGGTACCCTTTCTAACCTTTGTGCAATGACGTGCAATCCATACTGGGCCTAACACCGTCTGAGCCTGCCTCATGCTGTATAGACATATATTTTGAATGTGTACGCTATCCATACATGTTATCCGGGGATACGGTACCCCTTCTAACCTTTGTGCAATGACGTGCAATCCATACTGGGCCTAACACCATCTGAGCCTGCCTCATGCTGTATAGACATATATTTTGAATGTGTACGCTATCCATACATGTTATCCAGGGATACGGTACCCTTTCTAACCTTTGTGCAATGACGTGCAATCCATACTGGGCCTAACACCGTCTGAGCCTGCTTCATGCTGTATAGACATATATTTTGAATGTGTACGCTATCCATACATGTTATCCGGGGATACGGTACCCCTTCTAACCTTTGTGCAATGACGTGCAATCCATACTGGGCCTAACACCGTCTGAGCCTGCCTCATGCTGTATAGACATATATTTTGAATGTGTACGCTATCCATACATGTTATCCGGGGATACGGTACCCCTTCTAACCTTTGTGCAATGACGTGCAATCCATACTGGGCCTAACACCGTCTGAGCCTGCCTCATGCTGTATAGACATATATTTTGAATGTGTACGCTATCCATACATGTTATCCGGGGATACGGTACCCCTTCTAACCTTTGTGCAATGACGTGCAATCCATACTGGGCCTAACACCATCTGAGCCTGCCTCATGCTGTATAGACATATATTTTGAATGTGTACGCTATCCATACATGTTATCCGGGGATACGGTACCCCTTCTAACCTTTGTGCAATGACGTGCAATCCATACTGGGCCTAACACCGTCTGAGCCTGCCTCATGCTGTATAGACATATATTTTGAATGTGTACGCTATCCATACATGTTATCCGGGGATACGGTACCCCTTCTAACCTTTGTGCAATGATGTGCAATCCATACTGGGCCTAACACCGTCTGAGCCTGCCTCATGCTGTATAGACATATATTTTGAATGTGTACGCTATCCATACATGTTATCCAGGGATACGGTACCCTTTCTAACCTTTGTGCAATGACGTGCAATCCATACTGGGCCTAACACCCTCTGAGCCTGCCTCATGCTGTATAGACATATATTTTGAATGTGTACGCTATCCATACATGTTATCCAGGGATACGGTACCCTTTCTAACCTTTGTGCAATGACGTGCAATCCATACTGGGCCTAACACCGTCTGAGCCTGCCTCATGCTGTATAGACATATATTTTGAATGTGTACGCTATCCATACATGTTATCCGGGGATACGGTACCCCTTCTAACCTTTGTGCAATGACGTGCAATCCATACTGGGCCTAACACCATCTGAGCCTGCCTCATGCTGTATAGACATATATTTTGAATGTGTACGCTATCCATACATGTTATCCAGGGATACGGTACCCTTTCTAACCTTTGTGCAATGACGTGCAATCCATACTGGGCCTAACACCGTCTGAGCCTGCTTCATGCTGTATAGACATATATTTTGAATGTGTACGCTATCCATACATGTTATCCGGGGATACGGTACCCCTTCTAACCTTTGTGCAATGACGTGCAATCCATACTGGGCCTAACACCGTCTGAGCCTGCCTCATGCTGTATAGACATATATTTTGAATGTGTACGCTATCCATACATGTTATCCGGGGATACGGTACCCCTTCTAACCTTTGTGCAATGACGTGCAATCCATACTGGGCCTAACACCGTCTGAGCCTGCCTCATGCTGTATAGACATATATTTTGAATGTGTACGCTATCCATACATGTTATCCGGGGATACGGTACCCCTTCTAACCTTTGTGCAATGACGTGCAATCCATACTGGGCCTAACACCGTCTGAGCCTGCCTCATGCTGTATAGACATATATTTTGAATGTGTACGCTATCCATACATGTTATCCGGGGATACGGTACCCCTTCTAACCTTTGTGCAATGACGTGCAATCCATACTGGGCCTAACACCGTCTGAGCCTGCCTCATGCTGTATAGACATATATTTTGAATGTGTACGCTATCCATACATGTTATCCGGGGATACGGTACCCCTTCTAACCTTTGTGCAATGATGTGCAATCCATACTGGGCCTAACACCGTCTGAGCCTGCCTCATGCTGTATAGACATATATTTTGAATGTGTACGCTATCCATACATGTTATCCAGGGATACGGTACCCTTTCTAACCTTTGTGCAATGACGTGCAATCCATACTGGGCCTAACACCGTCTGAGCCTGCCTCATGCTGTATAGACATATATTTTGAATGTGTACGCTATCCATACATGTTATCCAGGGATACGGTACCCTTTCTAACCTTTGTGCAATGACGTGCAATCCATACTGGGCCTAACACCGTCTGAGCCTGCCTCATGCTGTATAGACATATATTTTGAATGTGTACGCTATCCATACATGTTATCCGGGGATACGGTACCCCTTCTAACCTTTGTGCAATGACGTGCAATCCATACTGGGCCTAACACTGTCTGAGCCTGCCTCATGCTGTATAGACATATATTTTGAATGTGTACGCTATCCATACATGTTATACGGGGATATGGTACCCCTTCTAACCTTTGTGCAATGACGTGCAATCCATACTGGGCCTAACACCGTCTGAGCCTGCCTCATCCTGTATAGACATATATTTTGAATGTGTACGCTATCCATACATGTTATCCAGGGATACGGTACCCTTTCTAACCTTTGTGCAATCACGTGCAATCCATACTGGGCGTGAGAACGGCTGGCGAGCTGTTAAGCAAGCTACAACACCTGTCCAGACAAGTACAGGGATTCCCCAGCGAGGAGACTTATTTGATTGTTTTCTATGTTGGGACAGCAATTTTTGGGGAGTACTATACTCTGGAGAATGATAGATGGGGCCCACCATACACTGGAACATTCCAAAGGTGGACATCAGACACTGGAGCAGCATTTACAGGGCCCATTATACACTAGAGCATTAGAAATGGGGCCCATTATGTTTGGAGCATTATTTGGGCCCATAAGACAGTGGAGCTTCATCCATGGGGACCAACATATACTTTAGCATTATGTGGAGCTCATCATATACTGTTTCAAACATTATATGGGACCAATGATTTTGTATGGAGAAATAGATGGGCCTCGTCATGAGATGTAAAAAGTGAGGTATTTTTCATTGTACTATACCGCTATTTCTCTGCCGTATCGGAACATGATGAGTTGTGGTATGTGTTAAAGGGGCGCTCTTTCGCCCAGGGCACATGAAAACCTGCAGCCAGCCCTCCCCCCCCACAAATTTAGCCAAATAACCCCCATTTTTCAGTGCGTAACTTGTATTATGAAGTTAATTAAGGTTGACAAGCTTAAGTAAAAAGAATTGATGCTTTTGGCATTCAAATGGGCACTGTAGGTGTGTTTCCTGTCCTCCTCTCACTGCCGACTTTTATTCCCCATTGACTTACATTGGGTTTCGTGTTTCGGGACGACCCCGACTTTTCCCTATAATCGGACGATCTTGCTCGACCCGACTTTTGGAAAAGTCGGGTTTCACGAAACGAAACGCGACCCTAAAAAAGCAAAAGTCGCTCAACTCTAGTGAAGACATTTCTATCATGGTGTGTAGTGTGGCTAATGGTCGCATAATTGATGGGAGGTATGTGTCACAGAGATGGCTTGTCTCTGTGATGTAACCTAGAGTATTTTTCTCTAGTGTATGAAAGCACGAAGAAGGTCGTTTGTTGCACATGGGTCCAGGTTGCAGGTAGCTATGAGAGATGGGTGGGTCTGGCTACCCACATACCTCACTTCTGTGTGTGGTTACAGCCTATTTAATGGAGGCTGTTGTTTGTCACATGGTCTGTGCCCGGAGGCATGGAGGCTTGTAGTGTGTGTTCTGCTGAGCCACTCACCTGAGCGGGTGAACCTGCTTTGCTATATGAACTGTTTGTTTTTCTGTTTGTTTCCATTTTGTGCCACAGAAGGCCATCTTTAGTTTACTTGAACTTAAGCAGGTTTATGGGGCAAATAAACCTGACGAACATTTTTATGAAAACCGCTTCCTGTGCTTAACTCAACCCGTGGTCAAGTGAGTGAAACCTTACAGGTGGAATTTCGAATTTTAAAGACCAAGTTTCATCAACTGGACACACCCTAGTCTACGCTGTCGGTGGAAGTTGCATACAGTTGCCTTTTTTCTCCCGAATGTCCTTTGCCGAATGAATGAGAAACGACACTCTACCCATTCAGAAAAGTCCGTGTAGAGACTTTACACGCATTTGCTTATATCAACCTCTAAGAGATATCTAATGGGGTGGATGATGGAAAAACCCCACTGATGTCCTGTCTGATAGTGAATTTTTGCTAGCGCTGAATACTAAAGTCTGTTAACAGCCTGCAGATAAGTAATTCTCACGCTCCTGCATTGCAGTAATGGCTGGCACTTAGAGCAATAGAAAAAAAAAGTGCTCCACTTTGCCAAGAAAGTCCAAGTTCTGATCATTCGTCTTCAGAAAGTCACCAAAATGGTGCCCTGGGAGAAAAGTCATGGAGGGCTGACAATATTGACAGAGCTATGCTACGGCTGTACACAGATTGGATTTGTGATCTCATTTATGGAAATAGGTACGCGGGGAAAGGCAATTACTATCTGTAAATCATTTCACTATAACCTTCCATTTCAATATCCCTAAATAGCAGAAAGCAACTGAAGCTATTTTAGTTAAAGCTTGAAGAGAATAAATCCTTGTGGCAACAATCATCTATCAAGGGATTTGATGTTCTCCACAGTACTTGTTGGTATTAGTAAGACAATCATTCACATGGAAAGGGCTTTTTTGTGGATATGTGTGTGTTAAGTGTTTTATTATTTATAGTTAAATGCTATCTGATGTACTATGCCCACCGATCGCGCTTCATTTCATTCTTCAGTTTTGCAAGATGAAGATATATGGTAAATATACAGTATGCTGTATACAGAAAAGATGGGGCCGATGGTATATACATCACATGGCTTAAAGCAGAGCTGTCACCAGATCTTACTATACAAAATGCATACACTGATAAATAGATATCTTAGACATGATGAGGCTGTAGTACTTACGCTGAAAATCAGAGTCAGAATGGCTATACATTTCTTTTTTACCTTAATGTGCCTCCTGACTGCTGCTGATTTTCTGCCCACCTATCTTGACTGACAGCTGCTAAGCACTCCTAGACTCCGCAGTTGTTAAATCTCCACTCACCTAGTCTGTTTGATAATCTCTTCAGTGTCCATACTCCCCGATGCTGCTACATGTCCATCCACTACCCTGCTGCTGCTAACTCTCCCTGCTGATGTTGCAGTACCTAGTCTGATTGACAGATTCTCAGTATCCCTTCTTTCTGCTGCTGAATCTCCATTCACATATTCTCAATAACAAGCATGTTGGTGTCCCTCCTCCCTGCTGCTGAATCTACTGCTACCTTACCTGATTGACATGCTCCTCATTGTCCATCCTCCCTGCTGCTGAATCTACTGCCACCTTGCATGATTGACATGCTCTTCAGTGTCCCTCCTCCCTACTACTGAATCTACTGCCACCTTACCTGATTGACATTCTCCTCAGTGTCCCACTTCTCTGCTACTGAATCTACTGCCACCGAGCCTGATTGACATGCTCCTCAGTGTCCCTCCTCCAGTGCTGTTGAATCTACTGTCCCCAAGCCTGATTGACAGCTCCTCAGTGTCCTTAATTCCTCCTGATGAATCTACTGCCACCTTACCTGATTGACATGCTCCTCAGAGTCACTTCTCCCTGCTGCTGACTCTACTGCCACCTAGCCTGATTGACAGCTTCTCAGTGTCGCTCCTCCCTGCTGATGAAGTTACTGCCACCTAGCCTGATTGAATGCTCCTCAGTGTCCCTCTTCCCTACTGATGACTCTACTGCCACTGAGCCTGATTGACAGCACCTCAGTGTCGCTCCTCTCTGCTGCTGAATTTACTGCCACCTAGCCTGATTGAAAGCTCCTCAGTGTCCCTCTTCCCTACTGCTGACTCTACTGCCACCTAGCCTGATTGACAGCTTCTCAGTGTCGCTCCTCCCTGCTGCTGAATTTACTGCCACCAAGCCTGATTGAAAGCTCCTCAGTGTCCCTCTTCCCTACTTCTGACTCTACTGCCACTGAGCCTGATTGACAGCATCTCAGTGTAGCTCCTCCCTGCTGCTGAATTTACTGCTACCAAGCCTGATTGAAAGCTCGTCAGTGTCCATCTTCCCTACTGCTGACTCTACTGCCACCTAGCCTGATTGACAGCTTCTCAGTGTCGCTCCTCCCTGCTGCTGAATTTACTGCCACCTAGCCTGAATGAAAGCTCCTCAGTGTCCCTCTTCCCTACTGCTGACTCTACTGCCACCTAGCCTGATTGACAGCTTCTCAGTGTCGCTCCTCCCTGCTGCTGAATTTACTGCCACCTAGCCTGACTGAAAGCTCCTCAGTGTCCCTCTTCCCTACTGCTGACTCTACTGCCACCTAGCCTGATTGACAGCTTCTCAGTGTCGCTCCTCCCTGCTGCTGAATTTACTGCCACCTAGCCTGATTGACAGCTCCTCAGTGTCATTCCTCCTTGCTGCTGAATCTACTGCCACCTTACCTGATTGACAGCTCCTCAGTGTCCCTCCTCCTTGCTACCGAATCTACTGCCACCTAGCCTGATTGACAGCTCCTCAGTGTCCCTCCTCCCTGCTGCTGAATCTACTGCCACCTAGCCTGATTGACAGCTCCTCAGTGTCCCTCCTCCTTGCTGCTGAATCTACTGCCACCTTACCTGATTGACATGCTCCTCAGAGTCACTTCTCCCTGCTGCTGACTCTACTGCCACCTAGCCTGATTGACAGCTTCTCAGTGTCGCTCCTCCCTGCTGATGAAGTTACTGCCACCTAGCCTGATTGAATGCTCCTCAGTGTCCCTCTTCCCTACTGATGACTCTACTGCCACTGAGCCTGATTGACAGCACCTCAGTGTCGCTCCTCTCTGCTGCTGAATTTACTGCCACCTAGCCTGATTGAAAGCTCCTCAGTGTCCCTCTTCCCTACTGCTGACTCTACTGCCACCTAGCCTGATTGACAGCTTCTCAGTGTCGCTCCTCCCTGCTGCTGAATTTACTGCCACCAAGCCTGATTGAAAGCTCCTCAGTGTCCCTCTTCCCTACTTCTGACTCTACTGCCACTGAGCCTGATTGACAGCATCTCAGTGTAGCTCCTCCCTGCTGCTGAATTTACTGCTACCAAGCCTGATTGAAAGCTCGTCAGTGTCCATCTTCCCTACTGCTGACTCTACTGCCACCTAGCCTGATTGACAGCTTCTCAGTGTCGCTCCTCCCTGCTGCTGAATTTACTGCCACCTAGCCTGAATGAAAGCTCCTCAGTGTCCCTCTTCCCTACTGCTGACTCTACTGCCACCTAGCCTGATTGACAGCTTCTCAGTGTCGCTCCTCCCTGCTGCTGAATTTACTGCCGCCTAGCCTGACTGAAAGCTCCTCAGTGTCCCTCTTCCCTACTGCTGACTCTACTGCCACCTAGCCTGATTGACAGCTTCTCAGTGTCGCTCCTCCCTGCTGCTGAATTTACTGCCACCTAGCCTGATTGACAGCTCCTCAGTGTCATTCCTCCTTGCTGCTGAATCTACTGCCACCTTACCTGATTGACAGCTCCTCAGTGTCCCTCCTCCTTGCTACCGAATCTACTGCCACCTAGCCTGATTGACAGCTCCTCAGTGTCCCTCCTCCCTGCTGCTGAATCTACTGCCACCTAGCCTGATTGACAGCTCCTCAGTGTCCCTCCTCCTTGCTGCTGAATCTACTGCCACCTTACCTGATTGATGGCTCCTCAGCGTCCCTCCTCCTTGCTGCTGACTCTACTGCCACCTTACCTGATTGATGGCTCCTCAGTGTCCCTCCTCCCTGCTGCTGAATCTATTGCCACCTAGCCTGTTTAACAGCTCCTCAGTGTCCCTCCTCCTTGCTGCCGAATCTACTGCCACCTAACCTGAATGACAGCTCCTCAGTGTTGCTCCTCCCTGCTGCTGAATCTAGTGCTATCTAGCCTGATTGACAACTCCTCAGTGTTGCTCCTCCCTGCTGTTGAATCTAGTGCCATCTAGCCTGATTGACAGCTCCTCAGTGTAATTTCACCCTGCTTTTGCTAAATCTCCAATCATCTAGCCTATTTGATAATCTCTTCAGTGTCTCTCCTTCCTTACTGCTGCTTTATATCATCCACTTTCCCTTTTTAAAGAGAACCTGTCACCAGGTATGAGACACGGCCACCACCTTTCAGCCTTGGAATACAGAATTCCATAATAACCTTTTATTTTACTCACCTGCGGGTTTGTCCGGTCCGATGGGTGTTGCTGGCTTGGTCCCGTGCTTCCCTTCTTCTTGCAATGCCATCCTCTTTCTTGCTTCATATGGTTGATGCATCCCTATGTCATCCACACAGTCTACCTGACATTGCGCAGGCGTCCTTCTCTGCCCTGATGAGGTCAAAGATTGCCAGCGCATGTGCACTGCAGTACTTTACTCCAACCTAGTCAGGGCAAAGCAACATGCCTGCACAGCAGCGCAATGCAGAGCAGGCTGTGTGGATGACGCAGGGACGCGTCATCCACCTGAAGCAAGAAGGAGGACAGCATCACGAGAAGAGGGGAGGAGCCGATCTAAGACCAGTGATGCCCTTTGTACCGGATCACCCCGCAGGTGAGTGTAATAAAAGGTCTTTTTTGTCTTACAGGTCAGGTTGCAGCATATACAGCATTATAAAATGCTGTATTTCAGCCCTGAAAGGTGGTGGCCATATCTCATACCGGTCAAACCTGGTGACAGGTTCCCTTTAATGAGCTTCTCAATTCCCCACCTCCTTGCTGCTGTTGCTGAACCTAGTCTGATTGACAGATTATCAGTATCCTTTCTTTCTGCTTCTGAATCTCCACTCATCTAGTCTCACTAACAAGCTTTCCAGCGTCCCTCCTCCCTGCTGCTGTATCTTTTACCACCTTGACTGATTGACAGCTTTTCAGTGTCCTCCTATGTGCTACTGATGAATCTTTGTCTCCCCAGCCTCCTGATTGACAGCTCTTCAGTGACCCTTCTCTTTGCTGCCAGTATCTCACCCTGCTTAGTACAAGCTGCAGCTGTCATTCTGGCCTAATGGGTGCTGATTGATTAGCTAATTATGGCCATAGACTGTTGAGAACTCAAACTCTACAGGTGTACTCACGTGCATATTTTAACATCAAGAAGAGTGCACAGCAATTTTGACAAGGATTTTCAAAGTCAGTACAACAGTCTCACTAGATCTCAAAATTCTACTTAAAGTGAACCTGTCATATGAAAAAAACACTATTATGTCTTTTTGAGAGGATCCTAGTTAGTTAATATGAGGCTTCTTATGTCATTTTTGTTCCGGCATGTTTCCAAAAAACACTATTGACCTGAAGATATTGTGACAGTCTGCAGGTTACTAGCGCTCTGAACCTTCCTGCCGCCTGCACTTTGATCCTGCCGGGTTGCCCTCCTGGTTGCATTTTGTTTTCAGTCACCAGGGCAGCGCCTGCTCGGGTTCTATCACCATTTGGTGTATTTCCAATAATTTGGAAAAGTCCCTAATTCTCCAGTAAAGATGTGTGTACTACTTGGAAGACTATTTATGTGTCTTCAACCCATTTTGCGCTCCTTAACACAAACACATGTTTATGTCCAAGTGACCTCAACGTATCTGGCTAGAAAAGATTGTAAATGGTGATAAAGGAAAGGTTATTTAATAACACATTGCACTGACAGACATTTTAAGCTTTTTAAAATGAAAAATTGGTCCAAAAATTATCCCTGATTGCAAGTCTTACACTAGGTTATTGCAACAACACTACATTTTTTCTTTATATTTCTGTTTTGCAGAGATTGAAAAAAATATATGTTTTACCCATCTCACAATAAGGGTTCTTTTACACGTGCCGTGTTTTTGTGGCCCCCAATAGATTTCCATGGGGCTGCAAAAAGGGCCCGCAAAAATTTGTCGGAGCGCCGTGCACCGTATGGCCTTGAGGGCCGCATGTACGGCCGTGAAAAAATATCGAGCTTGCTCAATATTTTTCATGGCTTATGAATACGGCCCCCATTTAAATCAATGGTGCCGCAAAAACAACGGAAGCTTGTTTTTGCGGTACACCATATTTGCGGAACGCCTTTTTTTTTTCAGCCAACTTTTTAAAACATAAAAAATGGCAATCCTAAAAAGATTTTTGCGGCAGACCATGAAAATTACGACAATATGGCCCGCAAGAACGGGTCGCAAAAACAGGCGTGTAAAAGAAGCCTAAGGAAAGCAAACTTTCTGTTACACTCAAGCTTTGGTTATAGAAGTTTTCCTTAGTAGTAAAATTAAGACAGAGTAGTATTAAATTGCCCTCCTTGTTTGCAGTGTGTGAAGAATAAAAAAAAATGCAGAAAAGATGCTGTTATTGCTGTATTTTTCTGATCAACCATTTCACAGTCACACTGACTATGCAGGTACAGCACTTCCCATTCATTGAGTCTTTGGAATATTTTTACCAGACTAACACTACCATCCTTTTTTTTAAATGATTTTCAGCACTGTGGTAGTACATCACAACTAGATTTAAGGCTTCATATCTACTATCTCTAATGATGAATTGTGCGCACTGACCTAAAATACCTAGGCTGTAAAATCCTAAAGTGGCCACTGCTTTCCCTGCCCTCAGCTTTTATAGTGGCTATGCTATGTTATCTACAAAATTAGAATCATAAATTGCTCAATTACGCAAGAGACGAAGTATGAATTTCAATCAATTTTGCTCAAAGACAAATTGCTGTGGATTGATCTAACCATCTGAAATGAGTACTAGTTTAAAGGGGATTTTCAGTAGTAAAAAACATGGTTATATTTTTTTTCAACTAACAGAGCCACACCTGTCAGTAGGTCATGTCGGGCATTGCAACTTAGCTACACTGAATTTATTGGTTGTAAACTGCAATGCCGAACGCAACCTGTAGGCAGATGTGGCGCTATTATTGAAAGAAAATGTTTTTTTCTAATTTTGAAAAACTCCTTTAAGATAAAAATTACTCTTCCGCTTATGATAGAGCTGGCATAGTCTAACTCATCATCATGATTTTTCATGTTTTCCGTCTAACTACATGGCAGGATAAAAAAATCTCCAGAAAGAATCTAAATATTGGAAATCTTAGATCAAGTCAAACATAAATGTCACCATCTTAATTCAGCCTCAAGTACGCATCGCTGTATGATACCTTGACATGGCTGTGAGCGTTCTGCAGCACGTACTTCAGATTAATTGCAATTAGTATTTGAGGCATCTTTCCCGATTAATTATTTAGCAGAACGGTTTGTATTTGCGATCTTCTTATCTGGGATGACACTGAAGCTAAACTTGTGCAGCTGCAGCGAATTTGTATGCTGCATCCATGTCACAAAGTAAATTAAGCATCTTCAGACACTTTCTGTACTGGAAGCCGGATGCAGCTTTTTGACATTAATTGGCCTATAGCAAAATCGTCCAGATTACTAAATGTATAAAGATCTCTGCATGTTCTACAGACACAAGAAGAGGCTCAGTGACATTCCTGTCATAAAGATGGAATAGAATTACAAATAATGTGCGAGATATCAGCAAGCCTGGAGAATAATACAGAGAACATGGCCTCAGGGCAGTAATATTCTTCAGCAGCATTAGAGTATTTGTATATTGGATGCAGTATTATAGTAGTTATATTCTTGCACATAGGAGCAGTATTATAGTAGTTATATTCTTGTACATAGGAGCAGTATTATAGTAGTTATATTCTTGTACATAGGGGCAATATTATAGTAGTTATATTCTTGTACATAGGAGCAGTATTATAGTAGTTATATTCTTGTACATAGGAGCAGTATAATAGTAGTTATACTCTTGTACATAGGAGGCAGTATGATAGTAGTTATATTCTTGTACATAGGGGGCAGTATTATAGTAGTTATATTCTTGAACATAGGAGGCAGTATTATAGTAGATATATTCTTGTACATAGGAGCAGTATTATAAGAGTTATATTCTTGTATATAGGAGGCAGTATTATATTAGTTATATTCTTGTACATAGGAGCAGTAATATAGTAGTTATATTCTTATACATAGGAGGCAGTATTATAGCAGTTATATTCTTGTACATAGGAGCAGAATTATAGTAGTTATATTCTTGTACATAGGAGCAGTATTATAGTAGTTATAATCTTGTACATACGGGCAGTATTATAGTAGTTATATTCTTGTACATAGGGGGCAGTATTATAGTAGTTATATTCTTGTACATATGGGGCAGTATTGTAGTAGTTATGTTCTTGTACATAGAGGGCAGTATTATAGTAGTTATATTCTTATACATAGGAGGCAGTATTATAGTAGTTATAATCTTGCACATACGGGCAGTATTATAGTAGTTATATTCTTGTACATAGGAGCAGTATTATAGTAGTTATATTCTTCGACCTAGGGACAGTATTATAGTAGTTAAATTCTTGTACATAGGGGGCAGTATTATACTAGTTATATCCGTGTACATAGGGAGCAGTATTATAGTAATTATATTCTTGGACATAGGAGCAGTATTATAGTAGTTATAATTTTGTAAATACGGGAAGTATTGTAGTAGTTATATTCTTGTACATAGGAACAGTATTATAGTAGTTATATTCTTGTACATAGGGGCAGTATTATAGTAGTTATATTCTTGTACATAGAAGCAGTATTATAGTAGTTATATTGTTGTACATAGGAGGAGTATTATAGTAGTTATATTCTTGCACATAGGAGCAGTATTATAGTAGTTATATTCCTGTACATAGGGGCAGTATTATAGTAATTATATTCTTGTACATAGGGGCAGTATTATAGTAGTTATATTCTTGTACATGGAACATTATTATAGTAGATATATTCTTGTACATAGGGGGCAGTATTATAGTAATTATATTCTTGTACATAGGGGCAGTATTATAGTAGTAATATTCTTGTACATAGGGGCAGTATTATAGTAGTTATATTCTTGTACATAGGAGCAGTATTATAGTAGTTATATTCTTGTACATGGAACAGTATTATAGTAGTTACATTCTTGGACATAGGGGGCAGTATTATAGAAGTTATATTCTTGAACATGGAGGACAGTATTATAGTAGTTATATTCCTGGACATAGGATCAGTATTATAGTAGTTACATTATTTTTCATAGGAGCAGTATTATAGTAGTTATATTCTTGTACATAGGGGCAGTATTATAGTAGTTATATTCTTGTACATAGGAGCAGTATTATAGTAGTTATATTCTTCGACATAGAGACAGTATTATAGTAGTTAAATTCTTGTACATAGGGGGCAGTATTATACTAGTTATATCCATGTACATAGGGAGCAGTATTATAGTAATTATATTCTTGGACATAGGAGCAGTATTATAGTAGTTAAAATTTTGTAAATACGGGAAGTATAGTAGTAGTTATATTCTTGTACTTAGGAACAGTATTATAGTAGTTATATTCTTGTACATAGGGGCATTATTATAGTAGTTATATTCTTGTACATAGAAGCAGTATTATAGTAGTTATATTCTTGTACATAGGAGCAGTATTATAGTAGTTATATTCTTGCACATAGGAGCAGTATTATAGTAGTTATATTCCTGTACATAGGGGCAGTATTATAGTAATTATATTCTTGTACATAGGGGCAGTATTATAGTAGTTATATTCTTGTACATGGAACAGTATTATAGTAGTTACATTCTTGTACATAGGGGGCAGTATTATAGTAATTATATTCTTGTACATAGGGGCAGTACTATAGTAGTAATATTCTTGTACATAGGGGCAGTATTATAGTAGTTATATTCTTGTACATAGGAGCAGTATTATAGTAGTTATATTCTTGTACATGGAACAGTATTATAGTAGTTACATTCTTGGACATAGGGGGCAGTATTATAGAAGTTATATTCTTGAACATGGAGGACAGTATTATAGTAGTTATATTCCTGTACATAGGAGCAGTATTATAGTAGTTACATTATTTTACATAGGAGCAGTATTATAGTAGTTATATTCTTGTACATAGGGGCAGTATTATAGTAGTTATATTCTTGTATATAGGAGGCAGTATTAAAGTAGTTATATTCTTGTACATAGGAGCAGTAATATAGTAGTTATATTCTTATACATAGGAGGCAGTATTATAGTAGTTATATTCTTGTACATGGAGCAGTATTATAGCAGTTATATTCTTGGACATAGGAGGCAGTATTATAGAAGTTTTATTCTTGTACATGGAGGACAGTATTATAGTAGTTATATTCTTGTACATAGGAGAAGTATTATAGTAGTTATATTCTTGTACATAGAAGCAGTATTATAGTAGCTATATTCCTGTACATAGAGCAGTATTATAGTAGTTATATTCTTGTACATAGGAGCAGTATTATAGTAGTTATATTCTTGTACATAGGGGCAGTATTATAGTAGTTATATTCTTGTACATGGAGCAGTATTATAGTAGTTATATTCTTGGACATAGGAGGCAGTATTATAGAAGTTTTATTCTTGTACATGGAGGACAGTATTATAGTAGTTATATTCTTGTACATAGGAGAAGTATTTTAGTAGTTATATTCTTGTACATAGAAGCAGTATTATAGTAGCTATATTCCTGTACATGGAGCAGTATTGTAGTAGTTATATTCTTGTACATAAGGGCAGTATAATAGTAGTCTTATTCTTGTACATACGGGTAGTATTATAGTAGTTATATTCTTGTACATAGGGGGCAGTATTATAAGAGTTATAATCTTGTACATAGGAGGCAGTATTATAGTAGTTATATTCTTGTACATAGGGGGCAGTATTATAGTAGTTATATTCTTGTACATAGGAGGCAGTATTATAAGAGTTATATTCTTGTATATAGGAGGCAGTATTATAGTAGTTATATTCTTGTACATAGGAGCAGTAATATAGTAGTTTTATTCTTATACATATGAGGCAGTATTATAGTAGTTATATTCTTGTACATAGGAGCAGAATTGTAGTAGTTATATTCTTGTACATAGGAGCAGTATTATAGTAGTTATAATCTTGTACATACGGGCAGTATTATAGTAGTTATATTCTTGTACATAGGGGGCAGTATTATAGTAGTTATATTCTTGTACATATGAGGCAGTATTATAGTAGTTATGTTCTTGTACATAGGGGGCAGTATTATCAGAGTTATATTCTTATACATAGGAGGCAGTATTATAGTAGTTATATTCTTGCACATACAGGCAGTATTATAGTAGTTATATTCTTGTACATAGGAGCAGTATTATAGTAGTTATATTCTTCGACATAGGGACAGTATTATATTAGTTAAATTCTTGTACATAGGGGGCAGTATTATACTAGTTATATCCATGTACATAGGGAGCAGTATTATAGTAGTTAAATTCTTGGACATAGGAGCAGTATTATAGTAGTTATAATTTTGTACATACGGGCAGTATTATAGTAGTTATATTCTTGTACATAGGAGCAGTATTATAGTAGATTTATTCTTGTACATAGGAGCAGTATTATAGTAGATATATTCTTGTACATAGGGGGCAGTATTATAGTAGTTATGTTCTTGTACATAGGGGCAGTATAATAGTAGTTATATTCTTGTACATACGAGTAGTATTATAGTAGTTATATTCTTGTACATAGGGGGCAGTATTATAAGAGTTATACGCTTGTACATAGGAGCAGTATTATAGTAGTTATATTCTTGTACATAGGGGGCAGTATTACAGTAGTTATATTCTTGTACAGAGGAGGCAGTATTATAAGAGTTATATTCTTGTATATAGGAGGCAGTATTATAGTAGTTATATTCTTGTACATAGGAGCAGTAATATAGTAGTTATATTCTTATACATATGAGGCAGTATTATAGTAGTTATATTCTTGTACATAGGAGCAGAATTGTAGTAGTTATATTCTAGTACATAGGAGCAGTATTATAGTAGTTATAATCTTGTACATACGTGCAGTATTATAGTAGTTATATTCTTGTACATAGCGGGCAGTATTATAGTAGATATATTCTTGTACATATGAGGCAGTATTATAGTAGTTATGTTCTTGTACATAGGGGGCAGTATTATCAGAGTTATATTCTTATACATAGGAGGCAGTATTATAGTAGTTATATTCTTGCACATACAGGCAGTATTATAGTAGTTATATTCTAGTACATAGGAGCAGTATTATAGTAGTTATATTCTTCGACATAGGGACAGTATTATAGTAGTTAAATTCTTGTACATAGGGGGCAGTATTATACTAGTTATATCCATGTACATAGGGAGCAGTATTATAGTAGTTATATTCTTGGACATAGGAGCAGTATTATAGTAGTTATAATTTTGTACATACGGGCAGTATTATAGTAGTTATATTCTTGTACATAGGAGCAGTATTCTAGTAGTTTTATTCTTGTACATAGGAGCAGTATTATAGTAGATATATTCTTGTACATAGGGGCAGTATTATAGTAGTTATGTTCTTGTACATAGGGGCAGTATAATAGTAGTTATATTATTGTATATACGGGTAGTATTATAGTAGTTATATTCTTATACATAGGGGGCAGTATTATAAGAGTTATACTCTTGTACATAGGAGGCAGTATTATAGTAGTTGTATTCTTGTACATAGGGGGCAGTATTATAGTAGTTATATTCTTGTACATAGGAGGCAGTATTATAAGAGTTATATTCTTGTATATAGAAGTCAGTATTATAGTAGTTATATTCTTGTACATAGGAGCAGTATTATAGTAGTTATATTCTTGTACATAGGAGGCAGTATTATAAGAGTTATATTCTTGTATATAGAAGGCAGTATTATAGTAGTTATATTCTTCGACATAGGGACAGTATTATTGTAGTTAAATTCTTGTACATAGGGGGCAGTATTATACTAGTTACTGTATATCCATGTACATAGGGAGCAGTATTATAGTAGTTATATTCTTGGACATAGGAGCAGTATTATAGTAGTTACAATTTTGTAAATATGGGCAGTATTGTAGTAGTTATATTCTTGTACATAGGGGCAGTATTATAGTAATTATATTCTTGTACATAGAAGCAGTATTATAGTAGGTATATTCTTGTACATAGGTGCAGTATTATAGTAGTTATATTCTTGGACATAGGGAAAGTATTATAGTAGTTATATTCTTGTACGTAGGGGGCAGTATTATAGTAGTTATATCCTTATACATAGGGAGCAGTATTATAGTAGCTATATTCCTGGACATAGGAGCAGTATTATAGTAGTTATAATTTTGTACATACGGGCAGTATTATAGTAGTTATATTCTTGTACATAGGAGCAGCATTACACTAGTTATATTCTTGTACATAGGGGCAGTATTATAGTAGTTATATTCTTGTTCATAGAAGCAGTATTATAGTAGTTATATTCTTGTACATAGGAGTAGTATTATAGTAGATATATTCTTGTACATAGGGGGCAGTATTATAGTAGTTATATTCTTGTACATAGGAGCAGTATTATAGTGGATATATTTTTGTACAAAGGGACAATATTATAGTAGTTATATTCTTGTACATAGGAGCAGTATTATAGTAATTATATTCTTGTACATAGGAGCAGTATTATAGTAGATATATTCTTGTACATAGGGGGCAGTATTATTTTAGTTATATTCTTGTACATAGGGGGCAGTATTATAGTAGTTTTATTCTTGTACATAGGAGCAGTATTATAGTGGATATATTCTTGTACATAGGGACAGTATTATAGTAGTTATATTCTTGTACATAGAAGCAGTATTATAGTAGTTATATTCTTGTACATAGGAGCAGTATTATAGTAGATATATTCTTGTACATAGGGGGCAGTATTATAGTAGTTATATTCTTGTACATAGAAGCAGTATTATAGTGGATATATTCTTGTACATAGGGACAGTATTATAGTATTTATATTCCTGTACATAGGAGCAGTATTATAGTAGTTATATTCTTGTACATAGGGGCAGTATTATAGTAGTTATATTCTTGTACATAGAAGCAGTATTATAATAGTTATATTCTTGTACATAGGAGCAGTATTATAGTAGATATATTCTTGTACATAGGGGGCAGTATTATAGTAGTCATATTCCTGTACATAGGGGGCAGTATTATAGTAGTTATATTCTTGCATATAGAAGCAGTATTATAGTGGATATTTTCTTGTACATAGGGACAGTATTATAGTAGTTATATTCTTGTACATAGGAGCAGTATTATAGTGGATATATTTTTGTACATAGGGACAGTATTCTAGCAGTTATATTCTTGTAAATAGGAGCAGTATTATAGCAGTTATATTCTTATACATAGGAGCAGTATTATAGCAGTTATATTCTTCTAAATAGGAGCAGTGTTATAGTAGTTATATTCTTGTATATAGGAGCAGTATTATAGTAGTTATATTCTTGTACATAGGAGCAGTATTATAGTAGATATATTCTTGTACATAGGGGGCAGTATTATAGTGGATATATTCTTGTACATAGGGAGAGTATTATAGTAGTTATATACTTGTACATAGGAGCAGTATTATAATAGTTATATTCTTGTACATACGAGCAGTATTATAGTAGTTATATTCTTGTACATAGGGGCAGTATTATAGTAGATATATTCTTGTACATAGTAGCAGTATTATAGTAGTTATTTTCTTGTACATGGGATCAGTATTATAGTAGTTATATTCTTGTACATAGGAGCAGTATTATAGTTGTTATATTCTTATACATAGTGGGCAGTATTATAGTAGTTATATTCTTGTACATGGGGCAGTATTATAGTAGTTATATTCTTGTACATAAGAGCAGTATTATAGTAGTTATATTCTTGCACATAGGAGCAGTATTATAGTAGTTATATTCTTGTACATAGGAGGCAGTATTATAGTAGTTATATTCTTGTACATAGTGGGCAGTATTATAGTAGTTATGTTCTTGTACATAGGAGCAGTATTATAGTTGTTATATTCTTGTACATAGGGGGCAGAATTATAGTAATTATATTCTTGTACATGGGGACAATATTATAGTAGTTACATTCATGTACATAAACGCAGTATTATAGTAGTTATATTCTTGTACATAGGAGCAGTATTATAGTAGTTATATTCTTGTACATAGGAGCAGTATTATAGTAGTTATATTCTTGTACATAGGAGCAGTATTATAGTGGATATAGTCTTGTACATAGGAGCAGTATTATAGTAGTTATATTCTTGTACATAGGGGCAGTATTATAGTAGTTATATTCTTGTACATAGGGGCAGTATTATAGTAGTTATATTCTTGTACATAGGAGCAGTATTATAGTGGATATATTCTTGTACATAGGGACAGTATTATAGTAGTTATATTCTTGTACATATGGACAGTATTATAGTAGTTATATTCTTGTACATAGGGGCAGTATTATAGTAGCTATATTCTTGTACATAGGGGCAGTATTATAGTAGTTATATTCTTGTACATAGGAGGCAGTATTATAGTAGTTATATTCTTGTACATAGTGAGCAGTATTATATTAGTTATGTTCTTGTACATAGGAGCAGTATTATAGTTGTTATATTCTTGTACATAGGGGGCAGTATTATAGTAATTATATTCTTGTACATGGGGACAATATTATAGTAGTTACATTCATGTACATAGACGCAGTATTATAGTAGTTATATTCTTGTGCATAGGAGCAGTATTATAGTAGTTATAATCTTGTACATAGGAGCAGTATTATAGTAGTTATATTCTTGTACACAGAAGCAGTATTATAGTAGTTATATTCTTGTACATAGGAGCAGTATTATAGTAGTTATATTCTTGTACATAGCAGCAGTATTATAGCAGTTATATTCTTGTACATAGGGAGCAGTATTATAGTAGTTATATTCTTGTACATAGGGGGCAGTATTACAGTAGTTATATTCTTGTACATAGGGGCAGTATTATAGTAGTTATATTCTTGTACATAGGGAGCAGTGTTACAGTAGTTATATTCTTGTACATAGGAGCAGTATTATAGTAGTTATATTCTTGTACATAGGGGCAGTATTACAGTAGTTATATTCTTGTATATAGGAGGCAGTATTAAAGTAGTTATATTCTTGTACATAGGAGCAGTATTATAGTGGATATATTCTTGTACATAGGGACAGTATTATAGTAGTTATATTCTTGTACATATGGACAGTATTCTAGTAGTTATATTCTTGTACATAGGGGCAGTATTATAGTAGCTATATTCTTGTACATAGGGGCAGTATTATAGTAGTTATATTCTTGTACATAGGAGGCAGTATTATAGTAGTTATATTCTTGTACATAGTGGGCAGTATTATATTAGTTATGTTCTTGTACATAGGAGCAGTATTATAGTTGTTATATTCTTGTACATAGGGGGCAGTATTATAGTAATTATATTCTTGTACATGGGGACAATATTATAGTAGTTACATTCATGTACATAGACGCAGTATTATAGTAGTTATATTCTTGTACATAGGAGCAGTATTATAGTAGTTATATTCTTGTACATAGGAGCAGTATTATAGTAGTTATATTCTTGTACACAGAAGCAGTATTATAGTAGTTATATTCTTGTACATAGGAGCAGTATTATAGTAGTTATATTCTTGTACATAGCAGCAGTATTATAGCAGTTATATTCTTGTACATAGGGAGCAGTATTATAGTAGTTATATTCTTGTACATAGGGGGCAGTATTACAGTAGTTATATTCTTGTACATAGGGGCAGTATTATAGTAGTTATATTCTTGTACATAGGGAGCAGTGTTACAGTAGTTATATTCTTGTACATAGGAGCAGTATTATAGTAGTTATATTCTTGTACATAGGCGGCAGTATTACAGTAGTTATATTCTTGTACATAGGGGCAGTATTATAGTAGTTATATTCTTGTACATAGGGGGCAGTATTATAGTAGTTATATTCTTGTACATAGGAGCAGTATTATAGTAGTTATATTATTGTACATAGGGGGCAGTATTATAGTAGTTATATTCCTGTTCATAGGGGCAGTATTATAGTAGTTATATTCTTGTACATAGGAGCAGTATTATAGTAGTTATATTCTTGCACATAGTGGCAGTATTATAGTAGTTATATTCTTGTACATAGGGAGCAGTATTATAGTAGTTATATTCCTGTACATAGGGGCAGTATTATAGTAGTTATATTCTTGTACATAGGGGCAGTATTATAGTAGTTATATTCTTGTACATAGGAGCAGTATTATAGTAGTTATATTCTTGTACATAGGAGCAGTATTATAGTGGATAAAGTCTTGTACATAGGAGCAGTATTATAGTAGTTATATTCTTGTACATAGGAGCAGTATTATAGTGGATAAAGTCTTGTACATAGGAGCAGTATTATAGTGGATATATTCTTGTACATAGCCAGTAAATTTATGACAGTTACTTCATCTTCTTGTATATTACGGAGCAGTATTATAGTGGTTTCATTTTTGTACATAAGACTAAGTATTGTATTAGTTACATTCCTCTACATAAAGTGCATTATTAGAGTTTTATTGTGGTATTCAGGGGTAATATTTTAATTGGTATTGTATTGATTAATCTTATCTACAGCTCTCTTCCAATTCTACATTTTTACAAAGTGTTAATTTACTATTAAAAATTCTTTGCAATTTCTAATAGCAGGTAACTTGTTAGTTACCTTCCCTATGGTATAAAAATAAACCTTCATGGCTTTTTATTACAATGTGTGTGAAACTATTTGAAGGAAAAAAAGAAGCATCAACCTCTTCTCAGGGAAGGTGAGCGGAACGTTTTCCTGCAATCACAACATCTTTATTAATGTACTGATAAGACTGTGATTACCGATGCCCTGCTATTGTGTGGGAGGCACATTTCATCTCAGTCTATAAAAAAAACCCTCTCTGCATTAATTAATGCAATGTATCGAGGAAACGTTATGATAAAAACACAACACAGTTGCAAGACTCCACATCTGTGAGGTTGCCATGTAAATCAGTCACAGACAAATAACGGCGTCAAGAGCGTTGACTGTTGAAGGTTGAAGTGATTCACTCTACTTTCAAGTGATGATGACGGCATAAACCACCACAAAAAGGAACGCCAAAACTCCTTTTAAAAGGATCACTCCAAGACTTGTTTTATCATCTGTCACTCTACTCGTCTATTTCGGAACCTATGTTATCTGACCCAGGGCTTTATTCTTGAATTATCCATCTAGTTCTCTGCCTTTAGTTATGCTATGTGGCTTTGACTCTCGAAATCTTGCAGGCTCTTATGTGTACACCAGATGTCCGTGTCTCTTTGAGTCTCATAGAAACGCACTTCCAGTCCACCAAGAAGACACTTTACGGTTTGAAGCGTAAGGCCTGTTTCACACTTCCGTTATTTTGGGTCAGTTAAAATCGGAAAGCGGATCCGTTGCTAACTGATGTGAACGGATGCCACCGGACCGTTTTTTTTTACGGATCCGCCGAATGAAGAATTTTAAAGGAGCCGCTGCCCGGGAAGGAGAGAGAGAGAGAGAGAAATTTTCGGCCGCCAGAAAGGATTTCAGGGTTAAATTTCCGGCTGACTTCCTTTCTCCGGGCATGCGCACTGTAAAATGTGGATCCTGCAGCAAAAAAAACCCGTCCAGGCATGTCGGCGGACGCAAAAAATTTGGCGGATCCGCAAAAAAACGGATCCAACGGATGGCCATCCGTCAAGATCCGCCGGTAATGCAACTCAATGGGGAAATAAAACGGATCCGCCCCAAAAAATGGCGGGTCCATTTTTTTCAAAAAACGGCGGATTTTAACTGATGGTCAAAAACGGAAGTGTGAAACAGGCCTAAGAGTGTGATGGACTGGGATCGGGCAAGAATAATTTCAACATTACCCTTTAATAGTCCAGGTAGAAGGTACAAAATTTTTCCTGGGTGTGCACCTTTAAAAGGTCTAAAATTCTGATGACTAAAAACCCAGGCTGTAAAGTACCCTTATTGCTAAAGTGAACCCTTGCAACATTAAAACACAACCCATTTTCTGGATGTCAATATAACCCAAAAAATAGTTGCCGTCACCGCATATTGGCGCCGGTTCTTCTTTAATCTCCCAGAGCCAGATCCATATTTCCAATTAATTACGCTTGAATTAACTGCGCTTTGAGCTGCTACTTCTTACAAATAGCTGGATACAGCTGCAAAGCAGAGTAAAATATATATGTTGAGTACTACCTGACAGCACACAAACTGCTTTGTAATGAAGCCATAAATCGAAAGGGGCTAATTTTCTTGGAAGCGGTAACCTGTACCCTAAAGCTGGCGTGTACGAGTCGATAAACTTTTATAGGTCTCTGCTACCGAGCCATTTTCAGCCGCTAAATTACCAGAGCCTGTTACAGGGTAGGTTATGGTCATCAAACAGAGGCACTTTATTGAAAAGAAGGGCTTCAGCCAAAAGTTCACAGGACTTTACCGGTAATATGTTATTTTGGCGTAAAGACGACCCAGCGCAAATTATGATCTCATCATATTGATGACGGATTTCGCTGAAGACATCTTATACTTAAGGAGTAAAGGTGAAGAGTCTTAGAATTCTATTGTCTGGACTGGAATGTCAATGGCAGCTGCAGTGCTCAACGTATTGTGATGCGGGAATCATTTGCCGGTTTATAGTGCAATAAACCGATGTAGAATGTGAGGTTACAAGGGAAACCACTATCTGCGGTACAACATGTATTGTCCTCGAATACTCTCATATAAAGTATATATATATATATATCTATGTGTATGTAGGTATATTTGAAGCACCGGTCAAAAATTTGGACAATATACAAGAAAAGGTTGCACTCTTGTATATTGTATATAGAGGTAGCTCCTCCTGGTATGCACCTATTCACACTAGCCTGGATGTGCCAGTCAGTTTTTTGTCTCTCCAATCATTTGGACAAAACTTTTCATCCGATGGTTTTCCTCATTCATATTAAAATGTGCACATTATAGATACAGACTGAAGGCAGCAAAACCTCGAATGAATATGTATGGAAACAAGGAATCAATGAATCGTAGAGTTGGAAGGGACCTCTTGGGCCATCTAGTCCATCTAAATCTTCCCAGACAGATGTCTGTCCAGCCTCTGTTTGAAGACTTCCATGGAAGGAGAACTCACCACTTCTCGTGGCAGCATGTTCCACTCATTGATCACTCTGTCAAAAAGTGTTTTTCTAATATCTAATCTGTGTCTCCTCCCATTCAGTTTCATCCCATTGCTTCTAGTCTTTCCTTGTGCAAATGAGAGGAGAAAAGAATCTCACAGGAAACAATGCAGAATATTTGTTAAAACTTAAATTACTTTAATGCCAGATTTTATGTATGGAATCATTACCCTTCAGACAGGCTTTGAACCCATAAGGTGTGTTTTGCAGAGGCAGTGTTGGTACTTAGCTCCATACTGTGCTGAGTCCTATTCTACAGCTCTGTTCTAGAACCAATTAAATAAGTAAAGATGAAAGAAAATCAATCAGTACTGTAAGACAGGAAAGTCTGTCCATATGAAACATTGCTAGAACCTTGAAGATATCCTCAACATTGCTAGAACCTTGAAGATATCCCCAACATTGCTAGAACCTTGTAGATATCCTCAAGTGCAATATACATAAAGTATATTAATATAATATAGTAGTGGAAACAGGGCATTAGGCACTTTGCTTTTTTGAGAGTTTTTTTCCACCCAGTAAAAATGTCCCTTAGATAATAAAACTTTTTGGTACAGCTGGCTCACTGAGCAGACTTTACCAAGGAGCCTTCTTCCCATTCTAATATATACTGTAACAAAACTGACAGCTGCCATGGCCAAGCTGGGAAACAATTCTTCCCCCTTTTGTCCCATTTAGACCATTCTTCCACATACCTGCATGTGGGTCTACGAATATTAGTAGGTCTTAAAGAGGTTTCTTTCAAGTTCACCAACCGTAGCTTTAGGAACTAGAAACTGGAAAATAAAAATCAGCTTGTGATGTACAAATTGGGTATTGAGAGACAGGTATGTATCACACAGACAGAAGTTTGCTGCGATCTGAATCCAGGGCAGGTTGCTGGGTCTTGTTGTCCCACAAACCTGTATGTTAGTAAAGGGCTTGATTTTAGGGTTAACCATAAAGTGATGGGTGGGACTGGTTAACCACATACCTCGCAGGGGTGTGCCTGTGATGTCAGACAGGTCCTATATGCTTCCTGGGCTTTCAGGAGCTTCAGACAGCTCCAGTCTCACACATGGCCATCTTCCCCATGTGGTGCAACCAGGAAGCATATAGAACCTGTCTGACATCACGGGCACACCTCTGGGAGTTATGTGGTTAACCAGTCCCACCCATCACTTTCCAGCTAACCCTAAAATCCAGCACTTTACTAATATACAGGTTTGTGGGACAACAAGATCCAGTAACCTGCCCTGGATTCAGATCACGGCAGACTTCTGTCTGCGATACATACCTGTCTCTCAATACATCACAAGCCATACAGTAATATTTCTATGTATTACTTATCATCCAGGATGAAGAATGAGGCCAGAACGCCCTTTCACTTCACTTACATGGATTGTGGGTAAGGCTGTCCAAAATTATTAGATCTGTAAATAAGTTGCAATTACTTCATGAAAAGCTTCATTATTTTATTTGTTAAAACTTTAGAAACGCATTTCAGTCCTCCGCCTTTGTCTAACATTTTTACTTTCTCCCTTCAAGTTCTTTTACCATTGATAGATCCATTTCATTAAGACACCTTTTAATTCCTTTCCATTGTACCTGCCTCGCTATTTTGTCTGTCAGACTGCTTAATGGAGCCCCTATCCATTTAGTAGTAAATTACTGTTCCATTAACACATTCTCATACGCAGTTCACATAAAGGCTACAGGAAGATGAGTTTCAGATCTGCAAAAATGAAGAGCGGGATTACGAAAATGGATCAGTTCTACAAAGCAAAGTGTATTTAGACTGTATCCATCAGAGAGGAATATAACAACCGTGCCATTAATATTACAGATACAGTGGAGAATGTACGTGGGGGAGGAAATTTGCCTGTAATAAGTCTTCTCACGACATTTCTTCCTCCTGAATCTTACCCCATCACCTGTGAGTGATATTATAGAGAAGTGGAAGGAACAGCAACAACTCAGCCATGAAGTGGAGACCCCGTAACGTTAAAGTGTGGGGGGCCGAGTGCTGAGGAGCAGAGGGATGAAAAGTCACCAATGCTCTGCTGACCCCATAACCACAGAGTCCATACCTCCACTGGCATAACGTCAGCACAAACACTGCACCCCCGCCAGGAGCTTCATGGCCGAGTAGCTGCTTATAGCCATACATCACCAAGCACAATGCGAAGCGTCAGATGGAGTGGTGTAAAGTCACCACCAATAGACTCAGGAGGAACCATGTTCTGTGCACTTCTGTATGTGGCATCTGATGGTCAAGTTTGGGTTCAGTGAGTGCCAGGAGATTGTTACCCCCTGATTGCATTGTGCCCGCTGTAAAGTTAGAAGAGGCTGAATGCTATGGGCTTTCTTTAAGGGATTGACTAAGCCATTTAAAGCCAATGAAGTAAAACCTTAAAAGAAATTTGTCACCAGGGTTTTTCTACCTTATCTGTGAGCTGCATAATATAGGAAAAGAGACCCTGATTCCAGTGATGTATCACTTAGTTTACTGGGTGCAGCAGTCGTGACGCAATCAGAGTTTTTACATGTAGCATGAAGCAGAGCTCAGAAAGCTGACTCCACCCACACCACAACTTTCTGTGTACATTGTCTATTGACAGTAAGCTGCTTATCAGAGGAGGGGGTGTGGTCAGACCAGGGCTCATGTGCACTATGGGCCAGGCAAGCATAATCTCCTGGTGATAAAACATTCATTGTATGAAAACAACAGTACATATTCTAATAAGTGACACATCTCTGAAATCTTGTCTCAGCTACTTTATCATGATGTCCTCAGGTTATGTAGCAAAAACCTGCTGGCAGATTGCCTTTACTGCTTCAGCACAAGGAATGTTAGACATTTGTTTCTCCCACTTAGCAAGAACAGTTTTGGGAGGACCATTGTTATGTTTCAGGGTGAATGTGCCCATTCTACAAAGCAAAGTCCATAAAGGAATGGTTGGGAGAGTGCTGAAGAACTTGACCGGCCGCATAGAGCCCCGGCATCAACCGCATCCAACAGAGGAGTATGAGAACGCAGCCCTCGCTTCTATCCTCAGTGTCTGACCTCACAAGTGCTCTTCTGGATGGATTGTCAAAGGAGCCCACTCACATTACAAAATCTTGTACAAAGCTGAGCCGAGAATTATGGAAGGTAAGAGATTTGCAGGCCTCACATCCAGCGACCAGTGATGACTGACCTTCTTTGATAGGCCAGAGTTCTGGGAATCGATCAGGTCATCTCTACTGAAAAGGGATAAAACTGATAATAAAACAAAAGATATAATGCCATGTTCACCGATTCTTCACAGCTCCTGAACTAACTATTACCTGGTCCTCATTAGCCTGTGCTGAGTGCGCCAATCCTTGATGCACCACAAATGGATGTAAATTCTCACTTAGTCACTGTCTGATGAGCAAAATGACAGCTAGTAAGTGGACAAGATGTCAATGGAACAGGAGCTTTGGGAAATCAGTGAGGCTGAGCACCATTTGTTTTATTACAGCTACCTACCTTCCATACTTACAAAAGAAGTAGGATGAAAACAAACTCTCTCGAGTCCCGATGGACCCAAGCAACTAATTAAAGGTTAAGTGTAATATTAAAGCTTAAAGAGATTGACTGAGACTTTTAAATTGATGGCATCTAAAATTAGGATTCATAATGAGACCGGTAGGGATTAGGCTAGTTTCACATTTGCGTTCCAGGGCGCAGCGATGGCCTGCGCACGGCCGCCGCTAAGCCCCGCCCCCTGCCGCGCCTCCGCTGGTAACGCCGCCTCCGGGCGCATGACGCTGTATGCGTCATGCATCCCCTATCTTTATCACTGAGGATGCAGGCCGTGTGCAGTATGCGTTTGGCGGCGCCTGCGTCCATTTGATGGTGCGCCGAGCACAACCAAATTGCAACAGGTTGCATTTGGCGCTGGTCGGCGCAACGTCAAAAGGACTCATGCGCCGCCAAACGCATACTGCACACGGCCTGTGTCCCCAGTGATAAAGATAGGGGACGCAGGACGCATGCAGCGTCATGCGCCGGTAGGCGGAGCTACCGGCGGAGGCGCGGCAGGGGCGGGGCTTAGCGGCAGCCGTGCGCAGGCCGTCGCTGCGCCCTGAAACGCAAATGTGAAACTAGCCTTAGCGATGAGCGAGCGTGCTCGGATAACGTCTAATCTGAGCATGCTCATGTGTTATTAGAGTATCTTGGGCGTGCTCATTTATTATGCTCGAGTCCCTGCAGCTGCATGATTTTCAGCTGTTAGACAGCCCCAACACATGCAGGTAGAGTTGAGCGACTTTTGGTTTTTTAGGGTCGCGTTTCGTTTCGTGAAACCCGACTTTTCCAAAAGTCGGGTCGAGCAAGATCGTCCGATTATAGGGAAAAGTCGGGGTCGTCCCGAAACACGAAACCCAATGTAAGTCAATGGGGAATAAAAGTCGGCAGTGAGAGGAGGACAGGAAACACACCAACAGTGCCCATTTGAATGCCAAAAGCATCAATTCTTCTTACTTAAGCTTGTCAACCTTAATTAACTTCATAATACAAGTTACGCACTGAAAAATGGGGGTTATTTGGCTACAGACTGTGAGGGGGGAGGGCTGGCTGCAGGTTTTCATGTGCCCTGGGCGAAAGAGCGCCCCTTTAACACATACCACAACTCATCATGCTCCGATACGGCAGAGAAATAGTGGTATAGTACAATGAAAAATACCTCACTTTTTACATCTCATGACGAGGCCCATCTATTTCTCCATACAGAATCATTGGTCCCATATAATGTTTGAAACAGTATATGATGAGCTCCACATAATGCTAAAGTATATGTTGGTCCCCATGGATGAAGCTCCACTGTCTTATGGGCCCAAATAATGCTCCAAACATAATGGGCCCCATTTCTAATGCTCTAGTGTATAATGGGCCCTGTAAATGCTGCTCCAGTGTCTGATGTCCACCTTTGGAATGTTCCAGTGTATGGTGGGCCCCATCTATCATTCTCCAGAGTATAGTGCTCCCCAAAAATTGCTGTCCCAACATTGAAAACAATCAAATAAGTCTCCTCGCTAGGGAATCCCTGTACTTGTCTGGACTCCTCGTCGTCCCCATCTTCCATCTCACTGCACAGTATTTAAACTTTGCAAGTGCTGTGATCCTGGGCAAGCAGGGGGGGCCCAGTCGTTGGCGACGGCACTGGCACAGGGCCCCTGATAGTACGGTGGTGTGTCTGATGGCGGGTGGGCCGAACCTGCACTTTCATCTGCAGCTTCCTCTTTGTCACCGTGTAAGATGGAACTGTATATGGGAAGGGTAACCTGAGTTTCATCAGGGTCAGATTCAGGTCGTGTAGCGTGCGAGGGGAATGTAGTGGTCTGGGTCAATGTACCAGCAGATTCATCGAGCAGTGGCTGGGCATCGCCCCCAGGAGTACGGTCGCCACAGTGGCATTACCTTCTTCCTAGGGAGTGTGATGTCATGATTGGGAGCAACGAAGGATCTCTCTAGCAGGTTAACTGATTGGGCGGCGTTATTCCCACGAGTCATGACCCTCCAAACAGCGTTCATGAAGGCAAAGTGTTTGTTTTACGTGGGCAGTATGGTTGCAAAGCTGAACCTTAAAGGAATGTCCAGAAGGGCACCACCAGGAGTGGAGCCTACGGTTAAATTCGACTCCACCTGGGAAACCTCAACCATGCCAGCTACAGAACAGATGCACACATTGCAAGCTTAATTCCGTTAACGAACGAGACTCCGTCATGCCCCGCGGTCCGAGTCCGGCTTACTAGAGGGACACGTGAGGCTCTGGCACATGAGATTGGTCAATAACTGGTGTGTTATGCCCTTACATGTCCGTGGCTGCATGTGCGCTACACTGAAAAGGCCAGCGTTTGTCGCTTACAGGTGCAGATAACCCGCTGAACAACGTTAGTGATGGGGATCACTGATTACAATTATTACCCGCGAACAATGATTTCCCAGTAAGTGCAGGTCAACCGCAGTTCCGGAATTAGGCCTAACCGTCATTCCTGAAAAAATGAAAAACTTATGTGTGCAGACCACAGGTGCTGTAGCTTGCTTAACAGCTCGCCAGCCATTCTCACGCCCAGTATGGATTACACGTGATTGCACAAAGGTTAGAAAGGGTACCGTATCCCCGGATAACATGTATGGATAGCGTACACATTCAAAATATATGTCTCAGGAGGCAGGCTCAGACGGTGTCAGGCCCAGTATGGATTGCACGTGATTGCACAAAGGTTAGAAAGGGTACCGTATCCCCAGATAACATGTATGGATAGCGTACACATTCAAAATATATGTCTCAGGAGGCAGGCTCAGACGGTGTTAGGCCCAGTATGGATTGCACGTGATTGCACAAAGGTTAGAAAGGGTACCGTATCCCCAGATAACATGTATGGATAGCGTACACATTCAAAATATATGTCTCAGGAGGCAGGCTCAGACGGTGTTAGGCCCAGTATGGATTGCACGTGATTGCACAAATGTTAGAAAGGGTACCGTATCCCCAGATAACATGTATGGATAGCGTACACATTCAAAATATATGTCTAAGGAGGCAGGCTCAGACGGTGTTAGGCCCAGTATGGATTGCACGTGATTGCACAAAGGTTAGAAAGGGTACCGTATCCCCAGATAACATGTATGGATAGCGTACACATTCAAAATATATGTCTCAGGAGGCAGGCTCAGACGGTGTTAGGCCCAGTATGGATTGCACGTGATTGCACAAATGTTAGAAAGGGTACCGTATCCCCAGATAACATGTATGGATAGCGTACACATTCAAAATATATGTCTCAGGAGGCAGGCTCAGACGGTGTTAGGCCCAGTATGGATTGCACGTGATGGCACAAAGGTTAGAAAGGGTACCGTATCCCCAGATAACATGTATGGATAGCGTACACATTCAAAATATATGTCCCAGGAGGCAGGCTCAGACGGTGTTAGGCCCAGTATGGATTGCACGCGATTGCACAAAGGTTAGAAAGGGTACCGTATCCCCAGATAACATGTATGGATAGCGTACACATTCAAAATATATGTCTCAGGAGGCAGGCTCAGACGGTGTCAGGCACAGTATGGATTTGACGGCCCAGATTACACAGCGGAGGAGCAGGGAGAGGTAAAGATTGCAAATGCTGGGGCCCTGCCCAAGCAAGGGGGGCCCACTCATGGGCGTCGGTACTGGCACTGGGCCCCTCATAGTACAGCGGTGTGTCTGACGGCAGGTGTGCACCACCACCGTCAGAGACACTTGATTGCACTATGAGGGACCCTGTGCCAGTGCCCGCGCCCAAGAGTCGGCCTACCCACCTGTCCAGGGCAACGGCACTCGCACGGTGTCGTGCGCTAGGTGGTGACCCCGGCCATGGGGGGGGAGGCAGCACAGTTAGGGAGTTTTAGAAAGTGGCATATATTGATGTTGGACATTCAGCTGTTGCAAAAGGCGAAATAGGTGAAGTACCAGAAAGAGGTGGACCAAAGCAAGCCATTTTTCTGTCACCCTATGTGTCATCAGGGGAAGGTGGGACAAAATCCTTGGAAACCCATGCGTGGTTCATTTTAATGAAGGTTAGATCATCCACATTTTGGGTTGACAGACGGGTCCTTTTTTCTGTCAGGATTGATCCAGCTGCACTGAAGACTCTTTCCGATAGCACACTTGCAGCTGGGCAAGCGAGCTCCTGTAAGGCATATTGGGCCAATTCAGGCCAGGTGTCCAGTTTAGCGGCCCAATAGTCAAAGGGGAATGACCTGTGTGGGAGAACATCGATATGGGAGGAAAATTAGTAACCATAGTTGACAACTGCTGTCTCCTGTCACTTTCCATCGATGCAGTATTACCAGTTGTGTGAGCGGTATATGAAAAATCAGTCCACAACATTTTCATGAAACCCCTGTCTCCAACGCCACTTCTGCTGTGTGCACCACGAACACCTCTGCCAAGCTGCCCCCGCCCCGTACGGCTCGTGTGAGAACCATCACCGCTGCTGTGTGCTGGTAATGCCTCAAGCAACCGATTTACCAGAGTTGCTTGTTTATTAGCCAATATTAGGTCAAGGTTCTCCTGTGGCATGATGTTTTGTAATTTGCCTTTATAGCGTGGATCCAGGATGCTGGCCAACCAGTAGTCGTCATCGTTCATCATTTTGGCAATGCGGGGGTCCCTTTTTAGGATCCGCAAGGCATAATCTGACATGTGGGCCAATGTTCCCGGTGTCAATGATGCACTGCGAGTGCTGGGTGGAGGAGCACTTTCTGGCAAATCCACATCCCTCCAGTCACGCACAAACCCTGTACCAGACCTTGCCACGCCAACATTTTCACTTGCCCAGCGAGATGCATCCTCCTCCCCTAAGTAATCATCCCCATCATCATCCTCCTCCTCCTCTTCTTCCTCCACCTCGTCCAGGAGAGGTCCCTGAGCAGACAATGGCTGAATGTCATCAAGGATTCCCTCCTCCTCTTCCTCCTCATCAACATTGGCTGCAGACGCCTGCTCCTTAAGGTGCGTCAAAGTTTGCATGAGCAGACGCATAAGTGGGATGCTCATGCTTAGGATGGCGTCGTCTGCGCTTACCAGCCGTGTGCATTCCTCAAAACACTGAAGGACTTTACAAAGGTCTTTCAGCTTCGACCACTGCACACCTGTCAACTCCATGTCTGCTCTCAAAGTGCCTGGCCGTGTATCCTCCCACAAATGCATTATGGCCTGCCTCTGCTCGCACAGCTGCTCCACCATGTGCAGGGTGGAGTTCCACCTTGTTGCAATGTCGATAATGAGGCGGTGGTTGGGAAGGTGGAGCAATCGCTGCAGCTTCTGCATACGAACGGAGTGTACAGGCGACCGGCGGATGTGCGCGCACAGTCTTCGCACCTTCTGGAGCAGGGCTGTTAACTCCGGATAATTTTTGAGGAAGCACTGCACCACCAGGTTCAAGGTGTGAGCCAAGCAAGGTATGTGGCTGAGTTTTGAAAGGGCTATGGCTGCCACAAAATTACGGCCGTTATCACTAACTACCTTGCCTGCCTCAAGATGTACGACTGCGCTCTGTGGACGAGCTTTCGCTTCTGGAGGAGGAGGAGGAGGAGGAGGGTCGAACGCCTACAGCCAACTGTTTCCTATACCGTGGGCTAGGCAGCACTGTCCCACCACCGCTGTCCCCTGTGGACCCTGCATCCACCACATTAACCCAGTGCGCAGTGATGGACACGTAACGGCCCTGGCCATGCCGACTGGACCATGCATCAGTAGTGAGGTGCACCTTTCCGCTCACTGACTGCTTGAGTGCATGGACAATGCGGTCTTTCACATGATGGTGGAGGGCTGGGATGGCTTTGCGAGAGAAGAAGTGGCGACTGGGTAGGTCATAGCGTGGTACTGCATAGGCCATGAGTTCGCGGAAAGCTGTGCTTTCCACCAACCGAAAGGGCATCATCTCAAACGAGATTAGTTTGGCAATGTGGGCGTTCAAACCCAGTGTACGCGGATGAGAGACTGAGTACTTTCTTGACCTACTCATAGTGTCTGGGAGGGTGAGCTGGACTTGAGAGCTGCATATGGTGGAAGTAGCGGTGGACAGGGCGGACTGAGAGAGGGTTGATGATGGTGATGGAGTTGGTGTTCTTTCTGATGGCCTAGAATCAGTCTTTCGTTGATATAACAGTGGGATTCCCTGACTGCTGTGGTCTTGCAACGACACCTCAACATTTGCTGCTGTGCTAACCGGTGGGCTTACAGTGGGGGAAACAATGTAGCGTTGCTGACTACCTTCGTTGTGATCAGTTGCACATGTGGCACTTGAGGTTTGGTGTTGTGTCCACACTTGCAAGTGCATGCTGGTTAAATGTCTAAGCATGCAACTGGTATTCAAATTTTTCAGATTTTTCCCTCGGCTAAAGGTCTTTGCGCACTTCTTACAGATAACCTTGGCCTGATCATGAGGATTTTGGTCAAAAAAGTGCCACACTGCACTCTTCCTACTTTGGCAGACATTTTGCGGCCTAGCACGCTGTGATCTTTTGACCCTCTGGACAAGCTGTCAGCAACTCTTTTGATGTTTGGAACCTGTCTTTGGAGTGCTCCGGGCCTGCCAGATAACAGCTGTTGCGATGTCGATGTCTGCTGTGGATGCTCCTCATCTGAGCTATTGGAAGCAGCACCCTCTTCCCCCAATGGATGTCAATCTGGGTCAACAACTGGGTCATCCATCACCTCTTCTTCTATGTCATGTGCACCTTCCTCTGTGTCACCGTGTATGGTGGTATAGTGTGCGGGAAGGGGCACCTGAGTCTCATCAGGGTCAGAATCTGGCTCTGTACACTGCGAGGACAATGTAGTGCTCTGAGTGAATGTACCAGCAGAATCATCCATCAGCGGCTGTGCATCAGTGCACTCCATGTCAGATTCATCTTGGCCTGGGTAATTCACCATTCCACTTGATAATCCAGGCTTGGTATGTGAAAACAGCTCCATGGAGTAATCAGTAGTATGGCCTGTGTCATCCTTCAATCTTGGTTGGGGTGAAGGACACAAGGAAAGGTGTGGTTCATGAACATGAGCCTCCAATGACGACTCAGTGCTTTTACTTTTTACAACTGAAGAAGAGGAGGCGATAGAGCTGGAGGCTGAGTCAGCAATGTAAGACAAAACTTTTTCCTGATGCTCTGGCTTTAAAAGCGGTTTGCCAACTCCTAGAAAACTAAGCGTTCGAGGCCTTATGTAGCCAGACGATGACGCAGGGTCAGCACCTCCTGCATTCGGTCCTATTTTGCTCTTGCCACTACCATCAGATCCACCACCAACACCATCATTACCAGCTGCCAACCCCCGCCCAATTCCACGGCCTCTTCCACCAGCCTTCCTCATTTTTGGTAGAAATGTAGACAAAATCCAACAAACTATATAGTAATGTAAAACAAGGTACAAGGTGTCTATAGGACAGGGGAGATTTGAATTTCTGCAGACACTTGTGGACACTGGACACTTTTGGATTGTGTGAGGCCCACTGATATCTGAGCGCTATGTGACAGGCTCGATGGCACAGCTGTGACCAAAGTGACTAGAGGATAAGGGAGATTTTGAATCTCTGCACACACTTTTGGACACTGGATGGACACTTTTGGATTGTGTGAGGCCCACTGATATCTGAGCGCTATGTGACAGGCTCGATGGCACAGCTGTGACCAAAGTGACTAGAGGATAAGGGAGATTTTGAATCTCTGCACACACTTTTGGACACTGGACACTTTTGGATTGTGTGAGGCCCAATGAATATCTGAGCGCTATGTGACAGGTTCGATCGCACAGCTGTGACCAAAGTGACTAGAGGATAAGTGAGATTTTGAATCTCTGCACACACTTTTGGACACTGGATGGACACTTTTGGATTGTGTGAGGCCCACTGATATCTGAGCGCTATGTGACAGGCTCGATGGCACAGCTGTGACCAAAGTGACTAGAGGATAAGGGAGATTTTGAATCTCTGCACACACTTTTGGACACTGGACACTTTTGGATTGTGTGAGGCCCACTGATATCTGAGCGCTATGTGACAGGCTCGATGGCACAGCTGTGACCAAAGTGACTAGAGGATAAGGGAGATTTTGAATCTCTGCACACACTTTTGGACACTGGACACTTTTGGATTGTGTGAGGCCCACTGATATCTGAGCGCTATGTGACAGGCTCGATGGCACAGCTGTGACCAAAGTGACTAGAGGATAAAGGAGATTTTGAATCTCTGCACACACTTTTGGACACTGGACACTTTTGGATTGTGTGAGGCCCAATGAATATCTGAGCGCAATGTGACAGGCTCGATGGCACAGCTGTGACCAAAGTGAATAGAGGATAAGGGAGATTTTGAATCTCTGCACACACTTTTGGACACTGGATGGACACTTTTGGATTGTGTGAGGCCCACTGATATCTGAGCGCAATGTGACAGGCTCGATGGCACAGCTGTGACCAAAGTGACTAGAGGATAAGGGAGATTTTGAATCTCTGCACACACTTTTGGACACTGGACACTTTTGGATTGTGTGAGGCCCACTGATATCTGAGCGCTATGTGACAGGCTCGATGGCACAGCTGTGACCAAAGTGACTAGAGGATAAGGGAGATTTTGAATCTCTGCACACACTTTTGGACACTGGACACTTTTGGATTGTGTGAGGCCCAATGAATATCTGAGCGCTATGTGACAGGCTCGATGGCACAGCTGTGACCAAAGTGACTAGAGGATAAGGGAGATTTTGAATCTCTGCACACACTTTTGGACACTGGACACTTTTGGATTGTGTGAGGCCCAATGAATATCTGAGCGCTATGTGACAGGCTCGATGGCACAGCTGTGACCAAAGTGACTAGAGGATAAGGGAGATTTTGAATCTCTGCACACACTTTTGGACACTGGACACTTTTGGATTGTGTGAGGCCCAATGAATATCTGAGCGCTATGTGACAGGCTCGATGGTACAGCTGTGACAAAAGTGACTAGAGGATAAGGGAGATTGGATTGCTTTTAAAAAAGCAGTTTGCGGAGCAGTGGGTAAACAGCAATGCAGGAATGTCAGGAAGCCTTAGAAGGCAGCCCAACAACCAACACCACTGATACACCACTATATAGCCTCCCCTTGCACTGTACACACAGTGACTGGTGTGTTGTGCAGGCCAAATCGCTAGCAGCAGAAGCAGTTTTTTTGTCTTCTTCCCTGCCTAACGCTCTCCCTACAGAATCAGCAGCAACCTCTCCCTATACTAAGATCGGCAGAAGTAAGATGGCGGTCGGCGTGCACGCCCTTTTATACCCCCTGTGACGACCACCAAAGCAAGCCAATCACTTGCATGCCCTTCTGAAAGATGGTGGTGACCCGTGCCTATGTCATCACGTTGCCCACAGTGTCCGTGGATCCTGATTGGCTGAAAAAGAGCGCAAATCAAACTTTTGAAACGCGACTTTGGCGCTTAAGTCGCCGACCTCGTGGCCGACCTCATCCTAGGGTCGGGTTTCGTTTCATGAAACCCGACTTTGCCAAAAGTCGGCGACTTTTGAATTTTTTCGACCTGTTTCGCTCAACTCTACATGCAGGGATTGCCTGTTTGTTAGGGAATCAGCACATGTGAATAATAGCCGCAAATCATGCAGCCGCGGGGACTCGAACATAATCAACAAGCACACCCAGACGCTCGGATAACACCCGAACATGCTAAGATAAGACGTTACCCAAGGACGTTCACTCATCACTAGCCATTATGTCATTGACGGAGCTGTGCTTTTCACCTCCGCAAATGAGGACTTCTGCATCAGGAGCAGGTGATCATTGGGGGTGCGGGTTTCAGATGCTCCTTGATCAGATATTGATGACCTATCCTAAATAGACGCCATTAATGTAAAAGTCCCTGACAACCCCTATAGCTCTACTCAGAGTGGGACCCTGAGACCGGAGTCATACTTGTGAGTGGAATGTGAGAAACTCACACATCTATAACCGACACTGCCACCGGCACTCGGGACCAGAGTGTTCAGCTGCATAGATATACATGCAGCCGTACATTTCGGTACCGAGTGCCGGGTATTGATGCTAGATTCTCGCATCACACTCGCAAGTGTGGACCTCGGCCTTATTGTGAGATCATAGCTAGCAATGACCATCCAGACTTGGCTTCAGAAACAGTAATTTGCAGGATATTAACTCAGATTATCATTCTGACATGCAACAAGCCGGCAGAAGTTGGAGTCACACTTCTATAAAACATTAGCTTGCAGAATGTGACCGGGCACCTGTTGTAGCACAGACATTTATAGCTTTTTGTCAGACCTTGAAAGGACACTAAACTTTAAATTCAAAGATAATTATTACCCTTCAGCAGTCCCGGAAATCTAATATGAATAGGTCTGCATGTTTCTGAGCATGAATAAGAACCTACAGTAAAACTGTGCGAAGATTGTTGCGGATGTTTAGATAATAATGTCATTTCATCAGTTTATATGAGCTCCTGAAATGTTAAAAAAAAGATGATTCATGTTCCATTTTAAGCCTGTAAGCAGCATGAATCACGGTGGCTTTGTCACTCCATTCTCCAGTGTCACATATTAACCCGGTTTTCTATGATCTAACGAGTCACATAATTCTCACTTGGCTCAAACTTGAGACACTTCCGAGTTCTTCTTCTCCCACCTTGCTCATTTTCACTCCAAATCAACCATTCATCCTTCAGTTCTTTCTGCCAGATGTCATACGAAGGCTTTATTCAGTGTACAAACCATTTACCATTTCTATGATTTTTAGCAAAAAAAAAAAATTGTAGCCACCATGTATATATTTGACCGTTATCTTAATAGTCTTTCAGGAATCTTGGGAATAGATTTAGCCCATGTGATTTCTAGACGATGGGCAAATTTGTTGGCGTAACTATATGTATGTGACAAAATCTTGCAAATGTAACTGTTTGAGCTAGTGGTGAGCAAATCTGCAAAAAATTCAATTTGCTTCGGAAATTTCATTGACATCAAATTTATCCAATACACATCAAATGTAGATTATTGTGCTCTGAACTCTCTCCAGACGCAAAAAAAACTTAAGAAACATACGTGAAAAAAATAAAAAAATAGGCACTTGGTCCTCACCAGTTTTGCCACGCAGCCCTCCTCGGGGAACCTTTTCCAGTCCAGTTAATGGTACAATCTTCATTAGGCCATCTTTGATGTTTGCTAGTGCCTGGCAGAGTTGGCATCTTTTGATGTCCAGCATCAACACCTCCTTCGTTTACTATGTTGAGATGTCAAGATATGTCAAAGATGCTTAGCGCCAAGAGAGGTGAAAGATGACTCTGTCAAGACACCTGGTCCTCTCCTGTTCAGACACGCAGACCTCCTCTGGTCATCTTCTCCAGTCCAGTTACCAGTACAATCTTCGTTAGACCATCTTTGGTGTCCTCTAGTCTATGGCAGTTTTGCCATATTTTGATGCCCAGCATCAACACCTCCTTCGCTGACTAGGTTGTGATATCACGATATGCCAAGGATGCTGGCTGCTGAAAGTGGCCAAAGATGGTTCAGTGAAGACACCTGGCCTTCACCGATTCTGCCACGGAGCCCTCCTCTGCTCATCTTCTCCAGTCCAGTTGCTGGTTCAGTCTTCACTAGACCTAGACCATCTTTGGTGTCTTCTAGTGCTTAACAGTTTTCTCATCTTTTGATACCCAATATTAACACCTCCTTCGCTGATGATGTCTGGATGTCATACACCAAAGATGCTGGGCACCAAGAGAGACCAAAGATGACTCAATGAAAACAGCACCAGTGACCGGCTCAAAGATTAGTGGAGGTCAAGTGAGGATTATTGCTTTTTAAAAAATTTTTTACCCTCTTTCCAACTCTTTTGAATACAGCTATATGGCACTTGGTGAACCTGAATTATTTTTGTGAAACTATAGGTGATTTTGATTTGCCTTAAAGCAGTTCTCTCATCTGTAGTATTGGCACAATATAGTCTCCGCTACATTGGCATACCATCCAGTGTCTATGAACTTCAAGTACTTTAACCTGTCCTTCAAATGTATGAACTCGTGTCGATTCATGTGTGAATACCATAATCCCATATTTTGAAGGCACTTAAAGGCTTTAGAAACTCAGGGATATGATGCAGGTGGTACCATCCATGGAGGCAAGAACTCCACTTTGGACAGCCTTATTTTCTGTGCTGGGATGCAACACTTTGGCAGATGCAAAGCCTATCCTGACACTTTACTATCTACAATTATTGGCATGTCATCGCGAACAAAATCTTGAGGGTCTTGAAGATTTGTAACCTACAGCAACACTGCAATAAAAATAATCTCAGTTTGAGCATTACTTTATGATCCTTCATGGGGTGCAGCTTCTCGCCCAACATTCACTGTCATCTTCTATCTAATATTTTATTTACATACAAATATTGGAAGAATCAAAACGTTCGTATGACATCAGTGATGTTAACCAACCTTTCTTCACGGTATGACCGTATGACTTACAGAAGGTGAATCAATGTTAACACAGCACAATGGTAAAAATGATCTGTATGGATGAAAAAAACCTTCCATTCCAAGAAGTTTCATATGGAGAACATAATGGTGTTCTCTATTCTATAGCTGTATTGAAGTTCGGTGGAGAATATAACAATAGATGTTGTGTCCTTCAAACATAATCAATTCCTGTTTTATTTTTCCTTTCCATTGAGCTCTTTTACCTCCTCATCTGCTACCCTTGCTCTATTCTGCTAAACTCCCTGACCTTTCAGTCGGCATAGTATGCACGCAAGGTCATGTCCCTCAAGAAATACGAGTAACTTGCAGAATTTCAATGGCTGCCATTATTACGCAGCCGAACACTTGACCGTAATGAGTCAAAAAAAGTACATAAGGGCAACAAACAAACTAGTAATACAGCTACAGCATGCCTCCTGAACTGTCTTGAGCACACATATGAACGTTCTTATGTTAATCATATGTGCTTACCTTAGCTTTTCATTGAGAACTCAAATGTCTCACGGAACAAATTAAATACATTATTGTGACATGGTAGAAAAAAACACGCGACAGACTGCAGTCCACAACAAACCATTGGATGAACAGAAATAGACTTACAGTATAATCATCTGTCAACAAAGTATCAAAGGTAAAGAGAAGAAGATATTCATTCGTTTTTCAAATGTTGGAATAATTGCATCAGCTCCAAAATAAAGAACGTAACTGGATAATAAACTGTAGGTGCTTTTCGGTAGCACATACCGTAGGATGGTTACATGGTCAAGTTATCGCTTGATGATTGACTGAACATTATGATTCTAGAAAACATAATATCCGGCTACTGTAAAAATAATTTTCTATTTCTATGGAAGGTAAGTACTATGAATAAGAGTGTTTCTATAGAAATGAGCGAACCCGAACTGTAAAGTCCAGGATTCGTACCGATGCTGAACACCGAACACGGACTTCTCCTGGAAGTCCGTTTTACAGTTTGGGAGTCCAGAGAGGAGAAAAGAGAATAGAAGAGAAAAGAGATATTCCAGCTCCAAAGTTTGGATCCACATTGATTTCTATGGGGTTCAGATTCAGGTTGAAGCTCGGGAATAGTTCTGGTAGCTGAACTGAACTTTGGACTAAAGTTGGGTTGAACCCGAACTTCAATGGGTTCGCTCATCCCTATGTTTCTACACTCGAGACACGTAGGTCAAGTGTTTTGATTTTTTTTTAATTATCTGTTTTAAAGTATATCGATAAAAATATGTCTTTATATAAATATAGAATTATTTTTGAGATAGATGGATGTTTCGTTTTCTACACTCATTGTGCATCTGGGAATCGACCAAAGGTTATTTTTGTGCACTGCACCCATTGAGGAATTATAGCTTCAACTGGTGAGCTGATGTGAACATTTTTCTTTCTGTTTCCTTTTTGATTGAACTTTAGGTTTATGATATGATATTTTCTATACTGTTGAATACAGATGAGCACGTCCTTTGAAATTCAACTTTATCAAATCCCCCCCCAAAAAAAATTTGATTTATGGTGGATAAATTTAGGCAAATCTCCATACTGGTAAATCAAGCAAATGCTCAGAAAATTCACTAAGGGGGGAGAGAGAGAGAGAAGCGACCCTGTTTACCTTAAAAGCTTACACTCTATGAGAGAGAGAGAACTCCGGTGACTGTGCTCTAAGGTTACTGTTTCTATTAGAGAATATCACAAGTGCTGTAACATCTCTAATTACCCTGAAAGGCATGTGTAACACTCTAAGATCTCCGATGAACATATTGAGCACTTTTTAGGTTACTTAATGCAAAAACAACCTTGAATTAGTAATGTCAAAGTGACCTCAACATGTATGGCTATGTGAAACTAATGGTAGCTGTTGTTGACTACTGTGCTGTCACATACTATCTGTATAGCTTATTCATTGTTTTAAAGCTTTCTTTCTCTTGCAATTTAGATTCACCCTGAAATTGCTGCTGAATTCCCTGCCTTGACTTTTATACAGGCTACGAAAATCCTTACAAATAGAATCAAAGCATTATGAGAAAGCCATGTCCGTTGTGCCTGCGGCAAATGAGCCTTCTCCGGTCAGTCTATTGGTTTATGTTTAATGTCAATGAGCATTTCATTGGCAATTTGGGCAAATTGAATAAGAATATGTTCAAATTTTCTGGGTGCAGCTAATTTCCTTAAATTTGACACAAATTTGAATAGCATCAAATCAATTCACTCATGTCTAGTTTCTAACATGGTGCTGAGGCAATGAGGACACTAAATGTAGCAACTTTTGGGCACTATGACTAGTACTGTACATAGGTGTCTACCTTTACCTTTCTGTGAATTTGTTAAAAATTCCAATTTCTCACAATTCAACTGTAAAAGAATATTGTGACGTTCCAGCAAAAATACTGACAGATAATTCATATTACAAACACACATATAGCATACACATCTCCTGACAGAGTATCACACAATCACCATGCGCTTTTCTAAATTGATCATCTCGGGATATGTTTGGTCAAGAATAGGGATGAGCTGAGCGGTGGAAGTTAGGGGTCGTCAAGTTCGACTGAACATTAATCGACAGTTTGATTCGGGTACCAGAACTGTACTTGAAATTGAACCTAAACCCAGGCCCCAGAGAAATCAAGAGGGACCTGAACTTTGGAGTTAGAAAATTTGTCTCACCCTCTCTCTGAACAATTAAACAGACTTCTTGAACAAGTCTGTGTTCGGAGTTCAGCACCGGACAATATTATACAAATTCATCACATCATAATACCATGTTTCAAAAGCATTCATAAACTACAAAAAAAATTACAAACTTACAATCAAACCCACTACAATCATTGGGTGGTCACAATACAACACATGTGGCATAAACATCTCCTGACAGAGTATCAAAAATCTCTTTAAGCGCAAAATTCTAAGATTAGCAAAAAAAAAAGAAAAAAAAAAACATACCAGGCATTGTACTCTCCAAAGATCCATTTAATGTAGGAACCTAGGATTTCTGACCAGATGCTCTGGATCTCTGAGCAGGTGACACTTTGTAAAACTGATGCAATTTGATCCTATAGTAAGGCAGTGAGTGGTAGGCTGCCCCACTACTTTCCATCCGGTAGGCTGCTACGGTAACCCTAAGGTCTACAAGAAGACAGCATCCTTAGGCAGATGGTGCAATGAAGTCGCAGCATTGAGCTGCCTGCACTGACCTGTCTTTTGTGCAGGAGAGAAGAAGTCTGGGTCACTCAGATTAGGTGAATTAAAACCTTATTCTGCTGTTACAGGACTTGGCACAAATCTGGCATTGCTACATTTGGAAAAGGCAATCAGAGAGAACATTACTTTTTCAGGGGTCATTATTACTGGGATACCAGATGCAATACTTGCCTTGCCCTTACAGCAGAATATCGCACGTCTTTAATATCTTTCACTGCTAAGCGCCCATATTAGTGATGAGCGAGTATACTCGTTGTTTGGGTTTTCCAGAGCATGCTCAGGTGAACTCTGAGTATTTTGGTGTGCACAGAGATTTAGTGTTTGTCGCCATACCTGCATGATTTGCGGCTGCTAGACAGCCTGAATACATCTGGTGATTTCCTAACAAACAGGCAACTCCCACATGTATTCAGCCTGTCTAGCAGCCGCGACAATCACTAAATCTCTGAGCACGCCAAAATACTCAGAGACCACCAGAGCATACTCGGGGGAACCCGAGCAACGAGTATACTCGCTCATCACTAGTCCCTATGATTGCATGCTTGAATAAAGGCTCTTTAATATTCCTATGCATACATTGGGATTCAATTTCCAGAGGACATCACAGCAGCGAGAAAACCTGTTTATGAGACGTGGGCTGTATGCAAGACGTCTGTGCTTCTATTTTGAACCTCACATCTAAATGGCCGTTCTACCCCACAAAGCAATCATTCACCACGATAATTGTTATTACCGTCTAGATACAGCAGCCGAGACTTGTGTTTTAGTGCAGTAATCAAAACCACAACATCATAGAAATCCCCAAATCACCGAGCAGCAGGGATGGAAGAAAGGGCTTTATTGTCCAAAAATGAAAGAGCCACAGTGAGCAATATTGTGACCAATTAATTCAGTCTGTACATAAGAAAAAATGAGCAATGCCTTATGTGAGAGACACGACATGTAGCAATGTATTATTGATCAGCCATAAAAGTGCAGCACGGTGGGAAAAGAAGAGTATCGGGCCTTTTCTTTAAAATGTTCAACTCGGATTATTATTTCACAGCTGTTTGTGTTCTAACTTCTTACTTTCATAAAAAGTTTTGTAAAAGCTCTCCTACGCCTACGTCAGGATTTCAAAATGATGGCGTGTTCTACTCCATACTCAATAGCACACCACAACTAAGGACTTTGCTCAAACAGTGGTCCCATCTGACCACCATGTGCCCCTATGACTGGTGGCAGTGATTACTAGTTTTAGGGTGTACCTCTTCAACGATTTGGCCGGCATTAGGCTACAAGTCTGCAGTGACTGTGCATGCTGACTAGACTTACTCTGCTTCCCTCAATGCAGGTTCATTGATCAAGGCCGGACGCATTTCAGCAGAACATGGCCAAAAGTATGAATCACATATTTACTGCCTGCTCCCGATGCCCGAGATCCCTCAGTGCATGCAGTGCGCTCAATGAGAAGACTACCAAGTCTGCAGTCACATAGAATGACTGCAGACCTGTACACTAAGGATGGACAATCTCTTTAATACCAGACTAGGGCAAAAGTGCAGCCCACGGACCGAGACAGCCAAAGGGCTAAAAACAGTGGCCGCCCTCCCCCAACCCGCATCCTGATTTCACCGGTATCTAAATCTTAAGGATGGAAACAGCAGTGCATTTAATGGCGGAGGAGCCAGCTCTTTCTTCCACCATTCAATAAGTGTGACTAAGACAGCAGACTCGATAACGTTAGTACATCACGTCAGGCTTGAGAAGAGCGCAGGGAGGGCAGGAGCATGGTGATGTTATTTTTTTAATATGTGAGTGTGTAGTAGATGTGTATTTGCATATAGGAGGGATAAGTGGGGTCACATACTGTATATATGGGGGCTCTGTGTGAGAGCGTATGCTTTATATATGGGGCTGCATATGATGGCTCCTGCTGTACAGTATATATTGGACTTTGTGTTGGATCATACTGTAAATAAGGGGCTGTGTGTGGGATTATACTGTATACGGTGGCTGTGTGTCAGCTCATGATGTATATATGTAGGCTGTGTGAGAGCTCATGCTCTATATGGGGGGCTTGCGTGTGGGATCATGCTGTATTTTGAGAGTAATGTGGGGGCTTATATTGTATATAGGGGATTGTTTGTGGGCCCATACAGTATATAGGGGCTTTGTGTGGGCTCATACTGTATATAGGGGTTTTGCGGTGTTGACTAGGCCATCTTCAGTTTGGATTGGCACCCGGTATCATCGGCATTTTTGGCACTGACTATGCCACAGCGCTATGACATCGCGTTGTGTGCAAAAGGTGTATTTAGTTGTAGAGATGCTGAAGGTGTCTGGCCTTGGAAAGTTCTGAAGATGGCCCAGTGAAGACCACACCAGTGATTGAACCAAATAAGACAGGCGAGGACCGGAGGAATATTCAATTTTTAAATTTCTGTTTAATCCCTTCCTTACTCTTTAGGCACCAACAAAGTAGAAACTGGACAGATACCATTTTTCAACAATTGAACAAACTGAATTGCAAAAAGTAAGAGATGCTTTACTCATACAATGATCTCAGACCAATAATCTCAAGAACAACCTGTACAGGATGTGTTCATATCTGAAGAAAATCTATCCTGGTTCCTCATGGGCGGGGCTAAGATGAGGAGGGCTTTTCTGCTTTCAAATCAACACTCTTGTAGCAAAAAAAGGAAACTTAGAAACTGTCTCAAGGGTTAAGTCAACCAAAATAGGTTGCTTTATGTAGATAACTACATAAATCTGTAAAATCCAGGTCATCCGTGGTAGAATGTGAGACAAGTCTCAATCCTGTTCTTTAATGCATTGTATCAGCTCCCATTTAAGATTCAGACCTTGACTTCCATTCGCATGCAGCATTGTCATTCTTCTTTCTAATCTCAGTAGGATGGAAGTTTGCAAACAGACATTCTGGCTGAACGTTATTTGACGAAATAAAAATGGTTTCAATTACTCTCTCCATATATTCCACGGACATTTTTCTTATGTGTGTGTTGTTTTTTCCGAACAATATTTCATTGCCACAAATAAAGAGAATTTAAATAGGATTTGGACTGATCCATCAATCGGTGATTGCCACAGTCGGATGGCGTCATACGTTACTGCTCAGCCGCTATTAATCCTGGAAAGCGCATAGATTTATACATAGATTGCATAACAAATGTATGTGCTCAATAAACTCCGTCAATGCAATTTATTTCCTAAACATCCATTACGCAGGACTCGCAGGGCAGTTTCAATCATAGATCTGAGTCTCTAACCTGTATTTGATTATACTACGCATATATTCTAAAATTGGTTAGTCCAAAGAAGGTTACCAATAGGATTATGCTAGACTAAAACAAAACAGGAATTATTGATTTATCTATCTACAGCATTTATCTATCCAACAATTATATACATCTTTAATTTACAAAGTTTAAATCACGGTCACGTCTGTCACTTCAATGGAAAGTAATTGAGAAACTGACCTGTACAAATTGTGTAGGCAATTTATGTTAACAACAAAGCCGATCACACATGTATGCTTTATATCTATCTCATATCTATCTATCTAACTTTCTATTTATCTATTTCATATCTATATATTAATCTATGAAAGATAACACATGTTATCACAAAATGCAGTTTATAAATGAAGGTCTTTATTATAATGGGAAAAAGAAATCCAAACCTACAGGGCCCTGTATGAAAAAGTGACTGCTCCCTAAACCTAATAACTGGTTGGGTAACAACAACAACTGAAATCAAGTGTTTTCAAAAACTGGCAATGAGCCTTTTACAATGCTCTGGAGGAATTTTGGCCACTCACTTTTACAGAATTGTTGTAATTGAGTCACATTGGAGGGTTTCCGAGCACGAGCCGCCTTTTTAAGGTCATGCCACAGCATCTCCATTGGATTAAGGTTAGGATTTTGACTAGTCCACTACAAAGTCTTAATTTTGCTTAACTTAAACCATAAAGGGGTGGACTTTGGATCATTGTCCTGCTGCATAGCCCTAGTGCGCTGCAGCTTGAGGTCACAAACAGATAGCCAGACATTCTCCGTTTGGATTTTTTGGTATACAGCAAAATTCATGGTTCCCTTTACCACACCAAGTCTTCCAGGTCCTGAAGCAGCAAAACAGTCTACCACCACCATATTTTACTGTTGGTATGATGTTCCTTTTCTGAAATGCTCTGTTACTTCAATGCCAGATGTTATGGGAAATACATCTTCCAAAAGTTCAACTTTTGCCTCGTCAGTTCACATAATATTCTCTGAAAAGTCTTGGGAGATCATCAAGATTTTTTTTTGCAAAACTGAGATGAGCCTTTAAGTTGTTATTGCTCAGCAGTGGGTTTATTTCTTGGAACTTTGCCATGTAGGTCATTTTTACTCAGTGTCTTTCTTATGGTAGAGTCATGAACACTGACCTTAACTGAGGCCTGCAGTTTTTTTGATGTTGTTGTGGGGTCTATTGTAACCTTTTAAATGAGTCGTTGCTGCACTCTTGGGGTAATTTTGGTTTGCCTGACACTCCTGAAAAGGTTTAACACTGTTCCATGTTTTTGTCATTTGTGGATAATGAATCTAACTGTGGTTTGCTGAAGCCCCAAAGCTTGATAAATGGCTTTATAGCCTTTTCATCTCAATTACTTTTTCTTTCTCATTTGTTCCAGAATTTATTTGGATCTCGGCATGATGTCTAGCTTTGAGGAACTTTTGGTCTACTTTACTTTGTCAGGCAGGTCCTATCAAGTGATTTCTTGAGTGAGAACTGGTGTGGCAGTAATGAGGCCTGTTTCTGACTATGGAATTTCAACTCAGCTTCCCACAGATGTGAATAACCACAGTTAATTTATGTTTTAATGTGGGGGCAATCACTTTTTCACACAGGGTTTGGGTTTCTTTTTTCTTTAATAATAAAGACCTTCATTGAAAAAATGCATTTTGTCTTTACCTGTTTTATATTTGTCTAAGATTTAAATTTGTTTGGGGATCTGAAACATTTAAGTGTGACGTACATGCAAAAGAATAAGAAATCAGGTAGGAGACAAACACTTTTTCACACCGCTGAATCTATCTGTGATGACACAGTATTTATTCTTAATTAGGTCAGAGGTAGTAATCTTCTGTGTTCATATGAGCCTGAACATTGACTTTTGAATTGATATTTGTTTCAACTTATTGTGCTGCTGTCCTTGGAAGAAAGAGCATCCACTGACCCTCGTGTCTCCACACTATCTATCTATCTATCTATCCATCTATCTATCTATCTATCTATCTATCTACAGTCATATGTAAAAGTTTGGGCACCCCTATTAATGTTAACCTTTTTTCTTTATAACAATTTTGGTTTTTGCAACAGGTATTTCAGTTTCATATATCTAATAACTGATGGACTCAGTTATATTTCTGGATTCAAATGAGGTTTATTGTACTAACAGAAAATGTGCAATCTGCATTTAAACAAAATTTGACCGGTGCAAAAGTATGGGCACCCTTATCATTTTCTTGATTTGAACACTCCTAACTACTTTTTACTGACTTCCTGAATCACTAAATTGGTTTTGTAACCTCATTGAGCTTTGAACTTCATAGCCAGGTGTATCAAATCATGAGAAAAGGTATTTAAAGTGGCCACTTGCAAGTAGTTCTCCTATTTGATTCTCCTATGAAGAGTGGCATCATGGGCTCCTCAAAACAACTCTCAAATGATCTGAAAACAAAGATTATTCAACAAAGCTTTTCAGGGGAAGGATACAAAAAGTTGTCTCAGAGATTTAACATGTCGGTTTCCACTGTGAGGAACATAGTAAGGAAATGGAAGAACACAGGTACAGTTCTTGTTAAGCCCAGAAGTGGCAGGCCAAGAAAAATATCAGAAAGGCAGAGAAGAAGAATGGTGAGAACAGTCAAGGACAATCCACAGACCACCTCCAAAGACCTGCAGCATCATCTTGCTGCAGATGGTGTCACTGTGCATCGGTCAACAATACAGCGCACTTTGCACAAGGAGAAGCTGTATGGGAGAGTGATGCGAAAGAAGCCGTTTCTGCAAGCACGCCACAAGCAGAGTCGCCTGAGGTATGCAAAAGCACATTTGGACAAGCCAGTTACATTTTGGAAGAAGGTCCTGCGGACTGATGAAACAAAGATTGAGTTGTTTGGTCATACAAAAAGGCGTTATGCATGCGCTGTATTGTTGACCGATACACAGTGACACCATCTGCAGCAAGATGAGGCTGTCGGTCTTTGGAGGTGGTCTGTGGATTGTCCTTGACTGTTCTCACCATTCTTCTTCTCTGCCTTTCTGATATTTTTCTTGGCCTGCCACTTCTGGGCTTAACAAGAACTGTACCTGTGTTCTTCCATTTCCTTACTATGTTCCTCACAGTGGAAACTGACAGGTTAAATCTCTGAGACAACTTTTTGTATCCTTCCCCTGAAAAGCTATGTTGAATAATCTTTGTTTTCAGATCATTTGAGAGTTGTTTTGAGGAGCCCATGATGCCACTCTTCATAGGAGAATCAAATAGGAGAACTACTTGCAAGTGGCCACTTTAAATACCTTTTCTCATGATTTGATACACCTGGCTATGAAGTTCAAAGCTCAATGAGGTTACAAAACCAATTTAGTGCTTCAGGAAGTCAGTAAAAAGTAGTTAGGAGTGTTCAAATCAAGAAAATGATAAGGGTGCCCATACTTTTGCACCGGTCAAATTTTGTTTAAATGCAGATTGCACATTTTCTGTTAGTACAATAAACCTCATTTGAATCCAGAAATATAACTGAGTCCATCAGTTATTAGATATATGAAACTGAAATAGCTGTTGCAAAAACCAAAATTGTTATAAAGAAAAAAGGTTAACATTAATAGGGGTGCCCAAACTTTTACATATGACTGTATCTATCTATCATAATAATAATAATAATCTTTATTTATATAGCGCCAAGATATTCCACAGCACTTTACAGTTTAACAGTTTCAAAACACAAGTCATAAGTAACAACATTAACAATGCAATAATTAAAGCAAAATAAGACGAAATAAGACGACCCTGCTCGTGAGAGCTTACAATGTACAATGAGGTGAGGGAGATACAAAGTACAGGTGTGTATTTACAATTGTGTATTTACAATGGAGGTCCAGCCATCTTGAGGGAGTGAAGGATGGATGGAGATAGTGAATGGGCTACACACGCACACTTACACATAGAATGACTTTGATTAGTGAACGTGATAGGCCGCTCTGAACAAATGTGTTTTGAGGGAACGCCTAAAACTATGCAAATTGTAGTTAGTCCTAATTTCTTGGGGTAGAGCATTCCAGAGGATAGGAGCAGCACGGGAGAAGTCTTGGAGTCGGGAGTGGGAGGTACGGATTAGTGCAGAGGTTAGTCGAAAGTCATTTGCAGAGCGCAGCGATCGGCTAGGCCGATAGAAAGGAGGGAGGAGATGTAGGGGGGTGCCGCACATGGAGAGCTTTGTAGGTGAGAACAAGTACTTTGAATTGGATCCTATAATGAATGGGCAGCCAGTATAATGACTGACGAAGAGCGGACACGTCCGAGTACCGATTAGCCAGATGGACGACCCTGACTGCTGCATTAAGTATGGACTGGAGAGGGGATAGTTGAATGACGGGGAGGCCAATTAATAGAGCATTGCAGTAATCCAGGCGGGAATGGATCAATACTACAGTGAGGGTTTTTGTTGTTTCCATGGTGAGAAAAGGGTGGATTCTAGAGATGTTCTTTAGGTGTAAGCGGCAAGAGCGGGCAAGAGATTGTATATGGGATGTGAAGGAGAGATTGGTGTCAAACATAACACCCAGAGAGCACGCCTGCTGCCGGGGTGTTATTGTGGTACCACCCACAGAGAGGGAAATGTCAGATTTAGGGAGGTTAGTAGATGACGGGAGCAGAAGAAATTCAGTTTTGGAGAGGATGAGTTTCAGATAGAGCGTGGACATGATATTGGAGACTGCGGACAGACAGTCACTGGCGTTCTGTAGTACAGTGGGGGTAAGGTTGGGGGAAGACGTATATAGTTGTGTGTCATCAGCATAAAGATGGTACCCAAAGCCAAATCTGCTGATGGCCTGTCCAATTGGAGCCGTGTATAGAGAGAGAAAAGAAGGGGGCCATGGACTGAGCTCTGAGGTACCCAGACAGCAAGAGGAAGAGAAGATGACCTGGATCCAGAGAACAAAACACTGAAGGAGCGGTCAGAGAGATAGGAAGAGAACCAGGAGAGAGCAGTGTCATTAATGCCTAGTGACTTGAGCCTAGAGAGTAGGAGATGGTGGTCAACAGTATCAAAAGCTGCAGATAGGTCAAGAAGAATAAGCAGAGAGTGGTCACCGTTACGTTTTTCTGTCAGAAGGTCATTGGTCACTTTGATGAGTGCAGTTTCAGTCGAATGTAGGGGGCGGAAACCGGACTGTGAAGAGTCTAGAAGGGAGTGAGTGGAGAGGTAACAGGCAAGGCGGGAGTAAACTAGGCGCTCCAAAAGTTTAGAGATGAAGGGGAGATTGGAGACTGGTCTGTAGTTGTTTGTGCAGGATGGGTCGAGAGCGGGTTTCTTTAGTAATGGAGTAACGATGGCGTGTTTGAAATAGGATGGGAAAATGCCCGAGGTGAGGGAGAGATTAAAGATTGTAGTTAGGTGGGTTGTGATGACTGGAGAGAGAGACTGGAGGAGATGTGAGGGAATGGGGTCAGTAGTGCATGTAGTCGGACGAGAAGAAGAGAGGAGTCTGGAGACTTCTTCTTCTGTGATGGGATCAAATGTGGAAAGTGAGCCAGGGGAGATGCAGGAAGGGATGGGAGTCACAGCACTTGGTGGTTGGGAGCAGATTTCCTGATGGATATTATCTATTTTTTCTGTAAAGTGGGAGGCCAGGTCATCAGCACACATGTCTATGATAGGGGCTTGTGCTTTTGGCCTGAGGAGGAAGTGAAAAGTGTCAAAAAGTTTCTTGGGGTTGTTGGCTAGTGAGATCAGGGTGGTGAAGTAGGTCTGTTTGGTGAGGTGAAGGGCAGCGTTATAGGTTCTTAACATAAATTTGAAGTAGATTATGTCTTCTGGTGTGCGGATTTTTCTCCATAGGTGTTCAGCACTCCTAGAGCATCGCTGGAGAAGTTGAGTTTGCGATGTGAGCCAGGGCTGTTTTATTCTGTGCTTGGAAGTTCTGAGGGTGAGGGGAGCTACTTGGTCAAGGGTGCTTCTAAGAGTGTTATTGTAGTGAAGAACAGCCAGATTAGGACAGGAAAGAGAGGAGATTGGGGACAGTGATGAGTGTAGGGAACCTGAAAGTGTCTGAGGGTTAATGTCTTGTATATTTCTGACTGTGTGGTAGGTAGGAGTGAGCTGGGGTGGGCGAGGATTTGTGAGCGTGAAGGAGAGAATTTTGTGGTCAGAGAGTGGAAGCGGTGAGTTATTTAGGTGGGAGATTGAACAGAACCGGCTGAAGACCAGATCAAGGGTGTTACCGTCCTTGTGTGTCTCAGAGGTTGAAAGCTGCGAGAGGCCTAGAGAGGTGGTTAGTGATAAAAGCTGGGATGTAGATGTGGAAGAAGGGCTGTTAATGGGGAAGTTGAAGTCTCCCAGGATAAGGGTTGGAAGTTCTGATGACATGAAGTGTGGCAGCCAGGCTGAAAAGTGGTCAAGGAAGTGGGTGGGTGAGCCTGTGGGCCGGTATATGACCGCTACACTGAGGGACAGGGGATGGAAGAGCCTGATGGTGTGGACCTCAAAAGAAGGGAATAAGAGTGATGGAATTGGGGGGATGACCTGCAAAGTGCATTGTGGGGACAGGAGTATGCTGACTCCACCACCATGTCTGTTTGTGGGTCTCGGGGAGTGAGAGAATTGTAAGCCACCGTAGGAAATGGCAGCAGGAGAGACAGTGTCAGAATCCTGAATCCAGGTTTCAGTGAGGGCCAACAGATTAAGAGAGTTGTTCAGAAAGTAGTTGTGTAGGAAAGGAAGCTTGTTACAAGCAGACCGTGGATTCCAGAGAGCACAATTAAAAGATGGAGATGAGGGAGTGCAAGTAATATTAATAAGATTATTATGGTTTCGATATGAGGTAAGGTAGGGGTTGAGGTTGGGTGATGGTGGACCAGGGGTGGGGGAGATGTCCCCTGAAATCAGTAGGAGTAGGAAGATAAAGAGCAATTGTTGGAATTGTAAGTAGTTTTTTTCTGTGATGTGTTTGGGCAAGATGGGCTGAGGTTTCTCAGGAAGGTGAGGAGTGCATGGGAGCTGTACATGGGAAAGGGAAGTATAGAGGGGTTGATGTGTATGAGTCGTAATGGAGGGGGGATAGGGTGGTGAATGTGGATGGCAAGGGAACACAGGAGGATAAAAATAAAGCACATGGTTAAAGGGGAGAGCAAACTGTGGGTTACCTGACTCCTGCCCTGACTAACTGCCATGTATAACTGCTGTTTTCCTGATGCTTAGCTTCTGTGATGCTCTGCTTATGGGATGCTTGCGTGCTGCACCCCACACTGCGTACTTCCCCTTAGGAACTGCTACATTTATAGGCCACACTACAGGGTCAGGAGAGAGGGATTGTGGGAGCTGGTTGGGTATAATTTGGCAGCTGGGGCCAGCACACCAGGGGATGGTTAGATGATCAAAGGCACTAGACCAGGCTGTGTCAATATGCTATAGCACCTTCCACCTGATAAGATCTAGAGAGGCCCAGTATCATGGACCTGCCTGTTGTGTTCTTTGGTCTTCATGATGCTCTCTGTGCTTCAAACAGAACCCAGAGACTATCACAGAACAACTGCATTTATACGGAGACTTGATTGCACACAGGTGGATTATACAGGTGGTGGGGCCTAGAGAGGCCCCTATCTATCTATCTATCTATCTATCCATCCATCCATCCATCCATCCATCCATCTATCTACAGTGCCTAGCGAAAGTATTCGGCCCCCTGGAACTTTTCAACCTTTTCCCACATATCATGCTTCAAACATAAAGATACCAAATGTAAATTTTTGGTGAAGAATCAACAACAAGTGGGACACAATTGTGAAGTTGAACGAAATGTATTTGTTATTTTAAATTTATGTGAAAACTCAAAAACTGAAAAGTGGGGCGTACAATATTATTCGGCCCCTTTCAGTGCTGCAAACTCACTCCAGAAGTTCATTGTGGATCTCCGAATGATCCAATGTTGTCCTAAATGACTAATGATGATAAGTATAATCCACCTGTGTGCAATCAAGTCTCAGCATAAATGCACCTGCTCTGTGATAGTCTCTGGGTTCTGTTTGAAGCACAGAGAGCATCATGAAGAGCAAAGAACACAACAGGCAGGTCCATGATACTGTTGTGGAGAAGTTTAAAGCCGGATTTAGATGCAAAATCATTTCCAAAACTTTAAACATCCCAAGGAGCACTGTGCAAGCAATCATATTGAAATGGAAGGGGTATCATACCACTGCAAATCTACCAAGACCTGGCCGTCCCTCTAAACTTTCATTTCAAACAAGGAGAAGACTGATCAGAGATGCAGCCAAGAGTCCCATGATCACTCTGGATGAACTGCAGAGATCTACAGCTGAGGTGGGACAGTCTGTCCATAGGACAAAAATCAGTCGTACACTGCACAAATCTGGCCTTTATGGAAGAGTGGCAAGAAGAAAGCCTTTACTCAAAGATATTCATAAAAAGTGTATTAAAGTTTACAACAAGCCACCTGGGAGACACACCAAACATGTGGAAGAAGGTCCTTTGGTCAGATAAAACCAAAATCGAACTTTTTGGCAACAATGCCAAACGATATGTTTGGCGTAACGGAAACACAGCTCATCACCCTTAATACACCATCCCCACTGTCAAACATGGTGGTGGCAGCATCATGGTTTGGGCCTGCTTTTCTTCAGCAGGGACAGGGAAGATTAATAAAATTGATGGGAAGATGGATGGAGCCAAATACAGGACCATTCTTGAAGAAAAACTGTTCGAGTCTGCAAAAGACCTGAGACTGGGACGGAGATTTGTCTTCCAACAAGACAATGATCCCAAACATAAAGCAAAATCTACAATGGAATGGTTCACAAATAAACGTATCCAGGGGGTAGAATGACCAAGTCACAGTCCAGACCTGAATCCAATCGAGAATCTGTGGAAAGAGCTGAGAACTGCTGTTCACAAACGATCTCCATCAGACCTCACTGAGCTCGAGCTGTTTGCCGAGGAAGAATGGGCAAGAATTTCAGTCTCTATGTACAAAACTGATAGAGACATACCCCAAGCGACTTACAGCTGTAATTGCAGCAAAAGGTGGCGCAACAAAGTATTAAGTTCAAGGGGCCGAATAATATTGCACGCCCCACTTTTCAGTTTTGGAATTTCCACAAAAATTTAAAATAACCAATAAATTTCATTCAACTTCACAATTGTGTCCCACTTGTTGTTGATTCTTCACCAAAAATTTACATTTGGTATCTTTATGTTTGAAGCATGATATGTGGGAAAAGGTTGAAAAGTTCCAGGGGGCCAAATACTTTCGCAAGGCACTGTATCTATCTATCTATCTATCTATCTATCCACGTATGAAAAAACTGAAGGCAATACTCCTTTTCAAAGAGGAAAAAGTGTGGTTTTATTTCAGACCCACATGGTTGGCGATGTTTCAGCCGAAACATCGTCGTCAACCATGTGGGTCTGAAATAAAACCATATTTTTTACTCTTTGAAAAGGAGTAGTGCCTTCAGTTTTTTCATACGTGGATTTTGGCTTTTGGGATAAATGCTTGGGAGGCCTGTGCACCTGAAGATTTTGGATTGTGCTGTACCATTTTCGCTTGTTATATCTATCTATCCATCTCATATCTATGTATCTATTATCTATTTATCTATCTGTCTATCATTTATATCTATCTATTATCTATCTATCATCTACCTCTTTATCTATCTACAAGGTGGGCCATTTATGTGTATACACCTGGGTGAGCCATTTATATGGATACACCTAAATAAAATGGGAATGGTTGGTGATATCAACTTCCTGTTTGTGGCACATTAGTATATGGGAGGGGGAAACTTTTCAAGATGGGTGGTGACCATGGCGGCCATTTTGAAGTCAGCCATTTTGGATCCAACTTTATTTTTTCCAATGGGAAGAGGGTCATGTGACACATCAAACTTATTGAGAATTTCACAAGAAAAACAATTGTGTGCTTGGTTTTAACGTAACTTTATTCTTTCATGAGTTATTTACAAGTTAATGATCAATTATAAGATATGTTCAAAGTGCTGCCCATTGTCTTGGATTGTTAATGCAACCCTCTTCTCCCACTCTTGACACACTGATAGCAACACCGCAGAAGAAATGCTAGCACAGGCTTCCAGTATCCGTTGTTTCAGATCTATTTATTGTCTATCTATCTATTATCTATCTATCTCACATCTATCTGTCCATCTAGATGTATATCTATATCTATCCATCCATGTATCTGGTTTATATTTGCCTCATAGCTATACAACTATATTTTTTTCTGTCCATTGTTGGATTTCCAACAGTAATAATCTGTCACTTGTTTCCATCGCAGAACTCGGAGAGCAGAAGCAAGCGACAGAGGAAATTCCTCCAAGTAACAATGTGATCGTCTTCTATTTTTCTTATAGAAACTTCTCAACCCTTTCCTATGGTCTGCTAATAATCCAGAATAATCTATGTTCAGTAGATGATACATTATACGGTCCTTCCTATACATGTTGGTATCTGTCTATATATTGCTCACATGTGTGGGTTTATCCAGCTCACAGGAATCAACTTTTCATTTAACTATGTCATTCCTCCCACACTTGTTGTTTCGTATCATATATTACTATTTACCATTAGACTAAAGTGACAAGTAACTCACAAATAACAGGAAGCACACTAGGACTCCCCCACAATGAGCCCACACCGAGTGCTCCTCTCCTTCCAGCCAAGTCATTGTGACTTTCCATTAGTCTAGAGATTCATTTGTTTGTTTTATCTAGTCCACATTGATTTTCAGGTTTCTATAGGGTTGGACCTCTTTGGTAGAGAACCATAGGATGCCCCTAATGGACTAATGTTCTGGCACAAAACCAAAGCCCAACTATTTATTGGCCCATGTAGATCATTAGAGGACAATGACGCTCGTGGTTAATCTTCTTAGGTCAGTTTATAAACACACATATCATATAGTCTGGGTTCTAATGGTGGCATGTGTATTGGTGGAATCTCACAACAGTTATGGTTGTGTCCCATAGCAATGTGATTGTATGGCTAAAAATGTGTCATTGGCCTTGCCACCTAATCACAATCTCTAGCTATGCCAGGTCCTCATCTGTCACATCTCTCCCATATTCCTGTCAACAGTCTCTTGGATGATTGTGACTTTGCAAATATCTCTGTTCCTTCTGGTCACTGTCACAAGCTTCCAACTCTCCACAGTGGCAGAAACTATGTCAAATTGATTAGGCCAAACCCATGAGGCCAACTTCACATCCTTCCCCACAGCCTCAAATAAAAATATGGGTCAGTCAAAATGATTTACAGTCTATGAAATATTGTCATCCCTCTATATGTCGCAGGGAAGGTGACCCTTTATTCTAGAAGCTAATTATGGTCACAGTTGGAATTCCCCCTTAGAGAACTTCTGACATGCCCCTATGTATGTAAGAGGGTTTTCTTTGGTTTTAGCATAGATATTCTACCTACCACATAGACCATTAATGTCCAACCAATTAGGTCTGATCTCAAGGGCGTTAATGGTTCCCGAAACATCAATGGGGACTGTGGTCATGACAACCGTACAACCAGAAGAAACACCATGTCAGGATCCTGTCAGCACCGGCGTGCAGCCTCCGCTGAGCAGGGACTCACCCGAACTGGAGGGGGGCCCGGGGTCAGGTACAGCCGGAAAATACAGATACACAGGACCTGTGGACGCTGAAGTTTAGCAAGCAGTCACAGGACCTACGGTCTTGTGACTGCAAGGGGGCGGGGCTTAGCATCCTGCTTTCAGAGATGGCAGGACACCATTCAGAAATACTCAGAATCAGGCAAAACGGAGGTCATACATCGAGATATCAGTAAAGTACCAGGGATGAGACAGAACGGATAGTCAGGGCCAAGCAGAAGTCAAAACCAAACAGACATAGACGGTACCAAGCAGAATCCAAAGCAATATCCAGAGAGCAGACCGAGTCATACACAGAGAATCAAGTAACCAGAACACAGCACTAACACACTCAGGGGTCACCACTAGAGTTGAGCGACTTTTGGTTTTTTAGGGTCGCGTTTCGTTTCGTGAAACCCGACTTTTCCAAAAGTCGGGTCGAGCAAGATCGTCCGATTATAGGGAAAAGTCGGGGTCGTCCCGAAACACGAAACCCAATGTAAGTCAATGGGGAATAAAAGTCGGCAGTGAGAGGAGGACAGGAAACACACCTACAGTGCCCATTTGAATGCCAAAAGCATCAATTCTTCTTACTTAAGCTTGTCAACCTTAATTAACTTCATAATACAAGTTACGCACTGAAAAATGGGGGTTATTTGGCTAAAGTTGTGGGGGGGGGGCTGGCTCCAGGTTTTCATGTGCCCTGGGCGAAAGAGCGCCCCTTTAACACATACCAAAACTCATCATGCTCCGATCCGGCAGAGAAATAGCGGTATAGTACAATGAAAAATACTTCACTTTTTACATCTCATGACGAGTCCCATCTATTTCTCCATACAGAATCATTGGTCCCATATAATGTTTGAAACAGTATATGATGAGCTCCACATAATGCTACAGTATATGTTGGTCCCCATGGATGAAGCTCCACTGTCTTATGGGCCCAAATAATGCTCCAAACATAATGGGCCCCATTTCTAATGCTCTAGTGTATAATGGGCCCTGTAAATGCTGCTCCAGTGTCTGATGTCCACCTTTGGAATGTTCCAGTGGATGGTGGGCCCCATCTATCATTCTCCAGAGTAACGTGCTCCCCAAAAATTGCTGTCCCAACATTGAAAACAATCAAATAAGTCTCCTCGCTAGGGAATCCCTGTACTAGTCTGGACTCCTCGTCGTCCCCATCTTCCATCTCACTGCACAGTATTTCAACCTTGCAAGTGCTGTGATCCTGAGCAAGCAGGGGGGGCCCACTCGTTGGCGACGGCACTGGCACAGGGCCCCTGATAGTACGGTGGTGTGTCTGATGGCGGGTGGGCCGAACCTGCACTTTCATCTGCAGCTTCCTCTTTGTCACCGTGTAAGATGGAACTGTATGTGGGAAGGGTAACCTGAGTTTCATCAGGGTCAGATTCAGGCCGTGTAGCGTGCGAGGGGAATGTAGTGGTCTGGGTCAATGTACCAGCAGATTCATCGAGCAGTGGCTGGGCATCAGTGAACTTGTGTCGCCCCCAGGAGTACGGTCGCCACAGTGGCATTACCTTCCTCCTAGGGAGTGTGATGTCATGCTTGGGAGCAAGGAAGGATCTCTCTAGCAGGTTAACTGATTGGGCGGCGTTATTCCCACGAGTCATGACCCTCCAAACAGCGTTCATGAAGGCAAATTGTTTGTTTTACGTGGGCAGTATGGTTGCAAAGCTGAACCTTAAAGGAATGTCCAGAAGGGCACCACCAGGAGTGGAGCCTACGGTTAAATTCAACTCCACCTGGGAAACCTCAACCATGCCAGCTACAGAACAGATGCACACATTGCAAGCTTAATTCCGTTAACGAACGAGACTCCGTCATGCCCCGCGGTCCGAGTCCGGCTTACTAGAGGGACACGTGAGGCTCTGGAACATGAGATTGGCCAATAACTGGTGTGTCATGCCCTTACATGTCCGTGGCTGCATGTGCGATACACTGAAAAGGCCAGCGTTTGTCGCTTACAGGTGCAGATAACCCGCTGAACAACGTTAGTGATGGGGATCACTGATTACAATTATTACCCGCGAACAATGATTTCCCAGTAAGTGCAGGTCAACTGCAGTTCCGGAATTAGGCCTAACCGTCATTCCTGAAAAAATGAAAAACTTACGTGTGCAAACCACAGGTGCTGTAGCTTGCTTAACAGCTCGCCAGCCGTTCTCACGCCCAGTATGGATTACACGTGATTGCACAAAGGTTAGAAAGGGTACCGTATCCCCAGATAACATGTATGGATAGCGTACACATTCAAAATATATGTCTCAGGAGGAAGGCTCAAACGGTGTTAGGCCCAGTATGGATTGCACGTGATTGCACAAAGGTTAGAAAGGGTACCGTATCCCCAGATAACATGTATGGATAGCGTACACATTCAAAATATATGTCTCAGGAGGCAGGCTCAGACGGTGTTAGGCCCAGTATGGATTGCACGTGATTGCACAAAGGTTAGAAAGGGTACCGTATCCCCGGATAACATGTATGGATAGCGTACACATTCAAGATATATGTCTCAGGAGGCAGGCTCAGACGGTGTTAGGCCCAGTATGGATTGCACGTGATTGCACAAAGGTTAGAAAGGGTACCGTATCCCCGGATAACATGTATGGATAGCGTACACATTCAAAATATATGTCTCAGGAGGCAGGCTCAGACGGTGTCAGGCACAGTATGGATTTGACGGCCCAGATTACACAGCGGAGGAGCAGGGAGAGGTAAAGATTGCAAATGCTGGGGCCCTGCCCAAGCAAGGGGGGCCCACTCGTGGGCGTCGGTACTGGCACTGGGCCCCTCATAGTACAGCGGTGTGTCTGACAGCGGGTGTGCACCACCACCGTCAGAGACACTTGATTGCACTATGAGGGACCCTGTGCCAGTGCCCGCGCCCAAGAGTCGGCCTACCCACCTGTCCAGGGCAACGGCACTCGCACGGTGTCGTGCGCTAGGTGGTGACCCCGGCCATGGGGGGGAGGCAGCACAGTTAGGGAGTTTTAGAAAGTGGCATATGTTGATGTTGGACATTCAGCTGATGCAAAAGGCGAAATAGGTCAAGTCCCAGGAAGAGGTGGACCAAAGCAAGCCATTTTTCTGTCACCCTATGTGTCATCAGGGGAAGGTGGGACAAAATCCTTGGAAACCCATGCATGGTTCATTTTAATGAAGGTTAGATCATCCACATTTTGGGTTGACAGACGGGTCCTTTTTTCTGTCAGGATTGATCCAGCTGCACTGAAGACTCTTTCCGATAGCACACTTGCAGCTGGGCAAGCGAGCTCCTGTAAGGCATATTGGGCCAATTCAGGCCAGGTGTCCAGTTTAGCGGCCCAATAGTCAAAGGGGAATGACCTATGTGGGAGAACATCGATATGGGAGGAAAAGTAGTTTGTAACCATGGTTGACAACTGCCTCCTGTCACTTTCCATCGATGCAGTATTACCAGTTGTGTGAGCGGTATTTGAAAAATCAGTCCACAACATTGTCATGAAACCCCTGTCTCCAACGCCACTTCTGCTGTGTGCACCACGAACACCTCTGCCAAGCTGCCCCCGGCCCGTACGGCTCGTGTGAGAACCATCACCGCTGCTGTGTGCGGGGAATGCCTCAAGCAACCGATTTACCAGAGTTGCTTGTTTATTAGCCAATATTAGGTCAAGGTTCTCCTGTGGCATGATGTTTTGTAATTTGCCTTTATAGCGTGGATCCAGGATGCTGGCCAACCAGTAGTCGTCATCGTTCATCATTTTGGCAATGCGGGGGTCCCTTTTTAGGATCCGCAAGGCATAATCTGACATGTGGGCCAATGTTCCCGGTGTCAATGATGCACTGCGAGTGCTGGGTGGAGGAGCACTTTCCGGCAAATCCACATCCCTCCAGTCATGCACAAACCCTGTACCAGACCTTGCCACGCCAACATTTTCACTTGCCCCACGAGATGCATCCTCCTCCCCTAAGTAATCATCCCCATCATCATCCTCCTCCTCCTCTTCTTCCTCCACCTCGTCCAGGAGAGGTCCCTGAGCAGACAATGGCTGAATGTCATCAAGGATTCCCTCCTCCTCTTCCTCCTCATCAACATTGGCTGCAGACGCCTGCTCCTTAAGGTGCGTCAAAGTTTGCATGAGCAGACGCATAAGTGGGATGCTCATGCTTAGGATGGCGTCGTCTGCGCTTACCAGCCGTGTGCATTCCTCAAAACACTGAAGGACTTTAGAGAGGTCTTTCAGCTTCGACCACTGCACACCTGTCAACTCCATGTCTGCTCTCAAAGTGCCTGGCCGTGTATCCTCCCACAAATGCATTATGGCCTGCCTCTGCTCGCACAGCCGCTCCACCATGTGCAGGGTGGAGTTCCACCTTGTTGCAATGTCGATAATGAGGCGGTGGTTGGGAAGGTGGAGCAATCGCTGCAGCTTCTGCATACAAACGGAGTGTACAGGCGACCGGCGGATGTGCGCGCACAGTCTTCGCACCTTCTGGAGCAGGGCTGTTAACTCCGGATAATTTTTGAGGAAGCACTGCACCACCAGGTTCAAGGTGTGAGCCAAGCAAGGTATGTGGCTGAGTTTTGAAAGGGCTATGGCTGCCACAAAATTACGGCCGTTATCACTAACTACCTTGCCTGCCTCATGATGTACACTGCCCAGCCATGACTCAGTTTGTCGCTTCAAGTACTCGGCCAGCACCTCGGCGGTATGTCTGTCGCCCAAACACATCATCTGCAACACAGCCTGCTGACGCTTTCCACTAGCTGCTCAATAGGGGGACACATCGTGTGCAACAGTGGCAGCTGCAGATGGAGTGCTCGTACGACTGCGCTCTGTGGACGAGCTTTCGCTTCTGGAGGAGGAGGAGGAGGAGGAGGAGGAGGGTGGAACGCGTACAGCTAACTGTTTCCTATACCGTGGGCTAGGCAGCACTGTCCCACCACCGCTGTCCCCTGTGGACCCTGCATCCACCACATTAACCCAGTGCGCAGTGATGGACACGTAACGGCCCTGGCCATGCCGACTGGACCATGCATCAGTAGTGAGGTGCACCTTTCCGCTCACTGACTGCTTGAGTGCATGGACAATGCGGTCTTTCACATGATGGTGGAGGGCTGGGATGGCTTTGCGAGAGAAGAAGTGGCTACTGGGTAGGTCATAGCGTGGTACTGCATAGGCCATGAGTTCGCGGAAAGCTGTGCTTTCCACCAACCGAAAGGGCATCATCTCAAATGAGATTAGTTTGGCAATGTGGGCGTTCAAACCCAGTGTACGCGGATGAGAGACTGAGTACTTTCTTGACCTACTCATAGTGTCTGGGAGGGTGAGCTGGACTTGAGAGCTGCATATGGTGGAAGTAGCGGTGGACAGGGCGGACTGAGAGAGGGTTGATGATGGTGATGGAGTTGGTGTTCTTTCTGATGGCCTAGAATCAGTCTTTCGTTGATATAACAGTGGGATTCCCTGACTGCTGTGGCCTTGCAACGACACCTCAACATTTGCTGCTGTGCTAACCGGTGGGCTTACAGTGGGGGAAACAATGTAGCGTTGCTGACTACCTTCGTTGTGATCAGTTGCACATGTGGCACTTGAGGTTTGGTGTTGTGTCCACGCTTGCAAGTGCATGCTGGTTAAATGTCTAAGCATGCAACTGGTATTCAAATTTTTCAGATTTTTCCCTCGGCTAAAGGTCTTTGCGCACTTCTTACAGATAACCTTGGCCTGATCATGAGGATTTTGTTCAAAAAAGTGCCACACTGCACTCTTCCTACTTTGGCAGACATTTTGCGGCCTAGCACGCTGTGATCTTTTGACCCTCTGGACAAGCTGTCCAGCAACTCTTTTGATGTTTGGAACCTGTCTTTGGAGTGCTCCGGGCCTGCCAGATAACAGCTGTTGCGATGTCGATGTCTGCTGTGGATGCTCCTCATCTGAGCTATTGGAAGCAGCACCTTCTTCCCCCAATGAATGCCAATCTGGGTCAACAACTGGGTCATCCATCACCTCCTCTTCTATGTCATGTGCACCTTCCTCTGTGTCACCGTGTATGGTGGTATAGTGTGCGGGAAGGGGCACCTGAGTCTCATCAGGGTCAGAATCTGGCTCTGTACACTGCGAGGACAATGTAGTGCTCTGAGTGAATGTACCAGCAGAATCATCCATCAGCGGCTGTGCATCAGTGCACTCCATGTCAGATTCATCTTGGCCTGGGTAATTCACCATTTCACTTGATAATCCAGGCATGGTATGTGAAAACAGCTCCATGGAGTAATCAGTAGTATGGCCTGCGTCATCCTTCAATCTTGGTTGGGGTGAAGGACACAAGGAAAGGTGTGGTTCATGAACATGAGCCTCCAATGACGACTCAGTGCTTTTACTTTTTACAACTGAAGAAGAGGAGGCGATAGAGCTAGAGGCTGAGTCAGCAATGTAAGACAAAACTTTTTCCTGATGCTCTGGCTTTAAAAGCGGTTTGCCAACTCCTAGAAAACTAAGCATTCGAGGCCTTATGTAGCCAGACGATGACGCAGGCTCACACCTCCTGCATTCGGTCCTATTTTGCTCTTGCCACTACCATCAGATCCACCACCAACACCATCATTACCAGCTGCCAACCCCCGCCCAATTCCACGGCCTCTTCCACCAGCCTTCCTCATTTTTGGTAGAAATGTAGACAAAATCCAACAAACTATATAGTATGTAAAACAAGGTACAAGGTGTCTATAGGACAGGGGAGATTTTGAATTTCTGCACACACTTTTGGACACTGGACACTTTTGGATTGTGTGAGTCCCAATGAATATCTGAGCGCTATGTGACAGGCTCGATGGCACAGCTGTGACCTAAGTGACTAGAGGATAAGGGAGATTTTGAATCTCTGCACACACTTTTGGACACTGGACACTTTTGGATTGTGTGAGGCCCAATGAATATCTGAGCACTATGAGACAGGCTCGATGGCACAGCTGTGACCTAAGTGACTAGAGGATAAGTGAGATTTTGAATCTCTGCACACACTTTTGGACACTGGACACTTTTGGATTGTGTGAGGCCCAATGAATATCTGAGCGCTATGTGACAGGCTCGATGGCACAGCTGTGACCTAAGTGACTAGAGGATAAGTGAGATTTTGAATCTCTGCACACACTTTTGGACACTGGACACTTTTGGATTGTGTGAGGCCCACTGATATCTGAGCGCTATGTGACAGGCTCGATGGCACAGCTGTGACCTAAGTGACTAGAGGATAAGTGAGATTTTGAATCTCTGCACACACTTTTGGACACTGGACACTTTTGGATTTTGTGAGGCCCAATGAATATCTGAGCGCTATGTGACAGGCTCGATGGCACAGCTGTGACCTAAGTGACTAGAGGATAAGGGAGATTTTGAATCTCTGCACACACTTTTGGACACTGGAAACTTTTGGATTGTGTGAGGCCCAATGAATATCTGAGCACTATGAGACAGGCTCGATGGCACAGCTGTGACCTAATTGACTAGAGGATAAGTGAGATTTTGAATCTCTGCACACACTTTTGGACACTGGACACTTTTGGATTGTGTGAGGACCAATGAATATCTGAGCGCTATGTGACAGGCTTGATGGCACAGCTGTGACCTAAGTGACTAGAGGATAAGTGAGATTTTGAATCTCTGCACACACTTTTGGACACTGGACACTTTTGGATTGTGTGAGGCCCACTGATATCTGAGTGCTATGTGACAGGCTCAGTGGCACAGCTGTGACCTAAGTGACTAGAGGATAAGTGAGATTTTGAATCTCTGCACACACTTTTGGACACTGGACACTTTTGGATTGTGTGAGGCCCACTGATATCTGAGCGCTATGTGACAGGCTCGATGGCACAGCTGTGACCTAAGTGACTAGAGGATAAGTGAGATTTTGAATCTCTGCACACACTTTTGGACACTGGACACTTTTGGATTGTGTGAGGCCCACTGATATCTGAGCGCTATGTGACAGGCTCGATGGCACAGCTGTGACCTAAGTGACTAGAGGATAAGTGAGATTTTGAATCTCTGCACACACTTTTGGACACTGGACACTTTTGGATTGTGTGAGGCCCAATGAATATCTGAGCACTATGTGACAGGCTCGATGGCACAGCTGTGACCTAAGTGACTAGAGGATAAGGGAGATTTTGAATCTCTGCACACACTTTTGGACACTGGACACTTTTGGATTGTGTGAGGCCCAATGAATATCTGAGCACTATGAGACAGGCTCGATGGCACAGCTGTGACTTAAGTGACTAGAGGATAAGTGAGATTTTGAATCTCTGCACACACTTTTGGACACTGGACACTTTTGGATTGTGTGAGGCACAATGAATATCTGAGCGCTATGTGACAGGCTCGATGGCACAGCTGTGACCTAAGTGACTAGAGGATAAGGGAGATTTTGAATCTCTGCACACACTTTTGGACACTGGACACTTTTGGATTGTGTGAGGCCCAATGAATATCTGAGCGCTATGTGATAGGCTCGATGGCACAGTTGTGACCAAAGTGACTAGAGGATAAGGGAGATTGGATTGCTTTTAAAAAAGCAGTTTGAGGAGCAGTGGGTAAACAGCAATGCCAGCCTGTCAGGAAGCCTTAAAAGGCAGCCCAACAACCAACACTACTGATACACCACAATATAGCCTCCCCTTGCACTGCACACACAGTGACTGGTGTGTTGTGCAGGCCAAATTGCTATCAGCAGCAGAAGCAGTTTTTTTTTCTTCTCAGCAGGACAAAAAAAAAAAATTGGGCTTGCTTTTAAAAAAGCAGTTTGAGGCCCAATGAATATCTGAGCGCTATGTGACAGGCTCGATGGCGCAGCTGTGACCAAAGTGACTAGAGGATAAGGGAGATTGGATTGCTTTTAAAAAGCAGTTTGCGGAGCAGTGGGTAAACAGCAATGCCAGCCTGTCAGGAAGCCTTAGAAGGCAGCCCAACAACCAACACCACTGATACACCACTATATAGCCTCCCCTTGCACTGCACACACAGTGACTGGTGTGTTGTGCAGGCCAAATCGCTAGCAGCAGAAGCAGTTTTTCTGTCTTCTTCCCTGCCTAACGCTCTCCCTACAGAATCAGCAGCAACCTCTCCCTATGCTAAGATCGGCAGAAGTAAGATGGCGGTCGGCGTGCACGCCCTTTTATACCCCCTGTGACGCCCACCAAAGCAAGCCAATCACTTGCATGCCCTTCTGAAAGATGGTGGTGACCCGTGCCTATGTCATCACGTTGCCCACAGTGTCCGTGGATCCTGATTGGCTGAAAAAGAGCGCAAAACAAACTTTTGAAACGCGACTTTGGCGCGTAAGTCGCCGACCTCGTGGCCGACCTCATCCTAGGGTCAGGTTTCGTTTCATGAAACCCGACTTTGCCAAAAGACGGCGACTTTTGAATTTTTTCGACCCGTTTCGCTCAACTCTAGTCACCACACTATGCCAAGGGCAAGAGTATAACTGACAGGGATTGGAGTAGCTCAGGGCAATAAAAAGCTCTGCCTGAACCAAAGAGAGGCCACAATAATTAAACCCAGGTGTGCAGGTCAAAGCCTGCACTGAGCTCAAGACATTAACCCCTGATGTGCAGGTCAAAACCTGCGCTGGGATCATGACACACCAACTCTGTGTTGGGTTCTGCAGCAATGGACTCCACCGTGAACACTTATTTCTTATCTCCCAATGATTGCACATTGATTGCCCATTGTAGAAATAGAATATGATAAAGTCTTCAAAAGCCCTTGAGGCACTTAAATATAGATGCCGATTTATTGAAGTCTGCCATGTTTACAGAGCAGTATATGGGAACTAATGCGTTAATCCATTATCAGACCATTAAGCAATGTTCCGTACCTAAGTAATGTGCGCTGAGTGTTTCCTTACACAAGCAAATACAGCTGCTCGATGCCAAGATGTAAAATGCTGTGTACATAATGTAAATTAATGTTTAGACGTCTTCAGGGAGTAAAATTAGGTGCGCCGTTACGTTACCTCCCCCGATGCTATCCCAGTGTCTTCTAACCTGCAGTACTTCAGATCTTACAAAACGATTCCTTTCAGCATACAATGATGGCCTGCAGCTTGGAGACCACCACTTTATTTTATAAGGGCAATTGGTACACTACAGATGTGTCCTTCCTTAACTTTCCTCTCGGCACTCTGGATATGCCTAAAAAAAATTGATTTTGTGATACTCTGCCAGGAGACGTTTATGCTTTAAGTGTCTGAATGTGGCCACCTAGTTGTGGTGATGTGGGTTTCAGCCTGTCAAGGATTTTAATGGCATGTCATGATAATAATGTATTGATTTGGTATCATGAATAATTTAAGTGCGGTAAGTGTGGACTGAGGGGCTAGACCATCACTGTCGGATGTCAAGTCAGAGGTTTACTAAGGGCAAATACACATTTATCTGCACTAGTGCTATATCTAAATTACCTGGTCAATGCAGAGTGACATTTTGGTACCCTACTAGCACACAATGCAAGTGCTCCACCATTCTGCCGCTAGCTCCAACCAGTCCGGTTAACACAATTGTAATCCATCTGCCATTAAGATGACTGCATGATTGTACTGTAGGTTTATTTGATGACCTTCGATGTTCAAGAATAATCAACAGGAACAGGTCATTGAGAGTTATATATTGTTCATCTGATCTATCCATATATCTATCTATTATCTGTCTATCATCTATCTATCGATCTATTATCTAGCTAACCCATATCTATCTATTTACTCTATACAGCATTAAACCTCCACTATTTCCCACATTTTTTCAGCTTTTACAGCGAGACCGTACTAACATGTATTCCAAATTTCCATCGTTTTTTTTGGCACCTTTAGAAAATTGGCTTCATTACTGAATAATTGTGTCCCCCAAAAAAGAAAGAGCCATAAGGAAAATGATTCTTTTTGTTTTTCCATTAAATTAAATCTAATCTTTTGCCAATCCTGATAATCTTGCGGTCTGGGCCACTAATCTGAGATGTGCAGTCTCCGTCGGCGCCTTTTATTTGAGCAGTCTCATCTCCCTGTTAATCCTCCCTTGGCTCTTTCCAGAAACAAACACACATTTCTTTATTCTTGCTCTGTATCTTGAACATATTTGAACAAGATGCTTAAAAGTTGCTTCCCAGAGGCAGTGGCTGTAGCGACTATTACAGCGGTGTAGTTTCCAGCAGGCGTCAGCAGTGAGAGCGCCGCAGCCAAGTCACAGGATAAACAAGGTGACATCTTTTTTTATACAACGAAAATTGTCACATTCTTATTATCCATCCTAGAAACCCAGACAACTCTGCTATCTAATTATTTATATTTCTGGAGGTGCCGGATGAAGATCAACAACGGATAGAAGCGTTATAATACTTGCCAATATTATTGTAGGGGGAATATGGGTGGTTAACTTGTTGCTCTTGGACTTTTTCTGGACTTTATCAGAAAATGTGGTCAGTTCTGGCAAATTTGGGTTATTTGTTAAGTATGGTAGTAATGAGAAATTGGCAAAATCTGGCAGAATCGTTCAAACTGTCCGGCAGATTTGATAGAGACCAACTAAAATTCCGTCTGTTTCGAATCAGCACCAAAACCGCATTGATTATGCTCTCTGGTCTCAATCCAATAAACAGAGAGTTAGCATGGGATCAACAAAATGATAAAAGATTGTACTCACCTGTCTTAAAGTTAAGGCTCTCATGTTCATACAATGCGGCTCATTGCCTGGTCTTCGGTTCTCTTTGAACTGGTCTTTGAGTCCGTCTTCATATTGATCTCTAGTGTGGATCCTCTAATGCTGACTAGGCCTACTATGGTCACTTGAACTAGGTGAAACTTCCCTTCCGGTCTTGTTGCTATGGAATTTCTAGTCAGCACTAGAAGATCAAAAGCTAAAAAGAAGATCAAAGGAAACACAGGTACTAAGTGATCTAAGGATTCAACGGGAGCTGTGGTGATAGGACAAGTGAAAGTGGGCCCAAGAAGGTTGAGTTTAATCTTTTTATTATATTTTTTTACTCCTTCCCATTCCTGTCTTAGCATACCATTACACTTATCGATGCACCAGCGATCCCGACAACGATATGGATCGCTGATGCATCGCTAAGTGGTCGCTAGTGAGCTGCCACACAGGCAGATCTCACCAGCGACATAGCAGGGGTCGGGGGTCGTTGCTTATCTGTCAGATGAGGCGATCCTGACGTCCTCCCGCCCGTGTCCACGCGTCACTCGTCGGCGCCACAGGAAGCCCAGCAGGAAGCGCCCGACGAGGAATGATCCAGGACGTTCTCGCGTGACCAGCGATGAGCAGCGGGGGAGCCGGTCAGAGGTAAGTATCACAGGTAGCGATATTGCTATCAATATCGCTGCTACGTCACAAAATCGGTGACGTTACAGCGATATTGCTAGCGATATCGCTATGTGTAACGGGTAGTGATGGGCGAGTCCTAAATTACTCGGAATCGCTTGACTCTAGCGAGTCCGAGCCCGGGACTCGCTACTCGTTGCAAGTCTAGCGAGTCCAATGTTAATGAATGGGGAAGCGAGTCTTAGCGAGTAATGTGCGATTTACAAATCGCAGATGTGTCTCGGAAAGCGCTTGCATTGGCGATTTGTAAACCCCACTCGCAACAGTTTGTTGCTGCTGTGTCCGAGTCCAAACTCGCATTTGTTTGTCTTATTTAGCGCCGATGAGGCGAGGGAAGCGATTTTCTCTAGCACACACCATGCTTTGAGCAAACAGGAAATAATCCGAGTCGAGTTGACATACGCACACACACACAGAGCAATACAGAGCAATCATGGCCCGTGTCACTGTCAACACGCTGCAGTTGATTGATCTGGTGGAGGCTCGGCCCCTGCTTTGGCTCCCCACTGACCCTGCCTATGGGCATAACATCCAGCGGACTACAGCCTGGAGGGAGATCGCTCAAGTGATGTTCCCTGCACTGCTACGGCCACGACCTCATCCCTTTACAACCTCTTTTTTGGGAAATTGTGGTTTTTGTGACATTGTTGACAAATGCACAGTCACCGAGATGGAGTTAGGTGGTGCTGTAGGCGTCACTTGCTGGCAGGGTAAGTGTGTGTGCTGACACCTAGCAGTGAAGCTGCACACTAGTCCCTGCACTGTGCACTGCACTGTAAGGCTTGATCCTCCCTGCCTGCCTGCCTACAGTCTACACAGTACTCTTCTGTCCTCCTGGTAGCTCTCAGAAGAGCTGTTTGGGTTTAATATAAGGAATCTTGAAGTTTCCCTACACTAACTGACAATCCCTATGATCTGCTCAAGCATCTACCTCACCCTGCTCTATCTCAGATCTCTCAGGACTGTAGAGGAAATGGCGGTGGAAAAGGCTTATATACAGCCTCGCCTCTCATACATGACATAGGCATCACGATGGACAGAAGCCAATCATAGTCCTGCCACAACCAACATTACTGAATATGATTGGCTAACATGCTTGTCCATCTAAAAAAGTTTTCTGACCTAACACGCTAGGCTGTCTCGGAAGCTTTGTAGGAACATAACAGATTCTATATTTGCGAGTCCCGAATCCAGTATACAGGACTCGGGATTCGTAGACTCGCTCAGACTCGCTCACAATCGCTGTGTGTTGACATAGGCTGTCTTGGAAACTTGTAGGAACATAACAGATTCTGTATAAGCGAGTCCCGAATCCAGTATACAGGACTCGGAATCGTAGACTCGCTCAGACTCGCTCAGACTCGCTGTTGACAGCGATGTGATATAGAGAGTCTAGCGAGTGAGAAAAAAAAACTCTGACAAAACTAGGATTGCCATTGACTTGCATTGGACTCGTTACTGTGCGAGTAATCATTGGGAGACTCGCCGAGTAATGAGTCCAGCGAGTCCCTTGCTATTCGTCGAGTAACGAGTCCTAGCGAGTAGACTCGCCCATCCCTAGTAACGGGGGCTTTAGCCTCAAGTGAGATTATGTTAACATGTGGTGGCATAAGTCATGATGTCACATAACTGGGTCTCATGCGACATAATAACAAGCCATGTCATGATCTCCTAGTGCCTGGGGTGCCGAAGACTGAAGACTGCATAGAAGACCAGAACCATAAGAGTAGAGCCCACAGAGTGCAGAATGATGATCAGTGTGGTGAGACAGGTGAGTATAATCTTTAATTAGTTTTGAACCCATTCCTGGCCCTGTGTAGGTGTCTTGTGAGGTCATGATGACATCCCAGGGTGGTGCAAGTCATGGTGTCATGTGAGGCCTAGTTTCTAGTCCTCGTGTAACGCAATGACTTTCATCATCTTGTGGCCATGATGTTATGTGAGGACTTGTCTTTAGTTAGTAGGCCTCATTTGGCGTGCAGACGTGCATCATCTTGAGATGTCATGATGTTGTGTGAGGTCTACTTGGTGGTGGATGTGCCAAGGAGTGAAGACTGAAGAGAAGAAGACCAGAGCCAGAAAGTGGGAGCTAATAGAGGACTTGGCAGGGATCTGCAACAGGATGATAAGAAAGGGGCAAGGTGAGTATAACATTTTGTTCCCAGCCTTAAAAAAAAACATCAAAATAGCATTTTTTTGGATACGAGGCAATCAAATTTCAGAAAGTTTTTGATTCTTGAAAATCCAAATTTTTGGCAAAATTTACAGCAAATGCAATTTGCTTTGAATTAATTTACTCATATGTATTTGCCAGAGTTAAAGGAGCCTGATGTTCCCTATTGATTTTCATTATAATGTACGTCATATTTTAAGGATAAACAGCACTGGGCTCTCGCAAGAATAAGAACAAGCCCTTACGGATAATTTGCAAGAAAGGATGAATCCAAGAGAATAAACTAATCCCAAATGACTGTTGTTAGTTGAAATTGCGTTTCCTGTTTTTTTCTCCCCTTTTGCTTTCAATGAAGGGAGTTGATCATAGAGTTAGGAGAAAAGTTGACTATTCCTTTTTCATTTTCTTTCAAGGCTGAGTTACAGCTGACACAGAGGAAGGCCCAAAAGTTGCACTGTGTTTCCATGGCAACAGGAGATGTTAAATAAGATTCCGCCCTTGCCCTTTCTGTATTCCGTGAAGCCTCTCCCGGCTGAACGCACGGACTATTATTTGTATGATATTTCACTTGTTCGAATGCTTTATTTTTTTTATGGCCGTATTTTATATTCTGACTGAAAAGATTTCCAGAATAAAAGCTTAATAAGGTAAAAAGAAGGTAAAGAATAAAAAAGAAAAGAGAATCCATTAATGACTAAACACCTGGGATAACATTATACACGTGGGTGAATGTGTGCTTGCTAATAATGTGTTTAGAGAGCCTGACTGATCTGTTTATTAGGCGGCAGAATTTCGTCAATTTTAGAGGAAGTTCACATTAGTGTTTTTTTTTTGCGCAGCGCATCGTGTGCAATAGAAATGCATGCAAAAACGCATCATGCGTTTTTGCACGCGCTTGCGTTTTTTATGTGCATTCGTTCTCCAGTGTGTAGACATGTTTTTACTCTTAAAACGCTTGCGCACGCAAGCGCAGGCGTATGCATGTCCATGCGCACGCCTGCGTTCCCACAAACTGTAATGCGTTTTTTTACTCATTCTGTGCGCAAGCGAACCCATGCGATTTTTATCTCCGTTGGCGGACCCATAAATGCAACAGGTTGCGTCTAGACGCACACCTGAAAAACCGCATGCGCACGAAAACACAGCCGAACGCATGCAAATGCAAGACCATGCGCATGCCATGTTATACATAGGTGCACATGACGCATGCGCACGATGCTCTGCGCAAAAAAAATGCTAATGTGAAACCAGCCTTAGCAATATCTATGGGGATTTATAATTTTTTATACAATGCGTAATTCCTTAGTGATGACACCAGGCAGAACTCATGGACGGTACAGTCGAAGGGCGAAAACGCGAGTATAGAATCCATCCTACAGGATAGATGTGATATCAATGCAGTTGACGATATACTGAACATATTAAAGGGGGTGTCTCCGCTTCAAGTATTGATGATATAGCACTAGGATATGCCCTCATTGTCCGATCATTGGGGGTCACATTGCTGAGATATCCATTGTGCGCTAGATGGTAGATAAGGGGAGATGGCCAATACAGGAGGGAAGCCCGCCACATACCGGCACATACCTCAACTGGATGTGCATCTGAGAATGCACATTTAGATTAAGTATATTGCGGCCCAGAAATCCACCTGGTCCTTGAACTGAAATACAGGGTGGGCCATTTAAATGTATACACCTGGGTGGGCCATTTATATGAATACACCAAAATAAAATTGGAATGGTTGGTGATAGCAACTTCCTGTTTGTGGTACATTAGTATATGGGAGGGGGAAAACTTTTCAAGAAGGGTGGTGACTATGGCGGCCATTTTGAAGTCAGCCATTTTGGATCCAACTTTATAAATAGCCCACTCAGGTCTATCCATATAAATGGCCCACCCTATATAAGCAAACGGACAATCAGACTACTCATGGCAGTGACTTCATCCACTGCCAGTGACTGGGATGCTGAAGTCAGCTGTCAGCCTCTCCACTGGTTATGGAAGATGCCACATGTTTTGGGAGGGGTGGGTAAGAAGAACAATTTTTTATCAATTTTTTTTACATGTGTTGAAAAAGAGCAAATGAATGGTGTACATTATAATAGGAAGGGGCCCAGAATGAGACATTTCTTTACAGGATGCAGCCTAGGATGGTGACATTATTACATCATGGGTCCCAGGATGGGAAACATTTCTCACAGGATGCGGCCTAGGATGGGGACACTATTATAGGAAGTGGCCAAGTGTGGGAGACATTTATTACAGGGTGCGGCCCAGAATCAGGACATTATTATAGGAAGGGGCCCAGGATGGGGGATGATTCTTATAGGATGCAGCCAGTATGGTGACATTACAGTAGGAAGGGGCCAAGGATGGTGACATAAATATAGGTAGAGATACAGAATAGGAGACATTTCCTAAAGGATGAAGCTCAGGATGTGGAAAATAATATAGAAAGGGATCCAGGATGCAAGACATATATTACAGCATGGGGCCTAGGATGGAGACAGTATTCTAGGAACGGGCCAGGATGGGAGATAGTTATTACAGGATGTAGTCTAGGTTGGAGACAGTATTATAGGAAGGGGCCCAGAATTAGGGATATTTCTTACAGGATGTGACATAGGATGGTGACATTATTATAGCAAGGGGACCAGGATGAGAGGCATTTCTTACAGGATGCAGACCAGAATTACACTGTGTTCCAAATTATTATGCAAAAAGAGTTTAGGAGTGATAAGGTTAGAATTTTTTTGTTTGTCATTTAAACTCATTGCTGGTGATGGGTGTCAGGGCTCTTTATATCACTGAAAGCAATTGCAGAGACCTGTGCATATTAGTTTGGCAGGTGTGTCCAAATAAAGGCAAGACTACTTAAGAAGGCTGTTCTACATTATTAAGCAGCCTACATTTTTTGCCAAAATGGGAAAGAAAAAGGATGTGTCGGCTGCTGAGAAGCAACAAATTGTGGAGTATTTAGGTCAAGGCATGACTACAATCAACATTGCCAAGACACTTCATCATGATCATCGCACAATCAAGAAGTATGTAGCTGATTCCCAGCACACACGTGTGCGTGCTGATAAGGAAAAATTGAGGACTCTTTCCAACAGGCAATTGCATCAGGTTAAAAGAGCAGCTGCAAAAATGCCTTGTCATAGCAGCAGACAAGTTTTTGAAGCTGCTGGTGCCTCCAACGTCCCCCGAACAACAAGATGCAGGGTCCTTCAGAGGTTTGCAGCTGTGCATAAGCCATCCTGTCGACCACCTCTATCCACTGCACACAAGCAGAAATGGCTCCAGTGGGCCAAACGATACATGAAGACTGATTCCAAACTGTTCTGTTCACCGATGAGTGCCGTGCAACGCTCGATGGTCCAGATGGATGGAGTGGAGGATGGCTGGTTGATGGACACCCCATGAAAACACGGCTAAGGCGCAAACAAGGAGGAGGTGGAGTAATGGTTTGGGCTGGAATCATGGAGAGAGAGATTGTCGGCCCCTTTAGGATCCCTGAAGGGGTAAAGATAAACTCCATAATCTATGTGGAGTTTCTAAAACAGCACTTCCTGCCATGGTTCAAGAGGAAGAACCGTGCTTTCCGCAGCAAGATCAATTTCATGCCTGATAATGCACCGTCTCATGCTGCAAATAACACATCTGCATCTCTGGCTGCTATGGGCATAAAAGAGGACAAACTTATGGTGTGGCCACCATCTTCCCCTGACCTCAACCCCATTGAGAACCTCTGGAGCATCATCAAAAGGAGTGTCTATGATGGCAGGAGGCAGCTGACATCTAAGCAGCAGCTCTGGGAGGGGATTCTGTCCATATGCAAAACAATTGAAGTGCAAACCGTCCAAAAACTGACAAACTCAATGGACGAGAGAGTTCAGAAGCTTCTTTCCAACAAGGGGTCCTATGTGCAAATGTAACATCACCTAGAATAAAGTTTTGACTTGAAAACTGTTTGATTTCATTCTGTAATAAGCTGATAATGCTTATAATTTCACAATTGACCATTTTTTTGTTCAAGATAAAAATAAAAAGGTTGAAAACTCTTCTGTGCATAATAATTTGGAACATGCATTTTGAGTGTTTATTATTTTTAAAAATATACTGTTTTCATAGGCAGTTTGTTCAAAAACATTGCAATTATACTAGAATATTAGATGACTGGAAAATAACAATGACTGCAATTCATATCAGTAATTTAGAGAAAATATGAGGAAATATTTTTTGCATAATAATTTGGAACACAGTGTAAGACTCTATTATAGGAAGCGGCCCTGGATGTGAGACATTTCTTTCATGATGTCGTCAAGGATGAGGACAGTATTACTGGAAGGGGTCCAGGATGGGAAACATTTATCACAGGATGTAGCCTAGAATGGGGACAGTATGATAATAAGTTGCCCAGAATGGGGACATAATTATATAAAGGGACCCAGGATAGTGACATTATTATAGGAAGGCGCCAAGATATGGGGACATTAGTATTGGAAGGTGCAAAGAATAGGAGACATTTCTTACAGGATGCATCCCAGAATGGGGACATTATCATTGGAAGTGATCCAGAATGTGAGACATTTCTCACAGAATGCATCCCAAGATGGGGATATTATGATAGGAAAGGACCAAGTTTTATAGAAAGGGGTCTAGTATGAGAAATATTTCTTATAGGATGTGCCCTAGGATGCGGACAGTATTATAGGAAAGACATGCAAAACACAAGCCGCGGAGACTCCATCACATGTTTCTCAACACAAGCAATGACTAGCCAGGTCTTTCCCCGGGAAGGAACAACCACGGGAAGGGCAGTCTCCAATGAAGGAAACCACCTATGCCAAAACATGGTATCCATCCACAGACAACTGTATCGGGGTATTGCCCCTCATCAGTGTGGAGTAGGAAACTGGCCAGTAGGAGCAATGCCTAGTAAAAGACTGTGAAAAATGAGGATGAATGAACTCATGGAGATCAACATCCAACACTGCGGAGACACCATCACATGTTTCTCAGCGCAGTGATTCTAGAGCAATGCCCCCATCCCTTATGGGAAATGTGCAAAAACATGCAAAACACAAGCCGCGGAGACACCATGGTGTCTCCGCGGCTGATGTTGATCTCCATGAGTTCATTCATCCTCATTTTTCATAGTATTATAGGAAGGGGCCCAGGAAAGGAGACATTTGTTACAAGATATGGCCTTGGATAGGAACAATATTATAGTTAGAGGCCCAGGATGGGAAACATTTCTTACAGGATGCTGCCTAAGAAGCGTCAATATTATAGGTGTATAATAAACAACAGCTTGTTATTCACACACTACTGTGCTGATACACACACTATCTGTACAATGTGTTCAATATTTTCAAGAATTTTCTTCCTATCTGTAAGGCTAACTTATGAGTCCTTTCACTATCCAGCTTCATCACAAAATGACTGCTGCATTCCTGCCTCAGCTTTCATCCAGGCTATGATAGTCCCCTCTGACTGGTTGTTCTAGACCATGTGACATGATAGATGCAATGGAGCTCCAAAGGCCCAGTGATCCTTATCTGGGCAATACAGTCTTCTCCAATATGAAAAATTGCAATTCCTAAAAGTTTGAACCAAATTTGAATTGCATTGAATTGATTTTCTCATCTCTAGTAAATGCACCGTATACACTGCGTGCAGAATTATTAGGCAAGTTGTATGTGAGAGGATTCTTTTTATTATTGAACAACAACTATGTTCTCAATCAACCAAAAAGACTCATAAATATCAAAGCTTAATATTTTTGGAAGTTGGAGTGGGGTTTTTTTTAGATTTGGCTATCTTAGGAGGATGTCTTTTTTTTCAGCTAACTATTACTGTGCAGAATTATTAGGCAACTTAATAAAAAGCAAATATATACCCATCTCACTCATTTATTTTCATCATGTAAACCAATATAACAGCACAAAAATTTAGAAATAAACATTTCTGACATTCAAAAACAAAAAAAAAATAAATCAGTGACCAATATAGCCACCTTTCTTTACAATGACACTCAAAAGCCTTCCATCCATAGATTCTGTCAGTTGCTTGATCTGTTTACGATCAACACTGCGTGCAGCAGCCACCACAGCCTCCCAGACACTGTTCCGAGAGGTGTACTGTTTTCCCTCCCTGTAGATCTCACATTTTATGAGGGACCACAGGTTCTCTATGGGGTTGAGATGAGGGGAACAAGGGGGCCATGTCATTATTTTTTCTTCTTTTAGACCTTTACTGGGCAGCCACGCTGTGGAGTATTTGGATGCATGTGATGGAGCATTATCCTGCATGAAAATCATGTTTTTCTTGAACGATACCGACTTCTTCCTGTTCCAATGCTTGAAGAAGGTGTCTTCCAGAAACTGGCAGTAGGTCTGGGAGTTGAGCTTCACTCCATCATCAACCCAAAAAGGTCTCACAAGTTCATCTTTGATGATACAAGCCCATACTAGTACCCCACCTCCACCTTGCTGGCGTCTGAGTCGGAGTGGAGCTCTCTGGCCTTTACTGATCCAGCCTCGGGCCCATCCATCTGGCCCATCAAGAGTCACACTCATTTCATCAGTCCATAAAACCTTAGAAAAATCAGTCTTAAGATATTTCTTGGCCCAGTCTTGACGTTTTATCTTATGTGTCTTGTTCAAAGGTGGTCGTTTTCCAGCCCTCCTTACCTTGGCCATGTCCCTGAGTATGGCACACCTTGTGCTTTTTGATACTCCAGTAATGTTGCAACTCTGAAATATGGCAAAACTGGTGGCAAATGGCATCTTGGCAGCTTGACGCTTGATTTTCCCCAATTCATGGGCAGTTATTTTGTGCCTTTTTTTTTCAACACGCTTCTTGCGACCCTGTTGGCTATTTGCCATGAAGCGCTTGATTGTTCGGTGATCATCACGCTTCAAAAGTTTGGCAATTTCAAGCCTGCTGCATCCCTCTGCAAGAAATCTCACAATTTTTGACTTTTCAGAGTCCGTCAAATGTCTCTTCTGACCCATTTTGCCAAAGGAAAGGAAGTTGCCTAATAATTAAGCACACCTTATATAGGGTGTTGATGCCATTAGACCACACCCCTCCTCATTATAGAGATGCAAATCACCTGATTTACATAATTGGCAGTTGGCTTTTAAGCCTATACAGCTTGGAGTAGGACAGCATGTATGAAAAGGATGTTGTGATCAAAATACTCATTTGCCTAATAATTCTGCACACTGTGTATACTTTAATTTTCAAATTAACATTTTTTTATGATGAAGTGAAAGTGATTTATGAAAAAAAGAAAGAGTCCAAAAATATATTCGAATAAAAAAAATATGTTAAACAAAATCATTTTAATTTCAACCATTAAAAACAGAAAGAAGAACAATAACAAACCGAGGTATTATTCACTGCTTACGTTCAGAGTTGTTTTTGAGGTTTGATAAAGCCGTCTTTCTAAGGCTGGAGACTGTATTAATCATTCATTCTTAACGGATACAAGCCAAAACGCAGTGAAGTCATGTCCACAGCGCTTTCAATAGAAGTTTACTGTGCCAGCAAAATTCTATTTTCAGAGCTTTGTGTATAATACAGAATAATTCTACATAAGAATGTTTTCGAGCAGTGAACTCATTGTTTAAACTATTCGAGCTTCAGAATTTCCACAGCTTCTGTAGTAATAGAACTCTTTCCGTTATCGATTATCACTGGTGACACAAAACATTAGATTTGTGACCACCAAATCTTAAGGGGCCCATATACACTGAATATAGAGAATATTAATGACATGAGAGAAGATGAGACTCTTAGGAAAATACAGTACCATTACCACTGGTGCCTCAGAGCCAATAAGAGACTGTACCTTAAAAAACTATGATCTGCAACTAAAGGAAACTGTCATGATCCAGGACGGGGTTTCGCTTTGGCCCGTCCTGGTCAGACAGGGGGTTAATTGTTTCTGCCTCTCCCTGCCAGAGGGCGGCTATTTAATGCTCACTGGATCAAGGTCCAGTGTCAGTTATACTCCTGCCCTCGCCTGAGTTAGTTGACCTCTTGTATACGTGTGCCTTGTGCCTGATAACAGATTGCTTGTTTGGTTGTGATCCGGTTCTGTCCCTGTTACGAGTTCTGCCTGCCCCTCTTGTACCGCACCGCTCTCTCGTGTAACTCTTTCTGCTTTGACTCGACTGCTCTCTGCTCGTCCCTTTGGTACTGCACCGCCCTCTTGTGTATGACCTTTGGCTTTGTCTGACCTCCCGTCTGTTTGTCCCTCCTGTACCTCGTTTGCCTGTATTGTGTATGACCTCCGTTTTGCTTGACTCTGAGTTTTCTACCTTCTCTGAAAACAAGACGCTAAGCCCCGCCCCCTTGCAGTCACATGACCGTAGGTCCTGTGCCGGCTTGCTAAACTTCTGCGTTTAGGTCCTGTCCATCTGTACTTTCCGGCTGTTCCTGTCCCCAGGGGTCCCTACAGTGCGGGTGAGTCCCTGCTCAGTGGAGGCTGTTCGCCGGCGCTGTCAGGATCCTGACAGAAAGTAATTGTCTCTAATGTTTAGAATGATTCCAAGTTTATTAATTAGCACATCATAAAACCTCCTTAAAAAGCATCTGAGAAGATCAGCACATTGTTTATTGAGTTGAGCAAATGTATTTTTTTAATAATCGATTTTGTTTCAAATTTCCTCAAAAGTTCAGATTCGAACATATCCACATTTTGGCGGATTCCACTTGTGTGAGATTGAATCTGCGCAAAATGGAAAATGTGTGACAGAATCAGTGGAGTGCATAGATTTTAACAAGGTGCTTATCTCAATTTTTTGAGCAAGTGACATTTCTTTAACTGTAAATACCGTAAAATTATCTCCAGGTCAATCAATAAATCATCACAAGAAAACAGACAGCATTTTCCAAAAAGTTTCACACAGCGTTTTATTTACGACAGATAACTAGATTGTTGCCAACACAAATGCCATTAGTTGATAGCACAGGTTGAAATATTTTAGGATTGTGATCAGCAAAAAAAAGATTGGTTCAAATAATTTTAAATCTAACAGCTAATTTCTAACAATAGAAAAAACACATTTGGCTTTTCCTAGCAGCCATGTCTATATCAACGAGTTCAGGGAAAACAGCTAGTCCCAGACCCCTCTCATGGCTCTAAAATATTGGGAATAATTTGTGATAACACTTGCTCCAGACATTTGTTATCAGGGAAAGTCAGAAGACTCCCATCTATATTGCTTTGGCAAACTATATGTGACGACACAGCATGTTATCTTAATTACCAGACATCTAATTTCATCAAGCCAGGAAGAATAGACTGTTCTATATGTTGACTTTCGAATTTATGTGTTTCTTTCTGGTTGGTCAAGAAAACACAGACATTTGTTTGTATAAGCCTGTTATACTGACTTGTAATTGACAATATTTTGTAACATATTGCCCTGTTATCCTGGATGACTATAGACTCAACACAATTGAACAATGATGTTTGCTGATATGTTGATTACACATTGTCCAAGCCAGCTAGTTTGATGACTTGTAAAACAGAGGAGGAAAAACTATGCAGATAAATTAATAATCGAACAATGAGAGTTGATCTCTTCACCTTTCTTCCCCTTTACCTGTGAATTCTGGCTTGAAGTTCAACAGCTATGTAAGCTTTATGAGATATATATATATAACCATATATCTATTCAGCCAAGATATCCAGACATCCAAACATCCAAAGAACCAGCGACTCTTTACAAAACAGCAGCTAAGACATCATGGCTCCATCACGAGGGACAGACTTGACATTCTCCCGGATGCCAGCATAGGGGACCAAGGCCCTGGCTGGAAGAATACAGAACTGCTCCATTAAGCATCGTTGAACCATAGATAAGTTTGGGTAGTCAGGATTTGGACTCATGGGTCACCTGAACCCCATGGATATGTTTGTGAAAGTCAGGAATGGGACCTATCAATCACCTGGCTCAAAATAGATGTTCAGAGAAGACAGGAAGTGAACCTCTTGTCAACTGGCTTTGTATCTCAATGAACTGTCATCCTCCTAAACTTGTTGTTACCTCCTGTCTGTGTGCACCACAAGTGGGGTAGTCGACCTTGGAAGCGCTAAAGTAAAAGCTGCTCTTATCCCGGCGAGTCAGAATGTTAATGTCTCGAGAATGTTAATTTTTCAGTCTAATGACATTTTAAAATCAAGAGCAACAAAATTTCACACTTTTTTCCACTCTTCACACAAGTTCCTGGCAATTACCATACATGTTATGACTTTTTGATTTGCTTCATCATAAATTATATTTTTTTTTCTCCATGAGCTTGTTTCTCCGTTCCTAAAAATGGAAAACCAAATTCATACAGAACTCTTCTTGTTTCGATTTCAATGGAAATTTTGGGGTCAACGGCCGTACACTCAAGGTCTTGACGGCATTTCACTTGATTACTATGCTTCTAAATTACCATTGGTTTCCTGAATGTCCCGCTCTGCTGATGATGAGTCTGGTTTATAAAAACACAGTGCTATAAAAAAAATTAATAAGTCTACAGCTTATAGCTAATTGAAATTTAAAAACTATCCCACAGAGAAAAGAAAAAACTAGTAGAAGATTCAAAATTTAATTATTTCTTTAACAGAAGAGCTAAGAATAAAAATATGTCCAACTATGTCATATATTCATGATTTTTTGACCTCATAATACCATAAATGAATGGGTCACCTACAACCGATGTTACATGTGCTGCAAATGAGGTTAATAAAGAGACGTCAGACACATTTAAGATTATATAGGGCAGGAATATGTATTTATAAAACAAGGTGGAAAAGGTAAAGGGTGTAAAACTCATGGACAACAAAAGCCAAGAGAAGACTCTATTTCATGTTTTATATAGCCACATTAGCACTATATCATTGCTGCTGGTAGTCCTGTAAGCCTCAGGGGTGATAAGTAATTTCAATCAGTACAACTAAACACTACAACAAATGTCTACTTAACAAATAAGGTTCAGAAGACTGAGGAAGATAATTATTTACCCCTGCTATATTACTGCCCTTCAAATAGAAGAAAATAATTTATATTTGCAATAATACTGACCTTTCTATAAAAGGAAAATATTATAATACCCATATGTTCAAGAATATAACTCTTATAATACCGCTCCTATGTACAAGAATATAACTACTATAATACTGCTCCTATGTACAAGAATATAACTACTATAATACTGCTCCTATGTACAAGAATATAACTACTATAATACTGCCCCTATGTACAAGAATATAACTACTATAATACTGCCCCTATGTACAAGAATATAACTACTATAATACTGCTCCTAGGTACAAGAATATAACTACTATAATACTGCCCCTATGTACAAGAATATAACCACTATAATACTGCTCCTATTTACAAGAATATAACTACTATAATACTGTACCTATGTACAAGAATATAACTACCATAATACTGCCCCTATGTACAAGAATATAACTACTATAATACTGTCCCTATGTACAAGAATATAACTACTATAATACTGCCCCCTATGTACAAGAATATAACTACTATAATACTGCCCCTATGTACAAGAATATAACTACTATAATACTGCTCCTATGTACAAGAATATAACTACTATAATACTGCTCCTATGTACAAGAATATAACTACTATAATACTGCCCCTATGTACAAGAATATAACTACTATAATACTGCCCCTATGTACAAGAATATAACTACTATAATACTGCCCCTATGTACAAGAATATAACCACTATAATACTGCCCCTATGTACAAGAATATAACTACTATAATACTGCTCCTATGTACAAGAATATAACTACTATAATACTGCCCCTATGTACAAGAATATAACTACCATAATACTGCCCCTATGTACAAGAATATAACTACTATAATACTGTACCTATGTACAAGAATATAACTACTATAATACTGCTCCTATGTACAAGAATATAACTACTATAATACTGCCTCCTAGCTGTGAGGTTGTGTGTCAGTGGTTCTCCTGATGTCTGGAGCAAGCCCAGGGAGGGGCCACCCTGGGCGGGGAAGCTCCCCTGGCAAGGCCCAGGCTTCCCGGCCTACACTGGGACTAGCCTCCCAGGCTTCTAATGGGAATGTTAATCCCAAAGCCGCTGTGAGTCCAGTGAATGCAGCGAGTCAAAGCTGCAGCAGTTCTATGAAGAAGGAAACAGTTGTGAGTAAAGTTTTGGGAGGAAAACCTTCTCCAGTTCCAGCAAAGAAACAAGAAGGCAATGTGTCAGTGAGTGATGGAAACCAGCTGAATGTGAAGTCTTGTAGCTCCCCAGTCAGTAAGCAGCTCCTGCCAGGTGCACAGGTGAGATCGGCCCCAGCTGTGCAGATCACCTCTCCTGCTTCCAGGCAGAGACGGACGTCTTTGGAAAGGCAGACAATGCAGGAGAACCTACAGCAACATGGCAGTATGGCGCGGTCAGGACGCACACGGTCACAGTCAGGTGGCAGCGATAAACCTGCTGCGGAGCCTGCATCCAGCCAAGGGGCCACAAAACCATCCGTGGTGGACCCGCACAAGACTGTCTTCAAAACCCCTGTACCCGTGGTCAAGACTAAGCCTGTGGGGCCGGCGCGTGCACCCGAGCTGCAGCTAGAGGATGAGATACCGGGACTTGTCCGAAAACTGGGTGAGTTACAGCAGCAAAAAAAAGCGCTGCAAATGGAGGTAGACTTCATCTACAGTCTAAAGATCACCAATCCTGCCAGTAATGAGGCGTATGACCTGAGACTGAACACACTGGGTGTACAGCTGGCAAGTGTTGTGGGGGACACTGAATCTGTGCTGGAGAACATGGGGCCCCAGGCAGAGACCTACAGGAACCGCGAGCGGTTCGCCTCCTATAAGCAGGACTGTGCTGTAGAGGCCAGGACCCCTGATGTTCACGACGGGACCCCCCAGCAGCGGACACGGCCAGTGTTACAGGCTGCCCGCTTCTGCTTCCAGGAGGGAAAACAGCTGCAGCAGCAGGCAGCTCAGTGTGAACAGGAGCATACACTTCAGACTGCAGCAGAGGCACCACAGGTCCCAGAATGCCCCACACAGGAGCAGGACAGTATATGTGAGACTATTTGTGTTGATGAGGCTGAGGCAGCCGAGTGTGAACAGGAGCACACACTGCAGACTCCAGCAGAGGCACCACAGGTCCCAGAATGCCCCACACAGGAGCAGGACAGTATTTCTGAGACTGTTTGTGCTGATGAGGCTGAGGCTGAAGCACAGACTGTGGCTGGGGATGCTGTGCCCATGGGGTCGGGGGTTGGAGGGGTTTCACTTTCTGTAATGGACGTCGCACTGTCTGATGATAATGATGCTGCTTATGATAATGTGCATGATATGTGTGATTATCCCCCTTTGCCATCCAGTCTACAAGGTGTGACAGCCCCCCCTGCTGCAGGCCCTCTCCCTGTCAGTCAGCCCAGTGTGACCCAGCAGGTGCCCCCCATGAATGCCTGGAGCCGCGGCGCCCCATCCTTCACTTCCAGCGCCAGGTATACCGGCCAGACATTCAAACGCTTTAATGTGGTGCGGTTTAAATACATAGGTGCCAAGGAGGATCTGCCACAACGCAGGTATGTGGTGAGAGAGCTGCTCTGCGGCCAGATGGGGTTTGTAGCAAAGGAAATAGTGGCAGTGTCTAATCTTCAGGACAGGCAGGGCTACGAGGTCAGCTTCAAGCTCATGTCTGACCTGGATAGATTCTGGGCCAATTACCCCAAGTTCAGAGATGCTGAGGGCTGGAATAAGTTTGTGTTGGTTCCTATCTCCAGGCCGGACACTGTCGCAGTGAATATCACATTCTGGAATGAGGCCGTTCCTCCACAGGACATCGAGGTGTGGCTCCGGAGACACTGTGACCTCGTCTCTGGACTCACCAAGGTCAGAGATGAGGATGGTATCTGGACAATGGGGTGGCGGGTCTTGGTGAAACTGAGGCAATGTAATAACATCACTGACCACTTACCCAACTCCTTCTTCATTGGGAGGGAGAAGGGAAGGTGTTATTATCCAGGGCAACCCAGAAAGTGCTTCAAATGTGGTGGGAAAGGTCATCTGGCTAACGCCTGTACTGTGGTGAAGTGCAGTCTGTGTGGGGCAATCGGCCATGTCGCTGCAGACTGCCGGGACGTCAGGTGCAGCCTCTGTGGTAGGATGGGCCACCCTCACAGGGACTGTCCAGACGCCTGGCACAACATCTGCAGAGTCTTCCCTGATGAGTTAGTGATGGCAGGGGCAGATTCTCAGGAGGATGAGGATGTGGTGGCAGGGACACATGAGGAGGAGTGTTTAATGTCAGGAGAGATGTTGACCAGCTCAGATGCCCACCAGGAGTCCACTCAGGCAGCACCAGAGAAGCAGGGTGCAGAGGGGAACATGGAGGTCGTCCATCAGGTCCAGCAGCCTCAGATACCCCCCCCTTCAGCATCGCTGTCTGTATCTGATGACTGGAGCATTAATAATAATAAAAGGAAGAAAAAGAACACATCCTCCCGTAAACCTGAGGCAGAATATGACACTGGTCAGAGTGCTAGTAAGAAGGTTCAGAATTCTGCAGGAGTGATGGTCGTGTCCAACAAGTATGGAGTTTTATCTGAGTCCAATGGTGACGATTATGAGGAAGAGTTGAGGAAAGTTGATGCTGAGTGTGACAGAGACATAGAGGACCATCCCCCGCCAAAGCGGAAGCCCTTATCTGTGGACCCTCAGGTAGAGTCTGACATGGACACCAGTGGTGGACAGAACATCTCTGACTCATGATGATGGCTGTTACTCTGCTCCTTCTATATTGTGCTGTGATTGCGGGGTTCTCATTGACAGTGACCTCGAGCAATGTGAATAGCATTAAGCTGAGGAGAACTAGACACACGGTGTATGAACATCTCAAATATCTGGACACAGATGTCATCTTCCTGCAGGAGACACGACTGACATCTCTGGGGCTTATGAGAGAGGCTGAGAGGGAATGGCGGTCCGGTCCTTCTTTCTGGTCACTGGCTGTGGAGCCTTACGCCGGGGTCGCTGTCCTGTTTAACACCAATGATGTGACTGTGCATAGGATGACGGAGGTGGTCATGGGAAGATGTCTGGTCCTGGAAGTCACTGTCCATGGGAGGTGACTCCGGCTTATTAACATCTATGGGCCACAGACAGTGACGGACAGGATCCAGCTGTTTAATGACGTCAAGCCTTACCTCTTCACTTCTCTTCCAGTGGTGATGGCGGGGGACTTTAATGCCATAATGACATCAGGTGACAGCTCCTCGGGCAGGGCAGTGACCAGGGACGGTAAGGTCCTACATAACGTCATAATGCAGGCAGGATTGACCGACGTTTTCACACAGGGAGGGCGACAGCCAAAATTCACGTATTCATGTTCCAACACGAGCAGTAGGATAGATTTTGCTTTTGTCAGTCCTACTGAGGCTGTCGGCGCCCTGAGTGAGAAGGTCGTCCCTTACTCTGATCACCTTGCCTTGTGCTTCTCTTTGGGTTCCTCTAACCGTCCGGACATTGGTAGAGGGTTGTGGAAGCTCAATTCCAGTCTCCTGGATGATGCCTATGTTCAGAGCCGTGTTCACTCCCTTATCCAGCTTCATCTAGACAGGGTTGACTTCTATGACAACATGACTGACTGGTGGGAGGACGTCAAGGAGGATATCAGATCCCTCTTAAAGAGACTGTCAGTTAATAAAGGGAGGAATAAGTACAGCCAGTACCTAAAGCTGCGCAAAGAATTGGAGTCACTGTATTCGGCGGGCGGGGATGACAAAGTGAAGATTGACCGGCTGAAATCTGAGATAAAGCAGTAACAGTATAGCAGGTATACCTCCCTGGTTCTTGAACGGGATTATGGGTCCTTAGGGGCCCCTGATCCCTTTGAGAATTGCAGGGAGAGGGTGGCCAAAAAAATGGTCACGGGTCTCATTGACTCCCAGGGTGTATTGCAGGATTCACGGGAGGGTATCCTGGAGGTGGTGAGATCTTACTATGCTGACTTGTTTCAGAGAAAAGTTTTGGATAAAGATAAGATGACTCAATTCTTGGAGGCAACTCCAGTGCCTGATACTAATGATCTGGACTTTTCTCCTTTGACAGCAGAATTAACGGTGGAAGAAGTTAGGGAGGCTATTGATAAGTTATATCTGAAGAAGGCACCAGGTCCAGATGGTATAACGGCAGAATTTTATAAGAAATTCAGAGACCTCCTGGCTCCAATTCTCGTGGATGTGTATAGAAATTGTCTAGAAAATCACCTGATGCCTCCATCCATGAGGGTGTCCTCGTTAATTCTGCTGTCTAAAGGTAAAGAGCCGAGTGACATCAAGAACTGGAGGCCGATTTCCCTCTTGAATGTGGACAGGAAGATTCTAGCAAAGATCCTATTTTCTAGATTAGTCTGTTTGTCCCCGGCACTGTTGGCAGGCTCTCAGTTTGGCACAGTAAAAGGGCGGAACATCTCTGGAGCAGTCATCTCGATACGAGAGATGTTTGAGAGATGTAAAGCTCTGCGGTGTGGGAGATATGTTGTTAGTCTGGACCAGGCTAAAGCCTTTGACAGGGTTGATCATGACTATCTGTGGGCCACTTTGTCAAAGTACGGTATTCCGGGACAATTTGTGGATTGGTTGAAGACGTTGTACAGAGAGGCGGTGAGCTTTCCTCTGATTAATGGTTGGCAGGGTGACACTTTTGGAGTTGGGGCGGGGGTGAGACAGGGCTGCCCAATGAGTCCGCTCCTGTATGTTTTTGCCCTAGACCCATTTCTGAGGTCACTGCAGGAGTGCGATTTTCAGGGGGTGCCGGTCCCCCACTGCCCGCCTCTGAATGTTGTTGCCTATGCGGACGATGTGACACTGGTGATCTCCAATCCTTGTGAGGTGCAGATGTTATCTGCGTCCATCAGAAGCTACTCAGAGGCCTCCGGGTCTCTGGTCAACCTTGAAAAGAGTCAAGCTCTGTGGACATTAGATACTGAGCCCAGCTTTGATCTGCCGCAGTTTTCCAAAGCCTCCACCCATATTAAAATCCTAGGGGTTAAATTTGGGAGGGATGATAATGCCACGCTAAATTGGGAGGAGAAATTGGAAACCGGAAATGCAAAGGTTCAGCGATGGAAGAACTGGAGGCTGACCTACAGAGAAAGGGTCACAATGTTGAAGACTTACCTGGTCCCCGTTTTCTTGTATGTCTCTGTCATTTTCCCTTTGCCAGAATCTTTCTCAGCGAGGCTCTTCAGCCTGTTCTTCCAGCTCTTGTGGGGGAATAGGATGAACCTGATAAAGAGGGGAATAACATACCTACGGCAGAGAGAGGGTGGGCTGGATATGTTGAATCCAAGGGTTTTCTTTGACTCCTTGTTTCTAAAGGTGAATTTTGGGAACATGGACTCAAACAGTAGCTCCCTGTGGGTAAATAGTATCAGATACTGGATATTGCCTTTTGCAGAATCTTGGGTGCGGGGCGGCAGTCTCAAAAGGAGGAGATGGACAGGTGACCACCTCCCCCAGTATCTGGACTATGGTCTGAAGTGTGTTAGGAGGTGGGGACTGGAGAGGTCTTACATTGAGAGCAGTACGAGAAGAGACCTGTATGCTCGTGTATGTAGGACTTTCTTCTACTCTCCACTGGCCCTGAGAGATTGTGTCACCACCACCCTGCAGGAAAGCCTTAGGTTCCTAAACGGGAAACGGCTACCTACTAAACTGTTTGATGTCACTTGGCTTTCACTGCATAGTCGGCTCTTTGTCAGAGGGAACCTGAAACATCTGTGTGTCTCTGATCGGAATTGTCCCCTTGGTTGTCAGCAGGAGGAGACTATGGAGCACTTTATATGTGATTGCTGGGGAGGGAGGAAGATCTGGGAGGAAGTGTCAGATAATCTAAAAATCCCCAGACTGCGGACTCTAAAGTATCCTGACATAATCTATGGTGTCCCCTCCACTGTTAGTAACATCAACAGAGAGACGATGTACATTATAATCAGTGTCATCAAATACTATCACTGGCACATGAGAACCCGGGTGTCACTGCACAATGAGCCGTTCGATCACACCGCTGCAGCCAATCAGGTTATGTCAGAACTCCGGTGGATAAAATCACTAGAAGTTGGAAGGAGTCCAAGAAACATAACGTTATGGAGAAACGTAAAGTTCAGTTAGAAAATATGATAATGTTTTTTTGGTTTTTTTTTTCCCTCTAACTTTCTTTTTCCATCCCCAGGTGTGGACACTTTAATTTATTTATGAATATGATCTGATCATTAGTGCTGCGTATATATTACCTAAGTGGTTTGTGTTTTGTAATACTGGATGATTTTTGTTTTATTATAATTGTATTTATGTTTGGGTTTTTATAATAAAAATTGCCCCTATGTACCAGAATATTACTACTATAATACTGCTCCCTATGTACAAGAATATAACTACTATAATACTGCCTCTATGTACAAGAATATAACTACTATAATACTGCCCCTACGTACAAGAATATAACTACTATAATACTGCCCCTATGTAAAAGAATATAACTACTATAATACTGCCCCCTATGTACAAGAATATAACTACTATAATACTGCCTCTATGTACAAGAATATAACTACTATAATACTGCCACTATGTACAAGAATATAACTACTATAATACTGCCGCCTATGTACAAGAATATAACTACTATAATACTGCCCCTATGAGCAAGAATATAACTACTATAATACTGCCCCCTATGTACAAGAATATAACTACATTCATACTGCCTCCTATGTACAACAATATAACTACTATAATACTGCCCCCTATGTACAAGAATATAACTACTATAATACTGTTCCTATGTACAAGAATATAGCTACTATAATACTGATCCTATGTACAAGAATGTAACTACTGTAATACTGCCCCCTAGGTACAAGAATATAACTACTGTAATACTGCCCCCCTATGTACAAGAATATAACTATTATAATACGGTTCCTATGTACAAGAATATAACTACTATAATACTGCTCCTATGTACAAGAATATAACTACTGTAATACTGCCTCCTATGTACAAGAATATAACTACTATAATACTGCCCCCTATGTACAAGAAAATAACTACTGTAATACTGCTCCTATGTACAAGAATATAACTACTATAATACTGCTCCTATGTACAAGAATATAACTACTATAATGCTGCCTCTATGTACAAGAATATAACTGCTATAATACTGCCTCCTATGTACAAGAATATAACTACTATAATACTGCCCCCTATGTACAAGAAAATAACTACTATAATACTGCCCCTATGAGCAAGAATATAACTACTATGATACTGCCCCCTATGTACAAGAAAATAACAACTATAATACTGCCCCCTATGTACAAGAAAATAACTATTATAATACTGCTCCTATGTATAAGACTATAACTACTATAAAACTGCCCCTATGTACAGGAATATAACTACTATAATACTGCTCCTATGTACAAGAATATAACTACTATAATACTGCCCCTATGTACAAGATTATAACTCCTATAATACTGCCCCTATGTACAAGAATATAAGTACTATAATACTGCTCCTATGTACAAGAATATAACTACTATAATACTGCTCCTATGTACAAGAATATAACTACTATAATACTGCCCCCTATGTACAAGAATATAACTACTATAATACTGCCCCTATGTACAAGAATATAACTACTATAATACTGCTCCTATGTGCAAGAATATAACTACTATAATACTGCCCCTATGTACAAGAATATAACTACTGTAATACTGCCCCTATGTACAAGAATGTAACTACTATAATAATGCCTCTATGTACAAGAATATAACTACTATAATACTGCCTCTATGTACAAGAATGTAACTACTATAATAGTGCCCCTATGTAAAATTATAGAACTACCATAATACTGCTCTTATGCGCAAGAATTTATTCATTAGAATACTGTTGAGAATCAATTAAATAACAATGAATTGATAGAACAATTTTGAGAATTCCTTTGAGTTGCCTTTATGTATAGTTTTAGCATTTTGTTGATAACAATGGTTTTCTAGGAACTGCAGTGTATCATCTCCTGAATACCACTTGCCTGTCTTTGTGATCTCTTTTTTTCACTCATATGATTCTCTGTCACCTCCTGCACATTTAGAACTTGCAGCAACTCGCTTTCGAATCCATAAATTTAGAGCAGGTTGTAGATTTTTCAAGCTTGTAACATTTAATTTAAGGCAGACGTTGCGGAGTTTAAACGTACAACGTAGAGAAGCCAATGATTAGAGGATTTGTCAGGATCAGACAAGCAGTGAGGTCTAAAAACTTGCTGTTTTCATTATGGTAAAAAATGGAACAGAGAGGATTTTGGTTTCAGTTAAATCCATCTTAACAACAAGTAAAGAGCGTAAGACAGAACGAAACAAGGAAAAGTCACTCGTAGGCCCAGAAGGATGTACTAAGACTTGATGGCTGCAGATACAACACATCAGTTTTCTAAGTACCATAGTTCAAAATAGGCAAATCCAATCGGCCTTTTAATCATGACTCTACATGGAGAGATAGACTCTGCAGATATCGTTATCATCGGAAAGAATTAAAGGGAACCAAAAAAATCTTCATCAATGTATGCCAAAACAACCAACTAGGATAACTAGACTAGGGGGGGGCCGAACAAGCCTGTCTGAAACTTCTTTAATCACGCCTCCTGGACACAATTGACACTCTCTCCCAAAGCCACACGGTGTCTGGAATAACGCCACTATTTGAGATGAGCTAACCAATCTTCAGAAGATCAATTTTGAGTCAAATTTCCTGAAATTTTTGCTTTCACATGAATATAGAAACATTAGAATTCAAGGGTCAAAGATTGCAAAAAAAAAATAAATTCCCAGATGCCATTATGGTGATCTGTATGGGGCTGTCAAATGATAAAAATAAACAAACACAGGCCAAATGTCTCGCAACTCACTTTTCGAGCCACCTCAAGGATTCCTGCCCGCCTTCCTGTCATATTCTTTCCATCTTACACCCTCTTCAGCATAGGCCAAGATACGCGGCAGTGACCAAGCCTCCATGGTCACAGCATGTCGTAAGGTCACGATGTTGTGATATCACGAGGTGCACCATGATCTTATAACTTGTGATGACTGGCCCAGAAGTCCTGGTCAATAATGAAGAAGCTGTAGGCAGCGAACATTAGATGTGGAGAGGTGACCGGTGAGGTATTACACTTTTTTGTTTCATGCATCTTAAATTTAGTACACTCTGTGGTTTGTAGAGACCCACTAAGCGTAAAAAGGCACATTCAAATTGTGGCAACTTTTTTCACTGTGAATATAACTTTTTGTTGAAAATTTGGCAAAGCCGACAAATTTGAATCTCAAATGATCTGCTCATCACTGGTCACCATATCTTTTTGGTCATGGTCGGTGTCAGTGAGAGTACTCCCAGCTTCACTGGACATGCTCGGTAACTCATAATCATGCCATTCTAGAAAAGAATTGTCTCTCTAAATGAACCTGTGTGATGGCTAGTAAATGACAGAGCAGTAAGTGGACCAGTGTCTAGAAAAAGATTACTCACTGGACCATCATGATCATCTACTGAACTAACTGAACCAGTACCAGCTCAAGATTATTTGCTGAATCAGATTTAAGCCAGAAAATTGAACAAGTCAAGAGCACAAGTTGGACCAATTTTGAGCCCAAGAGCAGTTACTTTACTAGCATAAAGTTCTGTAGCATTTAATGGAGCAACATCAAGTCTAAGACCACTAAGTTGAGCTGCATCAAGTTCAAAGACAGTTAATGATAAGTAAGATGACAAAAAGCCCCTGATGGTTCAATTCCAAGCCTACGAACAACTTATCAAACTTGTGTTAATTAATGTCCAATGATGGACACAGTCCGTCATCAGACATCTCCCCTACTTTGATGAGGGCTCCGGCGCTGAGCCCGCTTCAAAGCCGGGACATGTCAGCTGTTTTGAACAGCTGAAATGTGCCCGCAATAGGCGCGAGCGGAATCGCCGTCCGCCCGCGCCTATTAACTAGTTAAATCCTGCTCATAACCATAGTAAGGATAACAATCCCATTCAAATAAATGTAAATATAACAGTCCTTTGCTAACCAAAGAAAACAAAAAACAGGATTGAATTAAGGATATCTATACAAGGATAATCGCAAAATATATTTAATCACGGAGAAAAAACAAACGATCAAAAGAAATCCAAACAACTAAATATGTATGAAACATAAAAAAATCTTTATTAGGATAAGAACAGGAAATGAGGGCAGGGAATAGAGTCATAAAATGATCATGGCAGCGTGCAAGCGACCAAGCGGGGTATACATGGAGTACAGAGACCAGATAGGAACACCAATACAAGGCATATAGCTAGATGACATGATTAAAAACAAAAAATGCCAGTTCCCAAAGAAAGCAATAATATCGCCAAACAGGACAAGTACATAGATATAACTTATAGGCAGATGTCCAAAAAATCTTATTACCTGTTTGGATTATATATAGCGGTCCTCTCCAGCATACCCCCCCAACGCACGTTCCGGCAAATGGCCTTTCTCAAGGGGTACCCTTGAGAAAGGCCATTTGCCGAAACGTGCGTTGGGGGGGGTATGCTGGAGAGGACCGCTATATATAATCCAAACAGGTAATAAGATTTTTTGGACATCTGCCTATAAGTTATATCTATGTACTTGTCCTGTTTGGCGATATTATTGCTTTCTTTGGGAACTGGCATTTTTTGTTTTTAATCATGTCATCTAGCTATATGCCTTGTATTGGTGTTCCTATCTGGTCTCTGTACTCCATGTATACCCCACTTGGTCGCTTGCACGCTGCCATGGTCATTTTATGACTCTATTCCCTGCCCTCATTTCCTGTTCTTATCCTAATAAAGATTTTTTTATGTTTCATACATATTTAGTTGTTTGGATTTCTTTTGATCGTTTGTTTTTCTCCGTGATTAGTTAAATCCTGCTGTCAAAGCTGAGAGCGGGCATTTAAATAGCATTTCCGGCCGCCGGGCCGGAATTGACGTCATCGCCGACCCCGGTACATGATCGGGGGTCGGCGTCATGTTGCCTGGACAACCAGAGGTCTCTATGAGATCTCTATGGTTGTTCCAGGCATATGGCTTTCAGCGCCACCCGGGGGTCGGCGCTGAAAGCACAGCAGTAAATCTGCTACATATGGGCGATCTGCTCATCGCCCATATGTAGCAGAGCCGATTGGGTTGCGCATGCTTCTAGCCTCCTATGTAGGCTATTGAAGCATGCCAAATGTAAAAAAAAGAAATGTTTAAAAATAAAAAAAAATTATAAAAACCTAAAAGTTCAAATCACCCCCCTTTCGCCCCAATCAAAATAAAACAGTAAAAAAAATCCCACATACGCATATTAGGTATCGCCGCATTCAGAATCGCCCGATCTATCAATAAAAATAAAAGCATTAACCCGATCGCTAAACAGCATAGCGAGAAAAAAATTCAAAACTCCAGAATTTCGTTTTTTTGGTCGCCAAGACATTGCATTAAAATGCAATAACGGGCGATCAAAAGAACGTATCTACACAAAAGTGGTATCATTACAAACGTCAGCCCGGCACGGAAAAAATAAGCCCTCACCCGACCCCAGATCATGAAAAATGGAGACGCTACAGGTCTCGGAAAATTGCGCAATTTTTTTTTTTTTAGCAAACTTTGGAATTTTTTTCACCACTTAGATAAAAGAGGACATAGACATGTTTGGTGTCTATGAACTCGTAATGACTGGAGAATCATAGTGGCAGGGCAGATATAGCATCTAGTGAACCTAGCAAAAAAGCCAAGCAAAAAACCAGTGTGGGATTGCACTTTTTTGGCAATTTCACCGCACTTGGAATTTTTTTCCCGTTTTTGAGTACATGACATGGTAAAACCAATGGTGTCATTTAAAAGTACAACTCGTCCCGCAAAAAATAAGCCCTCACATGGCCATATAAACGGAAAAATAAAAAAGTCTGGAGAGAAGGGGTGGGAAAAATGAAAATGCAAAACCAAAAATACCCCTGGTCGATAAGGGGTTAAGTCTCAGAGCACTTCGTGGACTGGTTTGAAGTTAAAGAGCCCTGACCATGATGCCCCAAAACATTAAAAGTACCAGTGACAATCCAAAAGCATTGGGGGTGAACTGGGGTCTAGAGAAGGAGCACTGAATGGACAAGCCAATAATAACACTGCGCAGCAAATTTCAATGAAGTTCTTGTCCCCTGAGAAAATGTTACTGTATCTTATAGATTTTGATATGCTGAACATGAATATGTGCTCCAAAACTCTGAATCACGCAAGGTTTTTAACCCCTTCACGACCGGAGCTTTTTTCGATTTTTCGTTTTCGTTTTTCGCTCTCCTTCTTTCCAGAGCCAGAACTTTTTAATTTTTCCATCAATATAGCCGTGTGAGGGCCTATTTTTTGCGGGATGAGTTGTACTTTTGAATGACACCATTAGTTTTACCATGTCGTGTACTCGAAAACGGGAAAAAAATTCCAAGTGCGGTGAAATTGCAAAAAAAAGTGTAATCCCACAGTTGTTTTGTGTTTGGCTTCATTACTAGGTTCACTAAATGCTAAAACTGACCTGCCATTATGATTCTCCAGGTCATTACAAGTTCATAGACAACAAACATGTCTAGGTTCTCTTTTATCTAAGTGGAGAAAAAAATTCCAAAATTTGATTAAAAAAATGCGCAATTTGCCGAGACCCGTAGCATCTCCATTTTTCGCTATCTCGGATTGGGTGCAGACGTATTTTTTGTGTGCCGAGCTGACTTTTTAATGATCCAACTTTTGTGCAGATACGTTCTTTTGCCCATTATTGCATTTTAATGCAAAGTTGTGGCGACCAAAAAAACGTAATTCTGGCATTTTGTTTTTTTTTTATCGCTATGCTGTATAGCGATCTGGTTAATTTTTTTTTATTGATAAATCGGGTGATTCTAAACGTGGAGATACCAAATATGTGTAGGTTTGATTTTTTTATTGTTTTATTCTGATTGGGGCGAAAGGGGGGTGATTTGAACTTTTATGTTTTTTTAATTTTTTTATATTTTTAAACTATTTTTTTTTCCTTTTGGCATGCTTCAATTGCCTTTATAGGATGCTAGAAGCTGCTATAGCACAATCGCCTCTGCTGCATTGAGGTGATGCTCAGATCACCTCTATGCAGCAGAATTACAGGCTTGCTATGAGCACCAACCACGGGATGGCGCTCACAGCAATCTGCGATCAACAACCATAGAGATCTTGAGGAAACCTCTGGTTGAAGTGGCAATGCAGCGATGACCCCCGATCACGTGACGGGGGTCGTCACTGCGCGAATTTCCAGACCGGCGTCCGGAAGTGCATTTAAATGCCCACTGTCAGAGTTTGATAGCAGCATTTAACTACTTAATAGGCACGGGCAGATCACGATTCTATTCGTGCCTATTGCGGTCACATGTCAGCTGTTAAAAACAGCTGACATGTTGCATCTTTGAGGTGGTCTTACCGCCAGAGCTCACCCCAAAGCGGGGGATACTGCCAGCTGACATACTATTCCATCAGCTGGCATTAAGGGGTTAAGAAACAACAGTTTATAGTCTACATTATGACGTCCAAGACACTATATATGTGCATCGATGTCAGTAGCAAAAGCAATTGTTCAAAAGTGTTTTGCAGACGACTTTCATTTATAATCCATGTCAGATGCTTCTTGATAAGATTCCAGCAATAGTCAGCCAGCATTGATGTACTCCACTTTCCCTGGTACCTTTTCTCCATCAGCGCAATGTCTTGGTGAAATCTTTTACCGTGTTCATCGCTAATGGCACCAAGATTGGCTGGAAAAAAGTCCAAGTGAGAATGTAAAAAATGCATTTTTAGTGACATATTGCATTTCATCAAATGATATGCTGTGAGCATGTTGTCCACGACTTGTTCATAGTTCGGTGTCCTGCTGTTGCCAAGGAAGTTGAAGGTCACATCTTTAAAGGCTCTCCATGCCACTTGTTCAGCACCTTGCAAAAGACCATAAAGCTACTGTCATTCATTATATCTCTGATCTGTTGGGCAATAAAAATACCTTCTTTAATCTTTTCATCACCTGATCTTGGAAATTTCTGTCACAAGTAAGAAAAGGCTTCCGATTCTTTGTTCATTGCTTTGACAAAAATTATTAATAAGTCCAAGTTTAGTATGCAAAGGAGGGAGAAATATCTTTGCCGGATCAACGAGAGGATTATTGTTTAACATTCTTCTGTCCAGCAACCAAGTTTTCGTGGAGTGGCTAGCCCTTTCTGAAATAGTGCAATTTTTGTGCACAACTCTCCCACTCACAAATAAAACAACAATACTTGGTATATCCAAGCTGCAGTCCAAGAAGAAGTGCAACAACTTTTAGATCACCACATGTGTTCCAGTTATAATTTCTATAATTAATGTGGGTCAACAGTAACTCCATATTCTCATACGTTTCTTTCATGTGTACAGCATGTCCAATAGGTATAGAAGGACAGATATTTCCGTTGCATAGTAAAACAGCCTTCAAACTTAAAACTGATGAGTCAATGAACAGTCGCCATTCCTTCGGGTTATGTTCGCATTCAAGAGCACCAAACAACTCCAAGACGTCGTTGCAAAGATTAAACTGTTGACATGGTTGAAAAATTGATTAAGGTCTTCTTGATGACTGCGAAAAACAGAAACTCTTGTTCCTGGTAATAAGAGCTTCCGATATTGTAGCCTTGATCCCAATAATTCTGCCTGCTTCTTTGACAATTTCAAATCTCTGACCAAGTCACTCAGATCATCTTGACTGAACAGATGTGGATTAGATGTAGAAGGCTCAAAGTCTGGGTCTGCAGCAGTTTCATTTTCCACTGACATTGTTAGTTCATCTTCGTCGTCCTCCATTGTCCATACTTTAGGCGGAAGATTAGGATATTCTATTGATTTCTTGTTCTTTGCTGAATATCCTGTTACATTTGTAAGACAGAAGTAGCAATCTGTTACATGATCTCTCTGCTCTCTCCATATCATTGGGACATCAAGCGGCATTGAAGGTCATGATCGATTCAACCATACTCTAAGTATATCAGTATTGTCTTTTGATTCCTCCCCTGCCCAGGAGATGTGGTATGCTCTGTACACGGTCAGCCGAATGATTCACGGCACCTGTGCGCAATTCGCATAAGTGCTTGTATATGTGTAGATCAGCGATTGATGTTATTTCAATGGAAAATTCAGAATATACTGTTTCAGAAAAAGTTCAAATATGAGTTTTTAGAATTATAACAGAATATTATAATGTTCTGTATCATTTCTCAAAAACCTTACGTGATAGGAAAAATCTGAAGTCATTTCTGAAATCAGCATGAAAAATCTATAAGGGACACTCAAAATTGTCCGAGGGACAAAACCTTGGTAACACAGTGTAATTTAATTACGATCCTAAGTACAATTTATTGGTCAGTACAATGACTAGTCCGTGAGCAGGACCCTTTCCAAGCCAATGAGTATTTATTTAATGGTTCAGGGTGATGAATAAGAGAACTGAATGGACCAATGACAATCCAAAAGCATTTTATGAACCTGAGTCAAGTGAAAGAGCATTTAATTAATTGACTGAAGCTCTGGAGTACTGAACAAAGCTGTATCAAAATAAGAAGTAATGAATGGACAAATATACAGTTGTGCTCAATAGTTTACATAAAACTTTTTCTCCACACACAGTTAGTGGTTGGGTGAAGCCATTTATTGTCAAACTACTGTGTTTTCCCTCTTTAAATCATGATGACAGCTCAAAACATCCAAATGACCCTGATCAAAAGTTCACATACCCTGGTGATTTTGGCCTGATAACATGCACAGAAGTTGACACAAATGGGTTTGAATAGCTACTAAAGGTAACATCCTCACCTGTGACCTGTTTGCTTGTAATCAGTGTGTGCATAAAAGCTGAGTGAGTTTCTGGGATCCAGACAGACTCTTGCATCTTTCATGCAACCACTGACATTTCTGGATTGTGAGTCATGGGGAAAGCAAAAGAATTGTCAACGGATCTATGGGAAAAGATAGTTGAACTGTATAAAACAGGAAAGGGATACAAAAAGATATTCAAGGAATTGATAATGCCAGTCAGCAGCATTCAAACTGTGATTAACAAATGGAAAATCAGGGCCTCTGTAAAAACAAAACCACAGTCAGATAGACCAACAAAAATTTTGTCCACCACTGCCAGGAAAATTGTTCAGGATGCAAAGAAAAACTCACAAATAACATCAGTTGAAATACTGGACTCTCTGAAAACTAGCAGTGTGGCTGTTTCAAGATGCACAATAAAGAGGCACTTGAAGAAAAATGGACTGCATGGTCGATTCGCCAGAATAAAGCCATTACTGTGCAAATGCCACAAAGTATCTCACCCGCACAGAGACAAAACTTCTAGAATAAGGTAATTTGGAGTGATGAAACCAAAAATTAACTTTTTGGCCGCAACCATAAATATTACATTTGGAGAAAGGTCAACAAGGCCTATGGTGAAAGGAACACCATTCCTTCTGTACAGAACAGAGATGGATCACTGATGTTTGGGGAAATGTGAGCTACAAAGTCACAGGAAACCTGGTAAAAATTGAAGGAAAATGAATGCAGCATGTTATCAGCAAATACTACTGTGCATGGGGCGTACTTGTATGTTCCAACATGACAAAGATCCAAAACACAAGGCCAAGTTGACTTGTCATTGGCTACAGCAGAACAAAGTGAAGGTTCGGGAGTGGCCATCTCAGTCACCTGATCGTAATATCATTGAGCCACTCTAGGGAGATTTAAAGGGTACAGTTCATGCTAGACAGCCCAGTAATTTACAGGAACTGGAGGCTTTTTGCCAAGAAGAGTGGGCAGCTTTACCATCTGAGAAAATAAAGAACCTCATCCACAACTACCACAAATGACTTCAAGCTTTTATTGATGTTAGAGAGGGAAATACAGTATTAAGAAATGGGGTATGTAAACTTTTGATCAGGGTCATTTGGATGTTTTGGATTGTCATTATGATTAAAAAGAGAAAACACAGTAGTTTGACAATAAATGTCTTCACCCAGCCACTATCCATGAGTGGAGAAAAAGTTTTGGTGTTATCATTCATATTCTCTGAAAAAAGGCCAAGAAAGCAAAAATTTTGCCGGGGTATGTAAACTTTTGAGCACAATTGTAAAACCTAGTAATCACACAATGGATCAATATAAGAGATGAGCAAATCGATTTTTAATAAATTGAATTGTTCATGAATTTCACAACACAAAATTACATTTTTTTGTGATTCAATTCACATGAATTCAACAAATTTGCAGCTAGATGCCATTTTCTTGAATTATTTTAATAGCTAAGAAAGGGTTTTAAAAAATGCTCACCAGCTTTGAGCGAGAACTTCACCTGACCTGCCATCGCACAATCTTTCAGTTTTCACTTCAGCTCTTCAGATCTATCTTCAGATATCTGACCTTCAGATCTTCCAGTCTCTGGTCTTCCATCATTGACATTCAACATGACCCACATAACTGCCTAAAGCCTAATCAGTGTCAAAACACCCAATGACTGGTTGCCGTAAGATCAAAGCTAATACCGGAAGACTGAGAATGGCAGCACAAGTGAGGGTCCGGGCTTAGTTAGGCGAGTACAATCTTTTATTGCTTTTTAACCCTTTCTCTCATCTCAATTTATCCTGCTCTTGGGTCCCAGTAGCCCACAGAGCACAATAAATGTATTTTCGAGACACTTTGTGATTAATTCCAAAGATAATTTTTAGACTGATTTGGACATGAGGTCCAGGAGAATTGAATGCACCAGTTCCAATGGTGAGAAGCCTCAGTGTATGTGATCATTTACTCCAGTGTATATGACTGTGAAATTGACATCTTTGTATAGATTAAAATGAAAACTCTTAGTATCTAGCAATATCCATTAAGGGTGCATGAGTAAAGTGCAGGACTCAGCAGATGGCGACTATTGATTCTACACATTCTCCATCATATTACAATGGTCATTTAATTACATATTTTAATGTCTGCAATGATGTAGTGGCGGACTGCAGCCCATTATATCAAGACAAAGTGACTGGGGAATTTGGCAATTATTTTATTGCAAAAACAGCACTGATTAACCCATCAAATGGGAAAGTCACTCAGATCAGTCAGGCAAGTCATGTCATATAGTGCAGCAAATTTGTATACAGAAGGAGCAGAACTGAGTTTATTATATGGCACGATGTTAGAGATCACATAACCCCACTTTGGTTTATATGTGTTATGAACGTGTTTGCACTCTCACACGAAATAGCGCAGGAAGGAATGGTTTAATAATGGAAGATGCCGCACCTACACACAGCTGGTCTCTGTACAGACTAGACAGGTTCTTGGCAGCTCAACTAAAAAACACCACCTTGGACACAAGCCATCGAGTGGTTTCTCGTATCTCCTGAGGAACCAGAGAGGAGGCTGCACATAAATCCTACAAACAGAAAGGATAGTGTGCAGGGAGACATCAGGACCCAGGCTAAGAAACTAAATAAGATCACACAGGATGGGAAAATACAGACGGCCAAAAAGTAGACTGACTAAGTTAAAACCTCCCAGACTTCAAATGTGGAAGAAAGGAAAAGGGTACAGTTAAAGATAACCCCTAAACAGACCACAGAAAAGCAATTGAGATAACTAAGACAAGATAATCTCTAGCCAAGGAGTTGGAACTCCAAACATCCATCAACCTTGAAGTATAGCCAGCAAGGAAGATAGGTGAAAGATGTGGATAAATAGCCCCTCCCAAGATGTGATAGGATAGAGCAGAATGAGGAAGTGAGAGATACTTAAATAGAAGCAAAACAAGGAAAGGAAGACAAAGACAAGATAACTATCAGCAGTTTGCCAGAGACCATGCAGGCTGTTGCTCAGTAGAGAAAGTAATTGACCATGCAGCAAGAGGTCACCAGATTGAGTCCTGAAACTGAGTCTGAGTGATAACAATATAACTCTGAGATTGTTCATGTCTGTATAATATGGTGCATTGTAATAGTAGAGACAAATGTGCACATAAAATCACAAGGCATCCGCATACTGCAGCACGACCTGCGTACCCAATGCTAAAGATAGGGTACGCTGGCCACATGCAAAAATATGCGGCCGTAAGCAGCGCTGACCTGAGGAGGCGCGGCCGTGGCAGAGCTTCACGGAGGACGTCCGCAGCTTGACCAGCCACAAATGTGAACCTAGCCTTAACCACTTCAGCATCAAAAACTGTTCAATGCTTTTAGTTTGAACAGTAATGTCCAGAAATATCCCAGCTGAGCAGATGTGTCTTTCTGTGAATGATTTTATGTGCACATTAGTCTCTACTATTACAATACACCATATTATACAGACATGAACAATCCCAGAGTTATATTGTTATCACTCGGTTTCATGGTTCAATCTGGTGACTTCTTCTGCATGCGGCCGTAGGCGACGCTGACCAGAGGAGGCGTGGTCGTGGGCGGAGCTTCACGGAGGACGTCCACAGCCCTCCGCAGCTCGCCCAGCCGCAAATGTGAACCTAGCCTGACATAGGATCTAAGACTAAAGGCACCAAAAGTCACCACATTTTTGCACACCTCAGAAGTGCATTTTTGGAGGAGGCACGCAGCATTTTGAGATTGGGCTTAGTTCATTAAGTAACAAATTAGGCACATTCTACTTCTTTGCAGTTTTGATGTTTGTGGAAGCCTGGTAGCATTTAATAGAGCTTCCACAGACAGGCTTAACACAATGGTTGCCCAGGCCTTTACCCTTTAAACTCTGTACAGGGATCTAGTCTTCCAATGGGAAGAGGCCATGGAGTTTGCTGCTGATCGGTGGAGCAAATTGAGAGCAAGAAAGGTCATCATGCAGAGTTAATGCCATGAGGTCAAGTCAGTGACAAAATCAGAAAGCAAATTGGTTGGCCGAAATACAAACCAAGGTTAAAAAACAGGATAAATCAGGATGACACAGCAGAAGCAAGATCAGGGCTAAAGACCAGATAAGCAGAATTTATTGACTGGCATTGGAAGTCAGAGATTCAAGTGTTTAAATAACAGACAGACCTGCTTAGGGCTCTAATGAAGGAGCAATCAAAAAGATGATATAATTTAAACCCAAAGCCAAAAGTCTCCGGAATAAAACAAGACTGTCATTGTCACGTATAGCCCAGAATAAAGGTGCGGCCAAAGCGGAAACAGGAATTCTCATAGATGTAACAGTAGACCACTGAGTCATCCAACTTGAGAAAGGCTCAGTTTTGGTGCCAAAATGTTGCCTACTTCATCATGGAATAAAACAGCATTTATTTATTGCGACTATTTAGACGTACTGCCTGTTTTTATTTTTACTTTTACTGTTTTTACTTTTTCTACCTTGTGTCCTAGGGCCCAAAGGTTTGTACTCACATACTATTTTTGATTATTTATTAGATAGATAGATCTCTGTCAGCTTGTAAAAGTCTATAAGTGACATTTATAGCACTGACAAATCCGTAAAATAATTAGAATGCTTGTTGTTGTGTAGTGGGATATTTAAAGGTCTGAGCGAGAAGCCAAAACAGATGATATCACATCACATCATTTTTCAGGTAGTGTTTTGGGAGCAATTTACTTTGATGCAGGGTGATTTGTGGTATAGGACTCAATATTATGCTATTATGTGCGGAAAAATAAAATCGAACTTCTCCTGCCATCACTGTCCAGAATACTGATTTTGAAAAGGAATAAACAGTTTGTATCAATGTACGGGGTCTGATGTATAAATCCAACTAGACCTGGATGAAAGCCAAATCTTGACAAATTTTACAGCAATGCTGTAAATGAGAATCTTTCATGTTGCAATGTTAACATTGCGCTAGATTTTCGCATTCTTATACTTATGTGTCATGAAGCAATTATAATGCCGGATACATTGGTACATTGTAAGAAGCTTAGAATTGGAAAAACATACCTTTGGTCTAAAAATTGTGTCTTATAGCAAAAACGAGGTCCCACCACCCACAGTAGTTGACAGCATCATAACTTTTGACCAGTAACCATCGGATTTTCAATGGTACCACATGTCTAATGCAACAAGTAGTATTGGTTCCTTAATTTTCTGTCCAGACAAGAAAAGAGATCTCAATAATATTAGTTACTATGTTGCTTGAACCTTTATTTGAAGCTCACTCTTGCTTGTGGGCCCCAGTCTGTTAGTCAGAGAAACTTGTAATGGACCAGAAGATGGATTTTCCTAGAATCGAACTGATTCAGATATGCTCACCCTTTCCGCGAGTTTTTACACAATAAAAATTCAACAAACTCTAGCACCATACTGGAAAAGCCCTCAACAGGCTGCAAACCACTGAATGAACAACTAAGAACACTTTGCCTAAGCATCTCCTGACAGAGTATCGCACAATCATGTTTTGTTTTCTCTTCAAAGCTGGTCATCTCATGATACTCATCTTATGATATGTCAAGCCAAGAAGTAAGAAAAAGAAGGACACATCTGTCTGTATGGAAAACGTAGAGTAATAGTGAGAATTTGAAGATTCATATAGCTAAGATGAACACTACCGCTTACAGCAGTTGAAAGTATCGTAACTTTTTTCCATTAGGGGATTTATGATGGTGCTAGATGGGATCTCCTCCTTCAGAGCTAGAAATGCCAAACTATAAATGTTATGCTGCCTTCAAAAAGGTCTTGAACGTGAGTGAGCCACATGGGTATGAAACACAGTGGCAAAGCAAAGGTCTAATGGAGAGTGGGGAAACTTCTGAGTATATAGTCTTGAACAACTCCTTCCACAATCTACAGAGTGGGCCATTTATGTGGATACACCTAAATAAAATGGGAATGGTTGGTGAGATCAACTTCCTGTTTGCAGCACATTAGTATAAGGGAAAGGAGGAAACTTTTCAAGATGGGTGGTGACCATGATGGCCATTTTGAAGTCGATCATTTTGAGTGGGAGAAGAGAGTTGCGTTGACAATCCAACACAATGGGCAGCACTTTGAACACATTTTATAAGTGGTCATAAACTTGTAAATAACTCATGAAAGAATAAAGTTACATTAAAACCAAGCACGTCATTGTTTTTCTTGTGAAATTCTCAATAAGTTTGATATTTCACATGACCCTCTTCCTATTGAAAAAAATAAAGTTGGATTCAAAATGACTGACTTCAAAATGGCCACCATGGTCACCACCCATCTTGAAAAGTTTCCTCCTTTCCCTTATACTAATGTGCTGCAAACAGGAAGTTGATCTCACCAACCATTCCCATTTTGTTTAGGTGTATCCATATAAATGGCCCACCCTGTAGTTCTGGTCATATGTGGACAATAAAGTTCCAATGGCTACAAGTGGGATGGACTGATGACAAATGGTGGACATCTTCTATCTGCAGTGCCTGATTATGTCTACGATCGTATTATAGTATTATCTTTCATGAGCCACAAGGTGGATTCCCGTGTTACCAACTTAAGACCCACAAAATGAGAAGTGGAAAGAGATAAATAAATTCTTCAAAAATGTCCTGACGGGCATCCGAGGGACATGCACCAACTCAATAAATATTACAGTAGCTTGTTGTGATGGTAATTACTCTACCGGGAACGGCAAAACCTTTTCTACTCAGCCCCCTTCACCTACACCAAAGGAATTTTGCATTTTCTAGAACAGAAACCCTGAAATCTGTATCCGAGAGTGAAGAGGTTGAAGCAGAAGTCTGTGATAGACTCGGCTTTCAACTCGGTTTAAGTGAGTCTACAGCTTGTGTCAGCGGGCTCTCTGAAGAAAAATTCAGCTCAAACTGGCCTTTTATCCAAAAAAAAGCCTAAAAAAAATAAGAAAAGGTGGGTGTTGTTTGATTCGCTCTCCGCAGGTGGGTAATAGAGGCCAATACAAAGGGTTTTTCAGCTTCTCTATGGGGTCCCCGCTGTGAAGGGAAAATTCACTGCAACATGGGCTCCACCGTTTGACTGACTTCATTTGCTGGATATGTGCTGATTTGAGTTGAAAATAGTCTCCTGAAACACAAACTTTTTTTTTTTTTTTACCTCTGGCTTTACAGTGTTTCTGCCAAGAAGAGCTGCCAAGATTTTCAGTAGATTACCCAGCACTACTCCGGTTAAAAGGATCGCATTAAAGAACGACTCCAGTGAATTTTCTATTGTTATTTTACTTTTCCAGATTCAAATGGAGGAGTACTAAAGTAGTTAGAGAGGTTCACTGTATGAATAGGGTGATAAAGTGGCAACCATTTTTCTAATCTACTATTATGATATGATAAGTTGTCACTCCCCTTCCTCCACTTTTCTTGACATGATAATATTCAAGCAGTACGTAAGTTAACGGGCAGCAATGAACAGAGTAGAAGGAATTATCCAAAGTATGGCGTAATATCATAGCCGTGCTTCATTCTGAGACACAAGGGGACTAAGGAAGAAAATAAAACTGATTGAAAAACTAATAATTACCAGTGTACCTCAAATAATCTTCTTAGAATCTCTAAGATTATGTACTCAAAGATTACGTGTAAATTGAGTTTTCTAATTTAGAAAAAAAACGAGTGTTCTGTGTTACTTTTCACTTGCAGGCGTTTCAATATGTGAACAATTCTGTTGACTTTTACTTCCTCCCTGCTGAGAGAAATAGATGTGTTTTTATATAAAGAAACATTGTAGATAGATAGTTTAAAAGTGCCAGGGAGTAAATGGCGCCGTAATAATAAATAATAGAAATATATAGATTCTTGAATATCTAATCCAAATAGGGAATGACAAACTGTTTATGAGTTTGTACAAGCAACTTCCTAACTGTGGTCAGGTAATTACAGCAGCCTCTGCACTTATCCAAGCAGGTTTATTAAGACTGCAAGGAGATGAATGAATGGAGTTGGAGTCATGGCTAATGTAAATTACCAAAGTTTTAGACGCAGTGACCAATATGACCTGGCTGCAGTTTCACTGTAACATATCACACATTCAGTTAGTTAATTAGGGGAAAGGAAACATAGTGTAGCCTTTGTTGGGAAGATCTCATCTGCTCATCAGAGGGCACTGCGCTCCTGAAGACTAGCAGTTTGGATCAGCAGCACAGTTCTTTTTTTACAAGCATTATGGAATTTTACCAATTTTTGGACATGATACAATCCTTTTAAAAGGTAAAACTTAAAGAGGTTGTCGACTACTAGGACAAACCCTTCTCATTTTTGGCCCAGTTAAAATTAAAACATTTATACTCACTTCCAGGCCCAGTCTGTACCTGCTCACTTCCCGTGCCGGTGCCGTTCCAGCGGTGTCAGCACTCGTGTTCCCAGGGATCACGTGAGGTCATTACGTCACACCAACCCTACGGCCAATGAGCATCGACTTTCCTATCCCGGCCATAATGAACATCTACAGGAAATCAGAGCTACGGCTGCTCTCTGACTTCCTTTTGATGTGTGAAGATGGCCCTGATTGGGCACAGGGCTAACGTGATATAACAACGTCATGTGAGCCCCAGGAACATGTGTGCAGACTTAGTTAGAATAGGAACAAATGTGTGGAATGAGAAGAGGTTGTCCAAGTAGAGGACAACCCATTTAAAAAGGTGATATACAAGAGGGTCTATGAGCATTGTGAAGATCTGTCCATTTTATTAGAGGTCCGTTCTACTCTCTAATTTTCCTCTTTACTATCAGTGTTAACACCAATTAATAATTATTTTCCCCTTTAGCTTGTTTATTAGAAAGGATTACAATAAGCGCGGCTGAAGCTGAAGATCTCTGTAATTTGTTAGGATGCATCATAGAAGCATTTGGCATTAAATAGCTTATGTTTAACACCGGTGCAAAGCGCCTCAGGACCTCAGATAGCTTTTATTGCTTTATATTATAGCTAACGACAGACACTGTAATTAGCCTGCTTACAATAAAAGACAGGACAGCATCACCGAATTACCTGGGAGTGTGGGAAACTTCAATGGCCAGACATTAAGCTGCCTGGGTAAACTTCCTTTGTATAAATAAAAATAAGATGCTCATTTGTGGAGAAGACTTTGATATCATTTTGCCGGAGAACAGTAGGAACATTTAGCAGCTCAGTGGAAACTTCATAAGATACAAAACCAGATCCCACTTAGTAGGGCAACTCTAGATCAGTGGTCTCCAACCTTTCTGACCTTGAGAGCCACATTCAGCATAGTGAGAGGGTCGTGAGCCACATTCAGCACTGAGAGAGGACCATGAGCCACATCCAGCTCCCACCCCCTTCAAAGTAGTGTCAACCAAAGCCACCATTACAGGTATAATGATAACCAAAGCTTTTCCACAGAAATCACTCCACAGCAGTACTCTGAGATCCAGGAGTTCCCACCATCCCCCCATTCAGTATTCTCCCATCATGGACTCCCATCACACTGTCACATCCAGCTTTGAGCACCTCCTCTAAAAGGTAGTATCATCCTCCAGCGTACCATACCTAAAACATCTCTAAACCCCTAAGACCAGTATATGTTCACCCAGATCTGCTCTTCTGTGCAGGGCTAATCACAAAATTCACCATTTTGAGATGTACTCCTCATACCTGTTTGCTAGACCTGGACCTAATACACCAAACTGGCAGACAGTTGCGAGCCACAACTCATGGGATTGCGAGCCACATGTGGCTCATGAGCTACAGGTTGGGGACCCCTGCTCTAGATGAGCGAGGCTTAAAAGTAGCACTAAATCATTATTTCCAGGAAGCAGCTAGGTGGCCTATTGATAATTGATTAGTGACCCTCATCAGGATTTACCCAGGATTACATTAATCAAATGAGACCCTGCCATTGATAATTTAAACAAAAAGCACAAATGCAAAAATAAAATGCATTAGAAGGGATAGAGCTTGAGATAAGTATAGTGGACCTAGTTGTGTCTACAGAATTACCAGATGTGGCTACATAAAACAAGCTAGTCTGAGGCTTATAATGAAATGGGTCGTCCAATGATACATCATCTTTTGAAAACGAAGCTAGCTCACTGATCAACTGATTGCGTTGGTCCAGCTTTTATACCCCCCAGTGACCAGCTTCTATTAAATCAGCCACAGCGAATGCAACTGATGCAACCAAGATAACCCACCCTCTATAAAATAACATTTTGAAACCATCCCTTAAAAGAAAACATGTCCAGAACTTTTTCACTTCTTTGCTACTCCCTGAAGAAGTGACAAGCGAAACACACACCAGAATGCTGTGAAGGAGAACATAAGGAAGCTTTTCACTATGACCCCAGCTCTGTATTTCTATACTTAGGTTTGGGCATTTCATGTATGTAAAGCCAGACATTTCAGCAATGTTTACAGCTAGTCTTGGACTTTTGTTGGGTCTCAATTTACACATTTGGTCTCTTAACAAAACTACAGATTTGCATTTGTTTATTCAGTTTCATCTGTTTCACAGTTACTCGGCTGGATATTTATAAATTCTTTTGGCTGAGTCTCACAGTATTTATTACATTTTTTGTATCTTTATGCCTGATTGTGCTTTTAGTCTTGTTAGATATTCCTATGAAATCACCCATGGCTTATAATATTTTACCATTACATGTTGGATTCTTTTTGTTTCCTCCACCTACTTTTTTCTTTGTGTATGTTGTTTTTAATACTTTGTCATTTTTTGCTGGTTGTTTTGTTATATTTTTGGGTACTTCATTCTTAAGATGAGTTATTCAACCTGTACAGAGCAATCTTGAGAGAATTATGGTTTTGTTTTTACCCTTCATTGAGAATTTATCACATTATTGTTAAAGCAGTTGAAAAAAAAAATAAAATAACCTATTGCAAAAATTGTATGGGAGAGAACCCTTTTCAGGATTCTAATCTAATATCTAGAGGTGAAAGCAACTGCAAAAGAGTGTTATTCACTTTGAACAATCCAATGTGCCTACAGTATATATTGCAAAGTCAATGAATTTCAGCGGCAACATGTCATGCTCCATTTGTCCTGTGGGAGTGCTGAAAAGCGACTGAACTCTTGATGTCAGGTATAATCACTGCTCATGACTGATCCCTGGGGATTTCAGCAATTGAAAACCATTGCAACCAAAAGGTGTTGCCAAAAATAAACAATATTTTTAAATTAAGTAATCGGAAAGAACCGGTGAGAGAGGAGAAGTACCTGCGGCGATCAGTAGATCACCAAAATGGCTTTACATTAGAAAGAGGTTAGATAGTAAGACTAACATTTGAACAGTAACTCATGTCTCCTTCTTTATTCCCATGCTACCTATAACCACATATAACTAGTGGTTTAGGCAAAAATTACCAATTGCATGTTGGACCAGTTCTAATCATTCTTCTAAACCACTCAGTCCCTGTAGAAATCAACAGAGGAGTAACCATGTACGAACTGGCAGCTGACGGGAACAAGCCGTCTCACTCATTACCACTAATAACATATTATGATTTTGGCTATTTTTGAAAAAAAAATTAAACACGTAATTTTGTAAAATGTTTAAAAGGGGTTGTCTCAATTCCTGAACTATATTAAAACAAGCAACTTCACAATTTTGCTTTAATTTAAAATACTTTCAGATGTGGAAGATTCGTAGGCAAGGGGTCCAGTTCATCAATTCTTTCATGCAAGACTTTTGGGGTAAAAGCTCTGAAAAATCACAAAATTTAAGATGAAGTCAGATTTCGTGACTTTTACTGTTTTCACAACAGGTTCTCCAGCTCTTTCAAAAGGATGGAGCTGTGATGGGCCAGGGATGTGACAGGGGCAGGATGCCAAAGATTATCTAATTTAGAATGGCTATGCAAGAAATCTTACTCCAGTGCCTGACTATAGTAAGATTTCTGGTGTAGCACATAGAGGCACATGCCAAACACCAGAGCCTCCAGATTCATGTAGAAGTGTACACCTCTTCATGTATCAGGAGTGTCTGGTTCCATCACGTCCACTTATCAAGACTGGCAAGAAACAACATTGGTCTTGATGAATTGTCCCACAGAACGCACTGTTGAAAGTTTAATTGCTATGCAGCTAGCAAGTGAGTCTCCAAAGCTGGCCCTGGGCTACTCCAAAGCTGCAAAGGTGAAGTCACCGCCGCTTGAAGCATGCGCGCGTGCACAGTTCAGACCAGCGGCATGACCAATGGGAAAGAAGAAAAAAGGGGATGTACACCAAGCGGCATGACCAATGGAACGTAAGAGAAAAAGGGAGGTGCACCAAGCGGCATGAACAATGGAAGTTGTCAGGACCCCGCGACTGATACGCCAGTCAGTGCATGGATCCTGATTCAGGTCAGACACGACAAGGCTGCGCAGAGCCCAGAGGGAGCTGTAGGGTAGATGTGACCGCCAGCCAGCAGGACCTGTGGCACGTGACTGCCGGAGGCGGACCTGGGGCGGGGCCAGCCACTGCACTCCCGGAGGGAGTCACTGAGCACGGCGGGGACCTGCTGGAAGGCAAGGTGGTTAAGGGTGCCGATGAGCACTGAACAGGAGGGAAGTCAAAGTCAGGCCAAGAGTCAAAACCGTGCGGGCAATCAAAGTACTATGGGTGTAGACAGGAGATTAGTCAGGGACGTAGCTGAAGTCTGAAACCAGGAGAACACATACACAGTACCAAATCAGAAGACAAGAGCACAATGGTAAACGGACCGGGTGAAAAGCAGGGGATCAGACAACAAAGCAGGTACAAGGCACAGGCACTCAAGGGTCAACTAACTGAAATATAACTGACATGGAGTGGATCCAGGGAGCAGTCATATAAAGCCCTCCCAGAGCCAAGGAGATGCTAAAGTTTTAACCCCTTGTGCACCGTCCCGCAGATTCCAAACAGACCATGACAGAAATGAAGAGAAAAGGGGAGGTGCACCAAGTGGCATGACCAATGGAAATGAAGAGAAAAAGGGAGGTGCACCAAGCAGCATGACCAATGTCACAGGTCTCTGTCAATGTTCCGAATGTCTTCTAAAAATACAATAGTATTAAAAAAACCTCAACTTTGCTACTCTCCTTCTGGGTAAATGGGGCAGAATTGCGTGAAAAGGACGGTATTTATTTATCAATAGATATACCTGCTGTCATTTGTTTTACGCACAGTATTTATGAAGGTGCCTTGGTACCTATTATTCAAACTCATGCATCCAACACAATTTCAAGTAAATAGATAAGTGTTGAGAACATTTCTCCTTACGGGAAATCAAATTTCATTAAATTTCATCCATATCCTAAACACAAAATGTAAAAGACTCTTTTCCGATACAGTTCCTGGTACCCTTCAAGTAAATTACCAGAAAAGAATCAATATTGGTTTAATATATTAGTATCAGCTACAATGTGTTCTTCTCTACTGTCCACAACATCACGACCAAGGCATACCATCATAGCACGCCACGTTTCCTACGGCAAACATCCGTCAAATCTTATGCGGAGCTCTGACAAGGATCTCATATTTTTTGGGGATGCCAGGACTCTGTCTACTCCATTTCTTATCCTGCTAATGAGTTATTGTATAATTACATATTTCAGAATTACTGGAAAAGTTTTGCTTACGTACAGGAAAGCCTAAAAACTGTCACTAAATTCACAAAAATTTATGTAAAAAATAATTTAAAAAATGTATTCCTTTGCAAATGTCTCCAGTTTACTGTTATTTAGGAGGGCTTTTTTAATAAGGCTAGAATTCTAATTAAAGCAGATTTGGTAAAAAATAATCATAGTTTTTTGACAACTCCTATCTTGGGATCATGGATGGATCTCTACTTACAAAATATTCTCTCTAACCTGCCTCCTCATGGTTAAAACCGGGAAATATCAACGTTTCAGTATTTTCACCATTGTAAGTTAATACCAAGCTGTAGGTCCCCTAATATCATTCAAACCAACCATAAGATTTGATTCAGAAGCGTAGAACAAGCCTATGGGTAGAGTTAGTGTAACCAAAATACACTTTCTTAATACACATTAATGCAAATTTTCTCCTACAAAGAATTTCTGCTTTGGAATCACATGGTGGCATCTACCCAAAGTTTTGTCTTTAACAACTAATAACGTTTTAAAGAGCTGTTCCCATCTGTTAAAATTCAGAGAATATTCCCTAAGTGTATGATAAACGTGGATCCAGCAGTTAGCTCTGCAATTTTTGAAGCTCTCATAGAAATATATGAAAAGATCCACCCATGCGGAACCACCTCTCTGTTTACAATGGTACTCTGTAATATCCCGTTCTCAACACAGATGTAAGTCCTGTGGATGTTCCTTAAATTAAAAAGCTGGGAATAACCCAATAACTCTACATTATCCTTAAAACATTTGCATCCAAGGGTGTGTTAGAAATCGTATTATCAAAAATGTGCATGCCTCGGCAGTCGGACTTGGATTCATCATCAGCTAGTTAAAGTGTTTTATCTTTTAGCGCTGGGATCAAAGTTAGCATAAGGAAGCAAACCTTATAAAAGAAAAAAAATGTAATCCATACCTACCACCCAAATCTGCCCCTAGCTCCACCACTTTAACTCCAACGTGCAGTCAATCAGCGACCTTAATGGTCAGGTTTCTGATGATCAAGACATCATATTTTCCAGTACAGTGGCGACCATTAAAGCAACAGTGGTGGGAGTGGATTCAGGTGGTATGTTATTTTTTTTTGTATCCCTATATTAACACACCTAACAAAATGGACAACCCCTTTAAGTGTAAGGTCCTGGAGATCATTGTTCAGGGTGCCCAGGTCAACTATGAAAATGGACATATGATTTTAGACTTTTCATATAAACCCAAGAAAACTACAAAAAAAGGAATATTTCTTAAGGACCTTATCTTTAGAAGACCAAATAAGAAGTCATTATCCCCAGTGCCTCCAAATATAGGAGAGGTAAGTCAATTGTATCTTAATTGAAGGAGACATTAACTTTTACTTTTTTATTGTACTGTTTTTCTAGATAGGAAAAAGACAAGACAACACATCATTTGAAATGTTATGGGGTGACATGTGACATAATTTGCCATCTCTCATTCTGCTGCCGATAACACTAAGTCATCAGAGACAAGGCTGATGAATGAAAACATATATCCAACAGCACCGGGATATTATCAACATAAATCTGATATGACATCCTATCTCTGCTGATGAGGCAGAAAGGCTGGATGCCAAAAGTACTGCCTGTTCTATGTACCGGGTGGCATCATTCTCCTGACTCATGGGCAAGTCTAATGAGTCGGATCCATTTCTACGGCCGGCCAAAGACGCACCGAGTCGAATAAAGTCCTTCGCGAAAATTATTAACCGGGTATTTTTTTTTTCTGGTAGATTAAATGAGAATATGTAGCTATTTTATATAAACATCAAAATGATCCAAAAATCTGTTCCGTGAGCCAAATACATGACTGATTACTAGGATCAGAGGCACTGACGAGCCAGTGAATTGAAACTTCAAACCTCCACTCTCTGGAGCAAGTCTGCTACCATACGGCCTACCAGAGGGATCTGCACTCAACATTCTTGAGGAAGTTTGAAAGAAACTTAAATAAGGAGTGGAAGGAAAAAGCCAAATAAAATAGAAAACTTCATTAAAGGGAAACTGCCCCCCATTTTTGAGTATGAGCTGCTGGCACTGCCATCAGGGGCTTATCTACAGCATTCTGTAATGCTGTAGATGAGCTCCCGATGTAACCGGAGAGATAAGAAAAATGAGTTAGATTATACTCACCGGGGTGGCGGTCCGGTCTTGGTCCGATGGGTGTTGCGGTCCGACACCTCCCATCATCTAACGGTGACGTCCTCTTCTTTGCTGCCTGTCGTGGCTCCTGTGCAGGTGTAGGGAAGGTGACCTGACGGACGGACTGACTGGTCAGATTTAAAAAGGGAAAACAGCTAGGAAAGTGTAGGTGACGTGCAGTACCTTGAACTGACATTAGCGGGCAGGGAGGAGTGTGAGCATAGGACTTGACATCAGCTTAGGGCTAAGAAACCATTGGTCATGGGGGCGGAGTTATAGGGAACCAGGAAAGTAATAAATTTGACAGAAGGGTTCCAGAAAGTTCCAGTCCCCAGGGGGAGCTCAAGTGACGAGGAGACTGTGACAGTTGCTTCACTGTGAGGAAAACCTAATCAGGGGGACTGAGGAGAAAGGAAGTCAGGGGGGGTGATCCTGACATAAAGTACCGCAGTATAGACGAGGCTCCGGGTGTAGGACACCATATTTGGAGCGATGTTTGACCAGTAAAATTACTGTTGGTGCACAGGCCCACGGCGGCCACAGTGACGGAGCTGTCAGAAGTGTCGCAGAGTGTAAAAGGGGGAGGTACGTACATATACGTGCCCGGAGAAAGTACGGCGTCGCAAGGTGTTCTGTAACCGGAGAGCTGTGAAGAGAATTGCGGTGTGTTGTGAGGCTGTCTGGCGGACGGCGAGAGAGAGAATAAACTTGGACCTGTTGCACCCAAAACTTGCCTCCAGCCTGTGTCTGTATGTCTCTGCGCGGTATACAGAGGGACCACCCCCCCAAGTCCGACCCACAACCCTACACTTGGCGTAGTCGGCAGGATCAACGCCGCTAATAGAATATCTTCTGCGGCAGGCCTGCCTCTGAGGAATGAGAATGGACTTAGACTGCACTGTGTGGATTATAAACCCCTGTGGATTACAAATTACCAACCTGTGGATTACAAATTGGGAGCGCTGTGGTGTATCTGCGTTGCCAGCAGAGGATCCGGGGCGGTACCAGGTCCGGAGCAAGATGGCGGTGCTGCTTCAGCGCAGAGGAGGGATCCAGGTGTTTGCCGTTGTCTCCAATGGACTGGGGCCCCCTCCTACGTACCCTTGGGGACGGCGATATGTACCAGGAGGCCGACGCTCCCACATACTGGACCCTGACAAGTGGGTGGAAAGGCCTGCCGTCGCCCCAGCCAGCAGAGGGAGTGGCACTAGGGATGGGCGAATTCTGAAATACTCGGAATCGCTAGACTCTAACGAGTCCGACTCGGAAACTCGCTACTTGTTGCGAGACTAGCGAGTCCAATGTTAATGAATGGGGATGCGAGTATTACAGCGATTCCTGTGCTGCCATTTTTTTTGTTCCGCTTACTTCCCGCATGTGGCTGTGCCCACCATTCGGAAAGTAAGCAGAACAATTGCGGATGGTACCCACGGTCCGGAGGAGAGGAGACTGTCCTCCGGGCTTTGGGTACCATATCCCCGTAAAAAATAGAATTTAAAAATAAAAAATATTGTTATTCTCACCCTCCGACGTTCCGCGCAGCCTTCCCGCCTCTCCACGCATCCGTTCCCAGTAGTCCTTTGCGAAAATGCCCGCGATGACGTCCGTTCTCGTGGGATCGCGATGTCTCGCGGTAATTCACGATGACGTCGCGCGAATGACCGCGAGACTTCGCGATCCCGCGAGAACGGACATCATCGCGGGCATTTTCGCAAAGGACTACTGGGAACGGATGCGTGGAGAGGCGGGAAGGCTGCGCGGGACGTCGGAGGGTAAGAATAACAATATTTTTTATTTTTTTTTACATTTTATCTTTTACTATTGATGCTGCATAGGCGGCCTCAGTAGTAAAAAGTTGGTCACACTTGTCAAACACTATGTTTGACGAGTGTGACCAACCTGTCAATCAGTTCTCCAAGCGATGCTCCAGATCGCTTGGAAAACGCTAGCATTTGCATTGGACTCGTTACTGTGCGAGTAATCGCTTGGAAACTCGCAGAGTACCGACTCCTGCGAGTCCCCTACTACTCGCAGAGTAACGAGTCCTAACGAGTAGATTCGCCCATCCCTAAGTGGCACAGAGGAAAAGATTGTCTGAGGCTGTTTGGCGACATTCGATTGCCCACTGGATGGGATGCGACGCTGCGGTTGTAGAGGCATCGACCGCCTGGAGTGGCGATGGCGGCGGGAGGTCGAGCTCCGCCAGAAGATCTATACCTCGGAGTCACGAACAGTCAGTCCGGCCTCGGGTGGAGGAGAGGAGCCATGGCGGATCCCATGGGAGTGGCCACCAGAGATACCAGCAGAGAGCCCCTCCGCGGAACCTCTGGGCCTGGAGGCCAGCCTCACCGGTTGGTGGAGTGAAGAGCGGAGACTGCAGGAGTAGCCGCGGGAAGATGTGACGAAGACCAAGGCGCCGGGGAAGGTGAGAGTTCCCCCGGCTTTGCCAGTGACTCCGCAAGCGGCCCCCACCAGTCAGCCGCAGGGGGTGGCCTCCTGTGATGCCGAAAGTCTGGGCAAGGAAGATCCCACTGTCTAAGCGGAGCTGAGTGGGGCTTCCACTCCCTGCCCCGAGTCACCCTGCCCGGTGACGCCACGCCCGATGTCGCCTGTGCGGAGCCTGTTTCCCAAAGACGCTGTTGCGTCCCCCCTGCAATTGATGACATCCTCCCCGAAACCAGCTGTTACTCTGGTTATGCCGGCTCCAGCTGAAGCTCCGGATGCAGTCCACCCTTCGGCCATGACTATGCCGGCATTGGAACTGGCTGTGGCCTATGTGTCAGGCCCTGTGGCCCAACATCCGGAAAACCTGGCTGCCCCTATCTGCCACCCGGCCCCAGCGGCTGCTGGGCCGCAGACATCACCAGCCGCCTCTGCCCTATTTTTGTCCCTGGCTAAGTCCCACCCACCGGACTCCCGGGCTCACACCGGACCCTCCGTTTGGGTCGCAGAAGTGGTAAAAAAGAAGAAAGCCAGGGAGCAGGAAGTATGGAACCTGCTTCATGCAAAGGGGGAGGCTGGCATGGCGGCGACACGATCTATGGGATGGCTCGTGTATACGAATATACCCAGGGGGTATGGGTTCATACACAATTTGGCTACCAGCCAGAAGGTTTATATTAATGTGGCCTCTATTCGTCACGGCCGGGCTCTACATGAGGGGGACTTGGTGTAGTACTACAAAGAGTACTGTCTCCGCAGCTACTACGCGGTAGCTGTGATTGCTGAAGCCGAAGGTCACGAGCCCCGTAGAAAGAACTCACAGGACACTCCTTACATCCCAGGAGCTCCACGGCTGTGGGGCCCCTCGCTGCAGGCCACTAGGAGGTGGCTTGAACTTTCGAAATTTCGTTGCACCATTGTGCAAATCACAAGGACAGTTTGCATCCAAGTTAGTGAAAAAAAAAGTTAAATATAAAAGTTGAGGTTTTGTTTGTATTAAGCCTGGAAAGCGGGGATGTGATGAGAGAGGAAGTGTCCATGTTAAAGGAAGGGGGAGGAGAAAATCTGTTATGTTTATTATATAAAAAGCAATAGCAAAAATGTAAGAAATCGGGGTACTTGTGATATTATAGAGTTGTTTTGATGCATTATATGCTCAAGAAGATGCGACAGATCTGGGTAAGCGAAGGTCTGTGTGACCAAAGGAAGAGTGAGACCAAAGGGGTCTATGAGTTGAGAGGGTCTGGGAGACTGGGGCGCCGACCATGACTGGTAACTAAGAGAGAGACAAAGTGATGGAAGATGTAAAGCAGACAGTAGTCCAAGGTCAAGTTCCAGACACCACGGACACCCCAGGAAGAGGAAGGCGGGCACCAGCAATGATCTGGTAGGTGTAAGGCCTCGATCATGGCGTACCGTATTGTGAAAAGTGGCAGAAGGGAAGAGTAGGAGAGTAAGATTGTCGGGGACGACAATAGACAAAGGAAGGAAGAGTGTAGGGAAGGTGACCTGACGGACGGACTGACTGGTCAGATTTAAAAAGGGAAAACAGCTAGGAAAGTGTAGGTGACGTGCAGTACCTTGAACTGACATTAGAGGGCAGGGAGGAGTGTGAACATAGGAATTGACATCAGCTTAGGGCTAAGAAACCGTTGGTCATGGGGGCAGAGTTATAGGGAACCAGGAAAGTTATAAATTTGACAGGAGGGTTCCAGAAAGTTCCAGTCCCCAGGGGGAGCTCAAGTGACGAGGAGACTGTGACAGTTGCTGCACTGTGAGGAAAACCTAATCAGGGGGACTGAGGAGAAAGGAAGTCTGGGGGGTGGTCCTGACATAAAGTACCGGAGTATAGACGAGGCTCCGGGTGTAGGACACCGTATTTGGAACGACGCTTGACCAGTAAAATTAATGTTTTACTGTTGGTGCACAGGCCTATGGCGGCCACAGTGATGGAGCTGTCAGAAGCGTCGCAGAGTGTAAAAGGGGAGGTACGTACATATACGTCCCCGGAGAAAGTACAGTGCCGCAAGGTGTTCTGTAACCGGAGAGCTGTGAAGAGAATTGTGGTGTGCTGTGAGGCCGTCTGGCGGACGGCGAGAGAGAGAATAAACTTGGACCTGTTGCACCCGAAACTTGCCTCCAGCCTGTGTCTGTACGTCTCTGCGCGGTATACAGAGGGACCACCCCCCAGTCCGGCCCACAACCCTACACAGGCGCACTGCTCTGCCCTGTTGAGGGCAGAGCAGAATACTGAAATGCTAAAGTGCGCAGGCGCCAGACCTGTCCCGGCGCCTGCGCACTGCTGTACTCTGCTCTGCCCTCAACAGGGCAGAGCAATGCACCTGTGCAGGAGTCACGACGGGAAGCAAAGAAGAGGACATAACCGTTAGAAGATGGGAGGCGCCGGACCGCGACACCCATCGGACGAAAAACGGACCCGGACCACCCCTGGGTGAGAATAATATAACTCATTTTTCTTCTCTTTCAGGTTACATCGGGGCTTATCTACAGCATTACAGAATGCTGTAGATAAGCCCATGATGGCAGTGTCGGCAGATGATACTCGAAAAATGGGGTGACATTCTCCCTTTAATTGACTCATCAATAAACAGAACAAAATATATCCAATAAAAAAGAGAATGTAACATAGAAATTTACACCAGCCAGTGCAAAGTGCAATCCGGAAAGCAACATGTGCAGAAGACCAAATGACCACACAATTCAGCAAAAAGTGGTTTCAACACTTGAAAATGGATATGGAAAAACCTTGGTGGAAATAGGCTGACCTAATGCTCTTCTGGTGTTAGCTTCTTGCAGGGAGTGTCAATATAGGATGGTAAGAATGTACTTTTCTAAGGTATCTCACTAAAGGAGTATGTAAGGGGGCTTAGGTCCAGACTGGAAATCACCAGCATCAGTCCCAGTCCTCCCTTGACATATCAGAGGGGAGGGTGGAGAGTTAATGACACCAGATGACGTGTCGCAATGGAGACCAGACGGCAGCTAGTCATGGGGAACGAACACTGCTAATAAAAGGATACGAAGAGGGGTAATTTCATCTGGAGCATTTGGTATATAACAATAAAGGGGGATGTAAATAGTCAGTATCACCAGGAGTAGGCCACCATAAAGAGTAATGCCAGTGGAAGTAACATTATTAAAGCCCCATTCCAACATTTTTTTAATTTCACCACTGGAGTGGTGTCACTAATATAAGTTCCCTGCCTCTAGTGTTATACATACCAGCAGCCGTGTTTATCTTGTACTGGATCCGCTGCGGTCACGAACCGCAATCTTATGACCACAGCTGATGAATATCCAGAAGTATTTTTCACAAGCTCTTAGTCTAAGTCTATGAGAGCCTCATACTGAGCTTGTTCTGGCTCTCATAGACTTACAATAGGTCATAACTTCTGGATCACCAGCAAACACTGGAGGGATCCAACAAGTCACAACTTGCAGAAGACAACCGAAGCAACACCGATAACAGATAAAGTATAAGACTAGGGGCAAGGAACTTAGATTAAAGATACAGCTTCTGCCCTGCAATAAAAAAAGCTGAAATGGTGCTTTAAATAAAGTGAATATGCATGAAACATAAGTAGAATATTATGCACAATATAGATACAAAATATATACATTATTCACAGCAGCATGCAATGGAATCATAGTAATGGTTAAAATATTTCGATACATAGAAAGTAGCCCACCCAATGATAGGTTTGAACATTCCTTTCTTGATTGTCCTAGGTTTTTTTCAGTAAACCCTATCCCCCACAGCTCTAAGGATGTTAACGTTTTCTTGTTTACCGCTCAAATCTTGTGGAGGCATTAATATTGTCTGGTGACAGAACGCAGAGTAGCTACTGCATCATGACCCTCTTTAGTAATATAGTGTGACCCTAGTCACTACTCAATGTAATGCTAGTCACTACTAATGGACTAAACATGAGGTAGGATCGTCAAGAGGTACGGGGTCAGTATTAAGAGGGCTCGTAATAGACAAAGGGAATAGACCAAAGCATAGTCAGGTAACAGTCCAAGATCATGGTATCAGGAAGGTAGCAGATCAAGACAAAGGGGAAAGTAAAGCGGATGGTCAAGAAAGTAGATCCAAGTCAGCAACAGAGATCAGAATACAACTCAGAGCACAGAGCAAATACATGCAAAACTTGAAAAAAGCTACAAATAGCAAAGGTCTGCAAATTGTCTAAATAGCCTTGTAATCACCGAGAATAGATGACACCTGCAGGAGATCCAACAGACCCAGCTAGATAGGACAGCTGAGCTGTCATTCACAAAACTCACACGTCTGCCTCAGATTGGGGTAGTAATAGAGTAATAGTTGTCACTCACAATCCTGATAGTTCAGCAAGACCTCGATCCCATAGGACAGCAGAGCTGTCATTCATAGCGTCCCGGGAACATCCTGAGTGGTGCAATCGTGACAGATGGAATGTTGGGGAGATTGGTCTTGAAGGTTTTGATAACCTGAAAACCACCAGAGAAGTAGGATTAAGCAACCTAGCTAACCAAAGTGTGGCATTACAGTCATAATTTTAGACTACAAAAAATGCCAGAGGTTGAAACATTCCATCCATCTTTCTTATCATAATGATGTATGGAAAAATTATGTAGACTTTTAAAGCGTCTAGTCTAGGCTAAAATATTTTCGCTGGACACTTTCGGACGCTGTACGGCATGGATCCTTCTATGAGTGCTATGCCTTGTATCTGTAGCTACTTTTACAAGACCTAGGAGATATGTTTGCCTTGGTACTTACATGCCCCAATCACTAGCTGCAAGAATTTGTGTGGACAATAACTAGTGATCACATGTTGGATTAGTTTTTTTAAGGCTATTTCCATGAAGGACTGGGGAGTTGGTTTTGAATGTGGCCACTTGGAATATGAATTATCTCTCCATGCTTAGGTGGCTTTCTATCCAACACATGTGGCTAATGGATTCTCATGAAAATGGCCATAAGATAAGAAAATTTGGAATGTGAGCCCAATTATATTTAAGCAATGTTCAACCAGTGCTTACTTTTCTCAAAACTTCTCATTCCAGTTTATTGAATTGGGATGTAATTATTGTGGATGCAGTGGTTCCAGTTGAACCTGGACCCTTGAGTCGTGGGGGTCCAAAAGGCCAAAAATGTGAGAGGATCAATATTATTAAAAACCTGCAATAGTTGAAGATCCTGTTGGAAATTTTTCATTGGAGCCTTAAATTACGCCATTGTATTGAGCACAATATCCGAAAATGAAAAAAGTCTACCGGTAATAGTCATTTAGCTCCATTTTCCCAGCACATTGTGACATTTAATAAAAAAAAAAAAAACGCCTCAGGCTTTGAAAAACCTTTGCACGAAAAAGGAATCTAATCCTTATAATATCATCGTCTCATTTATTTTTAACCATTTTGGGCCACAATGACCATTGTGTATAAGGCACGATGGTGTAGACATGTTCCACGTCCAAACTCAGTCCCATCAATTCATCCTACTTCAAGATGAAGTCATGCAAGCTCAGCAACCGGCAATCGCATTAATTGTCGATTGATGCCATGAAAAAGGGTTAATACATTTCCGCTCCAGAAAGCAGCGTTCCGGCAGGTGACTTGTGTGGATGAAACATTGAGCACAGACAGAGATGTTTGCAGATATATAATTATATTTTGAAAGCTGAAAGTTAGATGCATTCCCTCAAGCAGAAATGTCCACCACCTTTTAGCCCAGCTAATGGCGGCATGAACTGGAAAAGCTTAATGCAGAGTTTCCACATTCAGCGGGTTTCAACGCAGACGTGTGGAAAAAAAAAGTTGTTCTGGATTATTGAAGCATGCTGCTCCAACCTGTTGGAGCCAAGAAAATGTTTTCTATCATTTTCCAATATTTATATAGCTTGACTAGACAGTCTTTGTCAACTCATGTCAGGAGCAAAGGTGTCTACTACTTTATATAGAGCAAAAGAGAAAGAATAGAAAAGTAGTTTCTACAATTCCATAAAAGAGAAATATGATGATAGTGAAAGAGGGGTATTATGGTACTTATATTCTTGTACATAGGGGCAGTATTATAGTAGTTATAGTCTTGTATATAGGGGCAGTATTATAGTAGTTATATTCTTGTACATAGGAGCAGTATTATAGTAGTTATATTCTTGTACATAGGGGCAGTATTATAGTAGTTATGTTCTTGTACATAGGAGCAGTATTATAGTAGATATATTCTTGTACATAGGGGCAGTATTATAGTAGTTATATTCTTGTACATAGGGGCAGTATTATAGTAGTTATATTCTTGTACATAGGGGCAGTATTATAGTAGTTATGTTCTTGTACATAGGAGCAGTATTATAGTAGATATATTCTTGTACATAGGGGCAGTATTATAGTAGTTATATTCTTGTACATAGGAGCAGTATTATAGTAGTTATATTCTTGTACATAGGGGCAGTATTATAGTAGTTATATTCTTGTACATAGGGGCAGTATTATAGTAGTTATATTCTTGTACATAGGAGCAGTATTATAGTAGTTATATTCTTGTACATAGGGCCAGTATTATAGTAGTTATATTCTTGTACATAGGACAGTATTATAGTAGTTATATTCTTGTATATAGGGGCAGTATTATAGTAGTTATATTCTTTTACATAGGAGCAGTATTATAGTAGTTATATTCTTGTACATAGGGGCAGTATTATAGTAGTTATATTCTTGCACATTGAGGCAGTATTAAAGCAGTTATATTCTTTTACAAAGTAGCAGTATTATAGTAGATATATTCTTGTACATAGGAGCAGTATTATAGTAGTTATATTCTTGTACATAGGAGCAGTATTATAGTAGTTATATTCTTGTACACAGGGGCAGTATTATAGTTGTTATATTCTTGTACATAGGGACAGTATTATAGTAGTTATATTCTTGTACATAGACGGCAGTATTGTAGTAGCTTTATTATTGTTCATAGTGGCAGTATTATATTAGTTATTTCCTTGTTCATAGTGACGGCATTATAGTAGTTATATTATTTGTATATAATGGGCAGTATTATAGTACAAACTTGAACCTATAGGACTAATTTTTGTGTTACACAGACAGATCTCCAAGCTATATTGAAAGTTTTCTATAGGTAATCTCGGATATGTTTTACTCCAATCGTCCTGTCCATTCTGGATCATTTGCATGGTCCGGATACCAGCCACACACAGCAGGATTGTCATTGAGGGTGTTGACATTGTAATGTAAAATGTCTATAAAGTCTGATGTTTTCTGTAATCTTCTAGAATCCTCCATTCTATGAGAAAGTAGTCTGTCAGCTTTTGCAGCCCCTTCCTTTTGCCCCCCCTTAGCAGCTGTGTGTGTACAGCTCTCTGCCTGCATCTGAAACCTGATACCGTACATTTCCTCTCGAAGCCTTTTCCTCCCCCCCTGCACAGCTAAAGGGAAAAGATCTCTTTGTTCTGGCCACAAGGCTGGATGCCAGTATATGGGAAGTATTAAAACAAGTCATATTGCAAAAACCATACACCTCAGAGATATAATAACCATAACACTGCGTAGGCAAAGAAACCAGCTTACCAATTTCTAATTTTCATGATCCTATTCCCTCCAGAAACTGAGCTATGGATTGCTCCCAAATGGAGTGTCTTAATTATGGCATGCTTGGTGTTGTTGGATTCTATTTGATAAATCACAAACAATGATGCCCTATGTGTGTTGGTACGGGCTTTTCTCGTTTAGATATAGTTATTCTAAGTTTTGTAGCCAAATCATAACTTAGAGAAAGGGGGGTTGGACCTCACCAGACCGCCCATTTTGTGAGGTCACAGACCCTAGGCTATAAGGTATTCCCTACCAAATTCCAGTCAGTTGAAGCTGCAGAGTCCATGCTGACAAGAACCCCAGATGAGTGGGGATGTTTGGCTAAGCGGCCCATCCCCCTGCCACATGGTCTGCCTAATACCACCTAAGCACATGCTAGTGTTACTCTGCCTTTTAATCCTTGTTGTTTTCATATATTTGTATTGTACATATTTAATGTCTCAACTTTATAGCAACTTTTATCTATGTAATTACTGCCCTTTTGGGAATAAATGATAAAATATTCTAGCTCTGTCTCCATGCTCTAAGAAACAAACTATGCGCCTTTTTAGATAATCGCTACTAATTTGGGGGTCTGCCACAGACCCTCTTAATTAACTCTTTGATTAAGTAAAGCGTGGCTGGTGGCAGCGTGGTGTGTGCGGTTGGTTAGTCTGGTTGGCAGTCCGGAAGGGTCTTATATTGCTGGATGAGTGGTTGAGGCCACAGCATGGATAATTCCCTTACTGTAGTAGTCTAATTGGCTGTGCACAACAAGCAGCCCGTCCGGTGACTAATTATCCTAGGTGCAGTTCCCTGACTGACCTGAGGGTAAGGGGGGCGCCGGAGAGCTGCGAGTTCCAAAGCGGAACTGAGAAAGTGGGATATACATAAATCCCCGCAGTTCTTGGAAGGTTGTTAGCAGTGGTGGGGCATCCAAAATACCCCCTGCGGTAAATTGTTAGAGCAAGATTAGCTTGCTGTGTGTTGGTCACATGGTGCCGGCGGTGGGATAACTAAGATAAGCCCCACTGAGCCTGTGATAGCCATGTGCCAGCAGTGCGTCGCGTCCCTCTGTCCGCTGACAAACCCGTGTCAGTGGTGGGATCGTGGCGTATTGGTGGCACTGGCCGTGCTGTTCGTCACATATTGGTGGCAGCAGTGGGATAACTAAGATAATCCCCCACTGTGCCTGTGATAGCCGTGTGCCGGCAGTGCGTCGCGTCCCTCCGTCCGCTGACAAACCAGTGTCAGTGGTGGGATCGTGGCGTATTGCTGGCACTGGCCGTGCTGTTCGTCACATATTGGTGGCAGCAGTGGGATAACTAAGATAATCCCCCACTGTGCCTGTGATAGCCGTGTGCCGGCAGTGCGTCGCGTCCCTCCGTCCGCTGACAAACCAGTGTCAGTGGTGGGATCGTGGCGTATTGCTGGCACTGGCCGTGCTGTTCGCCACAGACATACTTTGCAGCATGGATATATATTCATTCACTTTTTGGATAATTTGATCTCCAGACTACTAAGCTAGTATATGGGATATTTAATAACCAGCATACTCAGCTATTATTCTCAGACATATGGAGGTGGGACCATAGCGCACTTTGCAATTTTTAATTATTAATTACAGTATTTTTTTTTAAATTGATATTTTACTGGATTATATTCTTGTCGTTTTATTCTTTTTTTTTCCTACGGGGTAAAGGTAACATCCCAAGTCTGTCCTGACATTTTCAGCAAGGCTGAAAGCAAAGTAAGATTGACATACTTTATACATTCAGATCCATTTTCAATATGCACCATCATCCAGGATTATGTAAAAGGTGTTTACTTAATTTACTTTCATGCTTTTTCAGCCCAGAATTCCAGCACTCCATCTGCAATATAATGAGCGATTTAATTATTAAGCCGCAGCTTTAGTGGAAATACTTAAGGCCAGAGCTTCTTGTCTCTTCACTCCACAACTTTAGAGCTGACTTGTAGTGAACCTTGCATTGAGCGTGCTGCACATTAGCAGTGCCGAGGTGGTGCCGCTGTGTTCGAGCTCGTGGTGAATGCAGGTATTAGGATAATCGCAGTCAGTGGGGCATCTTTTGTGCCCCCGCCGGTAACCCTGTTCATTTACTTGATTGCAAAATTAATCACAAAATACTTTTTTTTTGAGAAATTCATAATCCTTCCAAATCCCTGTTTCACACTTTGATTAAAAGTAGGTTTACGCAAGACTTTGCCAGTTGCTCTGATTTCTTGATAAATGAGACTAGAATGACTAATATTTTAACACTTGCCAGGTAACATCGCATGGAAAAATAAAGGCACATAAATCGTTGTTTAGCACCTTTTTAAGGATTCATACAATTTTTATTTTTAGTTTTCTCTCTTCTTCCTCCAAGAGCCATAACTTTTTTTCCACCACTGATTAATCTGTATAAGCCGGGGCATCATTAGCAGCTAGGTAACTGTTTGGCCCTATCTCTAAAGGAGCGCCGTGTGCAACCGTACCCAGATGTGTGTTTGGTGACATGGCCAGTCTGTAGCCCACATCTTTTACAGACGAGAAACTACACTATCAATGCTGGTCCTGCATAATAAATGCAATTTATGAGTTTAGAACTAGTGATGAGTGAGTATACTCGTTGCTCGAGTTTTCCTGAGTATGTGTAAGGAGATAGACTGGACCTCTGGTATCTTCAAGCCAGGTCCGGAACTAGAAGGGCTGCATCCTCTGTTCACGAGGGGAAGCCTGAGTGGGGTGGACCTCCCTCTGCTGCATGAGAGAAGCCTGAGAGACAGAGGTGCCTGCTGACAGGAGGGGGTGGGAACTGCCAGAAAAGGGCATGCAGCAGTCGGCAGATAAAAGGAGAAAGCATGCCATAAGAGTCAGTTTTGCACTGGCGCAGAGCAGTGCAGAGGGCAGAGCGCAGAGTTGTGAGAAGCGCACTCTGCTTCCCCCATCAGAGTGTCCCGGTATGGCGACGGGCCATATAGAAGGAGCCTCCATCACCTGCAGAGCAGAGCCATGTCAGCAGAGCTGTGTCAGCAGGGAGAGCTGTGTCAGGGAAGCAGAGCCATGCCAGTAGAGAGAGCCGTGCAGAGCCGTGCACCCAGAGCTGAGCTGAGACGGGTGTCGCAGCAGACCCAGAGAGGGGTGCTCCAGCCGGAATTCCCAGCGCCAAGCAGACCAGCGTCGTTTGCTGCCAACAGTGGGGACCAGGGAGAGCGGGACGTGCGTTGTGTGTCCAGTGACAATCAGATAGTACCAGATGCCGTACATGACCTGACCATGAGTACCGCACACACGAAGCCAAGGAGAAACCACACTGGACTGACACTCACACCCTGACGTGGACAGAGAATAATTGTCCTGACCGTTATAACCTACAGTTAAGGAGCCACGTTGGGCTCGTACCGGTCTGCGGCCCATGCCTTTAATAGCCACAGCAGTATATGTACAAGGGGTAGTGGAAGGTACCGGAGACTGACCGCTGTTACCAGAAGATGGGGTATTATCATCTACCAGGCCCCACTAGAGAGGACACCGAGCCAGCCATTGCGGAGCAATTGAGTTAGCAGCAGGAGCTGGAGTTTAAGGATTGCCTTACATCCATACTAATGAACGGCCATCATCTGAACCGATGTTATATCCTTTGCCTTTGTCTCCCCTGACAAACCTTTTATCTTCTGACTGTTTAACTATTTACTTCCCTGCATGGTGTATAGCCCTGTAAATAAACCTGTTAACCCTTGCTCTGCCTGCATCCCATCACTGCATCCCGCGTTTCTGCTTGTTATCTGACACATGCTCAGGTGATCTCTGAGTATTTTGGCGAGTTCGGAGATTTAGTGTTTGTCGACACAGCTGCATGATTTGCGGCTGCTGGACAGCCTGAATACATGTGTGGAATTCCCTAACAAACAGGCAAACCCCACATGTATTCAGGCTGGCTAGCAGCCGCAAGTCATGCAGCTGCGGCGACACAAACTAAATCTCCGAGCACACCAAAATACTTGGAGATCACCCTGGAATGCTCGGGAAAACCCGAGCAACGAGTATACTCACTCATCATTATTTAGAACTGTAGAAGGACCTTTGGAGACATCATGTTCATGTGACCAAAGATCCTTCATCTTGCAGAGTATGGAGGAATAAAGAGGATAGAGCCTGGTATGGTCTCATCCAGAATAGAGAGTATCACATTAGACAGGCTGCACTATGGGAAATGAGGAGCCATGGAGCTTCACTATTAGTGCCAATGCATTTTGGCGCACAAACAAAACCTTTGTCAAGGTCAAAAAAAACAAATGAAATCAGTATGTTCTCTACATTCTCCATGTGTGTGCATGTGTGTACCATGGAGTGTATGTGCAATGCACGGTGTTTGTGTGAACACTTATGGGGAAAACATTCTTCCACAATCTTTTAACATTTTTCAAGAAACGCATCAGCAAATGAAAAACACCTTCAAAAACTCCTGAAGAAAAGGAGTTTCCCGAATCAGTTTCAGCTTGAAAAACTGACCGTTTTGTAAAGCCTCGTGAACACAGCCTAAGTCAACAGATTTCATGTCCATTGCTACATAACCGTAAACATAGAGAAAATCTGCAAAATCACAAGCTCATGAAGTAACCTTAGAAACCAAAAGGTGGCCAAATTTGGTATGTTTTTTGACCAAGGGTGATATATAGGATGAAGTGAAACAGATGTATAGCCCAGGTAAGTATTGATAGGGAAAGGGAGCCAACAGGTAATTTTGCATTAATCTGGGTTCATTTGAGCCTCTTTTTAGGTCTGAATACAGATCAAAATTTCTGGACTGACTGCGGATCTTCTGACCAAAGCATACAGTCTTATGCCAGGGTCTCACTTGCGAGAAACTCGCATGAGTCTCACTTCTCAAGACCCGGCACTGCCGTCGGCACTTGGGACTGGATTGTGTGGCTGCATGTATCTTCTATGGAGCTGAGCGCTCTGGTCCGAGTGCCGGCGGCAGTGCCGGGTATTGAGACGCGAGACTCGTGCGAGTTTCTCGCTAGTGTGATCCATGCCTTATAGATGTATAAGGATGAAAGTTTGGGAGACTCGGGGTAAGTCTGGACATGGCAATCTGAAATTATGAAATCAGTGCAACTCAAAATAAATTTTTAGTGATGCAAGAACGTGCGCGGATAAGGTATTATCTGTGCATGCTCGTGTGCTAACCGAGTGACTTCGACGTGCTTGGAAAATACATTCGAGTCCCAGCGGCTGCATGTCTCGTGGCTGCTAGACAGCCACACCAAACATACAGGGATTGTCTGTTTGTTAGGCAATCCCTCCATGTGTTGTGGCTGTTGAACAGTCTCGAGAAATGCAGCAGCGGAAATTCAAATATATTGTTCGAGCACGTCGAAGTCACTCTGTAAGTACGCGAGCATGCTTGGATAACCCTTTTTCTGAGAACGTTGACTCATCACTAGTGATGAGCGAGTATACTCGTTGCTTGGGTTTTCCCGAGCATGCTCAGGTGATCGAGTATTTTGGCGTGTTCGGAGATTTAGATTTCATTGTCTCAGCTGCATGATTTGCAACTTGTAGACAGGCTGAATACATGTGGGAATTCCCTAACAAACAGGCATTCCTCACATGTATTCAAGCTGTCTAGCAGTCGCATATCATACAGCTGAGATGACGAAATCTAAATCTCCAAGCACGCCAAAATACTCGGAGGACACCCGAGCATGCTCAGGAAAACCTGAGCAACGAGTATACTCGCTCATCAATATTCATCACTATTAATTTTATATTTTTTTCTTACATTCATATGGGTTCTTGTTGGTGTATTAATTAGACATTTTTGTAAAATTGATCTTAGCATGTACTGTATCTTTCATGAGTTTCAGAGCCAAATTGTGGACAGAAACCCAAAAGTGCAGGGTAGATTTTGCCATGTACAGTATATACTGCATCAAAAAGTCAAGATATTTTTGACTGTTAAACAATACAAGCCTTTTAAAATGGTGTTCCAAGTGGTGTGCCTTGTTAGTAGCAACTTCCAACATACTCATCAATGTCAAATAATGATATTTTGTCTTATAAAATTGGACCATAGGAAGCACCGTTCCGAGCTGGTGTGAAGCTTGTAGTAGTCTAGAGCTATTTATCATCAACTGAGACATTTTCTAAAAAATATTTTGCAGACAGACTAATGATGGTACTGAAACTAGATTGTTTGAGTGGGCACTTTAGACTACACTGAGAAATGTATCCTTCTTCTCTGTAGTATATGTTCAGAAGTAGCAGCATAAAGGAAATATCACGCTGCAGCTCTTCAGGTGAATGCAAACTCCACAAGATGGCAGCAGAGTGGAGGGAAGGCTGAAATCCTGCACAGTGCAGACGAGCAGCACTGCAGTGAGGCTACCACCAGGAGGCAACAGAATAGTCAAACAAGCCGGGTCGATACCAGATAGTAGTGCAGTACCAAGCGAAATACCAAAACAGGGGAATGCCAAAAAGGTCAGTACCGATCAGAAGCAGAAATACCAGAAGCAAGATATAGTAGTAGGCCAAAGCAGAGTCGGGTGTCGGGGAATCTAAACACACAAGGACACACAGAGCTGGGACATGTAGGGACGGAAAACACAGACACAAGCAAAGTCAGCTAAGCACAGCAGGAAAAACCAGGGGTTCTCCAGAGTCAGCTACACAAGCCCTTGGCAGGAAATATAACTGGCACTGCCTGCAGGAAGCAGCGCAGAGAAATAGCCGACCTGACACCAGAACAAGGCAGAGAAAACTTAACCCCTGAATGACCTGACCGGGAAAAGGAGAGACAGGAAAAACCCGGTCTAGATTATGACAGGAATGAGTTACACAGCCATACTGAGCAGTGTAGCTGTGAATTTAGCACTGAGCATAGATATTTGCAAAGAATCAGTAATGTCTATTTATGTCTCTGCCTTTTCATTCCTCCTGCTCCTCTCTCCTCCTTCTACTTCCCTCTTTATGGATTTTAATAGGAAGTAATCTGATCTCTAAGTCATCTGGAATTCTTATTGTTTACACAAAAACACATTTTAACCATTTTTTTAGAACAAGAATGAGTGTAGAAAGCATCTGGGAGAGAAAAAGTCACTGATAATTGGCAAAAGAAGAATATTTCTCAGAATAAATATATTTCAAAGTTACTTATAATCTCTAAAGACTTCAATAAGAAGCTGTAATCCGATCCCTAAATGATCTATTATTTTTCTTATTTTCATAAAAAACACATTTTAACCCATTTTCTAGAGTTAAGATGAATGCAGGATGAATCACAGAGAGAAGTAACTGATAAGTGGGGAAGGAAAACTGTTTATTAGAATAAATATATTATAAAGATTTTTATATTCTCTATAGACTTCAGTCCATAGCTGTAATGTGATCCCTAAGTGATCTGTCATTCCTCTTGTTTTCACAAAGAGATATTTTAGCCAGTTATTTAGAGTCTAGGATGCGTGCAGAATGATCGGGGGGAGAAGATCTCACTGATAAGTGGAGAAGGAAGAGTATTTCTTAGAATAAATATATTATAATGGTTCTTATATTCACTTTAACTATTGATTTATGGAAATTTTGTTGAAATATCTGTGATTATTTAATATACTTTTTGTTTTGTTTTTAATAGATAGCCAGGAATTTTGAGGACTCCATACCAATATTGCGTATAATATATTATTCAAGCTGTGCTACCTTTCGTAATGGAGCAGAGACACTATGGGAATGATATGTAAGAAGATAACAGAGCACATCTACTGTAATATGCTATGAACCAGACACTAACACTACCTGAAAAGGCATACCAGTTACCTAAGTGCCGTGCTTGCTGAGAGCGTTTCTCGCTAAAACGTCCTAATTAGTTGTCTGACTTGTTTCATGCAGAGGCACCCTTGGGTTCCTTCATCTCATACATGGACAACAACCAAATTAAAATTTAATTTTATGGTAATTTCATTGTTTACAGCGGTAATCCTGACATTTTAGAGAGCTAATGCGGCAAAAGGATACAAAAAAGTGGATATTAATACCTAAATAATATCAACATGTAATCTGTACAGTACATAATACTGCTCTATAGTGTCTACTAACACGTCCAATACAGTAAGCAGATAGTGTCCAATGTTATATAGGAAAAAGCTGAGGAGCAAAAAGCGCAATAGGGTCTTATTCGATAATAAAGGATAATAAGGTAAAGGGAATTGCTCACCGGTTAAAGTTGTGCATCAAACCACAACAAGGATCAAGCTTAAATTTGTCAGCTGCTGCAGTCCCACAGGTTAAAAAAAATAATGAAATGCCAGAAGAGAAACGTTAAGTGGGTCGTCTGAGTTTCTGATGAAGAATCTAAAGAATGGTCCAGAATGCAAAGTAGACTTGATGCCGTTTTACTAATGTGTTTTGAAGTCTTGAGACTTGTTCATGAGGATCACCATGTTTTGAAGTCTTCAGACTTTTTCATCAGGATCACCATGTTTTGAAGCCTTCAGACTTCTCCATCAGGATCAACGTGAGTAGAAGTCTTCAGACTTCTTCATCAGGTTCAACACATTTTGAAGTCTTCAGACTTCTTCATCAGGATCAACGTGAGTAGAAGTCTTCAGACTTCTTCATCAGGATCACCATGTTTTGAAGTCTTCAGACTTCTCCATCAGGATCAACGTGTTTAGAAGTCTTCAGACTTCTTCATCAGGATCAACACATTTTGAAATCTTCAGTCTTCTTCATCAGGATCACCATGTTTTGAAGTCTTCAGACTTTTTAATGAGGATCACCATGTTTTGAAGTCTTCAGACTTTTTCATCAGGATCAGCACGTTTTGAAATCTTCAGACTTCTTCATCAGGATTGAAATGACAAAGAACAGATCTCTTTCATCTACTACATATGTCCACATGTGACTCACCGTGTTCTTAAGCACTATCACAGTCAGACTTCCTCTGAAACCAAACTGGTTCTTACTTTTAGTTTTGTACACATCAAGGTCCCATTCTCAAGACAGATGCAGGTCCCTTTGGTAGGTCCATCATCTAGCATACATTTATGGTATATCCTATGTGTGAGATAGGAATAGCCCTTAAAGATGCCCATACACCTTCAATATCTGAGTACTGGGTCTTCATGGGAAGCTAGCTATTTCTTCCAAGCCACTAGTCAAGCACATGCAATTTAGCTGTATGTTCCCTATTCTAAGAGTGGATTACGCATCTGCCAGACACCTCTAAAGGCAATTTATAATTTCTGAGAATGAAACCATCATGCATTGTAGTTCAACATGCCTAATCCATGTCTTTAGACTTCATTTTTCACGCAAAGTCAAGAGATCCTCAAATACATACAATAACATAGCTAGCTTCCATGACCAGTTCGACCAATTTTTCTCTAAAATTATTTTGCACAATGATGCAAATTAACAATATGTTGATAGAAGGGGGTCCATATTATGGATTACTAGCCTGAGTCTATTGACTACATGACCATGGAAGCCATAAATAGGTAGCCCACATCTTACCGGGGAGGAAGTATATTAGTAGAAATTATGATTTCTATATTTTGAAATTTCTTATATTCTCTCTATAAGTGTAAGTTCGTCTTAGGTATACTAAATGTAATATTAAATTAGATCCCGAACATGTAATGCAAAGCATGTCCAAAGATCGCCTATGTCAAACAAGTGGTTGCTTTTTCCATGGAAATGGAGAAGGCCATTCAACTGAAAAGTCTAATTTCTACTGTATGAAACCTTGCCTTCCTTGTAGTCGGCAATCAAAAATACATATGCCTTTGGCTGTATGAGAGACAAGAGCATTGTTAAACAAGGTACATCTCAGAAAGCTATAGTCTGGAAGGTTTAAGCCACTTGAGTCCTAACAGGGTTTTTGATGCAGAGAAAAGGGCGATAAATCCAATATGTGTTACGAAGAAATGCATCTGCAGCTTGAATACTCCATGGATATTACAGCGTGTTTTCTACTTGAGTTTTAGACTAATTACATCTGTCTGACTGCTGCTTTCAGGTTCAGAAAACAAGAAGAAGGATTAAATTCTGCAGATGGGTTATGAAAGGGGAAAACCAGTAGGTAGCACCTCTACCTCCACAATTTATGTCAAAGCAAACTGGCAGAGCTGTGGGGAATTACGATTATTATTTTTTTTTTAACTTTTCTGCGTTGTAAAAGATTTCATTAGTCTGAAGGAGCTACAAATTTAAACCAAGACCTGGCAGATTCAAGAAAGGCAGAGAGCTACTAATATAGACTAACATTTTAATTAAACAGTAGTTGAGCATGAGGACTCAATTTAATAATATTGGAAAAGTCCACGCCGGTCATGATGAGGAGGTGTTGTGGCAACAAGTGGCATGCGCCAATGTGTGGTGCACCATAAGTCTTAGTCCAGTCAGATAAAGAGTAAGATTTCTGGAGCAAGGAATGTCACAGTCAGTCGCTGACCATTTGGATGGTGGTGGGCAAAACTGTCATGAAAATGCTTAAAGGTTGGGTACATTTTTATACAACTCTGAGTTGTGCAAAACAAATTATGATTTTTCAATTTCTTTTAGACCAATTTTCTAGCATAAAAGCTCTGATAAATCCAGAGCCAAAAACATTTTCACGGCACCGGGTTGGACATGAAAATTAATGATCAGCTCCTTGTGATTGTCTTCAACTAGGGCTATATCAGTTTTGTGTATGGCGAAAGAAGTAGCCACAAGATTGTTTTTTAAAAGGAAATGACAATCCATAATGGAACTAGTCATTCTGAAAATCTGAAAAAAATATCTGTGTTAGTACGCACGGCCTCTCGTGGCATCTGTATTTTTTTACGATGATCACTGGAGAAGTGGATGGTACCGATGGAGCAAACTATGTCATCTTGGCACACCTGACCAAACTGTGTCACAGTGAAGCCAAGTCTGTTTACAATAACCCCAAAATGCAGTTTGTGACTGTGTAAACTAAGCAACAAAGTCTGAAAAAAATAATCTCACTGGACTGTTGAACAGATAAAATTCTACATCAGGAAAGAACAGAACAAGATTCCTCGGCCCAAACTCCAGCAATTGTTTCATCACGCTACACACTGGTGGACAATGGCCCAAGATCAACTTTTTTTAGTTGATTTTTTCAAATGAAATGGAAAAATGTCTAACTTTCAACTTAGGATCTGCCCCATGTTCTGTTGTGAGTAAAAGATGTGTGACGACTCCTGGAGTGGAACCTCTGGGTCGTGGCACCAACCCACCTAAGATGAGCTGACCAAGTGAGGACCACCCCTATACAGGGAGTGTCAGGGGCAGGTTCAAGGGCCTAAGGTACCACGACTGCTGGAATCAGGTGGCTGGCTCACAGGAGACACGAATGAGTGTGTCTAACAAGATGCTACAGGGAAGGTGCAGAGTTACAAGAGTGTGCAAGCATGGACACAGGAGCACGCGGGGCATAGGACAGTATAGGACAAGTACATGGGAACATGGAGTGTACTGGACAATACAGGGCGTGTATAGGAAGAGGTAGCCTGATATAGGGCAAGAACGCTGGGACTCCAGGACCATAGAGAGGAGGCTGTAGACAGAGCCGAGAAGAGCGTGCATGCGCACTAGCAACATTGATCAACCATGGGACTAGGTGGGAAAGGTGCGCGTGTGCTCCAGAGCGGTCGTGGCACCGGAAGTGGTGATGCCGGGCGCGGGGCCCACCCTCAGGTGAGAGCAGCGTGACAGGCGGCGTAACAGTATAGCAGTAAGAGATTTCCACATCATTGCATTCTGGTTTTATGTTCAGTGGAGCTGAGCGGATCAAAGAAAAATGTGACGGACTTTATCAGGAAATTTGTAGAGAAGTAATTACTAATGTCCGTTATTGTGCTCTAGGGTCTTTCAACACCAAGAGTATAATGAGAGTAAGATATAAAAAATAACAAATCCATACTTATATTCTCCTAACCGCTCACCTCTCCTGCTGCTCCCTGCCCAATCTCCAGTTTTTTTGTCTCCAACATGTCGCATCTCCAGCTCATTGATCACTCTAGGGTGGGGATTTTGTCAGTGAGCAACCCCAGAGTTTACTACTCATGCACAGTGACCTCCAGGGCACTGTGGTTGGAAGTCATGGCCCACATGGGAGGTGAACTTTGGGGTCTACTCATGTCAGGAAGCTCCAGCCTAGAGTAAATACTGGGCTGGAGACGCAATGTGACAGTGGTGCAGATGAACAGAAAGCAAGCAAGGACCAGGGAAGGATGAGGACAGCTGAGCAGTGAGATGAACATTTTTTTTCTTTTCAACCTTTTGCTGGTGCTCTACTGTTCAGCAAGATGATGAATGTAGCTGGATGCCATTTTGTCAAATTCTCCAGAATGAGGATTTTTTTAAAAAATTTGACTATAATTCAATTAGAATAAATTTGCCCATCTCTACTTTATATTTTACATGGGGTCCCAAATTTTCCAGAATTAGTCAGTATTTATTTTATTATTTTACATAACTTTGAGGGTTTTTTTTTAATTCAATGACCGGACAACCCCTTTTGAGCATATTTAATAATGAAAGCAAAATAATCTCAACAGAAAAGCAAACAGTATAATAACACAATACAAAATGTCATCCAAAGTGAAAACCATAAGGCACGTTCCTCACCCTAAATCGTGTTCTGGATTGAACTAGTTTGCAGCTCTTCATTTCGTAAAGTTATTCATGATACGTAGAACATTTCTTTCTCTTTTTCGGAAATTAAGATTTTATATTGTCTCCAATTCAACTGGTAAGAGATGATGCCATGAATAATAACTTACCGGTATCAGAAGGGATATCATTAACAATACAATCCTGTCTTGTTGACATCATAGGAAATAGCTCACATTTAATAAAAGGTTATCAAAAAGTAAAAACATGAGTAATGGTTCATATAATTCAATAACAAACTAAAAGGATAAAATTATAAAAGATTAATAATAACTATAATAGTAATAATAACAACAACAATAATAATAACAAAAAATAAGAGAGAAGCATTTAAATGTTTAATATTACTAATTTATATATTTTACAAAAGAAAAAAAAATGATTTAATAACCTTTAAACAATTTATTTGAAAATTATGCTGTATCCTATAGTATTTTGATATAAAAAAAATTCATTTTGTACTATTTGCTTCATTAGTAATTATTATTACTATATATATATATATAGTATATATATATATACACAGTATATATATGTATATATATATATATATATATACTGCCACATCATCCTACAGAAAATGGGAGAGTTTTCCTATTATTTGGTGCAGATTTCACATTTCTATCGTCTTTCGTTGCTTTCTTGTGACTGGTCAAAAGTGCGCCATGACTTTACGGACACATTGTGTATACATATAGATACCATATATACTCGTGTATAAGCCGAGCTTTTCAGCTCATTCTTTTGGGCTGAAAATGCCCCCTCGGCTTATACAAGAGTCATTGTCACAGAAACCTGCGGGGGAGGGGAAGCGGCAGAGTAGCGAGTCACAGGAGGCAGTAGCCAGTGGCTGGGGCTCTACCTGTGCTCGCAGCTAAAGAGAAATAAATATTCACTGCACTGGCAATAAATGTTAATTTCTCTAATAGCCCGCACAGTTACAGCTGCAGCAGCCGGCTTCCAGCAGCTGTTAAAAAACCTCTCCTACCTACCCTCCCTGCGTGCCCTCACAGCATCTTGTTCTGGTTTCCCGCAGCTCCTGTGGCCAAGCGATCATGTGTCTCACTGAATGGAGAGAGCTGAATATTCATTACCTAAATGAGCGGGGACACATGATTGGCCAGCCACAGGAGTTGCTGGTACCATAAAAAGATGCTGCAAGGGCACGCAGGGAAGGTAAGTAGGAGGCTTTTCTATGTTTTCCTCATTGGGGGCCATGCACACAAGGATAGGGATGAGGAACCATGCATGCAAAGATAGGAACGAGGAGCCATACAGACCGGGACAGGGATGAGAAGCCATGCAGAAAAGGATGGGGATAAGGAGCCATGCATACAACGATGGTGATGAGGAGCCATGCATACAAAGATAGGGATGAGGAGCCATGCAGACATGGACAGGGATAAGGAGCCATGCAAACAAGGATAGGGATGAGGAACCATGCATATCAGGACAGGGAAGAGGAGCCATGCAGAAAAGGATGGGGATAAGGAGTCGTGCATACAAGATTAGGGATGAGGAGCCTTGTCTACAAGGACAGAGATGAGGAGGCCGTGCATTCCCAATTCTTCCGTGCCTCGGCTTATACTCGGGTCGACTTATACACGAGTATATACGGTATATAAATATATATATATATATATATACTGTATATATATATATATATATACATATATTTATATTTTATATATACTGTATATATATATATATATTATACATTAATATATACTGTATAGATAGATAGATTATTTTTTGTTCACTGTTGAATATGGGGAAATAGAAATACAGTATTACTGCTTTTTTGACTTTGCAAATTCTCACATTTAAAATATTTTAAAAAATTGAATGGAAAATTCTTTATGATATCAGAATAAAACAATAAGATATATAGTCTGGTAGGAAGATATACCGTACTATGTAAAATATAATGTAAAAAAAGAAAAATTCCAAATATCTGTAAGACCGTTGTATTATTTCCATCAGATAATGAGTCCCATTAATCATATTGATTGGAGCAGTACCCTTAAAATATATATGTGTAAGCATGAGTCTGACATGATGGTCCCTGATGGGAACTATGGTACAAATTTTATCCCTCGGCTTTAATGAATGAGTCATTTTCTCTCATATTTATTTGTCGGGAAACTACAATGACTTGTCAAACATGCAACGACTTGGGTGCAAGTAATAAACAAGTGTGGATAGTTCAAATCCCATTTTCCGCATGAATGTGAAGTATTGATGTGTAAGCCTGTAAACTGAAGCCCTTTCTCTATTCAGGACTATGTGAGAATGCCGGAAGGCCATGGATAATATAGAGGACCTATTGTCTTTTCCCTGAATTCCCCCTAAATTAGAATTTTAGACCCATATAAGCGTGTGTCACTATCTCATTTTTAATCCTTAAGGTCAAGAGAAGTGGTTTGCTGCAAACTTAATGGAATAAGTAGATATTGATAAATAATTAAAAAAAAGTTACCAAAGTAGAACATTTTTTTTCTAAAAAGGCTAGGTTCATGTGTGTATCAAACCTCCATTAGGAGACTTCCTCACAGATTTATAGCTCATTGGAAAAATAGTATGATGCTATTCTGATAAAATGTCAGACAACATGCCGGAAACTCAATGGTGTCAACAGTCAGTGGGGTCTCTTGTGCGTCATTTAGGTCTGTCATGCTGTCTTGTAATGGTTCCTATCATAGAACACAAAAATGGAAATGAAATGAAAATGTAGATACGAGACCAGCCTAGGAGAAAAATATGTCAGTGATGTGTGAAGTTTGGTTGGGTATGGAGATGTCAAGCAAGGATGATGGCTACAGAAAGGATGTTAAAATGATTCATAGGAATGGATCAAATAGCTTTCTGTTTAAAAAAAAAAACAATAAAAGGACCCCATTGGGGCCAGAAACTGATAAGATGATGTCTTGAATAATGCAGAATATGTTGAGGCTATAAAAGCCAAAGGAAAGTCATTAATGGAAAATCAGGTGGCTCAACTATGACAATAACAATTTGTCTATGCTTCGAATTTTGGAGTGGGACAGTTTTTGATGTTTATGAAGTTTTTCCCTTCTGGAACTTTGCAAATTTTCACTTTGATATTATTTTCACAGTGTACCCCAATTCAATTTCTTGGTGAACCCAACAAAAACACCCGTATTTATGAGTTATCTGGGACTTTGGTTATTTTGTTTAATGGGGCTAAGAACTTACCGGCCCGCCGACGACCTCTACTGGCTCAGATGGTGACTCTCCTGCTTCCTTTGTTCTCATGTCAACAGAGAAGCTCTTCTTTTTCAAGTCTACTCTGTCGATGTCTTCGATATGGCGTCATTGCTAACGTCATCCAGTTTGACAGCCGGATCACCACAGCTAGGCAGGGGGAGGCCATCTGTCAATTAGCATGACATCAGCAGTGATGCCCTGTCGACAGAGAAAAGAGGAAGAGAAGAAGCAGCTCTGTCAATGTTACTAGAAATATAAGAATCGCTTGCATTTTGTGGCCTCGTAAGAAAAAATAAGCAAAGTCTCGGATGACCTCTTAAATATGTTTAAAGTGGCTGGACTATCAAAGATAATTTTCACCTATCCTTGTAATTGGATAGATACATTTCAGATCATGGTGGTTCCTGCTGGTGGGACCTCTACAAATCAAGAGAATGGCCCACGTAACCCATTTGGATAACGTAGTGGTTGCACATGTGCACATTTTTTCCATTTATTGTCCAATGGAGTCACTTGGATACACTTATCGCCAAAAGTGTTGGCACCCTTGAAATTGTTCCAGAAAAACAAGTATTTCTGCCAGAAAATTTGCAAAAGAAGAGGAGTCCAAAATTCCAGTTGAGAGGTGTAAGAAGCTTGTTGCTGGTTATAGGAAACGATTGATTGCAGTCATTTATTCCAAAGGGTGTACAACCAAATATTAAAGGGTATCTGTCACCCGAGGGTCCGGTCTGGTCCGATGGGTGTCGTGGTCCAGTTCTGTGCCTCCCAACTTCTAGCGATGATGTCCTCCTCCTGCTGCGGCTCCTGCGCAGGCGTACTATATTTGCCCTGCTCCGGGAAAGGTCAGAGAGGTCTGGCACCTGCACACTGCAGTACTTTACTCTGCCCTCAACAGGGCAGATAAAGTACGCCTGCACAGGAGCCGCAGCAGAATTAAGGAGGAAGACGTCATCGCTAGAAGATGGGAGGCGCAGGACCAGACCGTGACACCCATCGGACCGGACCTAACCCCCGGGTGAGTATAATCTAACTCGTTTTTCTTATCTTTCAGGTTACATTGGGGGCTTATCTACAGCATTACTGAATGCTGTAGATAAGCCCCTGATGGGGGTGGCCGCAGCTCATAGGCCAAAAATGAGGTTACAGATTCCCTTTAAGTTAATATTTTAATAGTTTGTCCCATTATCTTGTGGATGGATGGTAAAAGTCTAACCACTTTGAGAACATTGAGCGTAATCTTTGAATTTATTTGCACAGTATGAATTGTGTTCTTCAGATCTTTATATATATTTAATATTTATATATATTTAATATATAACAGGCCAGTTACCAAACCATTGTTATCTGGGTAATTGTAACTGACAAGCTTACAGACTGCACATAAGACCAAGCCTCAAAGCGTGCAGAGCTTATAGACTTGATGACCCATGTAGAATACATTTTCATTGAATAAATACATAATTTATAAACATTTATTGAACTTCAATTAATAATAGATGGCCACTGCCATGATAGTCTCGGATCTGCTCCAGTCTCAAGCCATCCTCATTAGCTCCCACGATTCAAAAACTCCACAGTAGGTGAAGGCACGCCGTCTTTCCTCCAAATCGCTTCTCGGCATGTCTGGGTCACCAGCTTTGTGATAAATCACAGTAAATTAGTCCTAAATGTATAGCTACAGCAGCAAAAAAAAAATTATTGTCTTTGAATAAGAAAAATGTATTACTTTTTATGCCATCACGAAACTCAATCCAGTATTCATAATGGTCATATTATACGGGCACTTTGCAATCAAGGGGTTGGTTAAAACTGAATAGCTACAACTCTTTCCATAAGGCTGTCTGATCGCACATCTTATGTTGGAGCATTTTTGTAAAATTATATCTTAGATTTTTTAATGTACAAAAAAAGCAAAATGCATCTGAAACCTTCATGTAATCACTACAGTTGAAAAGTTATGTACATATCCATGTGCAGTTATATGTTTAATAAAAGCATATTTTTTATTTCTAATTATTTTTCAAATAGGCAATTAAAAAAAAATTTGAACCATTTAGTTTCAGTTTCTGCAGCCTTTATTCACAACTATACATAGTTGGCTGCAGAATATGTTTGTAAATCTAATCTGTCTTCTCCTTAAAGGAAATCTGTCACCAGGTGTTTTGCTACCTCATCTGAAAACAGCATAACATAGAAAAAGAGACTCTGATTCCAAAAATGTATCACTTGAGGGCAGAGCAGAGTCCTGCATTGCGCAGGCGCTGGACCTCTCTGACCTTTCCTGGCGCCTGCGCACTGCAATACTCTGCTCTACCCTCAACAGGGCAGAGCAGTGCACCTGCGCAGGAGCCGCGATGGGAAGCAAAGAAGAGGATGTCATCGTTAGAAGATGGGAGGCACCGGACCACGACATCCATCGGACCAAAACCGGACCCGTACCGCCCCCCTGGTGAATATAATATAACTTGTTTTTCTTCTCTTTCAGGTTACATCGGGGTCTTATCTGCAGCATTTCAGAATGCCGTAGATAAGCCCCTGATGGCGGTGCCGGCAGCTGATAGTCACAAAAATAGGTGACAGATTCCCTTTAATTCATTGCCAAAACTAAAAGTGTCCCACTGGGTGGTCCCATCAAGGTAACCTTTGACCGTATGCTACAGTTGAACATATGAATATAATATAGGGTGGTCCTGCATGCATAACCACTTATAGCATTGTCTCATAAAGGCAAGAAAAAGTAATTTCACATATCAATCATTGCAATGAAAGGCCACCATGTAATATATGGAAAAGTAAAGCCTGCTAGAACTGAAGGAAGACTTAGGGCTTCCTTATACATTAGACTAATATCAGCTAAACCCACCATTACAGATGGGTTTAGACAACTATGTAAGGGTGCGCCGGACAACTGATTGTTGAGGAAATTAAAGATCCAGCATGTCCGATTTTGGACTGCTGATCCATTTATTCTCATGGATTTAAACCTGGTGGATGCTCTTTGAGAGTGAACACTGGCACGCTTAGATGAATGAGGGCTCCTGTGTATGTGGGATCCAACTGAGATGGCTGTTGGCCAAACGATCGGCTGAACAATAACCATCTGATGTGTATAGCGGACATCAGATAAATGTCCTGCCTTACTAAAAGATGAGGTCCTAAGGACTGTCTTCTACAATGTATGTATGCCTTTATGATAGAGCACATGCATAGGGGTTGATTAGATAATTCCATTCCAAGGCAGCCTACAAAATAACCATTGCCGTGGGACAAAATAGTCATAGAGAAAGCAGGTGGAGACTAGATGGACCTACAGGGACCAGCAGCTCTGCAACTTCTTTTGTCTAAATATAAACATGTGCAATATGTTCTTATCATAGAATTTGTACTTACTAAATGTCATGATAACTTTACGAATGTACATCTCTGAAGAATCAAAATTACTTTTTAAATTTGCTTGGTCCATATCTTGATGTAAATGCATTAATCTTGTTATTATATGTCCTGAAACATGCAGTTCTGGGAGAAATACTTAAAAAAGAAAAACAGTTTAAGTGCCAAGAATTCAAGCAGACCAGATGGCCACTTGAGGGGCCATTAGATGGGGGCAATGTATGTTTGTAAAGTTTAGAAGGTTGGCGTTCTTTAATCAACAGGATAATCTGCTTCAGCTTCTAATATTTATCTGGGGTTTTATCAGCACTTGCTCGCATAAAATGGATAAAAGTATGTGCCCCCTCCACGTTAAACCTGCAGGAGATTTTCTGACCTCTTATTCTAAATTCGATTCCACATGCATTAATACAAATGCTCTTCTGGGAAGACTGTCTACATGATTTTGGAAGTTTTCAATGGGAATGTTTGCCCATCCATCCAGAAGAGCATTAGTGAGGTCAAACCCTGATGAGAGGACCGAGTTCATAATGTCTGTTCTAGTTCATTCCAAAGGTGTTTAATGGGATGGAGGTCCGGGCTCTGGGCAAAATGTTTGGAACTTCTATTTAGATTAATAGAGAGAACCATCCATACATGGTCATAAATCCATTTTGGCCAGAATACAACTGGATCCCATTCTCAAATTAATTGCGTGGTCTCAACGGTGAAACATTTTTGGCATATTCAATGGCTATGCCATAATTGTCCAAAATGAGATAAGCCCTCAAAGGGAGCACTTACTTTTCACATAAGACTGTGTTATCGGGTTCTTATCATGATAGTTTAAAGAGGCAGACCGGGCTCCCGGTACCTGCATTGAGCCGAGTCGGGAACTGTTGAGGCTGCGTCCTATGTTGCCCGAGGGGAAGACATACTGTAGGGGACAGTACAGTCCCCATGAACCAGGGGCTTGGCTAAACCATAAGCAAAGTTGAAAGTGGGAGAGCACAGCAGGGTGAGCAGCACGCTCCGCACCCGACATCTCTTGGACACTCGGGCGGGACGGTGAGATTGGAGAGCACCGTGCGCCTGGCTGAAAGTGACATCGTGCTCATGCAGAGAGATGAGAGATGGCTGCAGGACATTAAGTTGTGATCTTCTCTGCTGCCAGAGCATAGCATCCCACACTTGACACCAGGACTTCAGCAGCTCTCTTTCTTTAGCTGTACAGGATAATGAACTAGGGGCTCAGCGCGTAAAACCGGTGACCGCCCGATGCTGCCAGAAGTTGGACCATTATCTTTGGAACCCCATCTCAAGACTCTTCTCTGGCCGTTCCCGGTACCATAACCCCCATCGGATCACCGGCAGCGGAGAACCTTAAAGACACGATAAGTTTGATTACTGGGCTGATGTTACATTAGATTTTCTCCTTTTCAATGTAACTGTTTTCTCCCTGCGAGGAGTTTCTCTATTATTCCAATAAAATTGTTAACTTGTTCACCCTTGCTCTGTCTCCCTTGCGTCACTGCATCCCGCAACCTGCCTACAGTAGTATGGTAAATGTCTAATGGTATATCGGGCAGATAATCCCAGCACAGTAACCTCGCCTAGCTTGTGTCATTGCTTATGTCTCTTAATGGATATTGCACTATTTTTCTCATAGTGAATTTGAACCATCTTTGTAAAAGCAGCAAAAAATGTGATTCTATGTAGAAAGTGATTAGATTAATGCTCACCAAACGCTATTAGATAACGGGAAGACCAGAGGTAATCACATTAGTGCAGACGAGGAGTCAGTGTAGGAATGAAGAACATATTCCGAAACATTCACCTCCGTCACACAGTTCCATTATACCCAGCTATTTACATTGCTCTGAGGACCCATCCTTCACAGTCGACACTCAAGGAAGGAATGCGATTGTAGTTGGCATGCCCTCGTACTATCCCAGATGGTTGTTTATTACAGAAAATAAGCCTTCAAACAACAGTGCCCCCGACTCTCTGTTTTGGATTCAGGCAATACGTGTTTATTACAGTTAAAATGAAATGTATCGGTGCCTCTCCAAGATTTTCTTTGATCGATGGCCATGCCAAGGGCAAAAAAAGTTGCAATCATAAATGACTTAACCAGAAAAAGTGGTCTCTAATTAGAAAATAGACATAATCCCCAGCTGCCACGTCAACATCTTCACTGGCTTGTGCTAATGCCGGGATTTTTAAGGAATGGAGCATTGGGAAAAGAAAAATAAATCTAACATGCAGTGAAAATACAAAGAAGTTAAATATATCTATAGGAAAATGTCAGAAATAACATCCAGGCATCGATTCTAGCACAGAATAGACTTATCATCTAGCACTGAGCAAACATAACAAATAAAACTACCTTCCTGATCAAAATAATACTTTGATCAGAACATTTTACTTTGGAATTATTAATTTTTGAATCTGTAATTTTTGTTCCAATTTTACAGTGCCAAGTTTCTCAACGGTCAGTATGTGGTATTAGCTCAAATTACTTGAATGCTACAATACCAGACTGAGCTGATGAACAAGCGTGGATCTGTTACTGAAAAAATTTATGAATTTTCTTCAATCATTCACGCAAAATTTCACGTGTAAAGGTATGTTCAGACTTTGTTTATTGATATGGATTTTCTTGGACGAAAATTCCTTTAAAAAATGTTCAAAGCTATTTTTTGTGCATTTTTATGTGCTGTTGACACATTTAGCTTGGAGGGTGTTTTGAAAATGTGAAAATTTTGACGTTGTTTTTCAGTCAAAAATGGCTCAAGAATTTTTGTAACCATGGGGAAAAAATAGCAACATGCGCACTAAAGGAGTGTCTTCCCTTTTGATGTAAAAGAATGTTCGGGGAATGTTCACACAATTATTTTATGTGGAATTTGGAGTGACTTCTGCTGCAAGATCTAAATCAAAAACCAATTCAAATATTCTTTCAATAAGCTTCGTTTTTATGTCAATGGCAAAACTCGTCTGTAGCGCACGTATAGTTTTGTTATTTTTTATGTATTTTTTCCTCTTTTAAAAAGAGCATTTCTGCATAAAAAAATACTCCAGATTTGAATGCTGAATCAACTTAATCAGATTAATGTCCCAATGAACAAAAATGTTAGAAAAAACATATAAAAATGCTTAAAAAATATTGGTTTCTCATTGTGATTTTTGAATGTTTATTTTTCGGTCTGAGAAATCTACAACCCACAGGTACTTTAGGTACTCGTACTGAGTTTTTGTCACATGTATTGTTTTCATACAGAAAAATTCACATCCTAAGGGTTTTTTCACATTTGAAGTTGATCCACTGAAAAATTTGCATCAAAGAATATTTAGAAAGCATCTGAACACAGTGTCAAACTGGGGTGGCAAGAGCAAACCAGTAACATTGACTCTGGGGGGCTCACTGTTCAGCTACATGCAAATATGACTTTCACAAATTTACTTCTGCTTCTAAATATTAATAAACTAGCCCTTGCCTCCTGCTGATTCCAACTCAAAAACATTTCCCGGTTCCATGCATTCCTTGACCATGAAATCACAAAAACACTAGTGCATGCCCTCATCATTTCCCGCCTCGACTACTGCAACCTACTACTCTCTGGCCTCCTCTCTAGCACTCTGCACCACTTCAATCCATCCTAAACTCTGCTGCCCAACTAATCCACCTGTCTCCCCGTTATTTCCCAGCCTCTCCTCTCTGCCAGGCCCTTCATTGGCTTCCTATCATCCAGAGACTCCAGTTCAAAATCCTAACAATGACATACAAAGCCATTCATGACCTGTCTCCTCCATACATCTGTGACAAGGTCTCCCGGTACCTATCTACACACCACCTTTGATCCTCTCAAAATCTCCTTCTCTGGTCCCCTCTCATCTCTTCCTCCCACAACCAGACTTATCCCGTGCTTCCCCTATACTCTGGAACGCTCTACCCCAATACATCAGGCTCTCACCTACCATGGAAACCTTCAAAAGGAACCTGAAGACCCACCTCTTCTGACAAGCCTACAACCTGCAGCGATCCTCAGTCTCCTGAACCACCGCACGACCAACTCCACCCTCTCCTAGTGTATCCTCACCCATCCCCTGTAGACTGTGAGCCCTCGTGGGCAGGATCCTCTCTCCTTCTGCACTTGTTTGTGCCTTGTTTTGCTCATGTTTATTGTACTTGCATATATCTACCCCGTTCACATGTAAAGCACCATGGAATAAATGGTGCTATAAAAATGTATAATAATAATACAGTCATATGTTAAAGTTTGGGCACCCCTATTAATGTTAACCTTTTTTCTTTATAACAACTTTGGTTTTTGCAACAGCTATTTCAGTTTCATATATCTAATAACTGATGCACTCAGTTATATTTCTGGATTCAAATGAGGTTTATCGTACTAACAGAAAATGTGCAATCTGCATTTAAACAAAATTTGATCAGTGCAAAAGTAAAGGCACCCTTATCATTTTCTTGATTTGAACACTCCAAACTACTTTTTACTGACTTCCTGAAGCACTAAATTGGTTTTGTAACCTCATTGAGCATTGAACTTCATAGCCAGGTGTATCAAATCATGAGAAAAGGTATTTGAGGTGGCCACTTACAAGTAGTTCTCCTATTTGATTCTCCTATGAAGAGTGGCATCATGGGCTCCTCAAAACAACTCTCAAATGATCTGAAAACAAAGATTATTCAACATAGCTTTTCAGGGGAAGGATACAAAAAGTTGTCTCAGAGATTTAACCTGTCAGTTTCCACTGTGAGGAACACAGGTACAGTTCTTGTTAAGCCCAGAAGTGGCAGGCCAATAAAAATATCAGAAAGGCAGAGAAGAAGAATGGTGAGAACAGTCAAGGACAATCCACAGACCACCTCCAAAGACCTGCAGCATCATCTTGCTGCAGATGGTGTCACTGTGCATCGGTCAACAATACAGCGCACTTTGCACAAGGAGAAGCTGTATGGGAGAGTGATGCGAAAGAAGCCGTTTCTGCAAGCACGCCACAAACTGAGTCGCATGAGGTATGCAAAGGCACATTTGGACAAGCCAAATACATTTTTGAAGAAAAATTTGGTGGAGGTTCCATCATGCTTTGGGGCTGTGTGGCCAATGCCGGTACCGTGAATCTTGTTAAAGTTGAGGGTCACATGGATTCAACTCACTATCAGCAGATTCTTGACAATAATGTGCAAGAATCAGTGACGAAGTTGAAGTTACGCAGGGGATGGATATTTCAGCAAGACAATGATCCAAAACACCGCTCCAAATCTACTCAGGCATTCATGCAGAGGAAGAATTACAATGTTCTGGAATGGCCATCCCAGTCCCCAGACCTGAATGTCATTGAACACCTGTGGGATGATTTGAAGCGGGCTGTCCATGCTCGGCGACCATCAAACTTAACTGAACTGGAATTGTTTTGTAAACAGGAATGGTCACAAATACCTTCATCCAGGATCCAGGAACTCATTAATAGCTACAGGAAGTGACTAGAGGCTGTTATTTTTGCAAAAGGAGGATCTACAAAATATTAATGTCACTTTTATGTTGAGGTGCTCATACTTTTGCACCGGTCAAATTTTGTTTAAATGCAGATTGCACATTTTCTGTTTGTACAATAAACCTCATTTGAATCCATCAGTTATTAGATATATGACACTGAAATGGCTGTTGCAAAAAACAAAATTGCTATAAAGAAAAAAGGTTAACATTAATAGGGGTGCCCAAACTTTAACATATGACTGTACTTTGTTGAATGAATGATGAGATTCAACTTTTGCCTGTACATGGGGAAACAAATGTAATGGATTAACTATTGCTCATGTTGGGCAGTATAAGACTGACTCCTTTATAGTGGCCTACCGGAGAATTTGCCTGTCCTCCTGTGGGCCAGTCTGAGCCTTTCAGAAATGTTGAATGTTGACTTCAAACCACGTGTGAACATACGCTAATGTGTTCTGTGCTTCTTATGTTTATGTGATCTAAAATGTTCCATAATTTCATAATAATAATAATAATAATAGTAATGTTTTTTATCATATGTAAATGTCATAGCAAAGATTCTTGCTCCAATCTCTCCTTACAATGATAAAAAAAATCTGCAATTATGTTGAGCCTCTGGTTAAAGATCAAAAATGAATCTCTGGTGTGACAATACTCAGTATAAATAGCAGGAACTAGAGTTGAGCGACTTTAGTCGGATCGGGTTTCATCCACTCAATGCCGACTTTTATTCCCCATTGACTTGCATTGGGGTCGGGTTTCGGACGAAACTCCGACTTTTTTTCCCTAGTCGGACCAGTTTCATCTGAAACAAATTTTGTTTCATGAAACCCGATCCGACCAAAGTCGCTCAACTCTAGCAGGAACCCACTCAGGGGTTTAAATACCTTAATAGTCTTAACACCTTCAGCTATTAACTCCCTAGTGGACCATATGAACAACCAGGCGTATCTCATCTGTACTGAGGATCATGGAGGAGTTTATAAGCTCTTATACCACCAGATGTTAATACAGGGAGTTCTAGCCACCGGTTTTATCCTCATAGAGAGGAGACAAACTGATCTGACAGTTCTCTGCTGGTACTTTCCACAAATGTCATGACAAGTTAGGATAAATATGCTGCTTATTGCACACACTGTGTAATGTTGAGTTTTGGTAGCTTCAGAAACCCATTGAAGATGTTGTAAAGGATTAGAAGAACACGGTTTCTTTCTTCCAAAAGTAGGACCATTTTTGTGCATAAGTTGTGGGTAGAGATAAGCAATTTTTTTTATTTCAAATTCACCTGTCTCATCAATTTGTTTTTCTGAAAAAAATATTTCAAAAGTACTGCAAAGCCTTGACATTCTGAGATCTCCTAGAACTGGATCCAACCCATTCCAAGTTCATTAATGCAAATACAGGCTTAGTAATATCAAAGAGACCTCAACATATAAGGCCATAGGGTTTTAATGTCCATGGCGGTACCTGTCTTCTCTCTTTTTACTTTTGTTACCCGACAGCGCCATACTTTTGCTGCAGCAATGCGGGGCAACAATATAGTCCTGTTTAATTCCTGGGTTGTTCAACTCAGCCAAGGAATGTTGGAGTTAATTTCTTGTCCATTTAGTACTACTCCTTCCTGTGAGCCCTGCGCGGGGGGCTGCTCTTCAATTAAACTCCTGGACCTCTAGCTCCCGTTGTCAGTTTTTATCGCTTTTTATCTGGTCTAGTCCTAAGTGCTCTGTTTCTGCAGTTTTAGTGGTTATTTCTCTTTTTGACCTTGGCCCATTTTCATACTTTTCTTTTGGCTGGTGATTTTGCCCCTTTACCACCTTACTAATTCTGATTCAGGTACCTGACTTTCCTGCCAGCCCGCTCCATCGGTCAGCAGCAACTCTGAGGACTGAACCTAGAGTCCCTTTGTAAATCTCGATCTCTATATAAAAGTTAAAATGTGAAGGCCAGTGTTACCCTCACACCTGATAATCAAAATAACTAATGCAAAGCCCATTTACGGAGACCCTCTTTAGAGTTGCCAGGTGACCACGGACAGCGCCAATATTACATTGGTAAATGAATGGAAACCAGTAATACAGTGATTTTCCTATCTATCGCTATCCTTATCAGTTAAATCTGTATAACTCTCTTTTCTTCACACACTAATCATCTCCTTTGCTATGCTGTCACACACCACTAGTACAGTTTGCTCAGTGTTTTATATTTTTTTCTCCTCATGTCTATGGCTAACGTGTGACCTCTGAAGACCATTCAGTCTTCAGATTCACCCCGAATTGGCTGCTGTATTCCTTACCCCAGCTTTTATACAGAATATACCAGACCCTATTAATTGGCTGTAATATGTGATACAATAGCTTTTTTGATACATGTTTTTAGTATTTTGCTGTTGTTTTTAGTCAAGACAGTGTACTTTTAGCTAAACTACTTTGATTGTAGGGTATTTGTATATTTTTATGTGTAATTGCAATATGCATTTGTAGTGACCCAGTCCAGAGTGTGTCTGTCCCTTTAAGTAATACTGAATTTTGAGTAGCTTCTGTACACTACAGCTCACTCTCTAACTGGCCCTCAACATTATTTGTGAGCTGTAATTCTCCATTTCTAATCACCTTCATTTTAGATGCAAAGCATTTCTCGTTTGCTGTGTTCTGTCGCCATCTATTGGTGAAAGTGTACAATGACAATTATTGTTTTGTAAGAATCTGAGATGTGAATTCGGTCTCCTATTGGCCAGCTCCTAGTCACGTGGTCAATAGGAGGAGCTGTTTTGCCAGGCAATTCTAGAATGTTCAGTAGTCTGAGGGATGCCTTCAGGGAGAGGAGTACACATATGGAGGAGGTTTTTACCTCAAGATCTCCTGCAGGCATAAAAGCCTGAGTTCCCTCTAACCTGTACAGAAATCATTCTATTGCTGACAGGATTCACCACATCTAAAGAATTGCCGACAGGATTCACCACATCTAAAGTCTTTTTGACAGGATTCACATCTAAAGTCTTTTTGACAGGATTCACCACAGTTTCTACATTCAACTATAAGTACTTGTAAATGTGCCGTGACACAATGTGGAGCTAACCCCAAGTACAGGTCTGTAACCTCTAATTGCTGCATCTATCTCCCTCTGTAAAATACCAAAAGACGCTGTCCAGTGCTCTTAAAGTTCCAGACCCTAATCACATCTCAGCATCTAAGTGTGAACTGTAATTACCGTGGACTACCCATGAGAGACTGTTCCTTATTTGTTCCAAGTTATAATTCCTGTTCCTGCTGAAGTAAAAGCAACTGTTATCCCCAAGACCGGTGTGTGTCATAATTCCTTCAGCTGCGGACACCGTGTGGGGGTGGATAGCAGGGAACGTTCAGCCTGGCCATTACAGATTTGCTTGGTAGTATGCACAAGCATATGTTAATAGGGGTAGGGGTTAACATTAATTGTGATATCCATTGGGATAAGCAGTCAAAAGCAAACATGTCAAAACATATGCCAGGTTGGAAAAGGAGCAAGTTAAAAGGCATTGTTTCTCATTGGTACACTACTTCGAAAATAAGAGCAGTATGGCATGCACCAATATAGACCGAGACTCCGAGACCCAAGTCCAGGATGATGATGCCACAGTCATGTCCCTTTCAGCAAATACTGTGCACTATTACATGTCTACACCGTGATTAAAGTTTTCCATTATTGCAACTTTCTTGGCCTTTGTGCCCTTTATTTTGTATTCCAGATTTCATTTCTCATGAAAACCTCATAAAGAAATTATTAAGAAAAAAACATTATTTATGCCCCCTGCATCAGAATATAGTCTTCCAAATAGGACACCGAATGCAGAAATTTTGTCACAGAAAACCCTGGTGTCATCTCTCCATACTGTATAAATGATAGTTAAAACATTTTAGTCTGAAAGAATAATTCATTATAAAGTATGTATAATTTAAGAAAAAAAAATAAAGAAATTTGAGACTGTGATTATCCTGATAGAGCAAGCAGTCTACAATCAAATTGTCACGGTTCCATCATTCACTATGACCTAGGGACGCTGTGACTGATAGACCAGTTGTCCAATCTGATGCTGGGGCATGCTGAGCTTTCTGCATTTTGATCGACAGCCCTGATGATCAATCTGGCCAAGCCTGCGGGACTTCCTCCAGGTGCCTCTTGTCCTTGATAACTTGCTAGCTATTTAGCTGGCTATCTGTGAGCAGACTATTGTCAGCTGTAGCCAAACTCAGTTATGTGTGTGCTTTGCTCTGAGTCTAATTCCCTGATCTTGTAGCTAGACCTAGGATTTGTCGTGACTATTGTGTGTTATCCCTTTTGCTCTTGACACTTTATGACCTCAGGTACCAGACCCCAGAATTTTCATCTGACTATTGACTATCCGTTTGTCTCATCCTCTTATTTGGAGGGAAACTTCTGGAATTTGAACCCCAGACTGTTACTTGACCATGCTTTTGTATTGCCCCCTTGTACTACGAGCCCTCCTTTTTTTTGCCCCCCTCCTGACTACACTGTTTCACAGCTTATCCATGAATAGGGAGTCAGCATCACACAAATGACATAAAAACAAAAACTAAGCTAGAAATTACCCCACATTTCAACATTAGAATCCTTACATATAAAATAAAAAAAATCATTATTTTGAATTAATATCTCATTTTTTTCTGAAATTTGACAATATTTACTTGTATAAAAACTGAAATGTAAAAACTTCCTGAATTTATTCATTTTGCAAGATTACATTCTGAGACCTGTGAGGGCAGTTTTTGGCTGCAGACATGATGTGGGGTCTACGGCTGTAAAGTCTGTGGTCAATTTAAAACCTCATTCAGACATCTATTTTTTCACATAAGTGAAAAAAAAAATAGTTTAGATTTACATTAGTGCTTTGTATCATATTTCCATCAATGTTTCATCAGTTTAACTAAAAAAAAAAAAAAAAGAGTAATTCTTAGGCATCTCTCTTTACCAAACCATTTGGGCATTTGGGAACATCTCACAATGCCATTTAAATGTTTTTCTTTTACATCAAACAAGAAATGTCCTTCCATTTCCAATAAAAAAAAAGTCTTACAAAAAATAAAAAAACAAAATTAAAGCACAAAACATCATTTTTTCTTAATTTTTCCAAAAACATGATTTCGTTTTTGATGTAAAAAATAAATAAAATAGCACAAAATATAAAAAAAAATCAAAAAAACAGAAACAGGGATCTACAACTAGGATTCTATTCCAATAATTTTATTACGTAAAAAAAGTTTTTTTTAGTAAAAATTTGCATGTTTTACCAGTCAGATAAAAGATATTTAAGCTAGTAATGGTATACGTACAGACTACAAAGTCCATTTCTCTCAGCACTAGCTTTAAGCGACACTTAATACACGGAGACCTTATTCTGCAAACATAAAAGTTTATTTCCCATGATACCCTGCAGGAAAAAAGTACACATTGATTTATTGAAAGTTTTCATCTCTTATGCAATAATAATACATGGTAGGGATATGTCTCTACACGCTCTTTAATGTTTTACGGATCAATGTAAACTTGACAGTTCATACCGGGATGTGTTCCTAACTCACACTGATAGCATTGCCGATGAAGTCGCAATGCAAACAGAGCCGGTGCCTGCACAGTTCTTCCTCGCTCCCATAACATAACATTCTTATTTCTGGCTAAGACAATTGATTTTAAAGCAAACAGTAGGTTATCGAGGATTTTAAGGTCAGGAAAAGATTCAGAAACCCAACATTCGTCTGAGACTTTATCATCTCGGTATTTCGCATCTAGCCCTGTTCGTCAGTACTCAACCATCTGTTGTTCGGTACAAAGCTCCTCTTCCTGGCGTTGCCCTTAACCAAAATCTTGGCTTAAATAAAACTTTTTTTCAAATAATCATCATGTAATACTAATAACTCAACATGTCATCGAGTTTACTTCATGCCAGCAAAGGGACAAACTTGATAAGTTGATCAATAATTTGTCATAAAAATGTAGACACCAATTCATCAAAACAATTTTGCCAGAAAAAAATTTCTTGGAAAAGTTGTAAAATTTTGACCCAACTTTTTCCCTCCAGCTTCTCCGGTTGGGATGGGGGTGTCATGTCACAGCTCATCTAATTCATGATGTTGTGTCGTTCTCTACACCAAAAATCTTACTCTAGTTTGGTATTGGAGTAAAATTTCTGGCATAGCACACACCACTCTTCAGACACTCCATATTCATGAAGAGGCATGCACCTCTTCATGAATCTGGAGTGACTTTTTCCACCAAGCCCCTTCATCAAGAGCTAAAAGAGAATTTTGGATGAATCAGAGCTGGAAACTTTAACTTAGTATAAATATCACGGTTCTCCTGAATTATAGTGTAGTTTTGTTGTTTTTTTGTTCTAGTGAAACATTTCACCTCTTCCCTTTACTTAACACTAGTCTTATTAGCCAATGGAGTCCTCGACTCTTTTTGTTTGGGAGTCTTCCTGAGAACCACGAAAAAAATCTTTAAAAACTATATATACTGTGGTGTAGTAACCACTATGTCCGCTAGGGAGCGCTGTGTGGAGGTTCCAAGGGAGAGGATGAGTGGCAGAATCCTGAAGGATGGTTGTGCATCTCAAAGGGGGTGGCTTTGAGATTGAGACTTAGTTATGTGTATTGATCATCAATGGTATTGCTGAGGTCTTATTTCAAGGTATAAGGGAGAAGTCTCTAGGTAACTTGGGAGTTGGGCGGGCCAGCTACCTACAAACCCACCCAGGGGTGTGTCTGAAAATGCCTGTAGTAAAAGACTATGTGAGGGTGTTAAGAACCTGTGATGAGGTCATAGTCACGTGACCCGGTGGGTGTGGCTATAGACCATATAATGTGGCCAGGGTAGGTCACATGTGGTGACTGCTGGGACCTGGTTGGTCCAGAGTGGAAGGTCCCGTGAGGAGGAATGTCTCCTGGCTAACAGCCTGTGTGTGGCTGGGTGTAATGGCTGCCAGAGCCTGAAAGTTCCCTGGAGGGATATGGACGTCTGCAGCCTGAGTGACGGAACCATGTGGAGACCCCTGATGTGGGTGTGATAAATGAGGCTAAGAGAGCCTGTATGCTGGACATTGAGCAACCTGTGTATGGATATTGCTGACAGAGGGGAACTCTGTAATGACCGCTATGCTGGTAATGCTGATATGAACTGTATGCTGATTTATGCTGAACAATAAACCACATGGACTGTGATGATATATGGAAATCCTGGTGCCGGATGTGTTTTTGTTCGCTGCAAGTGAGAATCCCCTAAGTAGATGACAGCGCTACCTCACAATGCATACAGGGAAGAGGGCGTCCATACCTAAGGAACAAAGGGGCATAGGTGAAGTGGAAAAATAATTTATTTATGCAAACCAAAATTATTCAGCACACAGAAAGTTCCGGCCCTGAATCCAGACATTCATCAAAATGGTGCGGATCGCAGTGGGGATAGAGAGTGGTAATATGAATGCAGCACTATGGTAAGTGTGACTGCCGTCACTGGTGGCGTGGCGCTGTCGCAACTAACATAGAGCTGCTTCCATGTCACCACTCTCCATCCTCACCATTCTGATAAATGTCCGGATTCAGGTCAAAACGTTAATTGTTCTGAATAATTTTGGATTGTATAAATAAATTCTCCACTTTATCGCAGACTCCAAAGTGCTGAGATTTTTTGTATAATTATGCTTACGGATTGGAACTGTATTCGAGCACCAACTTACGGAGTGATATAAACTATGAACGATTTCATCTTGGAGTAGAGGAAGCATCTCTTTTTTATTTTTAGGACGTCGGATATTCACTACTTCTCTTTCTTGACACTGTAATGAAGTGGAAGTGAACATTTCTATCCCGGATGAGGATAGCAAGCACGTCTGAAGATGTTTGATTCTGGGATCTTGATGTTGTGTCATACGCTCTGAATCAGGACTCAAATTGGCAATGTTTTTTATACTAAGACTACATTTACAATAGAATTGCTTTTCAATAACTGTGTTTTCGGATCTCTGCTTGAACAGGTCTTGTATTTATGAAATGTGAAACAAATGTTCTTGACAAAGGCAGCTTCACAGTGGATGACCTCCTACCTCCGCAGTCCACCTTTGCTATTCTGGCTTACTGACTGTATTTGTGTAAGTGCCTGATTTAAATTGATGGCACTTATTAAAAGTCATGTTTTTGTGGTGACTGAATAGTCAACACAGAAAAGATTTCTCAAGAGCTAACCTCCCGCAGGGTACTGTATTCCAACTGCGGCCACCGCTCGGGTTAAAGGCAGCGAAGCACTTTGACATCGCAAAAGCTTTTCCTAAATGATTCCATCATGACAATATCTGGAGGGGGTATTTAGCAAGAGCTAAACACTGAGAAATGAGTGTTAAAATAAATCTGTACTTCATAATCGAGTCTCAGACCAGAACTCATGATCAGATGAGGCAGATTTGAGATACCAGTGTTAAATGGAACATTAGACAGCAGTGTATAGACACACATGAAAAAGAGGTCATGCTCGGAGAGGAAACCATAGTCTGTTTACCTGTTTACTTGCTGGGACTCATCAAGAACGCTCTTGCTCAGGGAATAATCACACAATTATATATATATATATATATATATATATATATATATATACACATATATATATATATAGTTGAAAGAGACACAGAGTTATAGATTAGGAAGATCTGTGATTCATAATGACATACAGGTCAGAATGTGTGGAATAAGGATAAAATGTGAGATGGATTTTGTAAGTTTCTGAAAATCAGAACAAGCCAAGAACTCTGTTCAAAGATATATTACAGGTCAGGAAATGACAGATAAAGTATTTTTTTCTTGAAATTCAAAATTTTGATTCTCTGATAGCCTTAAAGAATAGTAAAAGATGTCTGGCCACAAACTAGTCATACTTAGGAGGCAACTCCAAGCCAGAAAGGCAGACAGCAAGAGATGATAGCATGGTGCCCCTGAGGGTTCAGTAGCCACAGAAGTACTGCACCTCCTCCTGAGGTGTAGTATCCCACTCTCCAGGTAAGATGGCAACACCTGACCAGCCTCCAACACCTGCATCCCACACAACATAGTAGTGTAGCAAAGCACCTTTGGTGGCTCCCTGCTAGGAACACGAAAAGTACTGGGAGGTGGGTGGAGATTAGATGCACAAGAGAGCGGGAGAATATTAGGAAAAGGTCAGTCTGTGAGAGAAGCTCCCCTGAGAGGGAAGGAGTGAAGGAGGTGCTGCAGCTGACTTCAGTGACCTGAAGCTGCTGGCATGAGAAAGAGAAACAGAAAGCCTGATTCTCCAGAAGGAAGAAAGATTAGTGCGGAACGTAAGGAGAAGAAGACAACTAAAGACTAGGGTCGGAGTGGAGCCCTTCCTCAAGTTCTAAGCGCATGACCGGGGTCCGGTCCCCAAAGTTGTATGGATACTGATGGTCCTGCAGCAGACACCGGAGGAATAGAAGTTGTCACCACTTTATTCCCAACTAAGACTTGGGGGCACAACAGCAACGTGAGTGAGCCGGGACTTGAAAGCAACGAGTCCCCGAAGCAGGCTACAGCTGTCTGCCGTACAAGTAGAGTTCTAAGGAACATCTGAGAGGAGGAACTTCAGTGTAACTCAGTACTGTGAGTACCTCAAATAAGCGCTAGTGAGGAGACGTTCAGAACAGGCATACGGAAGGGAGAGCTGGAAAGGTTAATTCCATCTGCCTGGGAGTTGGCTGAGCCCCTGATCTGGAGACCGCAGCATTGAAGCAGGCACCTGCCTGTGCCAAGAACGTGAGTAAAAGAACTGGAACTGCATTCATCTGTCTCATTGCCTCTTCCTGCGCCAACCCACTCAGCACTGCTACATCTCTGTGCCTAACACTGTACCATCTACTTCTCCTCACTATCTCCTCATTGGCCAACATCATCTACTCTGCCCTGGGACTACAGCCCTACCCATGGAGGGCTACAACATCATTGCTGCACCACATCATCTGTCCCAGAGAAGCAACCCTGCAGCGCTGGTCAAACTGACCAGAAACCACGGGTCGCGTAACAAATCATCTCAATGACTTTATCCCCATCACTTTACCCCTCGTACATGGACGCCCAGAGCCACGGATGGGGTCACCGCTACTATGACACTTCCCTCTGTGATACCGGCCCGGTACCGAGTACCCCACGGCCCTGGTGGGTGACCCAGTAGTATAAAAGAACCACATGAAGAAACTGTAATTCTGCAAGACTTGCATGTTTCCTTAAAAATAAAAAAGCTCCAGTCTCAGATTAGACAGCAAGTCTATAAAATAAAATTACCGGTAACTATGTTCTTTGAGATATCAAGAACATTGGTTAACTGGGAAGCAGCCACTAGTGAAGTTTTCTTCTACAGAGAACCTGCAGAGAAGTTGGACTGCTGTAGGATGTTGTCTAGCTATGTGCTCACGTTCCGTAGAATCTTCTCTAATAGTAAAACAGGAATATATTGAATTTCTTTGCTTTGAACCATTATATCATCACTGGAGTAGCCCTCAATCTCATGATGTCAAGATAGGAGCATAGGAAGTTGCTCAAACCCACATATGTGGTCCCTGAGGTTTAGCATGATAAATTTGTATCATTACTCAAATTATGTTAAGGACGCTAATGTCTCACGATACATATATAATACATAATCGCAACAAGCTATGAAAACTCTCAACAGACTGCAATTCACATCCCAACTAGTGATGGACGAGTGTGCTCATTACTCGAGTTTTCTGTGCATGTTCGGGTGTTCTCCGAGTATCTTGGACGTGCTCGTAAATTGTGTCTGAGTCCCCGCATCTGCATGATTTGTGGCTGGTAGACAGCCTGAATACATGTGGGGATTCCCTAACAAACAGGCAATCCCTGCATTTATTCAGGATGTCTAGCAGCAGCAAATCATACAGCTGCAGAGACTCGGACAACTCTAAATATTTTTCTAACTTCCTCTTATGAGCCTTGGTTGAGACTGCTGATTACATAAACTCCTGAATTCCTGTCTGTGATTGGCAGTTATAAGTTCTGTCTTACTTGGCCTATATCCCTATTTCTGTGATTACCCCTATTTCAGGTCTCGACTCTGCCTGGTGATTTTGTCCTTCATCTATGCGTTCTTTTTCACAATTCCTGTCAACCTGCTCTACCAGCCAGCAGTTACACTGTGAACTCAACCCAAGGTTCCTACCACATCCTAGTAAAGGTGTTAAAGAGTTAAAGCCAGAATACTTCTGGGATCTGATAGATGGAAACCCTATTTAGAGTTGCTAGATGACCACGAGCAGAGACACATTATACCTTCCCCAACACTAGAAATGAGCAAATTTGTTCGGATTTTGGCCCCGAATCTGATCGGTTCCGAACATATTCGGTAATTTCTACTTCCATTGACTCTAATGACGTTCGGCTGTGTTTGACGAATATTGCAAAAACAATATTCGAGTCCGATCATATTCGGAACAGAATCCGAACAAATTTGCTCTACTCAACACCACACTCAGTTATCATCCTTACTCACCATTTGTACATCCAGCTTACCAATTCAAGTGGGACTGCTTGAGTACTTTTCCAAATATTTGTTGTAAGGTTCTGTCACATAGTGAAAGTCGGTTTCTTCGTGATAGTTTCCAACAATACCTTATCAGAAGCATTTATTGTACTTTGGAACCTACTGTATATCATTATTACTAGTTTGGAAGTAAAGACCTATAAAAAAGCATTCCCATCTCAGACGTTTTTAGTATATGTAGATAACACTTACCTATTTGGAAAATTCTCCAGCTGGGAACCCTGGTAGAGACATTCTCAATACATGTTAATGGAAAGATGGCTGCTAGAGATGAGAGCATAAATGTAAGTGCAATTAGAGTAGAATCTGAATTCACCCAAATGCGGATTTGTTTTGTAATCAACTTCCACATGAATTCAGCAAAATGGCAGCCACTGGCAGCATTTCCCTGAACCTTGAAAGGCCATCAAAATGTAAAAAAAATGAATAAATTATTGTACTCACCTCACCGGAATTTCAACTCCTCACCGCCACCCTTCTGGTCTTCATCACCTCTTCAGATCGCTGTTGGCCATGCTGAAATCCTCAAGCCTCTCACGCTGGGCTGGGACTTCCAAGTTTGATAGGCCCGGAAGAATTCTATCCATGCAGCCTCCAAGGGAGCGATTCAAGTTGAAATGTCATGACGTAATGGTGTGTGCCATGACCTTTGTATGTGCTTGTGCAGAACCTTCCTGGCCTATCAAACCCAGAAGTTTTGTCTTAACATGAAAGCCTCGGGGATTTTAGCCTGGTCAACGGTGATACAGAGATGCAACAAGGAGCAGATGGGTTGTGGAGAGGAGTCGTGGAACCGGAGAGGTGAGTATAACGATGTTACATATTATGTTAATTATGCTGTGGATTCCGGATAAACCATAGAACACAAAAAAGGACAAATTTGAATTTTGCCTGCCTGATCCTCTCATCTCTAGGGGCTTTGTTTGCGTGCCACCTCTTCATTGAAGTTTTGAAGCAATAAAAAGAACCAAACTCTTCTTTCTTACCTTCTGTTGTAAATCCTGTAGACCACAATGGAAACGGTCACAAGCATGAGCAGTCAGCTCGCAAATGAACAGTATAGAGAAAGCATTTCTTGGCTATACACAAACAGAGGACAGCCAATCCCAGCTTTAAAGTTAAAAGATTCCAACTGTGAATTTGACATACTCTACATCTCGAGACTGGATTCAACGTTTAAAGATTTTTATGTTTTGTTTTTCTGCTTCACAATAAAATCTAACCATCAATCCTACATGAGGCAATAAGAAGTCATTTATCTTCTTCACCCTCACCCCAAGTGGTCCTTTGAATACTTACGGAGAAGGATGGACAACTCTGTTCTTTAGAATTTCCACCATCTATTTAGACCGTAACGTCATTTAGAAGATTTATTTGCTTTGAATTTATAGAGAACAGACCTTTTTGCTGTTATTATCCTAACGCAACTCATTCTACTTACTTGTAATACACTTGGTGTTTGCATATTATTGGGCTATTATTAGAGTTGAGCGACTTTTGCTTTTTTAGGGTCACGTTTCATTTCGTGAAACCCGACTTTTCCAAAAGTCGGGTCAAGCAAGATCGTCCGATTATAGGGAAAAGTCGGGGTCGTCCCGAAACACGAAACCCAATGTAAGTCAATGGGGAATAAAAGTCGGCAGTGAGAGGAGGACAGGAAACACACCTACAGTGCCCATTTGAATGTCAAAAGCATCAATTCTTCTTACTTAAGCTTGTCAACCTTAATTAACTTCATAATACAAGTTACGCACTGAAAAATGGGGGTTATTTGGCTAAATTTGTGGGGGGGAGGGCTGGCTGCAGGTTTTCATGTGCCCTGGGCGAAAGAGCGCCCCTTTAACACATACCACAACTCATCATGCTCCGATACGGCAGAGAAATAGCGGTATAGTACAATGAAAAATACCTCACTTTTTACATCTCATGACGAGGCCCATCTATTTCTCCATACAAAATCATTGGTCCCATATAATGTTTGAAACAGTATATGATGAGCTCCACATAATGCTACAGTATATGTTGGTCCCCATGGATGAAGCTCCACTGTCTTATGGGCCCAAATAATGCTCCAAACATAATGGGCCCCATTTCTACTGCTCTAGTGTATAATGGGCCCTGTAAATGCTGCTCCAGTGTCTGATGTCCACCTTTGGAATGTTCCAGTGTATGGTGGGCCCCATCTATCATTCTCCAGAGTATAGTGCTCCCCAAAAATTGCTGTCCCAACATAGAAAACAATCAAATAAGTCTCCTCGCTAGGGAATCCCTGTACTTGTCTGGACAGGTGCTGTAGCTTGCTTAACAGCTCGCCAGCCGTTCTCACGCCCAGTATGGATTGCACGTGATTGCACAAAGGTTAGAAAGGGTACCGTATCCCTGGATAACATGTATGGATAGCGTACACATTCAAAATATATGTCTATACAGCATGAGGCAGGCTCAGACGGTGTTAGGCCCAGTATGGATTGCACGTCATTGCACAAAGGTTAGAAGGGGTACCGTATCCCCGGATAACATGTATGGATAGCGTACACATTCAAAATATATGTCTATACAGCATGAGGAAGGCTCAGACGGTGTTAGGCCCAGTATGGATTGCACGTCATTGCACAAAGGTTAGAAGGGGTACCGTATCCCCGGATAACATGTATGGATAGCGTACACATTCAAAATATATGTCTATACAGCATGAGGCAGGCTCAGACGGTGTTAGGCCCAGTATGGATTGCACGTCATTGCACAAAGGTTAGAAGGGGTACCGTATCCCCGGATAACATGTATGGATAGCGTACACATTCAAAATATATGTCTATACAGCATGAGGCAGGCTCAGACGGTGTTAGGCCCAGTATGGATTGCACGTCATTGCACAAAGGTTAGAAGGGGTACCGTATCCCCGGATAACATGTATGGCTAGCGTACACATTCAAAATATATGTCTATACAGCATGAGGCAGGCTCAGACGGTGTTAGGCCCAGTATGGATTGCACATCATTGCACAAAGGTTAGAAGGGGTACCGTATCCCCGGATAACATGTATGGATAGCGTACACATTCAAAATATATGTCTATACAGCATGAGGCAGGCTCAGACGGTGTTAGGCCCAGTATGGATTGCACGTCATTGCACAAAGGTTAGAAGGGGTACCGTATCCCCGGATAACATGTATGGATAGCGTACACATTCAAAATATATGTCTATACAGCATGAGGCAGGCTCAGACGGTGTTAGGCCCAGTATGGATTGCACGTCATTGCACAAAGGTTAGAAGGGGTACCGTATCCCCGGATAACATGTATGGATAGCGTACACATTCAAAATATATGTCTATACAGCATGAGGCAGGCTCAGACAGTGTTAGGCCCAGTATGGATTGCACGTCATTGCACAAAGGTTAGAAGGGGCACCGTATCCCCGGATAACATGTATGGATAGCGTACACATTCAAAATATATGTCTATACAGCATGAGGAAGGCTCAGACGGTGTTAGGCCCAGTATGGATTGCACGTCATTGCACAAAGGTTAGAAGGGGTACCGTATCCCCGGATAACATGTATGGATAGTGTACACATTCAAAATATATGTCTATACAGCATGAGGCAGGCTCAGATGGTGTTAGGCCCAGTATGGATTGCACGTCATTGCACAAAGGTTAGAAGGGGTACCGTATCCCCGGATAACATGTATGGATAGCGTACACATTCAAAATATATGTCTATACAGCATGAGGCAGGCTCAGACGGTGTTAGGCCCAGTATGGATTGCACGTCATTGCACAAAGGTTAGAAGGGGTACCGTATCCCCGGATAACATGTATGGATAGCGTACACATTCAAAATATATGTCTATACAGCATGAGGCAGGCTCAGACGGTGTTAGGCCCAGTATGGATTGCACGTCATTGCACAAAGGTTAGAAGGGGTACCGTATCCCCGGATAACATGTATGGCTAGCGTACACATTCAAAATATATGTCTATACAGCATGAGGCAGGCTCAGACGGTGTTAGGCCCAGTATGGATTGCACGTCATTGCACAAAGGTTAGAAAGGGTACCGTATCCCCGGATAACATGTATGGATAGCGTACACATTCAAAATATATGTCTCAGGAGGCAGGCTCAGACGGTGTCAGGCACAGTATGGATTTGACGGCCCAGATTACACATCGGAGGAGCAGGGAGAGGTAAAGATTGCAAATGCTGGGGCCCTGGCCAAGCAAGGGGGGCCCACTCGTGGGCGTCGGTACTGGCACTGGGCCCCTCATAGTACAGCGGTGTGTCTGACGGCGGGTGTGCACCACCACCGTCAGAGACACTTGATTGCACTATGAGGGACCCTGTGCCAGTGCCCGCGCCCAAGAGTCGGCCTACCCACCTGTCCAGGGCAACGGCACTCGCACGGTGTCGTGCGCTAGGTGGTGACCCCGGCCATGGGGGGGAGGCAGCACAGTTAGGGAGTTTGTTGATGTTGGACATTCAACTGATGCAAAAGGCGAAATAGGTGAAGTACCAGGAAGAGGTGGACCAAAGCAAGCCATTTTTCTGTCACCCTATGTGTCATCAGGGGAAGGTGGGGCAAAATCCTTGGAAACCCATGCGTGGTTCATTTTAATGAAGGTTAGATCATCCACATTTTGGGTTGACAGACGGGTCCTTTTTTCTGTCAGGATTGATCCAGCTGCACTGAAGACTCTTTCTGATAGCACACTTGCAGCTGGGCAAGCGAGCTCCTGTAAGGCATATTGGGCCAATTCAGGCCAGGTGTCCAGTTTAGCGGCCCAATAGTCAAAGGGGAATGACCTGTGTGGGAGAACATCGATATGGGAGGAAAAGTAGTTTGTAACCATAGTTGACAACTGCTGTCTCCTGTCACTTTCCATCGATGCAGTATTACCAGTTGTGTGAGCGGTATTTGAAAAATCAGTCCACAACATTGTCATGAAACCCCTGTCTCCAACGCCACTTCTGCTGTGTGCACCACGAACACCTCTGCCAAGCTGCCCCCGGCCCGTACGGCTCGTGTGAGAACCATCACCGCTGCTGTGTGCTGGGAATGCCTCAAGCAACCGATTTACCAGAGTTGCTTGTTTATTAGCCAATATTAGGTCAAGGTTCTCCTGTGGCATGATGTTTTGTAATTTGCCTTTATAGCGTGGATCCAGGATGCTGGCCAACCAGTAGTCGTCATCGTTCATCATTTTGGCAATGCGGGGGTCCCTTTTTAGGATCCGCAAGGCATAATCTGACATGTGGGCCAATGTTCCCGGTGTCAATGATGCACTGCGAGTGCTGGGTGGAGGAGCACTTTCTGGCAAATCCACATCCCTCCAGTCACGCACAAACCCTGTACCAGACCTTGCCACGCCAACATTTTCACTTGCCCCACGAGATGCATCCTCCTCCCCTAAGTAATCATCCCCATCATCCTCCTCCTCCTCCTCCTCTTCTTCCTCCACCTCGTCCAGGAGAGGTCCCTGAGCAGACAATGGCTGAATGTCATCAAGGATTCCCTCCTCTTCTTCCTCCTCATCAACATTGGCTGCAGACGCCTGCTCCTTAAGGTGCGTCAAAGTTTGCATGAGCAGACGCATAAGTGGGATGCTCATGCTTAGGATGGCGTCGTCTGCGCTTACCAGCCGTGTGCATTCCTCAAAACACTGAAGGACTTTACAAAGGTCTTTCAGCTTCGACCACTGCACGCCTGTCAACTCCATGTCTGCTCTCAAAGTGCCTGGCCGTGTATCCTCCCACAAATGCATTATGGCCTGCCTCTGCTCGCACAGCCGCTCCACCATGTGCAGGGTGGAGTTCCACCTTGTTGCAATGTCGATAATGAGGCGGTGGTTGGGAAGGTGGAGCAATCGCTGCAGCTTCTGCATACGAACGGAGTGTACAGGCGACCGGCGGATGTGCGCGCACAGTCTTCGCACCTTCTGGAGCAGGGCTGTTAACTCCGGATAATTTTTGAGGAAGCACTGCACCACCAGGTTCAAGGTGTGAGCCAAGCAAGGTATGTGGCTGAGTTTTGAAAGGGCTATGGCTGTCACAAAATTACGGCCGTTATCACTAACTACCTTGCCTGCCTCAAGATGTACACTGCCCAGCCATGACTCAGTTTGTCGCTTCAAGTACTCGGCCAGCACCTCGGCGGTGTGTCTGTCGCCCAAACACATCATCTGCAACACAGCCTGCTGACGCTTTCCACTAGCTGCTCGATAGGGGGACACATCGTGTGCAACAGTGGCAGCTGCAGATGGAGTGCTCGTACGACTGCGCTCTGTGGACGAGCTGTCACTTCTGGAGGAGGAGGAGGAGGAGGGTCGAACGCCTACAGCCAACTGTTTCCTATACCGTGGGCTAGGCAGCACTGTCCCACCACCGCTGTCCCCTGTGGACCCTGCATCCACCACATTAACCCAGTGCGCAGTGATGGACACATAACGGCCCTGGCCATGCCGACTGGACCATGCATCAGTTGTGAGGTGCACCTTTCCGCTCACTGACTGCTTGAGTGCATGGACAATGCGGTCTTTCACATGATGGTGGAGGGCTGGGATGGCTTTGCGAGAGAAGAAGTGGCGGCTGGGTAGGTCATAGCGTGGTACTGCATAGGCCATGAGTTCGCGGAAAGCTGTGCTTTCCACCAACCGAAAGGGCATCATCTCAAACGAGATTAGTTTGGCAATGTGGGCGTTCAAACCCAGTGTACGCGGATGAGAGACTGAGTACTTTCTTGACCTACTCATAGTGTCTGGGAGGGTGAGCTGGACTTGAGAGCTGCATATGGTGGAAGTAGCGGTGGACAGGGCGGACTGAGAGAGGGTTGATGATGGTGATGGAGTTGGTGTTCTTTCTGATGGCCTAGAATCAGTCTTTCGTTGATATAACAGTGGGATTCCCTGACTGCTGTGGCCTTGCAACGACACCTCAACATTTGCTGCTGTGCTAACCGGTGGGCTTACAGTGGGGGAAACAATGTAGCGTTGCTGACTACCTTCGTTGTGATCAGTTGCACATGTGGCACTTGAGGTTTGGTGTTGTGTCCACGCTTGCAAGTGCATGCTGGTTAAATGTCTAAGCATGCAACTGGTATTCAAATTTTTCAGATTTTTCCCTCAGCTAAAGGTCTTTGCGCACTTCTTACAGATAACCTTGGCCTGATCATGAGGATTTTGCTCAAAAAAGTGCCACACTGCACTCTTCCTACTTTGGCAGACATTTTGCGGCCTAGCACGCTGTGATCTTTTGACCCTCTGGACAAGCTGTCCAGCAACTCTTTTGATGTTTGGAACCTGTCTTTGGAGTGCTCCGGGCCTGCCAGATAACAGCTGTTGCGATGTCGATGTCTGCTGTGGATGCTCCTCATCTGAGCTATTGGAAGCAGCACCCTCTTCCCCCAATGGATGCCAATCTGGGTCAACAACTGGGTCATCCATCACCTCCTCTTCTATGTCATGTGCACCTTTCTCTGTGTCACCGTGTATGGTGGTATAGTGTGCGGGAAGGGGCACCTGAGTCTCATCAGGGTCAAAATCTGGCTCTGTACACTGCGAGGACAATGTAGTGCTCTGAGTGAATGTACCAGCAGAATCATCCATCAGCGGCTGTGCATCAGTGCACTCCATGTCAGATTCATCTTGGCCTGGGTAATTCACCATTTGACTTGATAATCCAGGCATGGTATGTGAAAACAGCTCCATGGAGTAATCAGTAGTATGGCCTGCGTCATCCTTCAATTTTGGTTGGGGTGAAGGACACAAGGAAAGGTGTGGTTCATGAACATGAGCCTCCAATGACGACTCAGTGCTTTTACTTTTTACAACTGAAGAAGAGGAGGCGATAGAGCTGGAGGCTGAGTCAGCAATGTAAGACAAAACTTTTTCCTGATGCTCTGCCTTTAAAAGCGGTTTGCCAACTCCTAGAAAACTAAGCGTTCGAGTCCTTATGTAGCCAGACGATGACGCAGGGTCAGCACCTCCTGCATTCGGTCCTATTTTGCTCTTGCCACTACCATCAGATCCACCACCAACACCATCATTACCAGCTGCCAACCCCCGCCCAATTCCACGGTCTCTTCCACCAGCCTTCCTCATTTTTGGTAGAAATGTAGACAAAATCCAACAAACTATATAGTAATGTAAAACAAGGTACAAGGTGTCTATAGGAAAGGGGAGTTTTAGAATTTCTGCACACACTTGTGGACAGTGGACACTTGTGGATTGTGTGCGGCCCACTGATATCTGAGCGCTATGTGACACGCTCGATGGCACAGCTGCCTGTGACCAAAGTGACGAGAGGATAATGGAGATTTTGAATCTCTGCGTACACTTGTGGACAGTGGACACTTGTGGATTGTGTGCGGCCCACTGATATCTGAGCGCTATGTGACACACTCGATGGAACAGCTGCCTGTGACCAAAGTGACGAGAGGATAATGGAGATTTTGAATCTCTGCGTACACTTGTGGACAGTGGACACTTGTGGATTGTGTGCGGCCCACTGATATCTGAGCGCTATGTGACACGCTCGATGGCACAGCTGCCTGTGACCAAAGTGACGAGAGGATAATGGAGATTTTGAATCTCTGCGTACACTTTTGGACAGTGGACACTTGTAGATTGTGTGCGGCCCACTGATATCTGAGCGCTATGTGACACGCTCGATGGCACAGCTGCCTGTGACCAAAGTGACGAGAGGATAATGGAGATTTTGAATCTCTGCGTACACTTGTGGACAGTGGACACTTGTGGATTGTGTGTGGCCCACTGATATCTGAGCGCTTTGTGACACGCTCGATGGCACAGCTGCCTGTGACCAAAGTGACGAGAGGATAATGGAGATTTTGAATCTCTGCGTACACTTGTGGACAGTGGACACTTGTGGATTGTGTGCGGCCCACTGATATCTGAGCGCTATGTGACACGCTCGATGGCACAGCTGCCTGTGACCAAAGTGACGAGAGGATAATGGAGATTTTGAATCTCTGCATACACTTGTGGACAGTGGACACTTGTGGATTGTGTGCGACCCACTGATATCTGAGCGCTATGTGACACACTCGATGGCACAGCTGCCTGTGACCAAAGTGGCGAGAGGATAATGGAGATTTTGAATCTCTGCGTACACTTTTGGACACTGGACACTTGTGGATTGTGTGCGGCCCACTGATATCTGAGCGCTATGTGACACGCTCGATGGCACAGCTGCCTGTGACCAAAGTGACGAGAGGATAATGGAGATTTTGAATCTCTGCGTACACTTGTGGACAGTGGACACTTGTGGATTGTGTGCGGCCCACTGATATCTGAGCGCTATGTGACACGCTCGATGGCACAGCTGCCTGTGACCAAAGTGACGAGAGGATAATGGAGATTTTGAATCTCTGCGTACACTTGTGGACAGTGGACACTTGTGGATTGTGTGCGGCCCACTGATATCTGAGCGCTATGTGACACGCTCGATGGCACAGCTGCCTGTGACCAAAGTGACGAGAGGATAATGGAGATTTTGAATCTCTGCGTACACTTTTGGACACTGGACACTTGTGGATTGTGTGCGGCCCACTGATATCTGAGCGCTATGTGACACGCTCGATGGCACAGCTGCCTGTGACCAAAGTGACGAGAGGATAATGGAGATTTTGAATCTCTGCGTACACTTGTAGACACTGGACACTTGTGGATTGTGTGCGGCCCACTGATATCTGAGCGCTATGTGACACGCTCGATGGCACAGCTGCCTGTGTCCAAAGTGACGAGAGGATAATGGAGATTTTGAATCTCTGTGTACACTTTTGGACACTGGACACTTGTGGATTGTGTGCGGCCCACTGATATCTGAGCGCTATGTGACACGCTCGATGGCACAGCTGCCTGTGACCAAAGTGACGAGAGGATAAGGGAGATTGGATTGCTTTTAAAAAAGCAGTTTGCGGAGCAGTGGGTAAACAGCAATGCCAGCGTGTCAGGAAGCCTTAAAAGGCAGCCCAACAACCAACACCACTGATACACCACAATATAGCCTCCCCTTGCACTGCACACACAGTGACTTGTGTGTTGTGCAGGCCAAATCGCTAGCAGCAGAAGCAGTTTTTTTGTCTTCTTCCCTGCCTAACGCTCTCCCTACAGAATCAGCAGCAACCTCTCCCTATACTAAGATCGGCAGAAGTAAGATGGCGGTCGGCGTGCACGCCCTTTTATACCCCCTGTGACGCCCACCAAAGCAAGCCAATCACTTGCATGCCCTTCTGAAAGATGGTGGTGACCCGTGCCTATGTCATCACGTTGCCCACAGTGTCCGTGGATCCTGATTGGCTGAAAAAGAGCGCAAAACAAACTTTTGAAACGCGACTTTGGCGCGTAAGTCGCCGACCTCGTGGCCGACCTCATCCTAGGGTCGGGTTTCGTTTCATGAAACCCGACTTTGCCAAAAGTCGGCGACTTTTGAATTTTTTCGACCCGTTTCGCTCAACTCTAGCTATTATCACACACGTCTACTAATTGAAGACTTGTCTTGTTGTTTCTCAATGTCTAATTAGCAGATAATGGACCATAAATTCAACATCAGACAAAAAGATGAGTAATAGGAAGAAAAAAGTAAATTGCTGTCACCGATATCACAATTTATTGTCTCGTCAGCTGTCAACAACATTGGATGATGACAGTTCCATTATCACAGTGAAGACACCTTCTGAACAGACGGGAGTAAGCTCTGTGTGAGCTGGGCCAGTATAAATACCTCCAATTTCCTTAAAAATGAAAAAAGTGGTGTATTGATTAAATCTATTTAGGTAAGAAAAATAGTACTCATTTACATATATATTATTGATCAAGTTATATTCTAGGACATAGGAGCAGTATTATAGTAGTTATATTCTTGTACATAGAGGCCAGTATTATAGTAGTTATATTCTTATACATAGGAGCAGTATTATAGTAGTTATATTCTTGTACATAGGGGCAGTATTATAGTAGTTTATTCTTGTACATAGGAGCAGTATTATAGTAGTTATATTCTTGTACATAGGAGCAGTATTATAGTAGATATATTCTTGTACATAGGAGGCAGTATTATAGTAGTTATATTCTTGTACATAGTAGCAGTATTATAGTAGATATATTCTTATACATAGGGGGCAGTATTATAGTAGTTATATTCTTGTACATGGGAGCAGTATTATAGTAGATATATTCTTGTACATAGGGGGCAGTATTATAGTAGTTATATTCTTGTACATGGGAGCAGTATTATAGTAGATATATTCTTGTACATAGGGGCAGTATTATAGTAGATATATTCTTGTACATAGTAGCAGTATTATAGTAGATATATTCTTGTACATAGGGGGCAGTATTATAGTAGTTATATTCTTGTACATAGGAGCAGTATTATAGTAGATATATTCTTGTACATAGGGGGCAGTATTATAGTAGTTATATTCTTGTACATGGGAGCAGTATTATAGTAGATATATTCTTGTACATAGGGGCAGTATTATAGTAGATTTATTCTTGTACATAGGAGCAGTATTATAGTAGTTATATTCTTGTACATTGGGGCAGTATTATAGTAGTTATATTCTTGTACATAGGGGCAGTATAATAGTAGTTATATTCTTGTACATAGTAGCAGTATTATAGTAGATATATTCTTGTACTTAGGAGCAGTATTATAGTAGTTATATTCTTGTACATAGGGGCAGTATAAGAGTTATATTCTTGTACATATGAGAAGTATTATAGTAGTTATATTCTTGTACATGGGAGCAGTATTATAGTAGATATATTCTTGTACATATGAGCAGTATTATAGTAGTTATATTCTTGTACATAGGAGCAGTATTATAGTAGCTATATTCTTGTACATTGGGGCAGTATTATAGTAGTTATATTCTTGTACATTGGGGCAGTATTATAGTAGTTATATTCTTGTACATAGGGACACTATTATAGTAGTTATATTCTTGTACATCGGAGCAGTATTATAGTAGATATATTCTTGTACATATGAGCAGTATTATAGTAGTTATATTCTTGTACATATGAGCAGTATTATAGTAGATATATTCTTGTACATATGAGCAGTATTATAGTAGTTATATTCTTGTACATAGGAGCAGTATTATAGTAGCTATATTCTTGTACATTGGGGCAGTATTATAGTAGCTATATTCTTGTACATATGAGCAGTATTATAGTAGATATATTCTTGTACATATGAGCAGTATTATAGTAGATATATTCTTGTACATATGAGCAGTATTAGAGTAGTTATATTCTAGTACATAGGAGCAGTATTATAGTAGCTATATTCTTGTACATTGGGACAGTATTATAGTAGTTATATTCTTGTACATCGGAGCAGTATTATAGTAGATATATTCTTGTACATATGAGCAGTATTATAGTAGTTATATTCTTGTACATATGAGCAGTATTATAGTAGATATATTCTTGTACATAGTAGCAGTATTATAGTAGATATATTCTTGTACATAGCAGCAGTATTATAGTAGTTATATTCTTGTACATAGGAGCAGTATTATAGTAGCTATATTCTTGTACATAGGGACAGTATTATGGTAGTTATATTCTTGTACATCGGAGCAGTATTATAGTAGATATATTCTTGTACATATGAGCAGTATTATAGTAGTTATATTCTTGTACATAGGAGCAGTATTATAGTAGTTATATTCTTGTACATAGGGGGCAGTATTATAGTAGTTATATTCTTGTACATATGAGCAGTATTATAGTAGTTATATTCTTGTACATATGAGCAGTATTATAGTAGTTATATTCTTGTACATAGGAGCAGTATTATAGTAGTTATATTCTTGTACATAGGGGGCAGTATTATAGTAGTTATATTCTTGTACATATGAGCAGTATTATAGTAGTTATATTCTTGTACATCGGAGCAGTATTATAGTAGTTATATTCTTGTACATAGGAACAGTATTATAGTAGTTATAGTCTTGTACATAGGAGCAGTATTATAGTAGATATATTCTTGTACATAAGGGCAGTATTATAGTAGTTAGATTCTTGTACATAGGGGGCAGTATTATAGTAGTTATATTCTTGTATATAGAGGGCAGTATTATAGTTGTTAAATTCTTGTACATAGGGGGCAGTATTATAGTTGTTATATTCTTGTACATAGGAAGCAGTATTATAGTAGTTATATTTGTTTTTATTGAATGGTGTAAAATGCCAGCTAATGAATTGTCTATATTTAACAGTGATTAAAAATAAGAAGAGAAAACTTTTGACACACCAACACTAATCATGTTTGTAAAACACAATAGAACAAGGATATAGTCAAGATAGAAACTGCAGTAGTTGATGAACTCTACTACAGAGATGTTGTTCTGTGGTACTTACTTGTAAAATATTCACCTTGGGGATGAAGTGTAACATGGGACTATTAATATAATTATCATCTATCAGACAGACATTATGCTGAACTTTAGAAATCAAGAGTGGTAGTAGGGGATTACAGTCTGAAATCCTTGACCTAGGCACTAAGAACTGATACCAGATCTTTTAATGCTTGTGTTCATTTAATTACATAAAACAACAAACCTGGATTACAAATGAATGTTTTTTTGATACATCAATAATTACCATTATTTTTTACATCCATCGTGAGATTTCCGTTATATTAGTGGGAATCCTACATTATCCATCAGCCTGCACTGAAAATCCGGTTCTGAAATGCCATTGAAGTAGACCTCAATAAAGCTGTGTTAGATCTAGTGGGAGCCTTTACAGGAGAGACATGAAATGAGCCAGGCCTACTCCGCAGGTTCCTTGAAACTGACATACATGTAAAAATATTGAATAAAAAAAGCAGGAAATTGATGTGTAGACCCCTACGGGGCCTACAGAGATCTTTGAAGCGGTCGCTTTGCTGTTTAGCGTTTGACATGAAGTCCCAGACTCATAGGTCCATGTTTTGTATCTCTGAAACACGTGTTTTTTTTATCTCTTCAGGTGATTCCTGTGCAGTAGGTTATTAATTTTTAAAGCCATACTTCATGGAGATTGCTATTACTTATTGATAAAATGGAGTCACCATGCAGAAATCTGGTGGGAAGAAGAAAGTTACTTGTGGTAAAGAGGAGCTCTGTTTGCAAATCCATTCTTCAAATCTTTCTTCATGCACCTTTTTATGGATGTGTTTGGTACGTTCGACTCTATGCATCGGAAGTGAATTGATTACTCATGAAGACTACCGAAAAATACAACGTTCCTCCTATTCATGATGAACATCACCAAGGGAGTTTTTCACTTTACCCTTAGATCTTTTCTTCCCTGTCTGGTTGCCTAACCTTATTGATTACAATATTTACTGTGATGATTTTTTTTATTTGTTCCGTTTGTATATTTCACTCTTCTAACATCCACCATTATTGAATAATGCTCCTCATCTCAGCAGTCTTCTTCACCGGTAGTTATGTCCATGCCCTTAGGTCATCTTTTCTTCTCCTGTCTGTTCGCCTATCGTTATTGATTACACTCTATACTGTGCCATTTTTTTTCTATAAATATTTCACCCTTCTAACATTTGCCATTATTCAATACTGCCCCTCATTGCAGTAGCTTACTTCCCCGGTAGTTATGTCAATGCTACACATTAAATAAGACCCCCTCTCAAGTGTACAGTTTTGCTCAAAAGTTTACATACCAAGGCAGAATTTTTGCTTTCTTGATCTTTTTTCAGAGAATATGAATGATAGCACCAAATCTTTTTCTCCACTCATGGTTAGAGGTTGGGTGAAGCCATTTATTGTCAAACTACTGTGTTTTCTCTTTTTAAATCATAATGACAACCCAAAACATCCACATGACCCTGATCAAAAGTTCACATACCCATTTCTTAATGCAGTGTATTGCCCCCTCTAACGTCAATGACAAGTTAAAGTCTTTTGTGGTAGTTGTGGATGAGGTTCTTTATTTTCTCAGATGGTAAAGCTGCCCACTCTTCATGGTAAAAAGCTTCCAGTTCCTGTAAATTCCTGGGCTGTCTAGCATGAACTGTGTTCTTGAGATCTCCCCAGAGTGGCTCAATGATTTTGAGGTCAGGAGATTTTTTCTGCTGTAGCCAAGGACAGGTTGACTTGGCCTTGTCTTTTGGATAGCAAATTTTGCTGGGATATGTAAACTTTTGAGCACAACTGTATCTTCAGCTATCTTGTTCTTTTTTCCACTTGTTCTTTTTTCACTCACAGATCAGAACTAGCCTTGCTGACACATGGCCAATGAGGTTGGACAGTGGACATCAGCCATTACTGCTGACACTGGTGCCAGAGATGAATTGGCCCTTGAGGCTTTGGACAACCATGATGACAAATAAACAATGAATCTTACCAATTACTTCATGTAAGTGTCCTTTATACAATGCATGTAGGTATTATAGCACTGTATGGCGGTTTACACTTTGGCATTGTGTGACAAAACTACTTTGGATTGTACGATTTATTGCTGTTTTACTAGTTTTGTGTTTAAGCATTATTTAGGCAACTTTTTGCGCAATGTGTGGGTATAATGCTATATCCCTCTTTAATTAGGTACCTTAAAGAAGCACTCCAGTCAAAGTTATTATCCTCTTTATATTTTGCAATCATCATATTATAAAGCCCTGTATACTTACAATTGCTCATTTTGCCTTTCTACCCAGCTAATTCTTCTCTTTTCCATTAGGTTTATGCCATTATGCAATTAAAAACTGACTAACTGAATCATTTTAAGCTCTACTGTATGTAGAAACAGGAAGTCTATTTTTACTGTATGACTCATCATTAGAACTACAATTCTAAGTCACTGGAAAGTTCATGGCAACCCAGCACCACCTCTTCTTGAACTCCAAACTCCGCTGCTCCGCTCGCTCTACCCCATGCCAGAGTTTGCATTCATGTAATGGTGAAATGAGTATAAATTATTTTTTCCTTTTTTACTAAATCTTCCATTTATTTTGTTGTGTTACATTTATAAGGTAGATTGCAATTGCGGAGAATAACCTCTCTGCGAATCGAAGTTCCCCAAGAAAATCCAGGCAAACAGACAAATTAAAATTTAGTTTTATCCACTCATCTCTAGTAATGACCTATACAAAAAAAAAAATACAAAACTTAAAAAAGTTTATCAATTAGGTTTTATTTTCCTCCAAACAATATAATTACAAATGACAATGCATCCTCTAACAAACAAGTCATCTGTCAGTTACATTGATGCAAAAAACTAAAAAGTATGGTACCTTGCTGGAGAAATCTAAAAAAGGAATCACTCTCTAAACAGGTGACATTGAAGAGAGAAGGAGCCGGGAATGTGAATCACGACGAAGGAGCCTGTCTCCAAAACGCGTGTCGGGGTGACGCGCTGACCGGGTCCGCCACATATGCTGCCACCCATCCCTAGGTAATGTGGCTTAGGCATTTGGTATATGACTTTGTGTTCGTGATTTAGTGAACCGCTATTGGAGGCAATAACTGTTTTGACAATGGTCATATGTACCTTATGTTAGTTACATTTAGCGGTTTGAGTCTGATGGTTGTTTATGTGTTTTTGCCACACCCCGCTATTTCATCTAAAGAGAAGTTTTTAAAAAGTTGAGTAGAATTCAATTCCAATCGAATATATTTGCTATAAGTTCTTATGATGGTGTATGTGATTTTTTAAAATTATTATTGTATAAAACCTAAGTCATTACTAGGGATCAGCGGATCCGTGGAAGTTCGGGTTCTGGTACATGACCCAAACTTTAGTCCAAAGTTCGGTTCTGGTGCAAAAACTGAAAACAACGAGTACACAAACTTTGGAGCTGGAAAACTTCTCTCTCTTTCCCTCTCCCTCTATTTTTCCCTCCCTCTCTCCTCTCGGACTTGGCCTGGAACACCAACATTAAAAAGGACTATCATTTACATACTTACTCCATGTCGCGTGTCATCAAATGACATAATTGATTTTAAGGTGCAGTATTCGCTCCTGGTCCGCGGAGCCGGTCCGCTACGGTATATATACCCTGTTATTGGACACATTGCTTTAAGTCTGTCTTCACCTTCTATTGAAAAATGATTTGTTTCTCGAGTATCGTTTCATCTCTCTCTGTTTTAGCATGCAAACAAAGTCATTTACTCACCTCCCCAAAACAAATAAATATTAATGGCGTCTACAGGAAAGCCGACAACTACATAAAAATCTGTCCTGTTCTCTAACGGATCAACATATTTTACCTATACGGGATGTCATTTATGTGTCGGGTGTCTGAGAATAATGTAAGCAAGTGTTTTAATAAAATATAATTCAATCGCAAGAAATAAAGTTTCATTGGAAGAGATTTACGCATCTTTTAACACCGGGAGCTGGCGGAGGAAGCTGCTGTATTTTAATTTTCAGATATTGTCATTTCATGAAGCTACCGGCTGCATGACTGGATAAAATAACTCTCGCACCACTGACAACAGCCAGGTTTGAAGCATAGCGACACTTTGGCGTGATATGAGCTACAAAATCGGTGGACTAGACGCAGGTTTCTCTTTTTCATTTTGTTATTTTATCACATAGATTACAATATATATGGTCTATTTCTAAATACAAATATTATTTTGTACACATCAATTCTGATAATTTTTTTTTATTTTTCAACGTTTCATATTCCTATTGGATAATTTTTAGTTGTACCGTCTTTTTTTTTGCTCAAAAAATAACAGAAAATGTAGATTTATAGGTTTTAATTGTTGAAAGACTTTCTCGGCAACTCATGTTTCAGATCTTTTAGGCTTTTCTGCATTGTATTTTCCATTAGAGATTAAAAGCTCAATCAAAATTTAGAATTTGATTTAGAAATTTTATTTGCTTCAAATTTATCTGAAAATTAAATGAGCTCCAATATTGTTAAAAAAAACTGTTTATTTCCCTTATCCCAATCTAAGTTCTACTCCTTCATTCCTTACTTAATCTTTTTGTTACATTTCATTTGTTATCGATTGTATTCCATATGACAAAAAATTAAATTACGATTTTGAATATTTGTAAAAAAAGCTTTATTGTGCTCGGATTTATCTCGACCACAATCCAACAAAGCATTATTCTCACATCATCCCTCACCAGGGTCCCTGCCGTGGCAATTACTCTGGCTCTGATCTCCTCTTTACTCTTCGGTAATGATGGGTGAGCCCAAAAACAGTCAAGTTTAGGGTCTGTACCCAACACATAGTGTCCGTGCATGGGCTCCGAACGCAAACTTCTCCAGGAAGTCCGTGTCTGACCCCGACACCTTGAACATTGGCTGTTTCCCACCTTGTCATCTGTGTGACAGCGTGGGAAACATCGGTGGTTCTGATTGGTGGTAAGATCATTAGTAGAGTTGAGAGAATTTTTCAACATTCGTTTCGGATTACGATTGCATTTGCAATATTCGCCGAACACAGCCATATGCCATTTGAGTCAATGGGTGAAGAAATTATCAATTTTGTTGGGAAATGATCAACAAACATAAATTCAGCACGAATAGATAACCAATTTGGCACAAATTTGGCAAATTCGGATTTGGCGATAATTTCTGAACATATTAGCTCAACTCTAATCATTACCTCTGGTCAGAAAGCTGCAGTTCCCACACTGTGAGATGACATCATGTTAGCCAGCATCTTTAAGGCTAGGTTCACATTTGTGGATGGCCGAGCTGCGGATGGCTGCAGACTTCCTCCATGATGCTCAGCCCACTGTCGCACCTCCTCTGGATAGCTCTGACTATGTCCGCATGCGACCTGCATACCTATCTTTAACATTGGGTACGCAGGCCATGCGGATGTATGCGGATGCCTCTGCAGGCATCGTTTTGATGATGTGGCACCGGCATCAAAATTGCAACTTGTTGTGTTCGATGTGGGTTGCAGCAGCATCAAAACGATGATTCCGCATACATCCGCATGGCCTGCGTACCCAATGTTAAAGATAGGTACGCAGGCCGCATGCAGACGTAGGTGGAGCTGACCAGAGGAGGTGCGACAGTGGGCTGAGCTTCACAGAGGAAGTCCGCAGCCCTTCACAGCTCGGCCATCCACAAATGTGAACCTAGCCTTACTGATGGTCCTGTCCTGCACATGTCTGGAAGGTGAACAGTTCCTGCTATATACATCAATCTCATCAAATGTATATGAGACTTATGTAAAACTAAGGCTGGTTTCACATTAGCGCTTTTTAAGCGCACGCACGGCCGGGGGTAGCTCCGCCCCCGAGCCGGCTCTCTGCCCGGCGTGCCCGCCCCTTGCTTGTAGTGCCACCTCCTAGCGCACAGCGGCGCCTGCGATCGGCGCACCCTATCTTTAGCATAGGGTGCGCAGATCGTGCGCCGGCCGTGCGCTAGATGCGCTTTGACCTGCGCTGCGCACTTTTGACGGTGCGCCATGCGCGCCAAAATCTGAAAAGTTTGATTTTGGCGTGCACGGCGCACCGTCAAAAGTGCGCAGCGCAGGTCAAAGCGCAACTAGCGCACGGCCTGCGCACGATCTGCGCACCCTATGCTAAAGATAGGGTGCGCCGATCGCTGGCGCCGCTGTGCGCTAGGAGGCGGCGCTACAAGCAAGGGGCGGGCACACCGGGCAGAGAGCCGGCTCGGGGGCGGAGCTACCCCCGGCCGTGCGTGCGCTTAAAAAGCGCTAATGTGAAACCAGCCTTAGTTTGTGACAATGTGTCCGTCAAAGAAATGGCTTCTGATAGCTGTCTTTAGATAAGATACAAGATATAATGCAATATTAGCCTTGTTAGAGAAAAGCTGGGAGGACTAATTAGGGTCTGTGACCTTAGAGCGAAGAACCTACTCATGGAGATCAAGAAGAACTCCCTGCTAATTGTACAGAGCTTCTTAGTGAGCAGGATGTCAGTCATCTCAAGATAATGCTATATTAAATTACGCTTTTGATGTATAAATGTGTGAAGCAAGCACAGACACATGGTATATATAAGATAATGGACTCTTCAGGGTAAAGTGTAAACATGCTTCACGTCATCAAGGAATTTTGTGGCCACATAAATGCTCAAAGGACCTCAAAAGTCCAAGGTGACTCATAGCCCTTATAAATTGCAGTAGGGAAGCCATTATGCGGTACACTACACCTCGTAGATTTATCAACATCTTCTGTTGAAGAGCAGGGAACAGCTTTATATCAATCATTGACTAATATGCAGTAGCTTCATGTTTGATATTAAAATAGTATATATGCATGTGAGTATTTCATGTCCATTCAAATGAATCAGTGGGACCAATACAAAGGTTTCTCATCGACCCAAAGATATTCTTACTCTTCTTCGTTTTAGAACGACATGGACATCTCTTAACGTGATGGCATGTCAGTAGCAATGCTATCACTTTATGATTGATGATGATCCAACCTCTAAGACTCTCACTGATCCTGAAAAAGAAGGGTTGTACTGCTAAATCTGAACTGTGAAAACAGTAAAGAAGTCTTGGTCTGTGGTCAAAACCCAACTGATCATAAAGTGATCAATATTTTCCAATATTCTTGTATAATGAGGTGAAGGATGAAAGATAAAGAAAACCCCAACAACATATGCAAAATAATCAAGTCACACAAAAGAGCAGACATTTTTAATTTTTCCAGTGTTTGCCAAATGCCAGTTAAGCTACAGATGACCCATAAGTAGCTTAGATGTCCTCATGCAGATTCTCAGCCTTTGATGTCCCAAATAGTACATTATATGACCAATATACTGTACTGACCTGTGGAGGACTTTGAGAAGTTTCATTTTGGCTTTTAGGGAGGAATGGTGACATGAGTCAAGGTAACCTAGTGGAGCCCAGCACTACAATTGATAGAAGATGGAGAAGCAAGAAGTATATTTGCCTAATAGTAAGCTGATCAGTAAGGAGACTGGAAAGTGTCACTATGCAGAGTGTAATCATTGATAAAACAGACTCGGGATGTATAATATTGATAGGGAGCTAAAAATATACACAACATACCTGCTTCAAAAATCTTTTTGCAGAAAGAGGGGTGTTCATGTTAAACTTCAAAAGATCCACCTTCTACAGCAAAGAGCCAAATAAAAATGTTGAAGCTCTGTGACGACTCATCTAAGGGTGTGTTCACATTCAGTTTTTTATTGAGTTTTTGGAGCAAAAGCTCTCCAAAACCCAAGAAGAGTTTAAAACCCATGAATTTTCATTAGCAAGTTGGGGTAAGTTCACATGGGGATTAAAAAACTGCTACAAAAAAAGAAGAGAACACGCAACAATTGATAAATTATTTTCTGTGCGTATGTTCTGTCTTTTGTCACTTCTTTTAGCAATATCTGGTTTCAAAAGCAAGGAAAAGTGTTTATATAGCTTTCCACAAGTGTTCTTTAAGTAGGATTTTGGAGAGGATCTGCAAAAATAAAAACCTTTCTAAAAAAACTCAGCGTAAACATAGTCTAAAAGAAAAAAACAAGAGTATAAAAGAGTTATTGAAGAGGACAAAAGAGTCAAAAAATATAAACTACCAAGGAAGTAGATGCTAGGGTAGATAAGGGAGAGCTCCAGAGATGAGTGAATTTGTTTGGATTTTGGCCCCGAATCTGATTTTGACATATTCAAACCATATTCGGATACTATTTGTGCTGAATGTATGTCTTATGATCAGTTCTGAACATGTTTGGTAATTTCTACTCTCATTGACTCTAATGACGTTTGGCTGTGTTCGACGAATATTGCAAAACAATATTCGAATCCAATCGTATTTGGAACAAATTCACTCATCTGTACTCTACATACAACAAAAAATGGATAAATATTTTCACAGCACTGATGACATCTGTGCCATTAGTACACTGTGATACCATAATTCAGCTGGTTGAATATTGGTTGATCTCACCAATGTTGTTGATAAGAATTGATGATCTATCCCTGGTAATGTAAAAGCCGGACGCCACTGTTGGTTCAGTCACCGATCTGAGAATGTAGAGTGGCGGCTGATACTGCGCCCCCCTCACTGATTGATATCGGCTCTGAGTTGAGGCTGGCTGTCAGTCAAGTCTGGGGCACGGTTACAGCCAACTCTCTGCATTCTCAAATCGGTGATTGAGCCCACACCGGCTCTGCACCTGTGAATGAAGCTGGAATGTTGCCGAGGAGAATGAAGTTCATTCGGTTATGTGTCGGCGTCAGGCAGGTTATTAACACTATCAACCTGCAGATTAAGCTCACATCTGCAGGCTAACAGCGTTTTCAGGTTAACAGCATTTTTGCTGCTGACAGGTTCCCTTTAAACGTACTTAAATATTTCAATTAGAAACAAAAATGTGCATGAGAATGTGTAAAATGAGAATTAGCAAAAACGGCGTGAAAGTGCAATAAGGACTGCGCTTGCTTCTGGTGGAGTACAAAGTTCTTTATTCAGCCAACGCGTTTCCTGAGCCTACTGGCTCACTTCATCAGGGCAGATTACATTGAAAGATAATGAAACATTCTTATAGAGAAAAAAAAAAAAATATATAAAAATAAAAAAAAATTGGCGCCAATGCAGGGTTAAATGACATCATCAAAGGTCAAAAAAAAAAAAAAAAAAAAAAACACTCAAAAACAATGAAATTTTATTACAAACATAAAAACACTGCAATAAAAGTGTATTAAAATAAGAAAAAGTATAAAATTATGCAAAAATACAAATAGAACAGAGTGCTATGGATCACGGGGTAAAAAGTGACTAAGGTTAATGAAAAAAAGGGGAGGGGGGAGACCACAAGGAGTATTAGAACCTGGCTCATGAAGTGCAGATGTATGCTCAAAAGTGCAAGTACCAGGTATTAGTCCACTAAACCATTGGATTTAGCTGAAGTGGTTTAAGAAAATTTTTTTAGAAATTATTTGTTTTATAGAAATCAAAATCCAGCAAAATAACTTGAAGTGGTATTAGAACCTGACTAATAAAGTGCAAGTGCAGGTTGTAAAGTACGAGGTATTAGTCCACTGAGCCATTAGAATAAACAGAAGTGGTTCTAAGAACATTAAAGGAATTATTTGTCAATTTATTTGATAGGAATCAAAATTCAAAAAAACAACTTCAAATGGTATTATTGTAAAGAAATTATCTTTTCATTTTATTTTGTAGAGGGAAAATCAAAATCAGACATCAGAAAAAAAAAAAGAAAAAAAAAAGGACATAAAATTGGGTAAAATGTAATAAAAGTGTATGAAAATCACAATAAGGATAAAATCAAATGAAAGCATCATTGATAATATTGAGGCCATAGGAGCCAATTGTCTTCAATTTATAGATCCAAAAGACCTCTTTTCTGTTTAATGCTTGGGTTCTATTGGAAACGTGTTCAGGGATGTGTTCTATAGGAAAAATGATGGCTTTAGAAAAATCTCTTTGGTGAAATGAATCAAAGTGTCGTGACAGACCATGTTGTTGGTATCCAATTTTAGTGTTGTGTCTATGTGAGTTCATTCTACAATGAAGGGGTTGTGTAGTTCTCCCAACATACAATTTAGGACAAGGACACAGGATAACATAAATAACAAAGGCAGACACACAGGACAGGTGATTAGTGATGGTGAATTTTTCTGAGGTGAATGGATGTGAAAAGATGAAAGTATTATGGGCAATATTACTGCAAAGGCTACACCTGGGCCTCTGGCATCTAAAAATGCCTGGTGTCAAGCCGGTATGATTGTCGGCCCCTAGCAGATTGAGCCAATATACTCCCGACAATCAAATTGTATGTTGGGAGAACCACACAACCCCTTCATTGTAGAATGAACTCACATAGACACAACACTAAAATGGGATATCAACAACATGGTCTGTCACGACACTTTGATTCATTTCACCAAAGAGATTTTTCTAAAGCCATCATTTTTCCTATAGAACACATCCCTGAACACGTTTCCAATAGAACCCAAGCATTAAACAGAAAAGAGGTCTTTTGGATCTATAAATTGAAGACAATTGGCTCCTATGGCCTCAATATTATCAATGATGCTTTCATTTGATTTTATCCTTATTGTGATTTTCATACACTTTTATTACATTTTACCCAATTTTATGCCCTTTTTTTTTTTTTCTGATGTCTGATTTTGATTTTCCCTCTACAAAATAAAATGAAAAGACAATTTCTTTACAAAAATACCATTTGAAGTTGTTTTTTTGAATTTTGATTCCTATCAAATAAATTGACAAATAATTCCTTTAATGTTCTTCAAAGCACTTCTGTTTATTCTAATGGCTCAGTGGACTAATACCTCGTACTTTACAACCTGCACTTGCACTTTATTAGTCAGGTTCTAATACCACTTCAAGTTATTTTGCTGGATTTTGATTTCTATAAAACAAATAATTTCTAAAAAATTTTTCTTAAACCACTTCAGCTAAATCCAATGGTTTAGTGGACTAATACCTGGTATTTGCACTTTACAGCATACATCTGCACTTCATGAGCCAGGTTCTAATACTCCTTGAGGTCTCACCCCCTCCCCCCCCCCTTTTTTTCATTAACCTTAGTCACTTTTTACCCCGTGATCCATAGCACTCTGTTCTATTTTTATTTTTACATAATTTTATACTTTTTCTTATTTTAATACACTTTTATTGTAGTGTTTTTATGTTTGTAATAAAATTTCATTGTTTTTGAGTGTTTTTTTTTTTTTTTTGACCTTTGATGATGTCATTTAACCCTGCATTGGCGCCAATTTTTTTTTTTTTTTCTCTATAAGAATGTTTCATTATCTTTCAATGTAATCTGCCCTGATGAAGTGAGCCAGTAGGCTCAGGAAACGCGTTGGCTGAATAAAGAACTTTGTACTCCACCAGAAGCAAGCGCAGTCCTCATTGCACTTTCACGCCGTTTTTGCAAATTTGTCCTAGGACCCTGTGCAGACTTGCTGCTGCTTCTCATGCGTTTATGGGTATTGTGACTTTCTCACAACCCCAATAGGTGAGCACCTTCCTTTTTCTCTGTTAGTGTGTTTTTTGATACGGATTTTACACAGTGGATGTGCCCTGTATTTTTCCTTTCTAAAATGAGAATTAAAAATTTTAAAAATTAGAATTTCATTTTTCAAATTTAAATTTAAACCTAAAAAAATCTAAAATCTTTTTCGAAAAATAAAAGTTGCTAAATTAAAAAACAATAAAAATGTTCCAAAGTTTAATTGTTATCTGCTTCATAGAGACGACCAAATCAATTGAAATTCACTTCACCAAATTTGCTCAAATTCAGCCAAGGAAAATCAAATTCCGTAAAATGTATTCTCGTCACATTGCTTGTAAAAGCTTATTACTATGTCTCTAGATACTAAAGCATAATGAAGCGGACATGAAGGGAGTAAGCGACGCAGCAGAAATCTGGGTTGGTAGCTAACTGGTGCCCCAGACCACACGAGAGGAAAGGTAAGTATCATGTGTTTTTGTTTTTCATATTTTGACCTAATTGAATCATGAAAAATTGGAGAATTTTAACTGTAAAATTTTAAGAGTCCTCAATTAGCTATACTTTTTAATGCTTGCTTAAAGTGGAAAACTCTGTGCACTCAAGCTCTACACTGGAAAATATACACGTCTTAACATTGAAATCACAACACAGGAAGGAAAAATTGGGGAACTATAGACATTTAAAAAAAATTACAAATTGAAAAAATATTTAAACATTTTCATAATATTTCAATTTATTCAATTTATTCAGTATTGAGTAGGAGTGGAAGTAAAGAGGAGAGATCTTGCTTCACAGTCATATAAAGCTTCTTTATTGGTACATGAACCAGAAACGCGTCGGTGTTTTTTCTTATTGCTCGAAGACGATATGGATGTTATTTGGAATTTTAACATGTACCAATGAAAAAGACTTTTATGTCTGTTAAGCTGGATCTTTCCTCTTTGCCTTCAGTTTTGGGTGTTTTGGCAGTAGCACTATCCGTGGTGCGGACAGGGTTAGATTCAGGCATTACTGGTGAGCTGGAGTTTGTTTCTTCTCACTGCGCATGAGTGCCATGCACAGAAATCCTTGCACTTACAGCCTTGGCTGCTATCAATGATTTTATTAATGGTTTTAGAAGGAATGTTTTGAGGCACTTAATGCAGTTGGATGCGCAAATCATCAAGATCCACTGCTGTCAGCTTCCTTTGCAATTACAGACCAATGATTTCCCAGACATGTTTGATGGCAGACAAGTCCAAAGATACTGCAGACCATGGTATCATGTCGAGCTTATAGCCTAATGTCATACAAATGTCATGTAATGGTTTGTGTAGACACTTTTGGATGCTTTAAGCTTGGTACCTGTATGTGATTTCCAATTTCACTTGCAGAACAGAATGCATTAATCGTGGAACCAGTTGTGCAACCATTTAACAAAATTGTCATGTTTCAACCCAACAATTCCAGGCTGCATGTTGGTTGTGCTAGTATGAACATCCTCCATTGGTTAACCATAATACCATGGACCGCAGCACCTCGGGACTTGTCTCCAAACGAGCACATCTGGGATCTCATTGGGGGCAATTACAGAGGAGCTGCCAGCAGTGGATCAGCGGGGCAGAACATTTCTCAGAAAATGATTAATAACCTAATTCATAGACTGTACATTCTGGGATTTCTGCACTTGGCGCTCATCCTCTGTACTGAATAAATCAAGAGGTTTAAAAAATGTTGTAATTTTTGAATCATTTACATATAATTAACATTTCAATCCATCCTGTGATTTCCATAATTCCATGACTTTTCCTTTCTGGTGTTGCCATTTTTCAATGTTCAGGAGTGTATAAATGTTCTCTTCTAGAGACACATTATACATCACAGTGTAAAAAATGTCCTCCAAAACACAAGAGATAAACCAAGATATCAAAGCCAGGTAAACAGTCTTCTTGTGAAAGGTATCAGTGGTTCTGATTTCTCTTTATAAAGCTGTGATGAAAGCTTCATTGTCAATGTGCTGAGATTCACCCAAGTCTTACATCGTCTATGTATCTCACTGTTGTAAAGAAATTTAAAAAATGACATCTTGTGACAGGCGCGTTTCGGAACCTCAGACTTTGCGAAGATTCAATTATCTTCCACATTCTGTCCTCTATTCAGTGCTATAAGCATTGTAAAATAGCTGGCATAAGGAATGTGAATGAATCAGAAAAGATGTAGAAATGCATCACAGGACGGCACATGTATCCTCCGTGGAACTGCAAGGTCATCGTCTATAGTCTTTCTTCCTTCCTGGTAGTTAATTCTATTTTTTTCAGCATTGTATCAGAGCAGATTAATAATTCATTTACAGCATCAATAAATAGTACAATTCTTAAGCAGATGATGCATTGATGCAATCCAACAACTTACGAAGAGTTATAAATCCAGGAAACCCATGTATAGTCATACCCCCCCTTTAACCTATATATAGTTATATCCTTGGAACTAGAGTTGTAATAATCTTTGAAAATTTGCATTTTTTTCAAAATTTGATTCACAGGAAATTAATTCACCATAAATTGCAAATTATCCAAAGGTTACTATGGCTCAAAAGATGTGTTTGGGTTTCCTACGACTGCAGTGAGTGAACCTATTTCTAACTCTTTAAAGCAAACGCAACCATAGTAATGTCATACTGACCTCATATCTATTGGTGAACCAATGGTAGATGTTCTTCACAAGCCACACACGAGATGTAAAGTTTATTTACAGATTTAGGGCTTTATAGCCCATTGCTAAGCAATGTTCTGTGACATTCTCACAAACTAGATTCTCTCCAAAAATGGCTGCTGTATTCCCTGCCTCGGCTTTTATACAGGCTATGGTATTTGGTATTCCATCCTGATGGAATGAGCTATATATATCAGGGGATTCTGATAACTGCAAGGCATTCTAGGGAAGCTTACGTGACTGTGCCTGAAGTCGTATGAGTTTTCTGTGGCTGATGTAATCGTCTGCTCTATGTAAAAATCATTTTTCTTTTTTATCAATCGCAAATTGTTTCGCGTAAAACACGCTTCTTCTGGCTCACATGAGCTGGAAAGAGTGTGTTTCACAGGAAACTGCTGTTGCACGTCTCTGTTACTCCAGGTGTATATCTTGTATATTTTACCACAATTAAGATACTAATTATTGTGGTAAAATGTGACTATGTGCCCATGATCAGGAATAGCAGCCTTTTGGACAAAGCATATTTTCGCCACCTCCAAAATGCTGTGTTCTAATCATGCAATTAAATCTGCAAGTTCTTAGTTAACTATTCTGATTTCACACATCTAATGATTGACTATGTGGGAAACTACATGCTGCGGCTCATAAACCTACACCTCCTGTGAGTATACGCAGCAATAAATAGAAGCGCAGTGAGCATGAGATTTGTATAAATCCCATCCATTGTCCTTGTAATGTAGAATGCCATGTTTTTGCCCTGCTTCCAAAATGCTGCTTTTCCTGATCATGCACGGCCTTAGGCTGCTCCTGGTCATGGGCTTGTAGCATGAAGCCTTAGACTACTCTTGATCATGGGCACATAGCCTTAGGCCACTCCTAATCGTGAGCACATAACCTTAAAGTAAGCAGTGGTGAGTGCCACTACTTATCAACTTTACCTTTTGTCCATTAATCCTATTCTTGATCATGGGCACATAGCCTTAGCCTACTCCTGATCATGGGCACATAACCCTTGGCTACTCCTGATCATGGGCACATAGCATTAGGCTATTCCGGATTGTGGAAACATAGCCTTAAATTAAGCAGTGGTGAAGTCTGCTATTTTTCAACTTTACCCTTTGTCCATTAATGCTATTCTTAATCATGGGCAGAAAGCCTTAAACTACTACTGACTCTGGGAACATAGTCTTAAAGTAAGCAGTGGTGAGTTCCGCTATTTATCAACTTTACCACTTGTCCATTAATGCTATTCTTGATCATGGGCACAATGCCTTAGACTACTCCTGACTATGGGCACATAGCATTGAAGTAAGCAGTGGTGGGTGCCACTGCTTATCACCATTACCTTTTGTCCATTAATGCTGTTATTGATCATGGGCACATAGCCTTAGCTTACTCCTGATCATGGGCCCATAGCCCTTGGCTACTGCTGATCATGGGCACATAGTATTAGGCTATTCCTGATTCTGGGCACATAGCCTTAAAGTAAGCAGTGGTGAGGTCTGCTATTTTTCAACTTTACCCCTTGTCCATTAATGCTATTCTTGATCATGGGCACAAAGCCTTAGACTACTCTTGATTCTGAGCACATAGCCCTGAGCTACTCCTGATTGTGGGCACATAGCATTAGACTATTCCTGATTGTGGGGACATAGCCTTAAAGTAAGCAGTGGTGAGTGCCGCTATTTATCACCTTTACCTCTTGTCCATACATTTAATTCAATTTTGTAGCTGAGCACCAACATAGCCTGTTTATTTTTCCTGATCATTCAACAGATTAAAAGGGACATTTCTTATTGATAGTGATACCTCCTATGTCTATATTGTATAGATATGTCTGCCGTGCCAGCATTGTATACCGCTATACACACCCATTGATAAATGGCAGTCATACCCTTAATGACCCAAGTATAGTTATAACCTTAAACACCCATGAACACTGATTTACTCCATTCATGTGTAGCACTTGTACCTTTATCTCCCCAGTATGTGATGTATAGTTTTAATCACATTACCCATGCATATTTATATTCCCAAAAATCCAAGTAAAGTTCCGCCACTATAATACCTGGAATTATTACTATAAGAGGACACTATTCTGAAATATGTTCTACATGGATAATAGAGTCTACAAGACAAGTATTTGGAGAAAGCTTGGTCTACACACGCATTATTGCTATTGAAGTAAAGGAAAGTTGCACTGATGAGCCAAATCATCCTATGATCATACCATGGACTCTACTGACTCTGATGGACTTCATTGGCTCTGATCATATCTGCATTGCAGTGTCCATCCTAAACTATGAGACAGTGATGGGTCCATCATACAAAGGATGCGATTGGCTTATTGTAGCTCAAGATTTCTCTTTAAATGTTATAAAATTTGAAAAAAAAAACCTACTAACAAATATGAATACTAGGAATTTAAGAAGTCAAAAAAGTTAAATGAAAAAGTAAAAAAAAGCATAATCTTGATAAATCAATCAATAATTGATAATTATATATTGCAGAATGTCTGTATGCAGGATTCACACCATATATTCAAAGTACTGTACATAGAAAAATATTAATCTAAAAAAAAAGTTTTTGGTGATGGGATAAAATATATAAAAATCAAATCCTGTCCGACCAGTGGTCTTCTGTGCTGCATTTGCTGACACTTCTCAGTTTCTTGGCAGTATAAGTTTATGATGCTTTATTGATTATTTTTGGCATTTAGATGCATGCATTGTTGTTTTTTTTTATTTTTAATACTTACGTAATAAGGTTTGTTTTTTATTTTACTTTTTGCGACTGCTTTATTATCAGACCATTTTGTACCTTTATTAACTTGACACAGGAGGCGTTTTAATTGAAAGTCTTACCCTGTCTTCTATCGATAAGTTATACGTGTTACCCCTTTAAAAATATGGGAGTTTTTCTTGTATCTTATTTTGCATTTTCTTTTTCCACAATATAAACTTTCTACTTTTTTATCATATTTGTTGGTGTAAGCAGGTTTTTTCTATGTGAATTTTTTTCTTGAGTATAAAAACTAGTTTACATTTACAAATTGCACCACCTCCGATCTATTTTAAAGAAAATCTATCATCAAAGATTTTTCAAAGCTAATCTGAGAGCAGCATTATACAGATACCGAGAACCTAATTCCAGTGATGTATCACTTAATTGGCTGCTTACTGTAATTTTGAAAAAAAGAAAATCACAGTTTTATCAGCAGGAGATTATCACTAGAGGACTAGTAAACCTGTTGCCCTGTAATTGAACCCCGCCCACATCACTGATTGGCCACTTTCTGTATTCACAGAAAGTGGCCAATCAGTGGGGTGGGCGGGGTTACAGAGAGATCAGCATTCAGAGCTCTGCTAGATCTGCAGCTGAAAAAACAGGGATTTCATGCAAACTACAGCAAACTGCCCAGGAAGTGATACATCTGTGAAATCAGAGTCTCTGTCTCTACGTCATTCTGCTCTTAGACAGGGTAGCAAAATAAGCTGGTGACAGATTTCCTTTAATAATTGTGACCATCTCCATAAAGTTTTTCTTTGCATACATTCAGAATTCACACCATATAATAAAATGGACTATTCTGTACATAAAAAATAATATATCTATAAAAATAGTTAAAGAATAGGAATGAAAAAAACAATGATTTTTATTAAGGTAAAATAATGTCTAATAATAATAATATCCTTAAACAAGTGTATAACTAGAGATAAATTTAAAAAATTGTAAAAAATAAATAGGAATAAAAAACAATTAATCTCATTAAAGAAAAATAATAATAGTAATACTACTACTAATAATAATAATATAATTATTATTAATAATAATAGTAGTAATAATAATAACAAATATCCATAAAGAAGTGTATCACTAGAGATTAATTAAAAAAACCTTAAAAAATGAATATGAATAAAACACAGGTATTACATACCTGGTAATGTGTTTTTTCATGAGACATGACGCACCACAAGAGAGGGGATCCACCCAATGAGGACAGGAAACCTTCAAGATAAAAGGGGCGGCTCCTCTCTCCGCATCAGTTGTTTTACAGAGCACGAGAGGAACTCCGCAGGTTAGTGCACATATAAATAATACATCCTTTACACTACTAAATTTCCAATACTCAAGGGAGTGTATAATGCTAATAATGCACCCAACTAATGATGTGATCAATAGGGAGGGATTATAAGGGTGCCGTCATGTCTTATGAAAAAAACACATTACCAGGTATGTAATACCTGTGTTTTTCCATTCTACTTGACGGCACCACGAGAGAGTTACTGAGATTTGTATTCTCTTAGGGAGGGATCACTGCTTGTAACACTCTTTCCCCAAATATGAGATCAGAGGTAGCAAATAGGTCTAACCTATAATGTTTGACAAAGGTAGACGGAGCGGACCAAGTGGCCGCTTTACTGAATTGGTAAATGGGAGCGTCTGCTCTCTCCGTCCAGAACGTCATCATGGCCCTCGTGGAGTGGGCTTTTATACCTTCTGGAATAGCCCTGCCTGCACTGTTATCTGCTGGCATAATGACCTTTCTCACTCATCTAGCTAAAGTTTGTCTAGGGGCTTTTAAGGCCCTTCCTTGCCCCCTGGGATCTGTCCTCCACCTGTTTTCTCCAAGGTCTCGTTACCTCCAAATACTGCAGGAGACATCTCCTCATATCTAGGCAATGAAGTCTCTCCTCCTTCTGGTCGTTAGGGTCAGGACAAAAGAGATGGCAAGGTTATCTCCTGAGCCCTATGGAATTTTGGTATCACCTTGAGAAGGTATGCTGGATCTAATTTTAACACAACTCTATCGTCTATGGCTTGAGTGTAGGGAGGGTCTTGTTGATAATGCGAGTAAATCCTCAACCTACTGGCCGACGCAAGCGCCTTTAATACGGCTGTTTAATGTTAGAATCCCTATCTAATGTTGTGTTTTTAAATGGTTCCAACGGACTCTGTCAAAGATGACAGGACTAAATTTAGATCCCAAAGAGGAGGAGTAGAGGACAGACAGAGTCAGCTCTAGTACAGGTCTGGATAAACTTGGCCACTCACCTAATGTTTGTCAGTCGCAGTTGAATAAGGCTGCCAGGGCTGAGCCATGTACTTTGAGGGTTCCGACAGCTAACCCCAATCCTAAACCTTTCTGCAGAAAATTCCAGTATTGCCACTATCGGGACTTCCCCTTCCTGTATTGGGCCTGAGGTAGATAAAAATTTTTTCCCATATTCTACCATAGATTTTTGTAGTCACTAGTTTTCTGCTACTGATTAAGGTGGATATTAACGCTACTGAGAATCCCTTTTCTTCTAGTAGTGACCTTTTAAATTTCAGGCTGTCAACTGCAGCCCAGACCTCTGAGGGACACTGTGTTAGAGGGTCCTAGACCTCTGTCACTGACATTACTCTCAGCCAATAGAACCATGCCCTTATCGGCCAAAAAAAGGCTATCAAAATCACTCTGGTTCTGTCCTCCCTGATCTTCCTCAGAACCGCTGGTATGAGGCATATTGGAGGGAAGGCATACAGGAGACCTGATGTCCACTCTATCCTGAAGGCGTCTACTGCCAATGGTCTGTCCGTTGGACTTAGGGAGCAGAATTTCTAAACCTTCCTGTTGGTTTTTTTGAGGCAGAGAGATCTATACTGGGAATTTCTCACGGATTCTTTTTGGTACTATTTTCCTTGCCTCAAGTGGTTGCTGCTCAGACAGTCTGCCTTCAGGTTGTCTAAACCTTGGATATGCAGGGCCAATAATGAGAGGGACTGGTGTTCTGCCAGAGTCATGATCCGGCCTCCAGCTGTTTAGCGGAGGCCCTTCAGCCTGAAAGGGCCGGCGATTATCTGCCTCAAGGACTGAGAACGGGTGTCTCCCTGGTGGTTTACCTATGCAACCACTGCTTAGTTTTCCTGATAGGACTCTCACATGGTGTCCACTTTAAGTATGGTAACAATTCCTCTGGCGTTTTTCCGATTGTTAGAAGTTCTCAATCGTTCGAGGATAGATTTCTTTCCCCCTGGGCCCAGTGATCCTGGAGCCATAATGTGTCTAGGTGGGCTCCCCACCACCAAGGACTAGTGTCCGTTGTGACCACCTTGGAGGCAGTGTGTGCGTGTGCTGGGTACTACCCTCAGAGAGGACTATCTGTAACCACCACCTGAGTGACTGGAGTACACAGTCCAGAAGGGTGAGCTTTTGCGCTAACCTTCCCTGCCGTTCCCGATTGTTCTGCAGCACACACCCTTACAGTTCCTTTTTGTGGAACTGGGCCCATCTCACTGCTGGTATGCAGGAGGTGAGGGACCCCAACACCAACATGATCCTCCACAGAGCTATCTCTGGCATTTTTTTTTTTATCTTCCTTGTCTTCCTCTGGGAGGTGATGCTCCTGCTCCACCGAGTTCTTTGTTAACCTCAAAAATTTCAAGATCATTGCTGGTACCAGTTTGGATTTTTTTTTGAGGTCCAGCTGCCATCCTAACATCTTTAGTGTTTTCATCACTATTCTGACTTGATCTTGACAGTAAGGGAGATTTCTTCCCTATTATCAAGAAGTAGTCCCGATAGGGTATCATCAGAGTATTTTTCCCTCTGAGGTGCGCTGTGATTTCTGCGATTAGCCTTGTGAAAACTTGAGGGCTATCACTACTCCACAGGGCAGGGCCCTGTATTGGAAGTGACACTACTGAGGGCCCTCCGGACTGTCACTCTGAGACATATATGGCCTTATTGCCGGATTTGGTGATAAGTGTTCATGAGATCTCGGAATTGTTATATAACATTTGAGGAAGGAGGAATTCTACTGCTGGTCTTATCGTCTCCATCGGGATTATAAGATACCTATTGAGGTCTTTTCAGAATTATAATTGGCCTCCCGGAACTTATCTGGGTCTTCTATCGAAATCTTTTCCAGGACATGTTTGTCTAGGAGTGAGGTTGTTTCCCCTTCCAGACCGTCTTTCTTTGAGAGGATTGCATATGTCCTCGTGGAAGCCAGTGGTGGAACCTTAACTCCAGACCTGATCCCACAATTTGCTGTATCCAGGTGCTGAATGAGAACCTCTCCCAAGCTGGGAGGAAGTGCACCTGAGAATGCCTGTCACTGGAAGGGTTTTTTGGTGTCTTTGGAGGGTTCGCTAAAATAGAAGCCTCTCCCACCTATGGATCGTTTGTCAGAGCTGTTTCTGTCTCGATCCTTATATTGTCATCTCCTGGATTTCTGGCCCTTCCGAAAGGAGTGCCGAAAGAGGCCTGAAGATGGTTGTCTTTTGGGAAAATTTTCTTTTTTGTTGTCGGTTTTCCCTAATACGTCATCCAATGTCTGACCAAAATAGGAAATTTCCTTCACACGGTAAAGGGCAGAGTTACATCTTTGTCTGTGTGTCCCCCAGCCAGCTTTTAAGCCATCCTGCGCAGCGTCCTATATTAGATAAAGTTCTTTGCGCTTGCGGGCTGGTCTCCCCTTCTGGTCCCAGCCCAGCCTCAAGCTGCATTATGGACGTCACCTGACGTATGCAGTCACGCTCAGTCTAGAATGGCCGGTGGCCTAATTTGCTGTATAGCCTTGCTGGATCCTGCTGAAGTTTTAGCTAGGAATACTGCCGCTGCTCTTATGGCTGGTATTGCCTCTAGGATAGTCTACCTGGGGATTCTTTGCTCTAGCTGATCCTCTAGGTTATTGATCCACATCTTAAGGGATCTAAAAACACCAGTGGCCGCGATGGCCGGTCTAAGTGTTTCAGCTGAGGTCTCCCAGGCTGTTTTAAGCCAATTATCTGTCTTTCTGTCAGAGGTTGTTTCATGGAACCTAAATCCTTTAAGAAGCAGGGAGGACTTTCTGGCGACCTTTGATATCGCTACTTCAATTATGAAGCCTCATCCCAGGATGAGGATGCCTCTTCATCAAAAGGGTACCTCCTTTACAGGGAATTGATTATGGGACATCCTCTCTGGTTTTTCCCATTCCCTTTTAATGGGTCCTTGCCAAAAATAGGGAAGGCTTTACATTTTTCCTTATAGCAAGCTTGTCGAACATGAATTCTATGGCTTTTGCATCTACCAGCCCCACGGTAAGTCAGACTGCTGCTTATCTGTGCTGCATCCTCTACTAGGAACGTATCTTTCTCATGTGAGCTACTTTCTCAGTAGCGAGATTTAACTGAGTCCTCCTCTGATCCCTATGGACTTCCTGAGAGATCAAAGAGGGGCTGGCCTATCCCTTGCTTTGCTATCCATGTTCATTGACTGCAAAGTCCTTCCTGATTGTAGACTTCAGATTTAGTCAGGGATCTCCGGCTCTCAGCAGAGCGGGTGTCTCTTCCGCTACTGTTTTAATAGTACAGGTCTGACACAACCCCTTGTTCCTAAGGGACTTTTTTACATAAGGAATATTCTTTATTCCTAGCTTTTAATTTACCCCTTTTTTAGGGACCTCCAAAGCTCTACCCCACCAATGTATGTAAGAAGAGGGGAGAGAGGAGACGAGAGCGAGAGAAAGAGAACAGACATTATCGTACTGGACTTTCTTGAAGCTCACTCACCATTTGGACGCTTCATAGGATGGGTACTGGATCTGGAGACTGACTGGTCTGTACACATGACCCCCATCGGGACTGTGGACCCCTCCCTGTTAACCCCATGACGATCCTCCTGTACTCTGTCCAATCGGCTTCCACTGTAGTTATGGCACGTCTGGCTCCTCTCATCTGAGCGAGACCGCCACTCTTGCACCTCCTGGTGTGGCTGTAAGTGTTCTAGCAAAAAAGCTCTCAATCTTAACAAGATAGCTGCTGCCGCTTTCAGATGAGAACAGACGCATTCAACCTAGAATGGTTGGTGACCCCTGCCAGCAATTCTGACAGCATTACCCCATTTTTTTTTAGTTAACTGATCACCTGGTTGATCCTGCAACTGCCAGTCGCCTGCGCTTCCTGGGTGTTATCCCACACTATATCCGGCTTGTGTGCACCCCCAGTAACCACTACCGGTGTGCGCTGATCTCCTCCCCGTGCATGCCCCGGAGCGTGCCAGCTTTTCCCCCAGGTGCACGCTCCCTTCCTACGCTCGGGGAGTCTTTCTGGCCAGTTACTGGTGTGCGTCTCTGCCCTGCCACTATCGGGCATGTCGCTTCCGGTGTGCGCCTGCGTCACTTCTGGTGGGCGCCCGGCTCCCGGCCTCTCCTGGCATTCTTCTGATGCCCGGCCGCCATGACACCCAGCACCGCCCCCTCCCTACCTGGACCTGCCCGGAGGGGGCGATAAAGCTGCACCACCCCTGACTACCAAGATGCCCAGTCACCTCCACCTCCTCCATACCTGTGCTGGATTTTACCTGGAGGAAGCGATCATGCCGCTGGCCACCACTGTCCTGCAGGTACTGCTTCTTCTTTATGGCCCCAACTGGGACCGGCGTCCTGGGCTCAACAGGGAGGGATTCCAAGAGGGTCCTCCAAGGAGTCTTATCTCTGCCTGGGCACCGATGTGCCTCATGGGCAGCATGGCCACCACACATCAACAGGGAGAGAACACAAAAGTGGCCTCCATGGACTTCTATGGGGTATGTCGGCATCTGGGAGGGTACACCCAATGTGATCTCCGAGGCATCAAACTTCACCCGGGCAATTGCCTCGCGGGCTGTGGCCATGCACTCGCTCAAGGGAGGCATAGGAATATATGGCCCCCGAGGCGACTACCAGTATCTGGTGACGGGTGTAGCAGACACAGCCAGTAATCACCCGACCCAGGCCCAGGCATCCTCTTCTTTCTTCTTTCTTCCAGAATCTTCAAGAGGTTTTCATCTTGAGGGTTCCCCATCGAAGACAGGAAACCAACTGATGCGGAGAGAGGAGCCACCCCTTTTATCTTGAAGGTTTCCTGTCCTCATTGGGGGGATCCTCTCTCTCGTGGTGCCGTCATGTAGAATGGAAAAAAAAAAACAATTATTCTCATTAAAGTAAAATAATGTCTAATAATAATATCCATAAAGAGTTGTATAACTATAGATTAATTTAAAAAAAATCATAAAAAATAAATATGAATAAAAAAACACTTATTCTAGTTAAAGTCAAATGCTTATTAATAATAATAATAATAATAATAATAATAATAATAACAATATCCATAAAGCAGGGTATAAGTAGAGATTAATAAAAAAAAAAAATCAGGAAAATAAATACTGTATCTATTTTGCCTAAAATTAATTGGTCCGTTTTATATTCTGGTGATACGGTTGAGCCTGTAGCTGCAATTTGTGCAATGTCTGATTTTCAATGTGATTTGCGGGCCCAGGACCCATTAGGTAGCATCAACCGATTCCTCAGAATGTCTGTTCAGAAGCTGAAGCAGCTTTTCCAAATGCTAAGGCTTTAAATATTGATCTTGTTCCCAGTGAAATCCTGGCCTTGTTATAATTCTGCCCTCAGGCAGCCTCCAATTCAAAACACATCAGATGATCCTGGTAGAATTTAATAGCGAAGCATCAACCCAAAAGAAAAAAAAAATGTACAGACGTAAAGACCAAAAAAAGGCCGTGATGATGATATCCATGCACAGATGCTCCATTTTTTTGTCTATTTTATATTAAATATTATACCGTATACGGGTCACCGTACTATTAATTCTTTCGTCCCATGGCCGTTTTCCATTTTTCTGCTTACTTTTTGTCCTCCCCTTCTTTCAAACGCCATAACTTTTCTATTTTCCCATCCCCATAGCTGTATGAGGGCTTTATTATTGCAGCATGAGTTGTACCATTAAATGGCACAATGAGTACGTAGAAGCCAAATGTGTAAAGTTTATTTTTTAAGTGGTGAAAAAAAATTCCCAAAATTTGCGTTAAAAAGAAGAGGTTTTTTTTTTGTTTGTTGTTATTTTCCGAGACCAGTAGCGTTTTCATTTTTCGGGATCTGGGACATTGTGCAAACATATTTTTTACTCCCTGAGCTGACGTTTTTATTGATACCATTTTTGGGGTAGATGCGATGTTTTGTTTGCCTCATTGCATTTTTTTTAATGTTGTGGAGGCCAAAAAACGTAATTCTGGCGTTTCGACTTTTTTCTCTTCACACCGTTTATCAATCTCATTAATTTATCTTTTGATAGATCGAAAATTCCTGATCCCAGTGATACCAGATATGTGTATTTATTAGATTTTTTAATTGTTTTATTTTTAATGGTACAAGAGTTGTGATTTGATCTTGTGTATTTTATTTTTTTTTTTCATATTTTTTTAATTTTTTTTTACTTTTTACTGCCTTCAATAGACCCCTTAGGAGACTTGAAACTGCAATTGTCCGATTGCCTATGCTATACATATGGTATGTAAAGCAAAAATCCTGATCTCCTATGAATGCCGGCCACAAGCCAACATTCACAGTAAATTCACAGTGAGAGGCACAGGGGTCTTCTGCAGCCCAGTCCAGACTGTCATCACAACTCATTGGCACCCCCTGATCACATGACAGGGGCAGCAATGGGCTGGATTTGTGACACGCTTACGGCTAGCTTGTGTTAACTCTCGCTCTAAGAGCTTGACAGCAGGATTTAACTGGTTAACAGCAGCGGGTGGAGCTCCAAACTGCCCTCATCTGTTAAAAGCACATGACAGCTCATAAAAGCATCTGTAAAGTGCGAGGAAAGATGCGGGCTCAGCACCGGAGTTATCATAAAATAAATCGGAGACATGAAATATGACGTAAATATAAGTCATATGTCATGAAGGGATAAAAAATTTTTCTAAAAATATATAAAGACTCCATGACCCCGATTCTTTAAAGGGAATGTGGAATCAAGTTTTTGCCACATAATCCAAGTGTAGCACAATTTCTGACCATATAAAAATAAACAGGATATTTAGACAAAAATTACTAGAATATAGCCAGGGCCACGATGCCTAATGAGTTATCAGTAATAGCATAGCCAATTGACTGGGGGAGATAAGAATGCCTGTGGCTCATGACCCATATCAACGGCATAGGATGCTGATACAGTTATACCCTGTGCACAACATCAATATTTTGGCAAGTTGTTGGATGGTCTCACCTCGTTACTTCGCCTGGGTTGGGATGATGACTGTGCCAGCAGACTCATCAGTATCCGTGGGTTAAGTATGTTTACTGGCACACCATAACTTTTTGTTGGGTAACAGTATGCATTATTTTTATATATAAGGCAAAATCAGGTGGTGTCTTCATATGTGGGGAACCTGAATTTCCCTTGGGGTGCAATATTACTGTACGTGGGGGTACATTATATGCAGTACATCTCAAGAAGCATTCTTATTATATGTGATGGAACGGGCAATATAACTTTTAATAGATATTGCATACATTATTGTAACGGGTGAGTCCAGGGGGCATGATTATTACGTGGGGTACCGAGGGGACATTATAATATATTACTGTTTGGAACACTATTAATTATTAATGAGACACTCTGGGGATGTTAGTACATTTTAGAATCCCTCGGGATGTTAATAAATGTTTAAAGGGCACTTAAGGGTCAATATTAAACTTTAGGCACTCAGGGTATTATAACCATCTTAGGCTGGTTTCACATTAGCGTTTTTTTGCACAGCGCATCATGCGGGTCCATGCGTATGCGTCATGCGCACCTATGTTTAACATGGCGTGCGCATGGTCTAGCATTTGCATGCGCTCGTATGCATTTTTGTGAGCAAGTGTTTTTATAGTGTGCGCCTAGGTGCGCCAAACACAACCTGTTGCATTTATGGGTCCGTCCAATGGCCTCAAAAAAAGCACAGTTGCGCACGGGATGCAACAAAGTAACGCATTACAGTCTATGGGAACGCAGGTGTGCGCATGGACATGCGCACGTCTGCGTTACAAAACGCAGGCATTTTAAGAGTTAACATGGCTTGAAACTGGTTAAAACGCTTGCGCCTAAAAAACGCAAACGCATGCAAAGTGCATGATGCGTTTTTTGCATGTGCTTCTATTGCGCACGAAGTGCTGCGCTAAAAAACGCTAATGTGAAAGTAGCCTAAGGAGGCCACAATCACATTCTAAGGGACAATATGAGGGCACTATCACTTTCCAGGGTGCCACATAGGACATTAATATTTTTAAGGGGCAATTTTATAAGCTAGAGGGCACAAAGGGGCGTTAGTGTTATGTAGGGTCACAGTACTGACAATATTACTGTCAGGCACCAAGGCTAGCATCACATTTGTGGATGGCCAAGCTGCAGAAGCCTGCGGACTTCCTTCGTGAAGTTCCGTCCACTGCCGCACTTCCTCTGTTAAGCTCCGCCTACTTCTGCATACTTATGCATGCAGTCTACCTACCGATCTTTAACACTGGGTATGCAGGTTGTGCGGATGTATGCGGATGCCTCCGCATGCGTCGTTTTGACGATGCAGCGACCACATCAAATTTCAGCACGTTGCGCTTGACGGGGGTCGCCGCATCATCAAAATGACGCATGCGGAGGCATCCACATACATTCGCATGACCTGCACACCCAATGTTAAAGACAGGTATGCAGGCCGCATGCATAAGTATGCAGAGGTAGGCAGAGCTTGACGGAGGAGGTGCGACAGTGGGCTGAGCTTCACGGAGGAAGTCCGCAGACCTCTGCCATCCATAAATGTGAACCTAGCCTAAGAGAAGCACTGTTACAGTGTCTGCGCCATACAGAAGGTGCATTAAAATGGACAAATTCAGCAGCAGAGGCTCAGCATTGGGGTATTGGCAGATTAACAAGTTTGTGTAGGTTGGGATTCGGTGGAGGCAGTGTTGGAAATGTGAGAAGTGAAATGTTTGTGTTTTGTTGTAAACTCTGCTGACAAATCAAGGACTCACATCAAAGTTTTTATCCTCTTAATTCTCTGCAATCATCATATTATATACAGTAGCACTGTGTAGTTAAAATTGCTCATTTTTCCCTTCTACCCAGTTAATTGTTCTCTTTTCCATTAGATCTATTACATCACATGATTAAAAATGGACTAGCTGAAGCCTCCTAAGCTCTACGTAGAAACAGGAAGTTTATTTTCGCTGCATGAGTCATCATTAGAACTACAATTCTACTTCACTGCAAAGTCCCTGGCAAGGGGCAGAGGATACTTTTGGGACAGGAATTGAAGCAAGGGTGGAGCTGGGCTGCCAGGGACTTTGCAGTGATGTGTTAACAGTCCATCTTGTCTGTGCAAGAGCTAATTGAGTGGATGGTAATAAGTTCAGGAGGCAGGTGGAAGGAAAAAAGTGGCTCAAAAGTGTCAAACAAAGCCAATTAATCTGAGCAAATTTGTGATTTAACTCATAAGGAATAACCCGAATGGTAACCGCTTGAGATTTGGGACCCTGTTGTATTAGGTGGCCATTAATGAATGCGTAGCATGGGTCCAACAGAAGATTCTGTGGTTCTCCAGATGAACGTGACTAGAACCACCTACACAACACATAAGGGGTTCTTCTTAATTCTAGACACATAGTGACACAACCCATAGGGGTTATGATAGTACAAATCTTGATTTTCGTAAAAGTTATCAAACAGAATAACCCAACTTCAAGGTCAGGACCCTCTGGCCTTCAAATTAAATTACCTTTCCAAATGTGATTACCTTGGTAAGCTCTTAAAAAGAAGCCTCCTACCTTCCAGCAAGCCTGTAATACACTTCTATGTATAATCTGTAGTATTATTATCACTGCTGCTATTTTTTTTTGGAGAAGATAGTTAAGACTTTGCTCGTCTGAGGCTGTGATTTTTTTATTCCCCTTAAGCAGCCAGCATGAAAAAAAAATGACTAGAGTCATAAAAATGAAATATATTGGCTGAGACAAAGGATTACTTTGTGTCTACAGGATTGAGGTATAATTATGGAAATAGGATTAGAGATATGCGACTTTCAGTCAACACCAAGCAATAAAGAAAAAAATCTCCTTTTTAAGCTTCAGTTCAGTCTGTGGGATAAGCCGGCTGCATTATAGAGTTGTACTAAGGACTGGATTTCTCAGAGAGTAGGAATACATCGATTTTACGGCTAATATTCTCATTATTTACCAACTCACCAACTGGTCTAATGGAATCTATAAAATTATATTAATCATTAGAGAGATATTTGGTGGTGGGTTTTCAGACGTGGTCATGTAAAGTATTAAGAAACTTGCATGTTATCAATGTGATACTTTTTTACTGAGTTCAGGACATTACAGTACTTATATCCATTTATAAGGTTGACCTAAACCAGATTTTATAAACCAAACTGCTAGAGATGAGGAGGATTTTCACATAATGCATTGAAGATGTCATATCACGTGTTATAGCAGTGGTAACAATTAGGCTCTGAAATGTAAAGTGCTGCGGAATATGTCAGCGCTATAGAAATAAAATGTATTATTATTATTATTATTATATCCCGTATAAAAGAAGAGGCAGGGAATGCAGCAGCCAATTTGCGGTGAATCTGGATAGTGAGGGAATGACAAATCTCACAGCTTAGCGATGGGGATCGAGAAAGAAAGCCATAAAACACTGAAAAAAAAGAACTGTTAGAGTGTGACAAGACAGTACAAGAAAAAGATTACAGGGTGAGGAAAACAGATTAGCGTCATACACAATTGGAGGCTTAGAAATACTTTTGATTCCTGACTAATCAAATTTCTGTGAAGTTGGCAAAAATTCCAGTTTATAACCATTCACTTAACTCTACAAAGTGTACACACCATTGAACAGATACCGTATCTTAAACGTGATGAACCTGGAGTACTTACTATGAAAACTCAAGCTAAAATAGCTGTGAATTCCAACTAGACTACTAAAATGTGTATTTTATCCTGTGTAGATTTTCAGACAGGAACATTTTCATAAAGAATTCCACAGCCATTTTAAAACAGATTTTCAGAGTAAGTACACCCACCTCATCAGATTTAACAAATCTTGTAGGGATTATGGTAAGTATCTGGTAAACTATTTGACCATCAAATAACTTTGTTATTAAAAAATGATGTGGAAAGAGATAAATATCAAACCTGAACTTAAAGGGAATCTGTCACTGGATGTTGGAGGCCTATGCACATGGACTGGGTCCGGTCCGATGGGCGGTGTTTCTTCTTTTCTCTCCACCCCATCCATAGCCCCCGTCCGCAATCTTCTCAGGTATTAGAGTAGGTCTTCTCCATAGTTTGCACGTGCGCAAAGCAATCTTGCTTCGCGCACGCACAATATGATTTGCCCGACTGCGGGCAAAGCCGATAATCAATACTGCACATGCGCCGGTACACTATGTCCCAGAAGTATTTCGCTGTGTTCCGGGATAAAGTGTACCGGCGCATGCGCAGTAATGATTATCGGCTTTGCCCGCAGACGGGCATAACATATTGCGCGTGCGTGAAACAAGATTGTTTTGCGCACGTGCGAACTATGGAGAAGACCTACTCTAATACCGGAGAAAATAATGGATGGGGGCCATGGATGGGGTGGAGAAAAAAGAAGAAACACCGCCCATCGGACTGGACCCAGGCATTTTACTTAGGCCTCCAACATCCGGTGACAGATTCCCTTTAATACTCAATATTGACCTTATCTCCAGTATTCAAGGGGTGGGTCCTTTAGAAAGTGTTAACTAAAGTAATAAAAGCCATAAAGCATTACTAGGAATTTCAGCCAAATTAGATGGTCCTCCAAAAGATAAAAACATCATCTGCAGACAGCTTTTTCAGGGTTCTTGCCTATACAAAACAGGCAACTGATTGGTCGAGTGGAAGACCTTTACTGCTAGTAGGCTGCTAACATCTAAACCAGTCTCATTGTTTGACTTTCACCTAACAATCCAGAAACTGACAGATGAATGGAAATTTACTTTGTCTTTTTTTGGAGGAGGAGACTTAAGATTAACTAAAACTCATAGTCAAGTTTCAAAGCTCTTTTATGAGAAAAGAAATCAGGGAATTTCCATTTAGGTAGCACTAGTGAGAAAGTTCCTTACTTCTGGAGGAGAGATGATTTGCATACCATATTCCTGTAAAAATGTGACAATAAGACTCAACAAGAAGAAGATGTGCCCTGCGACAAGAGTCATAAGTCCTAACATTTTCAAGATAGAAGTTTCAAGATACTAAGATAAGAATGTGCCCATTCCGCCATCAATCTACCGTTCTTACCTATTTTGTTCGCATGTCAGAAGATGTTTTAGATGGAAGAACCCTCTAACCTTTTCCCTTCTTTTGGGCTACTGTTACAAATCTATTGTACTGGACAAAACACAGACATTTTACTACTTTTTCCTTTTTATGTCCATCCATAAATACAATGACTGTAGAATCACTTATTTGAGGCCATCTGGCACTTGGCGAGTAGATCTGCAAAAGTTAGGGACTTTACCGACTAGGTACACCTTGTCGTGGTGGGACGGTTTTTATGCTTTTTTGATAAAAATAGTGAAAACTAAGTACCCTATGTTATTTATATGTACAATTACTTCTCACTTACATCTGGGTATGTGTTTATTGTTTCTATTCTTATTTCTGTCTATAATGGCCACAGTGTAAATGTGCACCTACACATTGCATTTAAACTAACATGTATTCCAGCTCATTTCTTTGTTTTTTTTTACTTTTTACACATAAGGGGTGCCACCCCCCCCCTTTTTGAACTGTGTATTTTTTCTATATAGATTTATATGGCCAGGGGTTGAAACAGTCAAGTCTGAGTCCTCCTCTGCCCTGTCTATTTTGAGGTCTCCTTGCATGTAGCCAGTGGAACGACAAGAATTAGAGACTATCCTGACTGGGTCACCTAGTCGCGGTGGGATGGCTTTTACACTATCAAAAAAGTGTCAACTAAGTACCTTCGTTATTTTCATGTACAATTACTATTTATTTACTTACGGCAGGGTATTTGCTCATTTTGTTTTTATTCCAGTATCTGTCTGTTAATGGGCACAGTGTGACTGTGCAACTACACTTTGCATTTACACCAACATTTGTTCCAGCTCATTTCTTTGGTTTTGCTTTTGTATTGTTTATTTGGTAGTTTTTGTAAATTTTATTATATGACACCTTACCACAAAGATCTCCAGACACTTTACATATTAATTCCTAACTTTTTGTGGCAGAAATCTGAAAAGTCACAAGGCTCTTCATTCAATAGTAAAAGATAAAACTTTGAAAAGAAACACAGCTTACTTCTAGTTGATTTCCATCATGCTATTTTATAATTTAAGGCAGTATTAAATTCCACATTCCATTGTCTTCTAAGTCAGTTTCTCAGTATTTTAAAAGAATAGTGAACGTCATATAGCTACGGGCCACAAGGACTCCACATTGGCTAAAGTTTGATGATCTACCCATTTTGAATTACTTTTGTTTCTCACTGCTGCCCTAAATTCTGCTCTGCATCCTTTCTATATGTAATATCCTTGAGGATTTTAACAAACAGAGGAATTAGCAAGAGCGCTTTGGTGTATTAAGTGGTGTCAAAAGGTAAAATCGTCCAACGTGTTGGACAACAAAATAATAAATATGGTGTTAAAGTAGCAGCCCCCGCATTTATATCCCATCTTCAATCCCTTCTCCTAAAACCCAGTATCAATAATCCTGAAAATCCCCCTTTAGAATCTATTCTGCCTGACATTATCTAGTATCATCCACATACATCCGAGTCTATAATACCTTTATTATTGACATGTGCGTGATGTCTCTCCCTTCAATGCCAAATGTCATTCATGATATGGGAGACCGATCTCTGACTTTTATTACTTGGTGCTAATCTCAGGACAAAGTAGGACCCTTATTTTCCGCACCACCGAACCTAAATGTATTTCTTAACCTAGAATTCATCCCCCCTCCTCGCCTCCCTGTTGGATTCTTTGACACCTTTTTTGATTGAATGTACAGCTATAGATACAATGGGGGTCTGAATTATCAATACTGAGAGATAAAAGGTTGGAAACATAGCAGGATCTATCTAGATGATTCCCGTCATGCCATCTCATAATTTGAGGCAGCATTCTATCCTACATTCCTGTTAATGGAAGCACGTCTATGATGTCTTCTAAGGCAGTCTCCTGTTGAGCGAGAATAGGGGCAGTTTGACCTTCTGGCAACAACTCAAGGTCATCATCAATCAAATTAAATGAAAAAAAGGAGTAAATAAATGTCATTTTTTTCTAAAATAATTTTTAGAATTTCATATAACATAGAGATTGGTTCCATACCTTTTCTTACAAGCAAGATTAGATATTTAAAGGGACTTTCTGGTTTAGCAAATGATTTTTAATATATCTCACTAATGAACTTTATGCTAACAGATGGAGGTCATCCACTCATCTTACCGACAAAAGGGGTCACTTGCTTACCGATAACATGTAAAAACTTCATTTCTCCTGTGGTGGTTCTGTAGGAAAATGGAATACTTGCTGCCAGGATTACCCACAAATTACAGTGGATTATACCATGTCCAATCACCCTATGGAAGCTTGGACTGGCTTACCGGACAACAGGTCATTCCCCCGATGGACCCTTATAGAGGAGTAGGCCCACCATCTCCCTGTCCAGGCAGTAGATGGCAGAGTATACTTTATTCACTATGAACAGACCAAGCCAGCATCTCATCTTACATTTAATATACTGACCAGTTTAATATCATATAAACGATAAAGTAGGTTTTGTGAAGAATGGTAATATAATATTTGCATGTAGCTAAAACAATGGGCCATACAGATGTGAAACCAGGACGAGAAAGAAACAAATCAAAAGAAGAGTTGACATCTTCAAAATGTGTTGCTGGACAAATATGTTATTAATACCATGAATGGCAAGAAGAACAAACAAATCAATCTCAGAACATATCAAGCCAAAAGTTTCAGTCGAAGCAAGGATTACCAAACTACGACTTGCCCACTTTGGACACATGATACAAAGGAGAGCAATCGCTGAAAAAGGGCATCATAGTCAGAAGAATTGAAGGAACAAGGCAAAGAGGAATGGCTTGATACTATCAAGATAGCGGTGGAGAAGACCCAGGTGGACTTATGTAAGCTTGCATAAGATCGATCTTCCTACAGACCATTCATCCATCAAGTCGCCAGAGCTCAAGATCGATCTAAAGGCCATTAAAATAATAAAACAGTTGATTCATAGTCAATGTTAACAGTAGATCTTTCGCCCACCACTCTGACACTGACACCGTAATACAGCCCCAAACAGTTGGGAGCTTTTACAGAGTCATAAAAAGACCACATACATAACTTCTGAAGCCTTAAAAGTGTTGAATTTCTCGATTGAAATTCTTAATACCTCCAAGTTCTCTCAAGAAATCCAACAGAAAAAATGTGTCTTATCTCCATCAAGAGAAACTGTACCTTCAAGATGGAAATATAGAAACAGTATTGGCACATTATATTCACAAACTGTGTTAAATAGATAATAATAATAATCTTTATTTATATAGCGCCAACTTATTCCGCAGCGCTTTACAGTTTGATGCTAGAACCTTCCAAAATGTCCCCCAAATGGAAGAAATCTCTCTATTTCACCTAGTAGACCCCCTATTTCTTCAAGTCAAGATCCAAGTACTGTGCCATCCCCAGGACATGGATTTATCACACTAGTGTATTAAGGTTCCCAGAGACAATAGGCGTTACTTGATGGAAATGAATGAATTAAACCTTAATAAATGTTCTTTTGGTAAAAGTTAACTGACAAACGATATTTTTAGTTAACCTTTATTGTCTGTAATAATGTTGGTTGTGTTTAATTTTTTTTTATCCTGGTAAAAAAAAAATATTGAGCAAAAGTTGTTTCATTCAGTCAAATTTTCTTTGAAAGACTATTCCCACAAATATTATTTATTCATCATCCAGAGTCATTGAACATGCACGGTCAAGGTTCACCAACTGTGAAGACCAATGTGGCGTACAATGTTCAATGCTGCACCACTGTAATAATCATTATGTAGAACATCACTTGTCTAACGATTGATCATATATCAAACTACTTTTATTTATTATATATGGTCACTTTTATTTTATGCTCGCTTTTAATTTAAGACAAGATCAGTGGCTCCATCTGAAGCCCTGAAAAATAAAATTTGGGCAGAAATCCCCAACAGGGCGGTTGACTTTAATGAGGCAAATTGAGTTAATTTGCGCTCTGTTTGACCTCAATACCCACCTTTTTAAACTAATTTTTGCGAACACATTTTTGTGCCTATCTCAAAAAGGTGGACATTGCTAAAAAAAAGGCAAAATAAAACACAAACTGACTCCATCAGCCTCATTAGAGCAAAGGGTTTCATCACTGGTTTAGCGCAAATATAGTTTTTAGAACATCATATGCTAATTATGCAAATTGTCTCTTCAGAGAGGAAGAGGACTAGCACTCTACTGCCACCTATTGTTGGAAGTAGCAATCCTAAAAGTCAATGTCGACCCTTTAACCTGCCTTGCTACATGACAGGATAAAAGCCAAACCAGAATCTCAATTTGCAGACACTTTGTTTCAGGCTACTGCCCCTCGTCAGTGCAAAGTGTGAGATCTGGTTTGGCTCAGCAGTAGTATGCTCAGCATGTCATTCTCCGGAAGGAGAAATGATACTTCTTGGATATAGAATATCTTACGGAAGCCTTGAATGAGCCACTAAAGTGTGAAGCAAGTGCAATGTGAATCCAGTCTTAGAAGTTATTATAGTAGAAAAAAAGCTAAAAGAGCAAAAGGATGTAAGCAGGAATGAGACATTCAAAGTTAGCTAACCCAGTCAAGACAAAATAGTTAGAGCTGAGTGAAATGTGTAAAAAGGAAAAGCAGTTTGTTTCAACTTCTTCAATAAAATTCCAGACTTTATTCAATCATGATTAGAATTCCATCTTCCTAATAGGAGAGAATTCAACGAAGTAAGTGAAGCACACCACCCTGGTTAACATAGCTGGATTGCAATCGAAATGTGTCGCTTATTTCTTTGAATTCTCTCCTATGAAAGAAATGGAACAAGTGAATAAAGTATCTAAGCCTTAGCCTCCTATATATTCAGACATAGCTTGGGGGAGCATTTATGCAGGGAGCATTTATGCACATGTAATTGAAGTACATGTATCAAAGTACTGGCAGTTATAACATGGCAGTTAGACAGGGCAGGAGACAGGTAAGACATTTATATACTTCTACTCCCTATACATTAGGAGTACTGTTATGAGCTCAATTTCTCATTCACCTTTGATGTCCGATGAACTCCCTCTGCTGGTGAAAGGAGGTGGTGAAACTGATTTGGATGGGAGTGACCTGTCACCTGAACAGGTGGATTGCGATTGGACATCCGGAATCTCTGAGTGGATATAAGGCAGCCGACGCCCTGTAGGGTTGCTGGTGACTTCTCTGCTCTGAGCTCTGGCCTCCAGTTCAGTTCCTGTCTTCTAAAGCTAAGTTTTTGCTCTGTTATTGGTCCATGAGATTTTGTCTGATTTGCTTAGTTTTGTGTTCAGCCAGCCCCGGCTGGGGCTTTGCTGAATTTCCATTTTTGTCCCTGATCGTTTAATTCTCTTTTGCTCTGTCTTCAGAATATATCGGAGTGCTGATATAGGGATTTTGAAGTCTAGTGACTTCATCGCCGTTTTTCCTATCAGACGTGTTGGGACATTTTTGGTAGGGTTTTTGCAGATTGCAGCCAGCATCTTTTCTGTCCTTTCCTATCTAGTTAGTTGGGCCCCATCGTTTGCTCTGCCTGTCTTTCTGTCTGTGTTTGTGTTTTCATCTGTTTTCACCGTCAATACATGTTGGGGGCTGTCTATTGCTTTGGGGTCTGCTCTGGGGCAGTTTAGATTTCCCCTTTCTTTCTTTAGGCTTATTTAGTTCTCCGGCTGTGACGAGGTGTCTAGGACCACAGTAGGAACACTCCTCGGCTACTGTTAGTTGTTGTGAATAGGATCAGGGGTCTGCAATCCGCTAGCTACCAACCTCTATGGTTTTCTGGACTTAGCTTGTATTTTTGTTTTTTCCTCCTCCGGTGACTCATTCATAACAGAGTACAACAAATATATACCATATGCATTTGTGTAATTTATATCCTGGCTGCTGCATTCACACACATCCACCGCCCTGGCATTAACTCTCTACACTCCATCCATATCGGCCCCTCGCTCCTTTCCTCTCCTATGTAGAGCACTCACGCTCTTTTCACATTGTTAAATTGCACAGATCCAGTCAGTCCCACATTCAACATAAGACGTTCTCACAAACCACTTAACCATCTGCTCAGTCTTTCTATCCTCCTTCTCCTAGTCGCAGGAGACATTGCTCCCAACCCTGGGCCCCCATGTTATAGAAAGTCAACCCCCCCAACTGCTACACTCAGAAACCCCTCTAATCTTATTAATATTCCCTGCATGCCATCTGTCTCTCTTAATTGTGCACTTTGGAATTCTTGCTCAGTGTGTAACAAACTCTCCTTCACTCATGACTTTTTCCTTTCTAATTCTCTTAACCTCCTGGCTCTTACTGAAACCTGGATCCAGCAGTCAGACACTACCACTGCTGCTGTGCTCTTTCATACGGGGGACTACACTTCTCTCATACCAAAAAACAATAGAGCAGGTGGAGGCGTTGGTCTGCTCCTATCACCAAAATGTACCTTTCAGGTTATCCCTCAACTACTCTCACTAGTCTTCCCTTCTTTTGAGGTCCATGCCGTCAGACTCTACACCCCCTTCTCCATGCGAGTGGCAGTGGTGTATCGTCCTCCTGGCCCCTCCCATCAGTTCCTGTATCATTTTGCCACGTGGCTTCCACATTTTCTCTCCTGTGACATCCCTACCCTCATCATGGGAGATTTCAACATCCCCATTGTTCTTCCCCTCTCCCCATCTGCTACTCACCTTTTATCTCTAACCTCCTTGTTTGGCCTTTCGCAGCTTACTAATTCTCCAACGCATGAAGACGGAAACTCCCTCTACTTGGTCTTCTCTCGGCTTTGTGCATTGGATGATTTCGCAAACTCCCCTCTCCCGCTTTCTGACCACAACCTTCTTTCATTCTCTATCAAGAACTGCCAGGCCGTTCAGGTTAACCCCACTGTCCATATTTATAGAAACATACAGGCCATTAACACCCAGAAACTTATGAAGAACTTGCAGTCATCATTGGCCCCTATCTCCTCCCTCTCATGTCCTGATTCGGCATTGAAGCATTACAATGAAACACTTCAAAGTGCCCTGGATGAATTTGCACCCACTATAAATAGAAGACCACAACACAACACAGACGGAGACAACCCTGGCACACCCTGCAAACACGTTTCCTGCAGCGATGCTCCAGGTGTGCCGAACGTCTGTGGAGAAAATCCAATCTACACGAAGATTTCATCCATTATAAGTTTATGCTTAGAACATACAACACTGCCCTTCACCTCTCCAAACAAACCTATTTCAACACCCTCATCACCTCACTGTCCAATAACCTGAAACGTCTCTTTGACACTTTTCATTCTCTACTCAACCCAAGAGTACAGGCCACAACCACGGAGCTCCAAGCTGATGATCTGGCCAATTACTTCAAAGAAAAAATTGACCAGATTTGACAGGAAATTATCTCCCAATCATCTCATACCATGCACTGTCCTTCCTCCCCCACTGCATCTAGCTCACTCTCTGATTTTGAACCAGTCACAGAAGAAGACGTAAGCAGGCTCCTTGCATCTTCTCGCCCAACCACTTGCAGCAGTGACCCATTTCCGTCACATCTCCTCCAGTCCCTTTCCCCTGCTGTTACCCCCCACCTAAAATATTTAACCTCTCTCTCTCTCTTCTGGTATCTTTCCCTCCTCATTTAAGCATGCCGTCATACATCCACTACTTAAAAAACCATCCCTCGACCAAAACTGTGCCGCTAACTATAGACCTGTGTGATGGCCGTCTGCGAATCTGGGCTGCAGTAGGAACAGGACCCCGAGTAACCCCGAGATCCTTAACCCCGTAATCATGGTCAGAAGTACAGGAATAGGAGGCCGGAGGGCAGCAGAGGGGCAAAATCAGCAGGCAGAAGAAGAGTCAAAAGTCCGGGCCAAGGTCAGTAAAACCAGAAGGGCAGCAAAGGTACAGAATAAGCAGGCAGCAGAAGGGTCAGAAATCCAGGCTGAGGTCAGAGTTAGCTATAGCAATTCACACAGTAGCACGCAGGGGAACCAAGAATATATCCGGCGGCTTGCAAGACCAGTCCCAAGGTATTTGAGGGATCAGGTCATCCCTCACAGGTTCCCAGACTGATGATGTAATTAGGACCGCCCCCAGGACCAGGCCAGATGGTGATGCAGTAAGCCCTACATGACTGACAGAGGGGCGGAGCCTGCATCCACCAGATGCCTGCGCAGGAGCCACTTCTCTGTCACCACCCTCACCCAGGGGCAAACCACGGCGCCTCTTAGTGGCCGAGGCAGGAACAGCCATCCCCGAGTCTGACGGCGACACGACGGTCCGGCGCCTCCTAGTGGCCGAGACCGGAACAGCAGGCCCTGAGTCTGGCAGAGACATGTCAGTCTGGCGCCTCCTAGTGGCCAAAGCTGGACCAGAAGGCCCCGAGTCTGGCGGCGACGTGTCAGTCCGGCCCGTCCTAGTGGCCGAAGCCGGAACAGCAGGCCCTGAGTCTGACAGCGACGTTACAACCTGTCTCTCATCCTCCCTTCATCTCTAAACTCCTGGAATGCCAGGTCCACTCCCGTCTTATCCGATATCTCTTTGATAACTCTCTTCTCGATCCTCTCCAATCCGGGTTCCGCTCTTTACACTCTACTGAAACTGCCCTCACTAAAGTCTCTAATGATCTAAAACAGCTAAATCAAATGGTCATTACTCCATGCTAATTCTTTTGGATCTCTTTGCAGCATTCGACACTGTGGATCATCAGCTCCTCCTCACTGTGCTCCATTCCATTGGCCTCAAGGACACCGTTCTCTCCTGGATCTCCTCCTATCTCTCTGACCGCTCCTTTACTGTATCTTTTGCCGGTTCCTCCTCCTCTCACCTTCCCCTTACTGTTGGGGTTCCTCAAGGATTGGTTCTAGGCCCCCTCCTCTTCTCCTTGTACACTGCCCCTATTGGTCAAACAATCAGTAGATTTGGTTTCCAGTACCATCTCAATGCTGATGACACCAAATTGTATGCTTCTTCTCCTGACATCACACCAGCCTTTCAAGAAAACACCGGCGATTGTCAAAACGCTGTGTCTAACATCATGTCCTCACTATATCTGAAACTGAACCTGTCAAAGACTGAATTCCTTGTGTTTCCTCCCTCTACTAATGTACCTATACCCGACATTGCCATTTCTGTATGTGGTTCCACTATTACACCCCAGCAACATGCCCACTGTCTTGGGGTCATACTTGACTCCGAGCTTTCTTTTGCCCCCCACATTTGATCACTGGCTCGCTCTTGTCATCTGCACCTCAAAAACATTTCTAGAATTCGACCTTTTCTTACTTTTGACTCTGCAAAAACTCTTACTGTTTCTCTCATTCATTCTCGCCTCGACTATTGTAACTCTCTTCTAATCGGTCTCCCTCTTACCAAACTCTCCCCTCTCCAATCTGTCTTGAATGCTGCAGCCAGGATCATATTCCTCACCAATCGTTACACCGATGCCTCTACCTTGTGCCAGTCATTATACTGGCTACCCATCCACTCCAGAATTCAGTATAAACTTATTACCCTCACCCACAAAGCCCTCCATGGCTCAGCACCACCCTACATCTCCTCCCTTGTTTCAGTATACCACCCTACCCGCACCCTCCATTCTGCTGATGACCTGAGGTTAGCATCCTCAATAATCAGAACCTCCCACTCCCGTCTCCAAGACTTTACACGTGCTGCGCCAATTCTTTGGAATGCACTTCCCAGGTCATTACGATTAGTCCCCAATCCCCACAATTTTAAGCGTGCCCTGAAAATGCATTTATTCAGACTGGCCTATCGCCTCAACACATTAACCTAATCTATCCCTGTGTGGCACAGTCAAAAGTTTTACCATAACCAGGTTCCCCGCATCATGTTCCCACATGCTTTATGCATCCATTAGCCCTCTGTGTCTGTACTGTTACACACTTAACATTATGGCTGGTGCATACAATCAGGGCAAATGTTACCACCCAACTTTCGTGTCTACCTCTTTCCTCATAGACTGTAAGCTTGTGAGCAGGGCCCTCATTCTCCTTGGCATTTGTTATAATCTATGTGATTATTGTTATGCTGTAATGTCTATTGTCTGTACAAATCCCCTCTGAAATGTAAAGTGCTGCGGAATATGTCGGCGCTATAGAAATAAAATGTATTATTATTATTGTTATTATTATTAAAGTCTGGAATTTTATTGAAGGTGTTGCGACCAACCTCTTTTCCCTTTTCCACACTATTGGAATTCCATGCACTTTAAGGATTTTGACATTCGTGGTAAGTGGCATTCTCGTTGCACCAAAATTTCATGCTTGAGGAAAATACATGATCAAAAGTGACATTGGATTAGACGTGAGGCAAATAAAAGCAGTAATAAGGGGGAAAGACAAGTAATAAGGACTAATCTTGCTGAGGTTACTAAATGGGAAAAGTCATCAATCCACCCAATATGCAGAAGGGTCAGAAACAATTAAAGCACTCATATCAAAATTTGTATCCTCTTAATATATTGCAATCATCATATTAATTAGCACTGTGTACTTACAATTGCTCATTTTGCCTTTTTAACCAGGTTATTCTTCTCTTTTCCATTAGGCCTACGACATCACGTGATTAAAAACTGACTAGCTGAATCCTTCTAAACTCTGCTTAGAAAGAGGATGTCTCTTTTCCCTGCATGAGTCATCACTGGAAAAGTCCCTGGCAGGGTGGATGAGCAGATCAGCTGAGTAAGAAGTTGAAGAGGGGAATGATTCATACCGGGAAAAGAGACTTGCAGCTTCTACATGCAGCAGAGAAAAGAGAAGAATTAACTGGGTAGAAAACTAAAATGAGCAATTGTAAGTACACAATGTTGTACAATATGATGAATACTATATATTAAGAGGCAACTCTTTAATGGGAGTGCTCCTTTAATTAGTTAGTCAATCTTGATAGATTCATACCTCTTCTACCCAGCCAAGTTTTATTCCCAAGACAGTATTTGATAGAACACATATGAACCCAAAAGTTGAGCGCCATACAACTCTTGGAGCTTCAACGAGGCCAAATATTATTTTTTCTTCAATTTTCCCTACTGCCTTTAAATTTAGCCAAATAATTGTCTTTTTTTGTCCTCAACTTTTTGTTTTGCAATAAAGAAAATTGTTTTGCCCATTTTGATATATTCATACTTGGGCTTTCCCTTTAAAAGAGATGTCAGTGCTTAATTCTACCACACAGATGTAGACAGCAGAACGATGTCTACACAAAAGTTTTATGCGATGACTGTCAAATATATTTACATGTTCCAGTCAGCTCTACAAACGGAAAATAAACTACACGCAACGGGTAAGATCTTGGGAAGATGCAATTTTGAAATCTTTGCAATAGACGTAACATTAGACAAAAGCACTTCTATCCCGGTAACCAAGGAACTACAGAGCAGAGCGATACAAATGCCAAATCATCCAGACTTCATAAGAAAGCCCGAGTGACACTCTCCATGTAATCAATCAGCATTTCATACACTCCACATGGGTGGTGGTGAAAGGGTACTGTTTTCAAAATTTCTTTTAGCATTCACCGTGACAAAATTCGGTATGGATGCCAAAATCGTAAAAAAAAAATGAACACTTTGAACATGTCACATAAAGTTTTCAATACAGTGTAATCCTTTTAATCTGGCAAGAAATTCTGATAATCTGTCACTCTTCTTAGAACTGTAAGGTTGAGGTCTCACCAAGCGCTATACTCTGGTAGTTGCAAAATTCTGGATTCAGCTTTAGACACAAATTGGGAAAATAAGACAAAATTCAAAATTTGTATAGACATAATATTTTTGTAGATTTTAACTTGGAAATGTATCCATTAAAGGGAACCTGACAGCTGATATATGCTTCCCAATTCACGGGCAGCAAGTATTGGGCACTGGCTGTATGATCTCAGCTAGATATGTTGAACTCAAACACCACAGCGAAAAACATTTTTTACAAGCCACCAGGGAATGAACAGAGCTGGGCACTAATCAGATAGTCAGATTCCTAGTGGCTTCTCCCCATCTGCCACCATTGATTTGTAAGGGGCTGATATTGCTAGGGACAGCAGAGACACGCTGCCCCTTTAAGAGACATCACCCCCTTGGCTGATGCGATGGTATATTCTATTCTACCCTTCAAAAGACTGCTTTGGTTTGCTCTTCCAGCTATGTAGAGGGGAGGGGCTGTTTTCCCAGTGAGTTTTTGGAGCTGGGAGTCTGCAGATGACTGACGTGAGGAGAAAAACATGCAGCATAGAACTGACTGAACTTGTAGGATTGTGTATACCCTTCTGGGGATAATGAAGGTGGTTTTCCTGTGTTACTGTAAGGAGCCACGAAGATCTACAAAGAAGGAATTCAGAAGAGGGAGTTCACCGTTTTAGGAACAGGTTCAGAATCGTCACACAAGGACAAGACCACGTTGCACAGAGCTTCCAGGGAGGACATCACATCATCTTGCAGAGAACTGCAGGGGGCTCCCAGGAAGGAACTGAGACACCAACTTTACCATGAGTGTTAACCCCTTGTGCGCACATGTTTAGGGCTTAAGATAGGCTGCAATAGACAGAGCATGGTAGCCGTGAGGAAGGAGTAGCAGCGGCCAGTCAGGCCATAGTTAGAGTAGCAGCATACTGTACTTTATTTCATTGTTTTGCCTTTTGAAAGAATACACTGATCTGTAATAGTTGGTGCACCGTGCCATTTGTATGGCCCAGCTAGAGAAATTGTTTTATATCATTGCATACCCCAGTTTACACTTTCCTAACACTGCATTCCTTGCCTGTAAGTAAATTAACCCTTTGTTATTTGCACCTCATCTTGTGTACCGTAGTCTCCCTGCATTGTGGTGGTCCATCGGCCATCGCTTCAGATTGACTGGTCTCTGCCTTAGTATACTTCTTTCTGAAATGTCGCAGCCTTTTAGAGTCAAACATACCTGGTTGAGATTATACAGCCAGTGCCTGATACATTCTGCCTACAGATTGGGTAGCATGTATCAGTTGATGGGGTCACTTTAACTGGAACCTGTCATCTCATGGGAAGAAGGAATCAATATCACCATTACACACTGAACGGTAAACCACTGGGTAAATTTGACATGGAGAAGGACTTGGGGATCCTAGTTAATGATAAACTTACCTGGAGCAGCCAGTGCCGGGCAGCAGCTGCCAAAGCAAACAGGATCATGGGGTGCATTAAAAGAGGTCTGGATACACATGATGAGAGCATTATACTGCCTCTGTACAAATCTCTGGTTAGACCGCACATGGAGTACTGTGTACAGTTTTGGGCACCTGTGCTCAGGAAGGATATAATGGAACTAGAGTGGGTACAAAGGAGGGCAACAAAATTAATTAAGGGGATGGGGGAACTACAATACCCAGAGAGATTAGCAAAATTAGGATTATTTAGTCTAGAAAAAAGACGACTGAGGGGCGATCTAATAACCATGTATAAGTATATAAGGGGACAATACAAATATCTCTCCGAGGATCTGTTTAAGCCAAGGAAGGTGATGGTCACAAGGGGGCATTCTCTGTGTCTGGAGGAGAAAAGGTTTTTCCACCAACATATTCCCCTTATTGTCTAGAGTCTCAATTACCTTCCAAAAGTCTGATAATTGAATTAGCTCACTTACTATCTGCAACCTGACTGTATCTAAGCCTCTTGATGAACCCCCTGTAGTGCCTTAATCCCCAAGGCACCTTTGTCAGGTATGGGAGGCCTGAAAACCGCCCCAACCTGTCTGAGCTGCACAAGTCAGACCCTGTGTGGTGATGATCGTGTGAACATAGCACGTCAAAGAGAAGGGGAAGCATATGGACCCATTTTATCCTCTGTCTGCTGGATTATTGGACTCTCATCTCCTTGGACATTCATTCTGTTACTGAACTGCATTCTTGTTCTGGACTATTGTATCCTCAGTGTGGTGGATTGTTTATGGACCTTTTAGTTTTGCCTATAATAAAGGTCTTGGTATTGTTCACACTTCTCTCGCTCTGTTGATTGTGTGGTATCGGAGAAGGACCCCGTGACAGTAATAAATATTACTTTCTGGGTGGTTGTTCTATGTTACTAGAGGCTAGAAAGAATCTCTAGTTGACACCATATTCCTAAGAAAATTTGACCCAAGGTTTATAAATAGGGTTTGGTATTTAAAAACAAACTTTGTCACTGGTTAGAAAACCCCAGAACTGTGTTGAGAGGCTTATGTCGATTTGAGGTCCTATATCTTGCAGGTACACTACTGGTTAAGATCCTTGGTTCCAAATATTCTTCCAGTCCAATATGTTTTTTTTTTCATTTGGACTTTTCAAAAAATAAGCCAGTAAGTTATAATATGGTCACATTTTGTCATGAAGATTTCAGTTCATTTGAGATTTTATTAAAGCACAGAATCCCAATGACAAATGATATGCATAAGACATACATTTGTTAAGGGTCATTACATGTCAGTAATAACTATAATGGCAGAAAGCAATCCAATTGCCGGCAGTATAAGAGGAATGAAAAAGCATGTAGAACAGCTGAAAATGACTCAGATACCGAAATGATAAAGGAAACTTATGAAAGTGCTTAGAATGAAAATCTACTTTATCCAACTCATCTTTAGATCGTGTTCTCAGTAATGATAACCCAATGTCCATAGAAAAGAGACTGTAATTATATTATATAAGTTATTAAATTTTATATACTTGGCCCACAAGGCTATTCTTGCTCCTACCTCATGGTCCATGAAGAACAAAGGCCAATAGTCAACTTGGACCAACCATCATTCCGTAACATGTTGTGAGAACCCGGACTCTACTACAAGGTCAATGCAAAATGGGAAAGAGGAGTCCAGATAATCATCTTACTCTTTTTCAAAAACTTAGAAATGAGATGAGTGAAGGGATTCCAAAACAACTTTGAGTCCTTTATGGATGTTCAATGTGTGGTGGTTTAATAAAACATGAGAAGGTGAACCTCCAGGTCTTATTCTCCTTGAACAAAAACATATTCAACATAAATTTGCCTAACACTCAAGAATAGTCTAGTTGGCCACTATGAAGCCTAACTACTATCAAAACCTAAAAACTCAGGAATAATACAATTTATCACACAAGGAGGTATCAAAGCCTGAGACTTCAGCACGTTGGATCTCCGAACACAGAACCAAGGTCCTCACACATGTACACAGTATCTTGGATGAGATATATCTTGACCAATCTCCGATTAAGCTTGAGAAGAGATCCTTAGTCTTTTTTTTTGTTATTGTTCCCTGGGAGCCCCTACTGCTATCATTACCTAAAGAAGGTCGATGTAAGGAAGGGTAAAGCTTTTTATTTTTCAGCATTTTGGCCTGAAATTTGATAACTGCCACCTTCCAAGTGTCTATCAGCAGGTTACCGTTTTTATGGTAAAAGTGGAAAGTCTTCCTGTTTAGATCCCTGTGACCAGAACCTTAAAGACCAAGGAATATTGTAAATGCTAGTTGCGAACCTTGTAGTAAGTGGTGTTTGGTGCTACATTTTCCAAAGGAGCACAAGCCCAATAGTCTTCTCGTATAAAGTGTATACAAATATGCATTATAAGAGATTTCTAAAGAAACGTTATATCCTAGAGCACTAAACTAGCACGATTTTTCATCAGTGGCGAATACTGCCTACACATAGGTCCATCTTGTCTTGAATGTAGAAAAAAATTATAATAAGTAAATTAAATATTTGCACATAAAAAAATCCCACAAATGTAAGCCACATACGAAAATATGAAATATTCTATTCTATTTCCACAGCACCAATGGTTTCCTCATATTTCAGCTTTTACTATAAGTCATATCTCTCGCATTGCGTCTTTAATAATGCATGGCGGCAAATCACCGTTACAAATAAATGGACCGTGCCGCTGCTCTTGGCAATGTATTTACTACACAGATGGTGTGAGGGACGTATTTATTGTTGAACCTGCCCTAAGAATTGTAAATGAATACGCCCTACACATTTATGTCATTTTAAGATGCCAAAAACCAAGAGAAATTACAAAAAAAGAGAGTTTTAGTTTATATGCCTAATAAATACTAGGGGGACTTTTACACTAGTAACAGAAATGTTAAATCTATGCCTGCTCTCAGCAAATGAAAATATATATAAGTTCATTAGAGATGAGAGAATCAGGTACATTTTGAATCCACCCGTTCGCGTGGTTTTTCATGGAAAATTTGAGTAAATTTTCTGTGAGTTAAATGTCCTTATTATGTTCTGGGGTCTCTCCAGACTTCAGAGCATAATAAGTGTAAAATCTAGAAAACAAAAAAAAATCCCTGTGCCACTCACTGCCATCCATATGATCCCCAACAATCCGCCACATGTTCTGATCATCGGCCACTCACATCGGATTCTTCGCTGCTCTCAAAGCGTTCTAGACTTCCAGTTGTCATGGAATCCTGGAAGGTTCTGCACGTCCATGCGGGAGGTAAATGGCGCACATTGTGATGTTGTTGATCTCCAGTGCGAACACGCAGAATCCTACCAGACTCCAAGACAGCGAACATCTGGCACAATAGAATTGGATTGAAGGTTCCATCGTGAACAGTTGAGGAGCAGAAGATGCAGCAAGGACCAGAAGGGTGGCAGTGAGTAACTAAAGGGCCAGAGAGGTGAGCGGTGAAGTCAGGATAACAATCTTTTTTTAAATTCTTTCAATGACCAATTTTGGTTCGCAAAAATGTTGCTGTATCTACACGGAAACAATTTACAAAAAAATTTCCACATTTTGGAAAAAGTGAATTTTTGTAATGATTGAGTAGAATTCAATTCCACTCTAATTTATTTGCTCATTTCATGGCCATACATATTTAACCATTTGTATGTAAAGAAAATGTTTCCACATCAAAACAGAGGAGGGTTCTTTACAGTTAGTGGAGTAAAACTGCTTTACTTCATCAGATCTCTATAAAACTTTCTACAGATATGACAAAGCCTTGTTATCCATAACCTCTGTCCACATCTTTAAGATATACACGCAGTTAAAGTTCACTGTTGTGACTTTACATCCATACAGTCATCACATGGGTTCTCATGACTGGATCCTCCATAGAATCGGAGTCCATAGACGATGAGGTCACGTCATCATGGCACAAGAATACACGGATGTGAAGGCATTTTAGGAGAGAATGTGGATTAGTATTCACATAAATATACTTGGAATGATAAACATAGTTGCATAGATTGATAAAAAGACCTCGGTCCATCAAGTTCTCCGTTTCCCCACCAATTGAACATTTTGACACTAAATTAACTATAACCCGTAATGTTATGGAATGGTAAACAAAACTGATAGTAAAATATCGACTACGAAGTAAAAAAACAGACTCTTTATGTAAGTCTACTTTCATCAAAGAAAACACAATGTTTTAACATAATTCCTTCTCCAAAGACCAATTACTGGTTCTCCCCCTTAGTAATGCAGGAGGGTAACATGACTCAAGATCGGCAATTTAGCAAAATGCTGCTCCAAATAAGAAAAAAAAGTGACCAAACTAAAATTTTGGGTGTATGACCCATTTTCAATAATTTGTGACAGTATCTCTCACAAAATGGAAATTGTAGCTTTTGAACCTTATCTGTCTTTGTTCCTCAAAGGGGTTCATCCCAACTCGGAAACTTAACCGCTATCCACCAGGATGTGATAATTTACTGATCACTCCAGACCCGAATCCTGGGAACCCCATCAATCTCAAGAATGCCCCATTAGATTCAAAAGATAGTAACGTCTGGATGGCACTTTAGATCTTGACTATCTCCCACAGTCCCATAGACAATGAATTCTGTGGTGACATGCATGCTTTTAGGAGTCCTATTCTTGGGATCTATGGGGGCCTCAGTGGTCGAACATAAAGCAAATTATATTATATGTATTCACAATATGGGTATCTGGTTAGTACGTAAAACAAACAAATGACTTACCTTTATTAGAAATCCAGGTGTGCCAGAAAAATGCAAAAACAAAAGAGGAAGAAATATTAATAGCAGGTTCATTAGAGAGCTTCATATTTTTAAACTGGCATGTCTATAGTTGTCATAACTTCCAATTTCATTTCAATTAAGCCACACAAAAATTATAAAGGTATAAAGTAATGTGGATAAAAAAGATACATCGAGACCTGAAGGTAAAAACTCAATTTTTTTTTCAAATGCACTAATCTCAAATAATAGAATGTAACTTCTAGATTTCAGCCACGTAAAAAACTGAATGGAACTGCTATAAAACTGCAACTTATATACAATAACATAATTACTACAATATGTCTCCCAAATTAAAAGACTGTGACTAATATAATACTGCCCTTATATAGAAGAATATAACTACTATAATATTGCTCCTATGTATTAGAATATAACTACTATAATACTGCCCCCTATGTACAAGAATATAACTACTATAATACTGCCCCTAAGTACAAGAATATAACTACTGTAATACTGCCCCTATGTACAAAAATATAACTACTATAATACTGCCCCCTATGTACAAGATTATAACTACTATAATACTGCCCCCTGTGTACAAGAATATAACTACTATAATACTGCTCCTATGTACAGGAATATAACTACTGTAATACTGCCCCTATCTACAAGAATATAACTACTATAATACTGCCCCTATGTACAAGATTATAACTACTATAATACTGCCCCCTGTGTACAAGAATATAACTACTATAATACTGCCCCCTATGTACAAGGATATAACTACTATAATACTGCCCCTATGAACAAGAATATAACTACTATAATACTGCCCCTATGTACAAGAACATAACTACTATAATACTGCCCCTATGTAAAAGACTATAACTACTATAATACTGCCCCTATGTGCAATAATATAACTACTATAATACTGCCCCCTATGTACAAGGATATAACTACTATAATACTGCCCCTATGAACAAGGATATAACTACTATAATACTGCCCCTATGTACAAGAATATAACTACTATAATACTTCCCCCTATGTACAAGAATATAACTACTATAATACTGCCCCTATGTACAAGAATATAACTACTATAATACTGCTCCTATGTACAAGACTATAGCTACTATAACACTGCTCCTATGTACTAGAATATGCCTACTATAATACTGCCCCTATGTCCAAGAATATAACTACTATAATACTGCCCCTATGGACAAGAATATAACTACTATAATACTTCCCCCTATGTACAAGAATATAGCTACTATAATACTGCCTCCTATGTACAAGAATATAACTACTATAATACTTCCCCCTATGTACAAGAATATAACTACTATAATACTGCCCCTATGTACAAGAATATAACTACTATAACACTGCCCCTATGTCCAAGAATATAACTACTATAATACTGCCCCTATGGACAAGAATATAACTACTATAATACTTCCCCCTATGTACAAGAATATAACTACTTTAATACTGCCCCTATGGACAAGAATATAACTACTATAATACTGCCCCTATGGACAAGAATATAACTACTATAATACTTCCCCCTATGTACAAGAATATAACTACTATAATACTGCCCCTATGTACAAGAATATAACTACTATAATACTGCCTCCTATGTACAAGAATGTAACTACTATAATACTGCTCCCTATGTACAAGATTATAACTACTATAATACTGCTCCTATGTACTAGAATATACCTACTATAATACTGCCCCTATGTACAAGAATATAACTACTATAATACTGCTCCTATGTACAAGAATGTAACTACTATAATACTGCTCCTATGTACAAGAATATAACTACTATAATACTGCTCCTATGTACAAGAATATAACTACTATAATACTGCTCCTATGTACAAGAATATAACTACAATAATACTGCTCTTATGTACAAGAATATAACTACTATAATACTGCTCCTATGTACAAGAATATAGCTACTATAATACTGCCCCTATGTACATGAATATAACTACTATAATACTGCTGCTATGTGCAAGAATATAACTACTCTAATACTGCCCCTATGTACAAGAATATAACTACTATAATACTGCCCCCTACTTCCCCCTATGTACAAGAATATAACTACTATAATACTGCCCCATGTACAAGAATATAACTACTATAATACTGCCCCTATGTACAAGAATGTAACTACTATAATACTGCCCCTATGTACAAGAATATAACTACTTTAATACTGCGCCTATATACAAGAATGTAACTACTATACTACTGCTCCTATGCACAAGAATATAACTACTATAATACTGCCCCTATGTACAAAAATATAACTACTATTATACTGCCTCCTATGTACTAGAATATAACTACTATAATACTGCTCCTATGTACAAGAATATAACTACTATAATACTGCTCCTATGTACAAGAATATAACTACTATAATACTGCTCTTATGTACAAGAATATAACTACTATAATACTGCTCCTATGTACAAGAATATAGCTACTATAATACTGCCCCTATGTACATGAATATAACTACTATAATACTGCTGCTATGTGCAAGAATATAACTACTCTAATACTGCCCCTATGTACAAGAATATAACTACTATAATAATGCCCCCTACTTCCCCCTATGTACAAGAATATAACTACTATAATACTGCCCCATGTACAAGAATATAACTACTATAATACTGCTCCTATGTACAAGAATATAACTACTATAATACTGCCCCCTATGTACAAGACTATAGCTACTATAACACTGCTCCTATGTACTAGAATATGCCTACTATAATACTGCCCCTATGTCCAAGAATATAACTACTATAATACTGCCCCTATGGACAAGAATATAACTACTATAATACTCCCCCCTATGTACAAGAATATAGCTACTATAATACTTTCCCCTATGTACAAGAATATAACTACTATAATACTGCCCCATGTACAAGAATATAACTACTATAATACTGCCCCCTATGTACAAGACTATAGCTACTATAACACTGCTCCTATGTACTAGAATATGCCTACTATAATACTGCCCCTATGTCCAAGAATATAACTACTATAAAACTGCCCCTATGGACAAGAATATAACTACTATAATACTTCCCCCTATGTACAAGAATATAACTACTATAATACTGCCTCCTATGTACAAGAATATAACTACTATAATACTTCCCCCTATGTACAAGAATATAACTACTATAATACTGCCCCTATGTACAAGAATATAACTACTATAACACTGCCCCTATGTCCAAGAATATAACTACTATAATACTGCCCCTATGGACAAGAATATAACTACTATAATACTTCCCCCTATGTACAAGAATATTACTACTATAATACTGCCCCTATGGACAAGAATATAACTACTATAATACTGCCCCTATGGACAAGAATATAACTACTATAATACTTCCCCCTATGTACAAGAATATAACTACTATAATACTGCCCCTATGTACAAGAATATAACTACTATAATACTGCCTCCTATGTACAAGAATGTAACTACTATAATACTGCTCCCTATGTACAAGAATATAACTACTATAATACTGCTCCTATGTACTAGAATATACCTACTATAATACTGCCCCTATGTACAAGAATATAACTACTATAATACTGCTCCTATGTACAAGAATGTAACTACTATAATACTGCTCCTATGTACAAGAATATAACTACTATAATACTGCTCCTATGAACAAGAATATAACTACTATAATACTGCCCCCTATGTACAAGAATATAACTACTATAATACTGCTCCTATATACAAGAATATAACTACTATAATACTGCTCCTATGAACAAGAATATAACTACTATAATACTGCCCCCTATGTACAAGAATATAACTACTATAATACTGCCCCTATGTACAAGAATATAACTACTATAATACTGCTCCTATGTACAAGAATGTAACTACTATAATACTGCTCCTATGTACAAGAATATAGCTACTATAATACTGCCCCTATTTACATGAATATAGCTACTATAATACTGCTGCTATGTGCAAGAATATAACTACTCTAATACTGCCCCTATGTACAAGAATATAACTACTATAATACTGCCCCCTACTTCCCCCTATGTACAAGAATATAACTACTATAATACTGCCCCATGTACAAGAATATAACTACTATAATACTGCCCCTATGTACAAGAATGTAACTACTATAATACTGCCCCTATGTACAAGAATATAACTACTTTAATACTGCCCCATGTACAAGAATATAACTACTATAATACTGCTCCTATGTACAAGAATATAACTACTATAATACTGCCCCCTATGTACAAGACTATAGCTACTATAACACTGCTCCTATGTACTAGAATATGCCTACTATAATACTGCCCCTATGTCCAAGAATATAACTACTATAATACTGCCCCTATGGACAAGAATATAACTACTATAATACTTCCCCCTATGTACAAGAATATAGCTACTATAATACTTTCCCCTATGTACAAGAATATAACTACTATAATACTGCCCCATGTACAAGAATATAACTACTATAATACTGCCCCCTATGTACAAGACTATAGCTACTATAACACTGCTCCTATGTACTAGAATATGCCTACTATAATACTGCCCCTATGTCCAAGAATATAACTACTATAATACTGCCCCTATGGACAAGAATATAACTACTATAATACTTCCCCCTATGTACAAGAATATAACTACTATAATACTGCCTCCTATGTACAAGAATATAACTACTATAATACTTCCCCCTATGTACAAGAATATAACTACTATAATACTGCCCCTATGTACAAGAATATAACTACTATAACACTGCCCCTATGTCCAAGAATATAACTACTATAATACTGCCCCTATGGACAAGAATATAACTACTATAATACTTCCCCCTATGTACAAGAATATTACTACTATAATACTGCCCCTATGGACAAGAATATAACTACTATAATACTGCCCCTATGGACAAGAATATAACTACTATAATACTTCCCCCTATGTACAAGAATATAACTACTATAATACTGCCCCTATGTACAAGAATATAACTACTATAATACTGCCTCCTATGTACAAGAATGTAACTACTATAATACTGCTCCCTATGTACAAGAATATAACTACTATAATACTGCTCCTATGTACTAGAATATACCTACTATAATACTGCCCCTATGTACAAGAATATAACTACTATAATACTGCTCCTATGTACAAGAATGTAACTACTATAATACTGCTCCTATGTACAAGAATATAACTACTATAATACTGCTCCTATGAACAAGAATATAACTACTATAATACTGCCCCCTATGTACAAGAATATAACTACTATAATACTGCTCCTATATACAAGAATATAACTACTATAATACTGCTCCTATGAACAAGAATATAACTACTATAATACTGCCCCCTATGTACAAGAATATAACTACTATAATACTGCCCCTATGTACAAGAATATAACTACTATAATACTGCTCCTATGTACAAGAATGTAACTACTATAATACTGCTCCTATGTACAAGAATATAGCTACTATAATACTGCCCCTATTTACATGAATATAGCTACTATAATACTGCTGCTATGTGCAAGAATATAACTACTCTAATACTGCCCCTATGTACAAGAATATAACTACTATAATACTGCCCCCTACTTCCCCCTATGTACAAGAATATAACTACTATAATACTGCCCCATGTACAAGAATATAACTACTATAATACTGCCCCTATGTACAAGAATGTAACTACTATAATACTGCCCCTATGTACAAGAATATAACTACTTTAATACTGCACCTATATACAAGAATGTAACTACTATACTACTGCTCCTATGCACAAGAATATAACTACTATAATACTGCCCCTATGTACAAAAATATAACTACTATTATACTGCCCATATGTACAAGAATATAACTACTATAATACTGCTCCTATGTACAAGAATATAACTACTATAATACTGCTCCTATGTACAAGAATATAACTAGTATAATACTGCTCCTATGTACAAGAATATAACTACTATAATACTGCTCTTATGTACAAGAATATAACTACTATAATACTGCTCCTATGTACAAGAATATAGCTACTATAATACTGCCCCTATGTACATGAATATAACTACTATAATACTGCTGCTATGTGCAAGAATATAACTACTCTAATACTGCCCCTATGTACAAGAATATAACTACTATAATACTGCCCCCTACTTCCCCCTATGTACAAGAATATAACTACTATAATACTGCCCCATGTACAAGAATATAACTACTATAATACTGCCCCTATGTACAAGAATGTAACTACTATAATACTGCCCCTATGTACAAGAATATAACTACTTTAATACTGCGCCTATATACAAGAATGTAACTACTATACTACTGCTCCTATGCACAAGAATATAACTACTATAATACTGCCCCTATGTACAAAAATATAACTACTATTATACTGCCCATATGTACAAGAATATAACTACTATAATACTGCTCCTATGTACAAGAATATAACTACTATAATACTGCTCCTATGTTCAAGAATATAACTACTATAATACTGCTCCTATGTACAAGAATATAACTACTATAATACTGCCCCCTACTTCCCCCTATGTACAAGAATATAACTACTATAATACTGCCCCATGTACAAGAATATAACTACTATAATACTGCCCCTATGTACAAGAATATAACTACTATAATACTGCCCCCTACTTCCCCCTATGTACAAGAATATAACTACTATAATACTGCTCTTATGTACAAGAATATAACTACTATAATACTGCTCCTATGTACAAGAATATAACTACTATAATACTGCTCCTATGTACAAGAATATAACTACTATAATACTGCTCTTATGTACTAGAATATAACTACTATAATACTGCTACTATGTATAAGAAGATAACTACTATAATACTGCTCCTATGTACTAGAATGTAACTTGTATAATACTGCCCCTATGTACAAGAATATAACTACTATAATATTGCCCACTGTGTACAAGAATATAATTACAACCCCTGTCAAAAATTATGGAATCACCGGCCTTGGAGGATCGTCATTCAGTTGTTTAATTTTGTAGAAATAAAGCAGATCACAGACAAGGCACAAAACTAAAGTCAATTAAAATGGCAACTTTAAGAAACACTAAAAGAAATCAAGAACAAAAAATGTAGTAGTCAGTAATGGTTACTTTTTTATACCAAGCAGAGGGGAAAAGTTATGGAATCACTCAATTCTGTGGGAAAAAATTATGGAATCACCCTCTAAATTTTCATTCCCAAAACTGACACCTGCATCAAATTAGATCTGCTCATTAGTCAGCATCTAAAAAGGAGTGATCCCACCTTGGAGAGCTGTTGCACCAAGTGGCCTGACATGAATCATGGCTCCCACACGAGAGATGTCAATTGAAACAAAGGGGATTATCAAACTCTTAAAAGAGGGTAAATCATCACACAATGTTGCAAAAGATATTGGTTGCTCACAGTCAGTTGTGTCTAATATCTGGACCAAATACAAACAACATGGGAAGGATGTTAAAGGCAAACATACTGGTAGACCAAGGAAGACATCAAAGCGTCAAGACCGGAAACTTAAAGCAATATGTCTCCAAAACAGGAAATGCACAACAAAACAAAAGAGGAACGAATGGGAGGAAACTGCAGTCAACGTCTGTGACCGTAAGAAACCGCCTAAAGGAAATGGGATTTGCATACAGAAAAGCTAAACGAAAGCCATCATTAACACCTTAACCGATAAAAAAACTACTATAATACTGCTCCTATGTACAAGAATATAACTACTATGATACTGCCCCCCTATGAACAAAAATTTAACTGCTATAATACTGCCCTTGAGTGCGGCTCTGGAGTATATTACAGGATGTAACTCAGGATCAGTACAGGATCAGTAATGTAATGTATGTACACAGTGACTGCACTAGCAGAATAGTGAGTGCAGCTCTGGGGTATAATACAGGAGGTAACTCAGGATCAGTACAGGATCAGTAATGTATGTACACAGTGACTGCACCAGCAGAATAGTGAGTGCAGCTCTGGGGTATAATACAGGATGTAACTCAGGATCAGTAACATAATGTATGTACACAGTGACTTCACCAGCAGAATAGTGAGTGCAGCTCTGGAGTATAATACAGGATGTAACTCAGGATCAGTAACGTAATGTATGTACACAGTGACTGCACCAGCAGAATAGTGAGTGCAGCTCTGGAGTATAATACAGGATGTAACTCAGGATCAGTAATGTAATGTATGTACACAGTGACTGCACCAGCAGAATAGTGAGTACAGCTCTGTGGTATAATACAGGATGTAACTCAGGATCAGTAACGCAATGTATGTACACAGTGACTGCACCAGCAGAATAGTGAGTGCAGCTCTGGAGTATAATACAGGATGTAACTCAGGATCAGTAACGCAATGTATGTACACAGTGACTGCACCAGCAGAATAGTGAGTGCAGCTCTGGGGTATAATAGAGGAGGTAACTCAGGATCAGTACAGGATCAGTGATGTATGTACACAGTGACTGCACCAGCAGAATAGTGAGTGCAGCTCTGGGGTATAATACAGGATCAGTAATGTAATGTATGTACACAGTGACTGCACCAGCAGAATAGTGAGTGCAGCTCTGGGGTATAATACAGGATGTAACTCAGGATCAGTAATGTAATGTATGTAAACAGTGACTGCACCAGCAGAATAGTGAGTGCAGCTCTGGAGTATAATACAGGATGTAACTCAGGATCAGTAATGTAATGTATGTACACAGTGACTGCACCAGCAGAATAGTGAGTGCAGCTCTGGAGTATAATACAGGATGTAACTCAGGATCAGTAATGTAATGTGTGTACACAGTGACTGGACCAGCAGAATATTGAGTGCAGCTCTGGAGTATAATACAGGATGTAACTCAGGATCAGTAATGTAATGTATGTACACATTGACTGCACCAGCAGAATAGTGAGTGCAGCTCTGGGGTATAATACAGGATGTAACTCAGGATCAGTAATGTAATGTGTGTACACAGTGACTGGACCAGCAGAATATTGAGTGCAGCTCTGGAGTATAATACAGGATGTAACTCAGGATCAGTAATGTAATGTATGTACACATTGACTGCACCAGCAGAATAGTGAGTGCAGCTCTGGAGTATAATACAGGATGTAACTCAGGATCAGTAATGTAATGTGTGTACACAGTGACTGGACCAGCAGAATAGTGAGCGCAGCTCTGGAGTATAATGCAGGATCTTATTCAGGATCAGAACATAATAACTATCATAATGCACTGCATTTTCTGGCGTATAAGACAACCCCTCAACTTTTCCAGTTAAAATATAAAATCTTCTTAAAAGTCGGGGGGTCTTCTTATACACCGTGTGTCATCTTATACTCCGGGTGCGGAGCAATCTGCACATAGTGGGGGAGTGATCCCAATGACCAAATGGAGGGGGCGTCTCACAGGGAAGATGTAACTGGAGATATCATCCCCCTTTTACCTCATTGGTGGCAGCAGTGCTATCTGCAGCTCTGTGCTGGGGGTCGGCAGCGGCGGTGGCTCCTCTTGTGTAGCATGGGGGCTCTGTGCTGGGGGTCGTCAGCGGCTCCTCTTTGTGCATCTGGGGGGTTGTGGTGGCTCTTTGTCTTGTGTCGGGGCTCCGTCGGCATATCCCCAAAGCCTGGGGGCCGCTGGCAGCTCCATTGCTGTGATGTTGGGAAAATGGCCGCTGGGGGCGATGCATGCTTGGATTCAGATCTCATCCTGAGATCTCAGGAGACGAAATGTGAATCTGAGCTCGCGCGGGCTCCAGCGGACATTTTCCCAGAGGCCACGGCATCGCATCAATGGAGCTACCGGGGGCCTCTGGGCTTTGGGGATATACCGGTGGAGCCCCGACGCAGGTCATAGAACTGCCGCCGCCCCCCAGCTGCACAAAGAGAAGCCGCCGCCGACCCCCAGCACAGAGCCCCTATGCTGCACAAGAGGAGCTGCGGCCGCTGCCGGCCCCCACCACAGAGCTGCAGATAGCACCGCTGCCACCAATGAGGTAAAAGGGGGATAATAACTCCATTTACATCTTCCCTCTGAGACGCCCCCTCCCTTCATCATCGGGACCACTCCCCCACTATATGCAGAGATTGGTCTGCACCTGGCGCATAAGACGACACCTGGCGTATAAGATGACCCCAGACTTTTAAGAAGATTTTCAGGGGTTAAAAGGTCATCTTATACGACGGAAAATACGGTATATAAAATCATGAATTTGTATATAGATGTTATTATATGAATAAATAGTAGATATACATTTCCTTTAATCTTATTTTTTGCAGTATATATAGCATATATCATTTTTATGCTGGTTTAAACATAAATAATACCGTCTCCATAGTACATATGGTCTCTTCTCACTGCTATAGGTCTTAGATCATAGAAATGTATAACAGAATTCCTAATAAATTCAGCATTTTAAGTGACTGCAGTAACAGGACTCGGGCTGCTTCTCTGCAGATCTTTTTGGATTCACCCGCTGAGGGCCCTAATGGAATCTGCTACATTGACTTACAGGTAGAAATTGCATTAGAAATCCATTTTGGTGTTCAATCTGTAGTTTATGCGACCGCGGCCACGTCCCACGGTCCTGAAACCTAATTGAATAAGTCATTTTTAAAACTGCGCTCCCTAAAGAATGTCACGATGTTCTATCGGTAGATAGTCGTGGAGAGGTTTTCTGCCCAAACCGCTTCTATTAACTCCTTACTGACTATATACCTTTTATGAAATCTGCACACATTGGGTCCAATTTCATAGGCAGATAGACATTCAATCAGTGTGTTTTTGGAGTGTGGAAGGAAACCAGAGAACATTCGGGAAACATGAAGTTCTGTTCGAATGGCCTTGCTTAGGACCTTACTTATGCTCGGCGACAAGAACCATGTCGAAGAAATCGCAACCATGAACGAAGTTCACAGACTTCAAAAGTTACATTTTAATATTAGGATTCAGAAAAATAAAACCATAAGACAAGACCTGTGAAAATAATTCAAAATGTATTACATGCATGCCCACTTCCGAGGTAAACGCTTGTCCGGTGACCACAAAGAATTATTACAGCAGTTAAGGAGAACAAGATGAACTAGTAAACCCAAGACAGTATGAAGATAATGACCACATAGTCCCCTACCGTAACTAAAGTCTAAAAAGTGTAGTACAAGAATCTTTAGATGCAAAAACAAATGTGTAAATTATTCAGAATTGGGTAAGACAAAAGGGTCCATATAAATAAAACACATTTTCACAGTAAAATATGCAAAGAACCACGGACTATCACCCATATTTAGAGTGCTAATCTTAGGCAAGAAGACATTGGAATCCTCTGCATTGTGCTGCCCGTGTGAGGCTTCTTCAGGGGCTCTTGACCCCTGAGGGAGCTTCAAACAGGGACAGTGATATACACGGGTTTCAAACGTCCTCTTACCCAGTACAGGCACCTTATCCTTGGGTGCTGTGCCATATTCCTTTACGTTCTTTGGTTTTATACTATTGTTTTTATTGACTTTGGTGGCACTTTTGCATTGTGATTAGAGAAGAGCAAATCTACCAAAATTTTATTTAAAAAAATCTGTTCGTATTACATAAGGAAATTTGATTTGTATTAACGTTATTAACTGCAAACTGAATGTTCATTATTATGCTCTGGAGTCTCTCAAGACCTCAAAGCAAAATAAATGTAAGATGTAAAAAACAGAAATTATTACTCACCTCACCACTCATCTCTTCTGCTATTCCCGGAGCCTGCATCCAGTCCTCTGAGCCCCTTCTTTACTCATTCCCCACATGCCCACATCTTCTTTGGCCTTTTTCACTCTGGTCAGGGAGTTCCAGTTCGATCATGTCTATGACATTAGTACACACCATGCCATCTCAGCACATTTCGTAAGGAGATCTAGTCAGTTCCTCTGTGGACGTACGTTGGTGACTACGTTAGCTACAACAACCAGGAGCTCAGTGATGTCAGAGGACTGCTTTAGTTGGAAGTCCCAACTCAAGAAAAGAGGATGCACATGATTAAGGAAGGCAAAAAGAAGATGTGGAGGACCTGGTATCTAAGGTGGGCTTCAGAGGCCTGAAGGAGAGATGTGCGGTGCGGTGAGGTTCACCTGGGGAAAAATTTTTTTTTTTCTCAACCTTTTACCCTTTTGCCCATCGTCCTTTTGCCTTTTATGTTTTAGTATCATTGCTGCCATATTGCTGAATTTGTTGAAAATCTGTATTCTGGATAATTTGGATTTATGAAAAACTAGAGGAGAATTCAACGTCATTCGAATACATTTCTTGTCAATTGTGACATCATGACTAATAGTGTCCTTCAAATTAAATCTGCATAGATTGATAGATCATTTTACTCTCTAACATACTGACATTAGTTTTCACAGCACTTTACATACATGATCATAACTGTCCACATACAATAGGGGCACACAATCTAAATGTCCTACCAGTATGCCTTTGGAGTGTGGAAGAAACCAAAGTACCTAAAGGAAACTCACACAAACATGGGGAGAACATACACACTTGTTGCAGATATTATCTTTGGTGGGATCACGGTGCCATGACCACTTTGCCACCAATGAGTTATGACTAGTGTTGAGCATTCCGAAACTGCAAATATCGGGTATTGGCCAATATTCGCTGTATCGGAATTCCGATACCGAGTACCGATATTTTTACAATATCGAATACCGGAATCGAAAGTTCCCATAATGCAATGAGCCAGTTGTGTTAGCCATGTTAACTAATGGCATGGCTGTGATTGGCTGCTGAAATAATGTCATCATGATGCACGGTCTGTGCGAGCCTGCCGGGGGTCTGTGCGAGCCTGCCGGGGGTCTGTGTGGGCTGCTGGTGGTCTGTACGGGCCTGCCGGGGGTTTGTGTGGGCTGCTGGGGTCTGTGCGGGCTGCTGGGGGTCTGTGCGGGCCTGCCGGGGGTCTGTGCGGGCTGCCAGGGGTCTGTGCAGGCCTGCCGGGGGTTGTGTGTGTGTGTGCAGGCATCGTCTGATGGGACTACAAATCCCATCGGGCTATGCCTGCTACAATGACAGTGATTGACACATTAGCCAATGATGGGACAGTAGTAGTCCCATCATCCGGCTAATGTGTTGAATGTAAAAAAAATAAAAAACATACATACTACATATATACAACATTCATACAACATGCTACATACTTCATATATACTGCATTCATACAACATACATACATACTACATACATACTACATATATACTACATTCATACAACATACAAACATACATACTACATGTATACTACATTCATACAGCATACATACTACATAATACATACATACTACATATATACTACATTCATACAACATACATACATACATACTACATACATACTACATATATACTACATTCAAACAACATACAAACATACATACATACTACATACTACATACATACTACATATATGCTACATTCATACAACATACATACATAATACATACATACTACATATATTCTACATTCATACAACATACAAACATACATACATACTACATACTACATACATACTACATATATACTACATAATACATACATACTACATATATACTACATTCATACAACATACATACATACATACTACATACTACATATATACTACATTCATACAGCATACATACATGCTACATAATACATACATACTATATATATACTACATTCATACAACATACATACATACATACTACATACATACTACATATATACTACATTCATACAACATACAAACATACATACTACATACTACATACATGCTACATATATACTACATATATACTATATTCAAACAACATACATACATACTACATACTACATACATACTACATATATACTACATTCATACAGCATACATACATACATACTACATACAACATACATACTAAATGAATACTACATACAATACATTCATACAATACTTACATATAGACATACAGTACATATAACATACAGTACATACTCACCATCTCTTGTCACTTTGATCCCCGAAGCCAGTGCCATCTCACTGTAAAAAATATTAAAATAACAAACAACCAATATACTCCCTGATCTGCAGAAATCCATGAGTGTCCCACGACGATCTCCTGCAGTGCATCACTGAGAGGTTAGTGTAGTTCACTGGTCTCACTTTATGGCAAAAGCTGCGTGGGAACTTTCTCACACAGCAATGCCAAAAGTGAGACTAGGGACTATTTTTTTTACAGTGGCAGAGGAATACAGTGCGGAAGGATACCTACCTCCCATCATTGTATTCCTGATGCCCTTAGAGAGTGGTGGCATCAGCTGATGCTGCTGTTCTCCACGGGAGATCGTCGTGGGACACTCGTGGATTTCTGCGGATCAGGGAGTATATCGGTTGTTTGTTATTTTAATATTTTTCACAGATGACACTGGCTTCGGGGATCAAAGTGACAAGTGATGATGAGTATGTACTCTATGTTATATGTACTGTATGTCTATATGTATGTATTGTATGTAGTATGTATGTAGTATGTATGTTGTATGAATGTAGTATATATGAAGTATGTATGTAGTATGTAGTATGTATGTATGTTGTATGAATGTAGTATATATGTAGTATGTATGTATTATGTATGTTGTATGAATGTAGTATATATGTAGTATGTATGTATGTTGTATGAATGTAGTATATATGAAGTATGTATGTAGTATGTATGTATGTTGTATGAATGTTGTATATATGAAGTATGTATGTTGTATGAATGTTGTATATATGTAGTATATATGTAGTATGTATGTAGTATGTATGTAGTATGTATGGGTTTTTTTTTGTTTTTTTTCACATTCAACACATTAGCCAGATGATGGGACTACTACTGCCCCATCATTGGCTAATGTGTCAATCACTGTCATTGTAGCAGGCATAGCCCGAAGGGACTTGTAGTCCCATCGGACGATGCCTGCACACACACAACCCCCGGCAGGCCTGCACAGACTCCCGGCAGCCCGCTTAGACCCCTGGCAGCCCGCTCAGACCCCCGGCAGCCCGCACAGACCCCCGGCAGGCCCGCACAGACCCCCGGCAGCCTGCACAGACCCCCGGCAGGCCCATACAGACCCCCGGCAGGCCTGCACAGAGCCACAGCAGCCCGCACAGACCCCCAGCAGGCCTGCACAGACCCCCGGCAGGCCCGCACAGACCCCCAAGAGGCCCGTACAGACCCTTCCCGCACACACAGACACGCACAGTGTCCACCCACGCACCGCCCACACTCTTCCCCCCTCCAGAACTGGATGAGGAAGGAAAGAAAGGGTTTATTTTCATTCCGATATTTGTGCCCCGTTGACTTGCATGGGTTACCGGTATCGGAATCGGCGATACCCGATACTTTTTTGGTATCGGTCCGATCCAATCCGATATTTCACGATATCGGATGGTATCGCTCAACACTAGTTATGACTGATAAGGTCCTACTATGATGGATCAACTTTGTCATGCAGGTGACAATTCCATGATTGGCAGGAACCAATGGTACAAACACCACTTTCCTCTATGGAGTGTGGCTTTTCAGAGACAGCTAAGCTTCTAACCCATCCATGTGTACCGTGTGTATGCATCATGAGTGCACCTCTTTCTTGAGCCATGGAGACTGCAATTAATCAGGATGCAGGAGAAGACCTTGCTGGTATATGCTGCTTTGAATAATTTATTATTTTGACTTCCACTTTACACATGAGCAGACTTGTCTTAACAGCCGTAAATACATCCTGCGAGCACTGAGCAGAAGCAATTGGACAGTGACAGTAATTATGTTGCCTCTATGCAAATTAAAATAGCTAAACATTAAATGAGACACTTAGCTAAAATGGTCCAGATGTAGATGTGGTGCTCCGTAGATCATGTGTGCTAAGATGTCTTTGTATAGTGACAGAGGAAAGCAAGCGACTCAATTTCATTACCGCAATGTCTAAGACAAGAGCCTTGGATGTATTGGGTTGTATCCAATAAGACACATAATACGGTTACTACATATTGTCTTCTATGGAGATAATGTTCTGTCTCAATAAATATGTCTTGGAAAATGTGAAAGCACATGTATGACATGGATGAGTTAGGTCCACTGAAAATCAATACAGATAGATTTTTCTCCTAGGTAGACCGCCACGTTGTGACGGGTAAGTCTGTTCTACTATCCTGCCCCCATGATACCTTTTTTTTTACAACTTTATACATTATCTCTGTCACCTATGCATGGTCATTTGTAGGCACTTTTGGAGGCAGTGTTTTCTAGTCCGTTGGGACACAATTACCATCAGGTCAATGCATCACCGACAAAGTCCTGCTCTTCATTGGAACATGTGGGGAAAGAGGCCATTTTGTAATCGGGCACATGTTGCAATGGTACTAACACTTCTCCATGATGCATCCCCTTGTAACACGAAATAAGATGTCTCAAATATTTCCCAAGCCAGGAGAGTAGGCAGAGAAAAACATGCTGGATGACACCAGTTATGATGAGATTATCAAAAATGAGGGTTCACCGTAAAGATCAAAGCTTTAAGGGCACTTTGAAATGGGATTTAGACAAAATATTTTGAGCAGAGCCACTATTCAAGGCAACTTTCAAGTTTGACACTGTCTTGGAAAAAAAAATTGGTACAGTTAAGGTCCATATATATTTGGACAGAGACAACATTTTTCTAGTTTTGGGTCTAGACATTACCACAATGAATATTAATTGATTCTTTTGATTCTTGATGCTTATGAGTGGCTTGCACTGTGCAGTGAACCCTCTGTATTTACTTTCATGCAGTCTTCTCTTTATGGTAGATTTGGATATTGATACGCCTACCTCCTGGAGAGTGTTGGTCACTTGGTTGGCTGTTGTGAAGAGGTTTCTCTTCACCATGGAGATTATTCTGTGATCATCCACCACTGTTGTATTCCGTGGGCGCCCAGGTCTTTTTGCATTGATTAGTTCACCAGTGCTTTCTTTCTTTCTCAGGATGTACCAAACTGTAGATTTTGCCACTCCTAATATGTAGCAATTTCTCGGATGGGTTTTTTCTGTTTTTGCAGCTTAGGGATGGCTTGTTTCACCTGCATGGAGAGCTCTTTTGACCGATTGTTTCCTTTGCAGCAAAACCTTCCAAATGCAAGCACCACACCTCAAATCAACTCCAGGCCTTTTATCTGCTTAATTGAGAATGACATAACGAAGGGATTGCCCACACCTGTCCATGAAATAGCCTTGGAGTCAATTGTCCAATTACTTTGGGTTCCTTTAAAAACAGGGTGGCACATGTTAAGGAGCTGAAACTTCTAAACCCTTCATCCAATTTTAATGTGGATGCTCTCAAATGAAAGCTGAAAGTCTGAACTTCAATTGCATCTGAATTGTTTTGTTTAAAATTAATTGTGGTAATCTCTAGAACCAAAATTAGAAAAATATTGTCCCTGTCCAAATATATATGGACCTACAGTTGTGGCCAAAAGTATTAACACCCCTGCAATTCTGTCAGATAATACTCATTTTCTTCCTGAAAATTATTGCAAACACAAATTCTTTGTTATTATTATCTTCATTTAATTTGTCTTAAATGAAAAAACACAAAAAGAATTGTCCTAAAGCCAAATTGGATATAATTCCACACCAAACATAAAAAAGAGGGTGGACAAAAGTATTGGCACTTTTTTGAAAAATCATGTGATGCTTCCCTAATTTGTGTAATTAACAGCACCTGTAACTTACCTGTGGCACCTAACAGGTGTTGGCACGAAACTAAATCACACTTGCAGCCAGTTGACATGGATTAAAGTTGACTCAACCTCTGTCCTGTGTCCTTGTGTGTACCACATTGAGCATGGAGAAAAGAAAGAAGACCAAAGAACTGTCTGAGGACTTGAGAAACCAAATTGTGAGGAAGCATGAGCAATCTCAAGGCTACAAGTCCATCTCCAAAGACCTGAATGTTCCTGTGTCTACTGTGCGCAGTGTCATCAAGAAGTTTAAAGCCCATGGCACTGTGGCTAACCTCCCTAGATGTGGACGGAACAGAAAAATTGACAAGATGTTGGATAAAGAACCTCGACTAACATCCAACAAGTTCAAGCTGCCCTGCAGTCCAAGGGTACAACAGTGTCAACCCGTACTATCTGTCGGCATCTGAATAAAAAGGGACTGTATGGTAGGAGACCCAGGAAGACCCCACTTTTTACCCCCAAGACATAAAAAAGCCAGGCTGGAATTTGCCAAAACTTACCTGCAAAAGCCTAAAACGTTTTGGAAGAATGTTCTCTGGTCAGATGAGAAAAAAGTAGAGCTTTTTGGGCAAAGGCATCAACATAGAGTTTACAGGAGAAAAAAAGAGGCATTCAAAGAAAAAAACACGGTCCCTACAGTCAAACATGGCAGAGGTTCCCTGATGTTTTGGGGTTGCTTTGCTGCCTCTGGCACTGGACTGCTTGACCGTGTGCATGGCATATGAAGTCTGAAGACTACCAACAAATTTTGCAGCATAATGTAGGGACCCAGTGTGAGAAAGCTGGGTCTCCCTCCGAGGTCATGGGTCTTCCAGCAGGACAATGACCCAAAACACTCTTCAAAAAGCACTAGAAAATGGTTTGAGAGAAAGCACTGGAGACTTCTAAGGTGGCCAGCATTGAGTCCAGACCTGATTCCCATAGAACACCTGTGGAGAGATCTAAAAATGGCAGTTTGGAGAAGGCACCCTTCAAATATCAGGGACCTGGAGCAGTTTGCCAAAGAAGAATGGTCTAAAATTCCAGCAGATTATTGTAAGAAACTCATTGATGGTTACCGGAGGCGGTTGGTTGCAGTTATTTTGGCTAAAGGTTGTGCAACCAAGTATTAGGCTGAGGGTGCCAATACTTTTGTCCGGCCCATTTTTGGAGTTTTGTGTGAAATGATCAATGTTTTGCTTTTTGCTTCATTCTCTTTTGTGTTTTTTCATTTAAGACAAATTAAATGAAGATAATAATACCAAAGAATTTATGATTGCAATCATTTTCAGGAAGAAACTGAGTATTATCTGACAAAATTGCAGGGGTGTCAATACTTTTGGCCACAACTGTAACTGTATGCCTGCGGCCACCATCAGTTAGTCTACCTCCACACGACTTTATGTAGCTCCAATTTAAAAGGTTGTCGCACCTAGCCATAGATGAGTTTTAACACTCAGGACAACTCTCTGTGAGCCACAATAGAAAGAACTCTTTTGGATTGGCTCCTGAATCACCAGACTCGAGTTATCCAGCTTACTCCAGTTCTAAGACCCGATGTATTTCTGTTATTGTCCCGCGCCTTCGAAAATGTACGTAATCAAAAAAAATTGAGAGCTGCAGCTTGGTGCTCACTTCCGCTTGATTAATTATACGCCCTAAGATGGGGACAGTGATGGCAGCATGGATTGATAAAACAACCTCACGTGAGGCACGAGATGTTAATGCTGACACCGCTGGAAAGGCGCCGGCAAGAAGGTGAGTATAAGTATTTTTATAATACTTCAAGGGCAAAGGAGGATGTCACTGCTGGCATCGCTGCAACACTTCACGGTACGCGTTGAAATATGTTGCAGGCTGTACCTGAAGATACTGGGTGCTTGTCCAGAGAACACAATATCAACGATTCCAAGCAAAAAGAAAGTAGACAGCACTCACCGATCTTGTGGAAAAAAATCTTTTCTTTCTTTATTTGCAACTGTAAAACCTCATGGGTGGAAGACTGAGGGCAGGAGTTTGCAAGTGCTGACGACAGCCGTTTCGTGCTGAATAGCAGGACCCGTAGAAGCGCTATTCAGGGCAAAACGGCCGTCGTCAGCACTCGCACACTCCTGTCCTCAGTCTCCCACCCATGAGGTTTTATCGTTGCCAATAAAGAAAGAAAATAATTTTTTCCACAAGATCGGTGAGTGCTGTCTACTTTCTTTTTGCTTGGATAGGTATTTTTATATTAGCGAGGGGCAAACATTCAAAGTGAGAAGGGGTTGTCCTAGTAGTGGGTAATCCTTTAAGTAAGGTGCAAATTGTTGTGTTGGCACAGGACATAAAATATTTGGAGATGAGAAAATCGATTCACAAGACCCTGATTCAGTGGTCACATCAGTTTTCTGTGGCCAGTATGGCAAAACTTCACCGCCGCCGCCGCGGCATGATACACACATGGCATCGAACAAGGCCGGGAAAATAAAAAAAAAAAAAAGGAGCCAGGAATGCCACCAGATAGGAGACATCTCACAGAGATCTGATGCAGCTGCTGGACCAGGTTCCTGCAAATTTATTTTCTCATCAGTAAAAATATTGTATTATGAAATATTAAATCACCTATGAATAGATAATAACCAACCAATCTACAGCGAAAGTGATTAAACAAGCAAAGGCCACCCCAGACATTAGTAAGCAATCAACGGGCAGGTAGTTGCTACAGTATTAGTCAGAATGAATAAAGTGAAGGTCATAAATAGGTAAATAATGAGAGGAAAGCCGGCCAATGGGACAGAATCAATAGCCTAGCGAGCAGTAACGGGTGAGGTGATTACATAATTGCCTACAGGTGTCACTAATCGAGTCTGACAGCAGCTCCTGACTCTCGGTAATCCATTGACCATGGTTGACAGCTAATAACGCCGCTAGGGGCTGACAGCTACAGCAAAGCACAATTGCTATTAACTAGAATTCCAATTAGTTTTCCATATCATTGTTCAAAAAAATAACCGAAGAGTGTTTGTTATGCAAACGGGGAAGTTATGCACATGAAAAAAAAAATATTCCAGAGGTGGTGGAGTCGGAGCAGGCAATAAGTCTGTAGAAAAACTACTCAGAAATATACATACATATTTTTTTTTCATTTTCCCTGATGTATTCTTTTATATGTATATATGTTCATATATATATATATTTTTTAATTTTTTCCATTTTTTATTATGTATATACAGTATATATATATATATATACTGCTAAAAAAAATAAAGGGAACACCAGGCACTCTTACTGAGCAGACACATGGATGTTAGTGACCTTCCTATCATTTCTACCTGTTGTTTATTCCATTTGCACAACAGCAGGAGAAATTGAATCACAATCGGTGTTTATTTCACAGAAGTGTGACTGACTTGGAGTTACATTTTGTTGTCTGAGTGTTCCCTTTATTTTTTGTGTTGTGTTGTGCTTAAAAGTTTACATACCCCAGCAGAATTTTTGCTTTCCTGGCCTTTTTCAAGAGAATATGAATGATAACACCAAAACTTTTTCTCCACTCATGGTTAGTGGTTGGGTGAAGCCATTTATTGACAGACTACTCTGTTTTCTCTTTTTAAATCATAATGACAACCCAAAACATCCAAATGACCCTTAACAAAAGTTTACATACCCTGGTGATTTTGGTGTGATAACATGCACAGAAGTTGACACAAATGGGTTTGAATGCCTGCTAAAGGTAACATCCTCACCTGTGACCTGTTTCCTTGTAGTCACTGTGTGTGCTTAAGAGCTGATTAAGTTTCTGGGATCCAGACAGACTTTTGCATCTTTCATCCAGCCACTGACATTTCTGGATTGTGAGTCATGGGGAAAGCAAAAGAATGGTCAACGGATCTATGGGAAAAGGCAGTTGATCTGTATGAAGCAGGAAATGGATGCAAAAAGATATCCATGGAATTGATAATGACAGTCAGCAGCGTTCAAACTGTGATTAACAAATGGAAAATCAGGGGCTCTGTAAACACAAAATCACGGTCAGGTAGACCAACAAGAATTTTATCCACAACTGCCAGGAAAATTGTTCAGGTTGCAATGAAAAACCCACAAATAACATAAGCTGAAATACTGGACTCTCTGAAAACTAACGGTGTGGCTGTTTGATGATGCACAAAAAGGAGGAACTTGAAGAAAAATTGGCTGCATGGTTGAGTCGCCAGAAGAAAGCCATTACTGGGCAAATGCCACAAAGTATTTCATCTACAATGCACAACACAGCACAGAGACAAAGCCTCAAAACTACTGGAACAAGGTAATTTGGAACACCATTCTTACTGTAAAGCATTGAGGAGGATCGCTGATGTTTTTCGGATGTGTGAGCTACAAAAGCACTGGAAACTCGGTCAAAGCTGAAGGAAAGATGAATGCAGCATGTTATCAGCAAATACTGGAGGCAAATTTGCAATCATCAGCCCGGAAACTGCGCATGGGACGTATTTGGACGCACTTGTATATATATATATATATATATATATATATACGGTATATATATATACATACAGTTAGTTCCAGCTTTCATTTGAGGGTATCCACATTAAAATTGGATGAAGGGTTTAGGAGTTTCAGCTCCTTAACATGTGCCACCCTGTTTTTAATGGGACCAAAAGTAATTGGACAGATTAAATAATTGTAAATAAAATGTTCATTTCTAGTACTTGGTTGAAAACCCTTTGTTGGCAATGACTGCCTGAAGTCTTGAACTCATGGACATCACCAGACGCTGTGTTTCCTCCTTTTTGATGCTCTGCCAGGCCTTCACTGCGGTGGTTTTCAGTTGCTGTTTGTTTGTGGGCCTTTCTGTCTGAAGTTTAGTCTTTAACAAGTGAAATGCATGCTCAAGTGGGATGAGATTAGGTGACTGATTTGTCCATTCAAGAATATTCCACTTCTTTGCTTTAATAAACTCCTTGGTTGCTTTGGCTTTATGTTTTGGGTCATTGTCCATCTGTAGTATGAAACGACGACCAATCAGTTTGGCTGCATTTGGCTGGATCTGAGCACACAGTATGGCTCTGAATACCTCAGAATTCATTCGGCTGCTTCTGTCCTGCGTCACATCATCAATAAACACTAGTGACCCAGTGCCACTGGCAGCCATGCATGCCCAAGCCACCACACTGCCTCCGCCATGTTTTACAGATGATGTGGTATACTTTGGATCACGAGCTATACCACGCCTTCGCCATACTTTTCTCTTTCCATCATTCTGGTAGAGGTTGATCTTGGTTTCCTCTGTCCAAAGAATGTTCTTCCAGAACTGTGCTGGCTTTTTTAGTTGTTTTTTTAGCAAAGTCCAGTCTAGCCTTTTGATTCTTGATGCTTATGAGTGGCTTGCACCGTGCAGTGAACCCTGTGTATTTACTTTCATGCAGTCTTCTCTTTATGGTAGATTTTGATATTGATACGCCTACCTCCTGGAGAGTGTTGTTCACTTGGTTGGTGTTGTGAAGGGGTTTCTCTTCACCATGGAGATTATTCTGCGATCATCCACCACTGTTGTCTTCCGTGGGCGCCCAGGTCTTTTTGCATTGATGAGTTCACAAGTGCTTTCTTTGTTTTTCAGGATGTACCAAACTATAGATTTTGCCACTCCTAATGATGTAGCAATTTCTCGGATGGGTTTTTTCTGTTTTTGCAGCTAAAGGATGGCTTGATTCACCTGCATGGAGAGCTCCTTTGACCGCTGGTTTTCCTTCAAGCAAAACCTTCCAAATGCAAGCACCACACCTCAAATCAACTCCAGGCCTTTTATTTGCTTAATTGAGAATGACATAATGAAGGGATTACCCACACCTGTCCATGAAATAGCCTTGGAGTCAATTGTCCAATTACTTTTGTTCCCTTTAAAAACAGGGTGGCACATGTTAAGGAGCTGAAACTCCTAAACCCTTCATCCAATGTTAATGTGGATACCCTCAAATGAAAGCTGAATGTCTGAACTTCAACTGCATCTGGATTGTTTTGTTTAAAATTCATTGTGGTAATGTCTAGATCCAAAATTAAAAAATGTTGTCTCTGTCCAAATATATATGGAACTAACTGTATATATATATAGGAAAAAAGGAAACAGCACAGTACTTAGCTTCGGGTGCACGGCCCCTGGCAGAAAGTCCTATTTTCAGCCACAATTTCAGTATTCATTCCAAAAAAGGCAGCACTCCATAGTAACTTTTTTCAAAGTGGTAGGTGGGTTTTATTCAGCCCACATATCAAGGCAACGTTTCGACTTTCTCACCTACGACTTTGAAAAAAGTTACTATGGAGTGCTGCCTTTTTTTGCAATGAATATATATATATATATATATATATTTACAGTTAATAATCTTTATTAATAATAATCTTTATTTTTATATAGCGCTAACATATTCCGCAGCGCTTTACAATTTGCACACATTTTCATCACTGTCCCCGATGGGGCGCACAATCTAAATTCCCTATCAGTATGTCTTTGGAGTGTGGGAGGAAACCGGAGTGCCCGGAGGAAACCCACGCAAACACGGGGAGAACATACAAACTCCTTGCAGATGTTGTCCTTGGTGGGATTCGAACCCAGGACCCCAGCGCTGCAAGGCTGCAGCGCTAACCACTGAGCCACCGTGCTGCCCTGTTGTGCCCAGTTGTGCTCAAATGTTTACATACCCCTTGCTTTATTGGCTTCTTGGCCTTTTTTCAGAGAATATGAATGATAACACCAACACTTTTTCTCCACTCATGGTTAGTGGTTGGGTGAAGCCATTTATTGTCAAACTACTGTGTTTTCTCTATTTAAGTTGTAATGACAAATCAAAACATCCAAATGACACTGATCAAAAGTTCACATACCCCATGGCTTAATAATGTGTATTGCCCCCTATAACATCAATGACAGCTTGAAGTCTTTGGTGGTAATGATGGAGGAGGTTATTTTCTCAGATGGTAAAGCTGCCCACTCTTCTTGGCAAAAAGCCTCCAGTTCCTGTAAATTTCTGGGCCATCTAGCATGAACTGAGCACTTGACATCTCACCAGAGTGGCTCAATGATATTGAGGTAAGGAGACTGAGATGGCCACTCCAGAACCTTCACTTTGTTCTGCTGTAGCCAATGACAGGTCGACTTGGCCTTGTGTTTTGAATCGTTGTCATGTTGGAACGTCCAAGTACATCCCATGAGCAGCTTCCGGGCAGATCATTGCAAATTTGCCTCCAGTGTTTGCTGATAACATGCTGCATTCAACTCTCTTTCAGCTTTAACCAAGTTTCCTGTGCTTTTTTTCTTGAATACAGTGTAAGGTGTTTTGGTGAGAAGCAGTTCAAAGCAGCTTCTAAAAGAGCAGCAAATGGGCATTGAAATAGCAATGCAACAAAGTGGTTGGGAGAGAAAGAAGCAAAAAAAGTAATGAAGTGTCATACAAAAATGAATAACTTTGTAATTGATCGGGGATAATTAAATAATTTAAAATAGTTTGATTGGGTTCCTTTTATAATTGGTAATATTTATAAATATAAATAAATATAAATAAATGAATATATAAAGCTTCCTATGGCCCATGTGTTTGTACTAAGGCATATGTATAAATGCTTCATACAGAACAGAGGAGCAGATCAGGCAAGATGTCTGCCCGCATAATCATTGGCGTCCAAATTTAATAAGTAAAACATTTCTATGGGATATATTCTTGTTAAGCAAATTAAACAATTTTCATAGCGATATCAGCAGATTACCAGAAGTTTCTGAAGCCAAACATTCTCTGGCCTGAATGGATGGTCAATAGACGACACCCTTAAGCTGCTCATAGTCCTATATTCACTCTGACCTTCAGACTACACCCCAAGTTCTTGTCCTAAGAGCCCCAATTTCTGAATGGTGCTCTGATGACGACATAGAAGTCCAAATCCACTGTAAACTATTTGAAGTCAATGGGGGGAAATTATAGAATCTTAGAATGTTGGAATTGGAAGGGACCTCCAGGGTCATCGTGTCCAACCCCCTGCTCAAGCAGGAGTCACTAAACCATCTCAGGCATCTTCTATCATCAACCCTTATCAACCACCTTTTTTTCTGGAGTCAAAATGTTCTTAAATATTTTACTACTATTGTGCAAATGTATGCATCTATTTTTCATCCAATCTCTAAAAGGTTTGCTTAAAAAAATAGGGGACAGGATTACATGCCCATAAAAAAGTCTAAGTGTATTGTCTTGTGTAAAGGCTTCAAAAATGTGAACTCTCTGTGGTTCGTCTGACCCATACGTGGATCTGGTAGACCTATCTCTCTACAGAATGTAAATCTAAAGACTATTGGTTCTTCGCCCATCATATTATATATAAGCACTTTTCTGGCTACTTGCGCAGTGTTGACTTTAATAAAGCATTTTTTTTTACCCTAGCCTTTAAGCTTGATTCCGAGCTTTCCTTTGCCCCCCACATTCGATCACTGGCTCGCTCTTGTCATCTGCACCTCAAAAACATTTCTAGAATTCGACCTTTTCTTACTTTTGACTCTGCAAAAACTCTTACTGTTTCTCTTATTCATTCTCGTCTCGACTATTGTAACTCTCTTCTAATCAGTCTCCCTCTTACCAAACTCTCCCCTCTCCAATCTGTCTTGAATGCTGCAGCCAGGATCATATTCCTCACCAATCGTTACACCGCTGCCTCTACCTTGGGCCAGTCATTACACTGGCTACCCATCCACTCCAGAATTCAGTATAAACTTATTACCCTCACTCACAAAGCCCTCCATGGCTCAGCACCACCCTACATCTCCTCACTTGTTTCAGTATACCACCCTACCCGCGCCCTCCGTTCTGCTGATGACCTGAGGTTAGTATCCTCAATAGTCAGAACCTCCCACTCCCGTCTCCAAGACTTTACACGTGCCGCGCCAATTCTTTGGAATGCACTTCCCAGGTCAATACGATTAGTCCCCAATCCCCACAATTTTAAGCGTGTCCTGAAAACGCATTTATTCAGACTGGCCTATCGCCTCAACACATTAACCTAACCTATCCCTGTGTGGCAGAGCCAAAAGTTTTACCATAACCAGGTTCCCAGCATCATGTTCCCACATGCTTTATTCATCCATTAGCCCTCTGTGTCCGTACTGTTACACACCTAACATTATGGCTGGTCCATACAATCAGGGCAACTGTTACCATCCACCTTTCGTGTCTCCCTCTTTCCTCATAGACTGTAAGCTTGCGAGCAGGGCCCTCATTCCTCTTGATATTTGTTATAATCTACTGTATGTGATTATTGTTATGCTGTAATGTCTATTGTCTGTACAAATCCCCTCTGAAATGTAAAGTGCTGCGGAATATGTCGGCGCTATAAAAATAAAATGTATTATTATTATTATTAAGCACCATCCTCCAACTCTTTCTTTGTCTATTAGATGAAAACTACTGCGATGGCTTTTTTTTTCCCCCTGTTTCTAAAGTTGACAGAATCTTTAAATGATGAATGGTCTACTTAGCTTCCAAATCTTTACTGGTCAATAGAAAATCCTTCTTAGACTGAAACGTCTGAGGCTTGTTGGATAAATTACACAGCAGTGTTTCACTGTTTGTAATAACGGAAGATATACTAGATCAAGCATGTAGGATTAGCATGGTAAATATGGGGATACAGTGATGGCTTAAAAGCGTATTCCACGTTTTAGAGCTCCAAGGAATGCCGCCAGTTACACTGTTATCAATTTAACGTCAGAATTATTGCTACACGGGTTTGACCTTGGGCGTTTTGCAATGCGGTACATGCGAGCAATGAGAAACTGAGCGGAATCATTATGCAGTGGACTGGATGAAAATACCAGGAAAATCCTACAAATTAGGATAAGACCAAATCACCTGGGGACTTCTCAACATTCTAAAGACATGGTAACAACCCAAGTGCATGTGTTCTTGGAAACTTAAAGACAAGTGATTAAAAAACACCCTTATTGGGGAATTTTAAGTTAATAACCAGAAGTCCAATCAAGAGGATATTTAGAACATCTACAAAATGTAAAAATGTTATTGTTCCTACTCTCCATTTCACAGGAAGTTTATTGATTTAAAATAGTATCTGTGCAGTACTTCATTTGTCCTGTGGAGGTGCTGCAGGAAATTTGCAACTGATCAGAGGACTAGGGGTTGATCTTGTTTGCAACACCGATTGTGCAGCCATAGATTGCTCTGTACAAATGTTACATCATAGACTAAGGCCTTCTTAAATGGAATCTATCACCCTTTTTTTTGACTATCAGCTCCCGGCATTGACATCAGGGGCTTGTCTACAGCATTCTTTAATGCTGTAGATAAGCCCCCAATGTAACCTGAAAGATAAGAAAAACATGTTAGATTATATTCACCGGAGGGAGCTGTCCGGTCCGGTGGGTGTCGTGGTCCGGTCCGACACCTCCCATCTTCATACGATGACGTCCTCTTCTTCCCTTCCTGTAGTGGCTCCGGTGCTGGCGCACTGCTCTGCCCTGTTGAGGGCAGAGCAGAACACTGTAGTGCGAAGGCACCAGAACTCTCCCGACGCCTGCGCACTGCAGGACTCTGCTCTGCCCTCAACAAAAAAGGTGACAGATTCCCTTTAACACGTCCCAGTGATTCTGTCTTCAACAGCAGCAGGTGCCTGGAAACAACAGGAACTCTACCGCTTTTTCCTTGGTTCTGGGACGTGTCACGCTGATGACACACAGATGTGATCCATGTATCTTCAGTGTGCATGTGTGCGGCATGTGCTTTGTCCGTGATGCGCGTAAAAGCTGACACATCTGGTTTTTTTTCATATGCTCACATGGTGAGTTTTAAAAATTTAACGTGTACAACACCATTGAATGGCGTGTCTTAAAAAATAAACCGCATACGGACGGACACAAAAAATGGAAGGAAGGAGGCCTAATGCAGATGAATGGGGTTGCAATGTGACCTCTAAGGTATCACATCATCTACAAACTAATAGCAAGGTAATTTGTTGGATGTTTTTGTCACTTGCCTTTTCATGATAGTTGCAATGTGACCCCAATCACCTGCATTTTACTGTGATACAGTATATCAGCCGCACATAGCAATCTTTTGCAATTTGTTGTGGACAAATTCTCTGACTTACCCCAGCCAAAAATAATAGTATGCACTGTAAAACAAGGCCTGTACAATAATTGCAAAATCTCAATGTAGCCGCTACTAGACATGAGTGCATGCTACAATTTTTTTTCGTCCATGTGAAAAATTTGTAGTATGCCTTGATGTCTCTCATGCTTCAGATGAGACTAGCCCATTCAAGTCTATAACTTTGCAAAATAACATAGGATACCTCTTGTAGAGAAAAATTAAAAAATGGTTAACACATCTCCGGGAGAGGGGTCATATCACCCTCACATTGAACGTATGGGATTAACTGTGGCTGGGATGAGAGAAACTAATTAAAACAAGGGAGAGAAATGAGAGAGAGAAGAGAGCTAATACTTTAATGTTCATTGAAGTAGGGGCTTCCTCCTGCATTGACCAGGTCATTACAGCAGATACATTCTCTGCTAAAGAGACACAATTTTTGAGATCCATATATTTAACAGGCAGAGATGTGGAAAATCTAATTTTTGTTCTCTTCAAAGAAAAACTGGACAATTGCAGTTAGACACTTTGACTCTGGTGTCCAGATATGAACATTGGAGTTTGTATTGATCCAGTGTTTAAGGGAGATTTATTTTGGCGTCATGGTGAAGGAACATACATAACGTATTCACTCACATCACTGTAAGACATTCTAACCCTTCCAACTTAATTACGTCCGATGGATGATGCTAGCTAGCTCATGTTCCATCCATATCGAAAGATGAAATAGGGATACGAAACATGACAACAAAATCTACCACCTGGGACCTCCAGGGGCAACGCTATTCTGAAAGTTGGGGGTCTCATAAAATTATGAAAGCACATTCCACAATCAGCCCCCACATGAGCTCATCAAGCCTGCCTACCTTTCTGAATTAAATATATAAAATGTAATAACTCTGATCCTCTTGCTCTAAGGCCTCTTTCACACTTCAGTCTTTTGGCGTCAGTCAAAATCCGTTAAAGTGTGAAAAACCGGATCCTGTGAAGATTGCCAAAAAACTGATGCATCGGATCTGGGTTTTTTACGGATCCGTCAAAGCTGCAGCTTATGGAATTTAAAGGAATATGATTCTGGAGAGAGAGAGAGATTTCTGTGCCAGAAGAGAGAGAGATTTTTGTGCCAGAACGGCTTTTAGGGTTAAATTAAATGAATTGAAATTCTTCTGGGCATGCTCAGTTTAAAAAAACGGAATCCATCAGTGGATTCCGTCATGTGACAGACGGCGACGGATCCGCTGCCCATAGGCGTCCATTATAGCAGACAATGGACGGCGACGGATCCGTCACCGTACGCCTTTTCAACGCAGACAAAAAAAGTACTATGTCCATTGTATTCAGACGACGGACGCTGAAATTCCGACGGATCCGTCAAATGACGGATGCAACGGACGGCGATCTGTCACAATCCATCGTTAATGCAAGTCTATGATAAAAAAAAACAGATTCTGCTAAAAAAAATGGATCCGTTTTTTCACAAAAGGGCGGATTTCGACTGACACCAAAAGACTGAAGTTTGAAAGAGGCCTATGTATGTTCTCCCCGTGTTTGTGTGGGTTTCCTCAGGGTTCTCCGGTTTCCTCCCACATTCCAAAGACATACTGATAGGGAATTTAGATTGTGAGCCCCATCGGGGACAGTGCCGATAATGTCTGTAAAGCGCTGTGGAATTAATAGAGCAATATAAATAAGTAAAATAAATTTAAAAAAATGAAAAATAGCGGCAGCTAGTAGTTCCTTTTTCTAATTATTGAGGAGCATGTAAGAAATGTACCAGGACATATATACAGTATATATGTGTTGGAATCGGAGGTGTATATACCATATGCTCACTGTGAATTCCCCCAATAACTGACCTAGTAGTGGAAACAGCAATGGCTGCATCCATCACTCATCAGTCAATTGTGTAATTGTCCTTATGATTGGAAGCAGTAGAGTTGCATTCACCTGACAAACCAGTGACAGTGAAGAGATCTGCGTGACCTCCAGTGTCATCTGTGACAAAGTGGTACCAGTAGTCAGATCTGTGCAACCCTTTTGGCTATTATCCTTGACACCTGGTGGCAGCTGTGGGATCTATGTCACTCTCCCCGGCTGAAATCCTTGACAGGTCCCATATGGATCTTACATAATGTATTTGATTTTTCCAGATACATTGCAAATATAAACATAACACTTTGCAATTGGTTTTGTAAATTCTATTTACTGCAGATGTCTAAAAATAGATATCATGTGGATATAAAATATCTGGATGACAATGCAAATGAAAAATGCCCATTTTTCTGGATGAAAATTGGACAATTTTTCATATGCTTGTCTGAACCAAGCCTATGTCGTATGAACTGTCTGTGTGCTGTCCGGATTTTTATTTGACAGCCCTTGGACCCATATTATTGAATGGATCTATTCTCACATCGAGTGTGAGACCCATGAGAGTCAGACCAGGTCCTATACTAATCTGATTTCGCCACACCAAGAAAATGGGGACGGGTGAAAAATGGATGCAAATCAAAAGCTTCTGCATTGCTTCCGTGTCTCGCGGATCCATGATTTAGTGATACGTTTGATTACATACGTATGACCTTTCAGGGGTCTTTTTTATGGCTTGGGAAAAAAAACAGATGAGAAAATAAAATGGATGTAAATAAAATGACACCTAAGAAGAAAACAGTCACTCGGATGGTAACATTTACATGGATGTAAGAATGTAGCCTTAGGTCTCATTTTTTGCTGTTTTATGGTTCAATTTTTGGTTCTTAAATGATCGTTCACATCATGAAATGAATAAAAGAAAAAACACCGAAACTAAAGTCATTGCATAATAAACAGAAATATAAATTCAATCTAAAAAGAGCAAATTCTTCTTGGTTTATTATAAATTAAATATATAGTTGTAGAAAGTTTCAATCAGGACTTATTACCTAAGCTCTTTTCTCTGGCAGGAAGCACATTGGAATTTGATAAAGAATTTATGATTAAGTAAGCTATTCTAAGTGTGTAGCAATCAACTTAATTGTGCTTGTACAGTATATTAATGTGATTGTTCATTTTTCAGCTCAAGATCCATTATAATGCCATCTTCTTGTAACTACGAGTGTCTGCTTATTCCTACTTTTTATCATTCTTTTTTTTTTATTATTATTTAACATGTTTTTAATCCCCTTCCCATTTTAATTTCAATGGCAAAAGGCTTTTGATTTGAGAAGTTTCAGACTATGAATAATCACAAAAACTTCAACATTGAGTCGAGGTTGAATGTAACGTTGATTAAAACGACCTCTCGGCAAACATGCTTAGTTAAGGATCCGAAGGAAGTTTCTACAGGCAATAACTTTCATCATATTAATTTCCTTCTTCCCACCTAGATTATCATATGGAGAAGAAGGCAAATTTTTAGAAAGGAATTTCTTCAACGAGCGCAAAGACTTATTGTGGCAAAACCTCACTACATAGAACCACCATACCATACAGATTCCAAATGTTATTATAATGCGCACATATAGTGGTACTGTTAAAGAAATGGGGTTAACCTCCGGGTTAATACTGTACTGAACTTGCCCGGTGCCCACTCTGAGAGCCCCGCTGCCAGGAGAAAATTAACTTTATTGCCCCCGACAGCATTTGAGTTTTCTTAAGGTGGGTGACACCCCCACCAGGAATCAGTTATGAAGGCAGACATCGAAACGCGTGTCGGGGTCGGGCGCATCCTGGGGATCCAACACTAATAGGCATGAGGTATTGAGCGCACTTTTGGGCACATTATTTAAAGTCATATGTATTGATGTGTAATATTATATCTGCCATTGAGCACATACCCCTAATATTAACCCCTTCACGACCCATGACGCCTACATAGGCATCATGAAAAGTCGTGCCCAAACGACCTATGACGCCTACGTAGGCGTCATGCTATAAGTAGTCCCCCTGCGGGTCGGGTGACCGGGGTCACTGAAAGGTCACCTGACCCGCACACAGAGGACACTCTACAGTTAATCCCTGGGGGCGTGGCTTAGCCCCCATGTGCCTACGATCGCTCTGATTGGCTGTTAAAAGTGAAACAGCCAATCAGAGCGATGTGTAATATTTCACCAATGAAATTTGGTGAAATATTACAATCCAGCAATGGCCAATGCTGCAATAGCATCAGACATGGCTGGACACCGACATCCGACCCCTCCACACACCGACTGGCGGGGCCAATAGGCCCCCCGCCACCGATGGAAGGCGGTGATCGGTCGCCGCCGTCATCATCTGCTCCCCCTCCCCTTCCTATTGCTCCCTCCCACCTTCCGATTCCCCCCGGGACCTCCGATGGTGCTCCCGGTGTCCCGCCGTGGCTCCCAGCATCCGGATCATGGGCGCTGCCATCTTGCAAAATGGCGGGTGCATGCGCAGTGTGCCTGCCATTGCCAAGATGGCGGCGCCCATGAATTTGCCGGTTGCCCGTTCATTTTTCATTTTGATCACTGTGATACACTCTCACAGTGATCAAAATGAAAAAAAAGTAAATACACCCCCCTTTTATCACCCCCATAGCCAGGCGCAAATAATAAAATAAAAAAAAATTTTTTTCCATTTAGGGTTCGAACTAGGGTTAGGGTTGGAATTAGGGTTGGAATTAGGGTTACAGATAGGGTTAGGGTTAGAAATAAGGTTAGGGTTAGAAATAGGGTTAGGGCTAGAATTAGGGTTAGGGTTGGAATTAGGGATAGGGTTGGAATTAGGGTTAGGCTTGGAATTAGGGTTAGGGTTGGAATTAGGGTTAGGGCTGGAATTAGGGTTAGGCTTGGAATTAGGGTTAGGGTTGGAATTAGGGTTAGGGTTGGAATTAGGGTTAGGGCTGGAATTAGGGTTAGGGTTAGGCTTGTAGTTAGGGTTAGAGTTGGTATTAGGGTTAGGGGTGTGTTGGCATTAGGGTTGTGGTTAGGGTTATTATTAGGGTTGGGTTAGGGTTAGGGGTGTGTTGGGGTTAGAGTTGGTGTTAGAATTGAGGGGTTTCCACTGTTTAGGCACATCACGGGGTCTCCGAACGCGACATGGCGCCACAATTTATTCCAGCCAATTTTGCGTTCAAAATGTCAAACAGCACTCTCTCCATTCCGAGCCCCGACGTGTTCCCAAACAGTGGTTTACCCCCACATATGGGATATCAGTGTACTCAGGAAAAATTGCACAACAACTTTTGGGGTTCTAATTTCTCCTGTTACCCTTGGGAAAATAAAAAATTGGGGGCTAAAAATGATTTTTGTGAAAAAAATGATTTTTTTTGTTTTCACAGCTCTGAGTGATAAACTTCGGTGAAGCACTTGGGGGTTCAAAGTGCTCATCACACATCTAGATAAGTTCCTTGGGGGGTCTAGTTTCCAAAATGGGGTCAGTTGTTGGGAGTTTCCACTGTTTAGGCACATCAGGGGCTCTGCAAACGTAACATGTCGCCCGCAGACCATTCCATCAAGTCTGTATTTCAAAACGTCACTACTTCCCTTCCGAGCCCCAATGTGTGCCCAAACAGTGGTCCCCCCCCACATATGGGGTACCAGCGTACTCAGAACAAACTGGACAACAACTTTTGGGGTCGAATTTATCCTGTTAATCTTGTGAAAATAAAAAATTGCGGGCTAAAAAATCATTTTTTGAGGAAAAAAAAGATTTTTTATTTTCACAGTTCTGCGTTATAAACTTCTGTGAAGCACTTGGGGCATCAAAATGCTCACCACATATCTAGATAAGTTCCTTGGGTGGTCTAGTTTCCAAAATGGGGTCATTTGTGGGGGGTTTCCACTGTTTAGGCACATCAGGGGCTCTGCAAACGTAACATGACGCCTGCAGACCATTCCATCAAGTCTGTATTTCAAAACATCACTACTTCCCTTCCGAGCCCGACGTGTGCCCAAACAGTGGTCCCTCCCCACATATTGGGTACCAGCGTACTCAGGACAAACTGGACAACTACTTTTGGGGTCCAATTTCTCCTGTTACCATTGTGAAAATAAAAAATTGCGGGCTAAAAAATCATTTTTTGAGGAAAAAAAAAGATTTTTTATTTTCATGGTTCTGCGTTATAAACTTCTGTGAAGCATTTGGGGGTTCAAAGTGCTCACCACACATCTAGATAAGTTCCTTGGGTGGTCTAGTTTCCAAAATGGGGTGATTTGTGGGGGAGCTCCAAAGTGTAGGCAGACAGGGCCTCTCCAAACACGACATGGTGTCCGCTAACGATTGGAGCTAATTTTCCATTCAAAAAGTCAAATGGCGCTCCTTCCCTTCTGAGCCCTGCCGTGCGCCCAAACAGTGGTCCCCCCCCACATATGGGGTGCCAGCGTACTCAGGACAAACTGAACAGCAACTTTAGGGGTCCAATTTATCCTGTTACCCTTGTGAAAATAAAAAATAGTGGGCTAAAAAATCATTTTTGAGGAAAAAAATAATTTTTTATTTTCATGACTCTGCATTTATAAACTTCTGTGAAGCACTTGGGAGTTTAAAGTGCTCACTACACATCTAGATAAGCTCCTTGGGGGGTCTAGTTTCCAAAATGGGGTCACTTGTGGGGGGTTTCTACTGTTTAGGCACATCAGGAGCTCTGCAAACGCAACATGATGCCCGCAGAACATCCCATCAGTCTGCATTCCAAAATCGCGCTCCTTCCCTTCTGAGCTCTCCCATGCGCCCAAACAGTGGTTTCCCCTGACATATGGGGTATCGGTGTACTCAGGACAAATTACACAACAACTTTTGTGGTCCAATTTCTCCTGTTAGCCTTGTGAAAATAAAAAATAGCCGGCTAAAAAAATCATTTTTGAGGAAAAAAAATGATTTTTTTATTTTCACTGCTCTGCGTCATAAACTTGTGTGAAGCACTTGGGGGTTCAAAGTGCTCACCACACATCTAGGTAAGTTCCTTGGGTGGTCTAGTTTCCAAAATGGGGTCACTTGTGGGGGAGTTCCAATGTTTAGGTACAGAGGGGCTCTCCAAACACGACATGGTGTCCACTAACGATTGGAGCTAATTTTCCATTCAAAAAGTCAAATGGTGCTCCTTCCCTTCGGAACCCTGCCGTGTGCCCAAACAGTGGTTTATGACCACATATGAGGTATCAGTGCACTCAGGAGAAATTGCCCAACAAATTTTAGGATCCATTTTATCCCATTGCCCATGTGAAAATGAAAAAACTGAGGCTAAAAGAAATTTTTTGTGAAAAAAAAGTCCTTTTTTTTACGGATCAATTTGTGAAGCACCTGGCGGTTCAAAGTGCTCACTATGCATCTAAATAAGTTCCTTGGAGGGTCTAGTTTCCAAAATGGGGTCACTTGTGGGGGAGCTCCAATGTTTAGGCGCACAGGGACTCTCCAAACGCGACATGGCAACCGCTAAATATTCCAGCATATTTTCCATTCAAAAAGTCAAATGGCGCTCCTTCCCTTCTGAGCCCTGCCGTGCGCCCAAACAGTGGTTTATGACCACATGTGAGGTATCGGTGAACTCAGAAAATATTGCCCAACAAATTTTAGGATCAATTTTATCCTGTTGCCCATGTGAAAATGAAAAAATTGATGCTAAAAGAAAATTTTTGTTGGAAAAATTAAAATGTTCACTTATTCCTTCCATATTGCTTTAGTTGCTGTGAAGCACCTGAAGGGTTAATAATCTTCTTGAATGTGGTTTTGAGCACCATGAGGGGAGCAGTTTTTAGAATGGTATCACTGGGTAATTTCTATCATATAGACTCCTTAAAGTGACTTCAAATGTGATGTGGTCCGTAAAAATAAAACGGTGTTGCAAAAATGAGAAATCGCTGGTCAAATTTTAACCCTTATAACTTCCTAAAAAAAAAATTTTGGTTCCAAAATTGTGCTGATGTAAAGTAAACATGTGGGAAATGTTACTTATTAAGTTTTCTGGGTGCCGTAGCTCTGTGATTTAAGGGCATAAAAATTCAAAGTTGGAAAATTGCAAAATTTTCAAAATTTTCACCAAATTTCCATTTTTTTCACATATAAACGAAAGTTATATCAATTAAATTTTACCACTAGCATGAAGTACAATATGTCATGAGGAAACAATGTCAGAATTACCGGGATCCATGGAAGCATTTCAGAGTTATTACCTCATAAAGGGACAGTGGTCAGAATTGTTAAAATTGGCAGTGCAACGTGCAAACCACCCTTGGGGGTAAAGGGGTTAACTAAAAAATAAATTAATAACTTGTAATGACCAGCCACTGGAGAAAATAAATCTATTTGTTCACCGTAGATCCTTTTTTGATTCCACTTGTTCAACTTTACTTAGTTGTCTGCCTGATCAGTAATTGTTATAAAAAAGACTAACCAATATGTTACTAGTACTACACGATACCTAAAAACTGTCAAAGAAGGAAAAAAAACTTGAAGGAGAAAAATTTAGTTGCTGTGAAGCACCTGAAGGGTTAATAATCTTCTTGAATGTAGTTTTGAGTAGCTTGAGGGGTGCAGTTTTTAGAATGGTGTCACTTTTGGGTATTTTCTGCCATATAGACCCCTCAAAGTGACTTCAAATGTGAGGTGTTCCCTAAAAAAAATGGTTTTGTAAATTTTGTTGTAAAAATGAGAAATCGCTGGTCAATTTTTAACCCTTATAACTTCCCAAAAAAAAAAAAATTGTTTCTAAAATTGTACTGATGTAAAGTAGACATGTGGGAAATGTTAGTTATTAACTATTTTGTGTCACATAACTCTCTGGTTTAACGGAATAAAAATTCAAAATGTGAAAATTGTGAAATTTTCAAAATTTTCGCCAAATTTCCGTTTTTTTCACAAATAAATGCAAATATTATTGACCTAAGTTTACGACTAAAATGAAGCCCAATATGTCATGAAAAAACAGTCTCAGAATCGCTAGGATCCGCTGAAGCGTTCCTGAGTTATTACCTCATAAAGGGACACTGGTCAATATTGCCAAAAATGGCCAGGTCATTAAGGTCAAAATAGGCTGGGTCATGAAGGGGTTAACTTTTTGAGTTTGACACATGTCAGTTCATCGCATATTGCTGTATATTTCAGCTATCCTTTGGAATTGATTGATTGCATTTGCACTTCATTAGGCTGTGTATTTTAGCCCTGCCTTATGATTTTTCTTTCCCTTCCCCCCTCCCCCCCCTCCTGTTTTTGCAACCTTGCACTTTATACAAACATTGCTCTGATACCTGAGCCTATTTTAGGAACTATCTCCTTGCACAGGCACTTTATATAGTCATGTTTGCACATTATATTTGCATATTAACTTATATATTAATTATGCTTTGGCTCATCAATTTTTTCTGACTGTATTACATCTCAATAAGCCAGACTATACTTATGTGCAATATATTAAGTGCAATTTGATCCCCAGTGCTACCCCTTTTTTGGTATTTTGTTCCAACCCCTTCCTTTAGTGATTTTGAATTTTCAATAAACATTGTTTTAATTTAATACTGGACGCTTCTTTCGTTTTTTCTCGTCGCGAAATAATTTAAACATCCATATACAGGTAAGTCTGTGGGTGCATGTGAAACATTGCACTGCTCTCAGATATCACCCTATCTGTGCGGTAGAAAGCCACAGGTATCACTTTTTGGCAGAGCCCAGTACTACAGCTTTTAATCCCTTGATTCAGGTACGCTGACACTATTTTAGGGCTTAGTTCAAACATGCTGGTCTAGGATTCAGGATCCTGGTTATGTTGCTCATTGACCAGAGAATAGTGTTCATGCACTTGCCGCACTGGGACCATGGGTCTTTGAGAACAGGACTGGCCGCTTCATGACTATGGTACAGTTTTCAAGATCTGGATGCTCTGGGACCAGGGGACAAGGTTCAGGCAATGGCCACTCTGTGACCAGGGGACAGGGTTTAGGCACTAGCCGCTCCGGGACCAAAGAAAAGGGTTCAGGCAGAGGCCTCACTTGGACCAAGGGACCAGGTTCAAGCTCTAACTGCTCTGGGACCAGTGGATGATGCTCAGGCATTGGCTGCTTTCGGACACTGGCCAATCTGAGAGCAGGAGATGAAGTTCTGGAACTGGCTGCTCTAGGACCAGGGGGCAAAGTTCACACATTGGCCACTCGAGGACCAGGGGATGAGGATAAAGGACTGACCGCATCAGGACCAGGGAAATACCAACACAGGGATGGTGAAACCGGGGCCAAAGAATAACGTTCAGGCTCTTGCCACAGGGGACCTCACAACTCACTAGTAGTACACCTTACCAACTAATAATGCATTACATTGCTTGGCGACTCCCAAGGTGAGAGTCTTTTATACAAGGTGCCTCCCAGCTTTACTTATGCAAATGCCTCTCAACAACAGGCTAAGAGCATTTAGCATAATGTGTGAGATGCCCATTGAAGAAAGATGTACTAGTTGTGTCACCAGACTGAGGCACAAACACACAGACCGGGAAGCAGAATAATAATAATAATAATCATTATTTATATAGTGCCAACATATTCTGCAGCGCTTTACAGTTTAATAGTTTCAAAACACAAGTCGTAAGTAACAACGTTAACAATGCAATAATTAAAGCAAAATAAGATGACCCTGCTCTACAAAGAGGTGGGGGAGATGCAAAGTACAGGTGTGTTTAAAATGGTGTATTTACAATGATGGTCCAGCCATCTTGAGGGAGTAAGGGATGGATGAAGATAGTGAATGGGCTACACATGCACACTTACACATAGAATAACTTTGATTAGTGAACGTGATAGGCCGCTCTGAACAAATGTGTTTTGAGGGAGCACCTGAAACTCTGCAAATTGTGAATAGTCCTAATTTCTTTGGGTAGAGTGTTGTGAGTTCATTTTCCCCTTCACCATTGAGGTCTGATGAACTCCCTCTTCTGGTGAAGGAAGGTAGTGAGGCTGATTACAAAGCACCTGAGCAGAATGATGATGACTGGGTGACTGGGATTGCTGACTGGATATAAGGCAGCCGACGCCCTTCTGCCTTGCGGGTGATTACTCTGAGGGATTCTTGGAGACCAGTCTGATTCCTGCTCCTCAAAAGCTAAGTTTTCTGCTCTACTTTTTGCATTTGTGTTTTGGTTTTGTTTTGCCTTGTTTTTCTGGATTTCTGCCTTTCCCTGCTGGGTGAGCGGAATTCCTTTTTGCTCTGTCTTCAGATAATACATGAGTACTGATATAGTCTTTTTGAAGCCTAGCGTCTTCAGGGCTTTTTCCCTATCAGTCTGTTGGCTCTTGTTTTTGAGAGGATTTTGGCGGATTGCAGACAGTAGCTTTTCTATTCTGTCCTATTTAGTTAGCTTGGGCCCCATCATTTTCTCAGCCTATCTTTCTATCTGTGTGAATGTTTTTTCATCTTGCTTCACCGTCATTATATGTTGGGGGCTGCCTATTGCTTTGGGGTCTGCTCTGGGGCAGTTTAGATTTCCCTTTTTGTCTTTAGGCTATGTAGTTCTCCAGCTGTGATCGAGGGGTCTAGGGCACCGTAGGAACCCCCCACGGCTACTGCTAGTTGTTGTTGTTAGGTTCAGGGGTCTGCAATCCGAGAGCTGCCAACTTCTCTGGTTTTCTGGACTTAGCTAGTATTTCTGTTTTTGCCTCCTACGGTGACTCATTCATAACAGTAGAGCATTCCAGAGGATTGGCGCAGCACGGAAGTCTTGGAGTCGGGAGTGGGAAGTACGGATAAGTGCAGAGGTTAGTCGAAAGTCATTTGCAGAGCGCAGTGATCGGTTAGGCCGATAGACAGAAATGAGGGAGGAGATGTAGGGGAGTGCTGCACTGTGGAGAGCTTTGTAGGTGAGAACAAGTACTTTGAAATGGATCCTATAATGAATGGGCAGCCAATGTACAGTAAGGACTGGCGAAGAGCGGACGTGTCCGAGTACCGATTAGCCAGATCGATGACCCTGGCTGCTGCATTAAGTATGGACTGGAGAGGGGATAGTCGAGTAACGGGGAGGCCAATTAATAGAGCGTTGCAGTAATCCAGGTGGGAGTGGATCAATGCTACAGTAAGGATTTTTGTTGTTTCCATGGTGAGAAAAGGGCGGATTTTAGAGATGTTCTTTAGGTGTAAGTGGCAAGAGCGGGCAAGAGATTGTATATGGGATGTGAAGGAGAGATTGGTGTGAAACATAACACGACGTATATACAGTCATGGCCAAAAGTATTGACACCCCTGCAATTCTGTCAGATAATACTCAGTTTCTTCCTGAAAATGATTGCAAACACAAATTCTTTGGTATTATTATCTTCATTTAATTTGTCTTAAATGAAAAAACACAAAAAGAATTGTCCTAAAGCCAAATTGGATATAATTCCACACCAAACATAACAAAGAGGGTGGACAAAAGTATTGGCACTGTTCGAAAAATCATGTGATGCTTCTCTAATTTGTGTAATTAACAGCACCTATAACTTACCTGTGGCACCTAACAGGTGTTGGCAATAACTAAATCACACTTGCAGCCAGTTGACATGCATTAAAGTTGACTCAACCTCTGTCCTGTGTCCTTGTGTGTACCACATTGAGCATGGAGAAAAGAAAGAAGACCAAAGAACTGTCTGAGGACTTGAGAAACCAAATTGTGAGGAAGCATGAGCAATATCAAGGCTACAAGTCCATCTCCAAAGACCAGAATGTTCCTGTGTCTACCGTGCGCAGTGTCATCAAGAAGTTTAAAGCCCATGGCACTGTGGCTAACCTCTCTAGATGTGGCCGGAAAAGAAAAATTGACAAGAGATTTCAATGCAAGATTGTGCGGATGTTGGATAAAGAACCTCCACTAACATCCAAACAAGTTCAAGCTGCCCTGCAGTCCGAGGGTACAACGGTGTCAACCCGTACTATCCGTCGGCATCTGAATGAAAAAGGACTGTATGGTAGGAGACCCAGGAAGACTCCACTTCTTACCCCGAGACATAAAAAAGCCAAGCTGGAGTTTGCCAAAACTTACCTGAAAAAGCCTAAAACATTTTGGAAGAATGTTCTCTGGTCAGATGAGACAAAAGTAGAGCTTTTAGGGCAAAAGCATCAACATAGAGTTTACAGGAGAAAAAAGAGGCATTCAAAGAAAAGTACACGGTCCCTACAGTCAAACATGGCGGAGGTTCCCTGATGTTTTGGGGTTGCTTTGCTGCCTCTGGCACTGGACTGCTTGACCGTGTGCTTGGCATTATGAAGTCAGAAGACTACCAACAAATTTTGCAGCATAATATAGGGCCCAGTGTGAGAAAGCTGGGTCTCCCTCAGAGGTCATGGGTCTTCCAGCAGGACAATAACCCAAAACACACTTCAAAAAGCAATAGAAAATGGTTTGAGAGAAAGCACTGGAGACTTCTGAGGTGGCCAGCAATGAGTCCAGACCTGAATCCCATAGAACACCTGTGGAGAGATCTAAAAATGGCAGTTTGGAGAAGGCACCCTTCAAATATCAGGGACCTGGAGTAGTTTGCCAAAGAAGAATGGTCTAAAATTCCAGCAGAGCATTGTAAGAAACTCATTGATGGTTACCGGAAGCAGTTGGTCGCAGTTATTTTGGCTAAAGGTTGTGCAACCAAGTATTAGGCTGAGGGTGCCAATACTTTTGTCCGGCCCATTTTTGGAGTTTTGTGTGAAATGATCAACGTTTTGCTTTTTGCTTCATTCTCTTTTTTGTTTTTTCATTTAAGACAAATTAAATGAAGATAATAATACCAAAGAATTTGTGTTTGCAATCATTTTCAGGAAGAAACTGAATATTATCTGACAGAATTTCAGGGGTGTCAATACTTTTGACCATGACTGTACAGTAGTTGTCTGTCATCAGCATAAAGATGATACTGAAAGCCAAATCTGCTTATAGTCTGTCCAATTGGGGCTGTGTAGAGAGAGAAGAGAAGGGGGCCAAGGACTGAGCCCTGAGGTACCCCGACAGCGAGAGGAAGAGGAGATGACGTGGAGCCAGAGAACAAAACACTGAAGGAGCGGTCAGAAAGATAGGAAGAGAACCAGGAAAGAGCAGTGTCTTTAATGCCTAGTGACTGGAGGAAAAGTTGCAAAATCTCGATGAGAGGTTAGCTACGTTGAAGATCATTAAGGAAGGTGAAGAGTTCTTAGACAGAGCAGAATTATCTCTTCATGTTACAGAAAGAGTATTAATTCGAAGTGCACCTGAAGAAACAGAGGAATGGAAGCATGTGCCCCTTAGAAGCAGGAGGCAGTCAGCACCCATACTGCTCAGGAACCAGTGCCAGGCTTTCATGCAGGAGAACGATGGAGAAATACATCAGGATAAGACTTTTCCCACAAACAGCAACCTTGTATGCCCTCAGAATCCTCCTGGATGGAGAAAGAAAAATGTTGTGAAGAAGAAACGGAGACTGGTGGTCATGGGGGATTCCCTGTTGAGAGGAACAGAGGCCGCTATCTGCAGACCCGATAAAACCTCAAGAGAAATGTGCTGTCTTCCAGGTGCAAAAATTAAAGATGTGTCTGACAGGATATCAGGACTCTTCAGACCTACAGATGACTACCCATTCCTGCTACTACATGTGGGGACAAATGACACAGCAAGAAATGACCTGGAAACCATCTGCAGTGACTTTGAAAACTTAGGCAAGAAAGTGAAAGAACTGGGAGCGCAGGTGGTCTTCTCTTCCATCCTCCCAGTGGATGGCCATGGAACAAGGATGTGGAATAAGATTCTGCAGGTGAACAACTGGTTACGTCGATGGTGCCGTCAGCAAGGATTTGGATTTCTGGATCATGGAGTGAATTACCTATACGATGGACTACTTGCTAGAGATGGGGTTCACCTTACGAAGACTGGAAAACATGTCTTTGGAAGTCACCTTGCTACACTCATCAGGAGAGCTTTAAACTAGAACAATGTGGGAAGGGAAGCAAAAGGCCAGAAAAAGCCATACACCTGACAAATGCTATTGAGAACTCTGCTATTAGAAGTGGAAAGGAAGAACAAAGACAAAAGAATCTAAATAATAAAAATATAGGAGAAAGAGAAACCAATCACAAACTAAAATGTTTCTATACTAATTGCCAAACATGGGCAACAAACAAGGAGAACTGGAACTACTAACACAGGAAAAGAAATATGATGTCATTGGAATCACTGAAACTTGGTGGGATGATACACATGATTGGAATACAAGGCTAGAAGGATACAACTTATTTGCAAGAAACAGACTTGATAAACGAGGAGGAGGTGTCGCATTGTATGTTAGAAACACGTATATCTGCACAGAGATTGAAGCTTCAGAGACTGGAAGTTCTGTGGAAACTGTTTGGGTAAGATACAAGGACAGAACAATGGAAAGGACACCATTGTAGGCATTTACTACAGGCCGCCTGTGCAAGCTGACGATATGGATGAACTCTTTATGCATCAAATGGCCAAGTTCTCCAAAAAATATGACATTGTTGTCATGGGAGATTTCAACTATACAGACATTTGTTGGGAATCTCTCTCAGGCAAAACTAACAGGTCAAGGAAATTCTTATCCTCTCTTGCTGACAACTTTATCTTCCAAAAGGTAAGGGAGAAAACAAGGGTAACTGCTACCTTGGATCTAATCCTTATAAACAGGGAGGAAATGGATGAGGAGGTAAAAGTGGCTGGGACCCTAGGAGTTAGCGACCATGCTATTTTAGAATTTTGGATAACTAGAGGAGGAAGACCTGTGAAGACTCAGACATCAAGGTTAGATTTCAGAAAGGCAGATTTTAAGGGATTTAGAAAGAGAATTGGAGGGATCCAATGGCTGGATATCTTTAAAGACAAAAATGTCCAGGAAGGATGGTAAATCTTGAAAAATGAAATTCTCAAAGCACAATTGTTAACAATTCCAAAAAGAGGGAAGAATAGGAAGCATTTAAGGAAACCAGGATGGATGAACACAGAACTTAAGGAAGAAAGAAATGTTTATAAAATGGAAAGAGGGAGGCATATCTAAAGAAAAATATAATGCTGTCTGCAGAACCTGCATGGCACAAATCAGAATATCTAAAGCTGACAATGAATTGGGGCTTGCAAGAGATGTCAAATGCAATAAAAAAGGATTTTGGGGATATGTCAAAAGTAAAAGAAAAGTCAAAGATGCTATAGGATTTTTACAGGATGAAAATGATGACATGACAGGATGTTGAGAAGGCCGAACTTTTAAATTCCTATTTTGCATCTGATTTCTCTCAGAAAGGAAATGTAACATCAACTGTTCTTCACTGTCCTAGGGAATAGACGAATCCAGGATATCTATAAACAGAACGATAGTGAGGAAACACTTAGCTAACCTAAATGAATTCAAGTCTCCAGGTCCGGATGAATTACACCTCAGAGTACTGAAGGAGATAGCAGAATAAATTTTTGAACCCCTCTCCATAATCTTTGAAAATTTTTGGAGAACAGGAGACGTCCCAGAAGACTGGAGAAGAGCAAATGTTGTTCCTATCTTCAAAAAGGGGAAGAAGGTGGACCCAGGCAACTATAGGCCGGTAAGTCTGACTTCTATACCAGGAAAGATCTTTGAACAAATTATTAAACAAACATGTATGTCAGTACCTGGATAAGAATGAAGTGATTAAACAGAGTCAGCATGGGTTTGTAACTAATAAGTCATGTCTGAGTAACTTAATTTCCTTCTATGACGGAATCACTGATTGGGTGGATCAGGGAAATGCTGTAGATATAGTATATCTTGACTTCAGCAAAGCATTTGACAAAGTATCTCACACAATCCTTATTGAAAAAATGACTTGGTATGGAATGGACAAGGCAAGTGTTAAGTGGATTCATAACAGGCTTAGTGATCGGACCCAAAGAGTGGTCGTAAATGGCTGCACATCCAGTTGGAAGGATGTCTCAAGTGAGGTACCACAGGCCTCTGTCCTGGGCCCTGTATTGTTCAACATCTTTATCACCGATTTAGATGAAGGAATTGAAGGTAAACTGATTAAACTTGATGATGACAGAAAGCTAGGAGGCATAGCTAATACTAGAGAAGAGAGAGAGAGGATTCAAAAAGATATAAATAAATTGGAGCAGTGGGCAGCAACTAACAGAATGGTTTTTAACAGGGAAAAATTCAAAGTACTACATCTGGGCAATAAAAATGAAAAAGCATATATAGAATGGGAGGAATAGGGCTAAGCAACAGCACATGTGAAAAAGACTTGATTATACTAATAGATCACAGACTGACTATAAGTCAACAGTGTGATGCAGCAACAAAAAAGGCAAATGCAATTCTGGGATGTATTAACAGGAGCATACAGTCTAGATCACGTGAAGTCATTATTTCCCTCTACTCCTCTTTGGTCAGACCTCATCTGGAATACTGTGTCCAGTTTTGGGCGCCACATTTTAAAAAAGACATCAACAAACTGGAGCAAGTTCAGAAAAGAGCGACCAGAATGGTGACCGGTCTGCAAACCCTGTCTTATGAGGAAAGGTTTTATGATTTGGGAATGTTTAGCTTGCAAAAGAGAAAACTTAGAGGAGACTTAATAGCTGTCTACAAATATCTCAAGGGCTGTTACATTGTAGAAGGATCATCTTTATTCTCATTTGCACAAGGAAAGACTAGAAGCAATGGGATGAAACTGAATGGCAGGAGACACAGATTAGATATTAGAAAAAACTTTTTGACAGAGTGATCAATGAGTGGAACAGGCTGCCACAAGAAGTGGTGAGTTCTACTTCAATGGAAGTCTTCAAACAGAGGCTGGACAGACATCTGTCTGGGATGATTTAGTGAATCCTGCTTTGAGCAGGGGGTTGGACCAGATAGCCCTGGAGATCCCTTCCAACTCTACGATTCTATGATTCTAAGAATGAGCAGAGAGTGGTCACTGTTACATTTTGCTGTCAGAAGGTCATTGGTCACTTTGATGAGTGCAGTTTCAGTTGAATGTAGGGGGCGCAAGCCTGACTGTGAAAGGTCAAGAAGAGAGTGAGTGGAGAGGTAACGGGTGAGGCGGGAGTAAACTAGGTGCTCCAAAAGTTTAGATGAAGGGGAGATTGGAGACTGGTCTGTAGTTGTTTGTGCAGGATGGGTCAAGAGAGGGTTTCTTTAGTAATGGAGTAACGATGACATGTTTGAAGGAGGATGGGAAAATGCCCGAGGAGAGGGAGAGATTAAAGATTGCAGTTAGGTGAGTTGTGACGACTGGAGAGAGAGACTGGAGGAGATGTGAGGGAATGGGGTCGGTAGTGCATGTGGTCGGAAGAGAGGAGTCTGGAGACTTCTTCTTCTGTCATGGGATCAAATGTGGAGAGTGAGCCAGGAGAGATGCAGGAAGGGATGGGAGTCACAGTACATGGTGGTTGGGAGCAGATTTCCTGACGGATATTATCTATTTTTTCTGTAATGTGGGAGGCCAGGTCATCAGCAGAAATGTCTGTGATAGGGGCTTGTGCTTTCAGCCTGAGGAGGAAGTGAAAGGTGTCAAAAAGTTTCTTGGGGTTGTTGGCTAGTGAGCAGATCAGGGTGGTGAAGTAGGTCTGTTTGGCGAGGTGAAGGGCAGCGTTATAGCTTCTTAACATAAATTTGAAGTGGATGAAGCCTTCTGGTGTGCGGGTTTTTCTCCATAGGCATTCAGCACTCCTAGAGCATCGCCGGAGAAGTTGAGTTTGCAATGTGAGCCAGGGCTGTTTTACTTTGTCCTTGGAGGTTCTGAGGGTGAGAGGAGCTACTTGGACAAGGGTGCTTCTAAGAGTGTCGCAGTGATGAACAGTCAGATCAGGACAGGAAAAAGAGGAGATTGGGGACAGTGATGAGTGTAGGGAGTCTGAAAGTGTCTGTCGGTTAATGGCTTGTAGATTTCTGACTGTGTTTTAGGAGTGAGCTGGGGTGGGCGAGGATTTGTGAGCATGAAGGAGAGAATGTTGTGGACAGAGAATGGAAGCGGGGAGTTATTTAGGTGGAAGATTGAACAGAGCTGGACAAAGACCAGATCAAGGGTGTTACCGTCCTTGTGTGTCTCAGAGGTTGAAAGCTGCAAGATGCCTAGAGAGGTGGTTAGTTATAGAAGCTGGGATGCAGATGTGGAAGTGGGGCTGTTAATGGGGATATTGAAGTCTTCCAGGATAAAAGTTGGTAGTTCTGAGGACATGAAGTGCGGCAGCCAGGCTGAAAAATAGTCAAGGAAGTGGGTGGGTGAGCCTGGGGGCCGGTATATGACCGCTACCCTGAGGGAGAGGGGATGAAAGAGCCTGATAGTGTGGACCTCAAAAGGATGGGGGAGGTGGTATCTGGCAGTGTACAGAGCAGTGTGGGAGCCCCTCAGGGTACAGTGCTGTCCCCCTTCCTCTTCACATTGTATACAGCTGACTTTCAGTATAAATCCGATTTCTGTCACCTCCAAAAATTCTCAGATGACTCAGTGATTGTAGGGGGCATTGTGGAGGACCGGGGTGAGGAGGAATATAGAAGGGTGGTTTCTGACTTTGTGGAATGGTGCTAGACTAACTGTCTAGAACTAAATGTAAAGAAAACCAAGGAGATGGTGGTGAGTTTATTGAAGGAAAAAAGATGACTACTTAGCGATCACTACTGCTGGCCAGGAGGTGGAGATGGTTGAGACCTACAAATATTTGGGGGTTCACCTTGACAGCAAACTTGGTTGGAGGTGTCATACTGAGAATATTCACAAGAAGGGAATGAGCAGTCTGTACTTTCTGCGGAAGCTCAGGTCGTTCAATGTGTGCAGTAAAATGGTGGAAATGTTCTACCAGTCCGTTGTAGCAAGCGCCATCTTTTTTGCTATCATTTGCTGGGGCAGTGGTGTGCAAGTAGCTGACGCCAATAAGCTCAGCAAACATATCAAGAAGGCAAGCGCGGCTGTTAGCCTCTTTTGAGGAGGTAGTGGAAGATAGGATAAAAAAGATGTGCAAGGCTATAATGAACAATAATAATACAGACCCACTATATGGGCAGTTCTTGAATCAGAAGGGCATATTCAGCAGCCGTCTAATCCTACTAAGGTGCAAGAAGGAGAAATTCAGGAAATCGTTTGTGCCTACTGCTATGGGGATGTATAACAATTCACTAAGGGTGAAAGATGGCTATGACCTAGGGCCGGCGCACTAATGTAAAGGATCAGAGACTTGAGTACCTTTGTTTGTTACATATTGTAGTTAGTCATGTGCAGAATCTGTGTCTAGTAATTACTCTATGTAATGCTGTTCATATTGTTTTGTTTGTAATGCTGTTGTAATGCTGCTGTGATAGCATAATTTCCCTGGGGATCAATAAAGTGTATCGTATCGTATCATAAGAAGGGAATATGAGTGATGGAACTGGGGGAATGACCTGAAAAGTGCATTGTGGGGACAGGAGTATGCCCACTCCACCACCATGTCTGTTTGTGGGTCTCGGGGAATGAGAGAATTGTAAGCCACCATAGGACATGGCACAGGAGAGACAGTGTCAGAATCCTGAATCCAGGTTTCAGTGAGGGCCAACAGATTAAGAGAGTTGTTCAGATGGTAGTTGAGCAGGAAAGGAAGCTTGTTACAAACTACGGGGACCACGCTGTGGGACTCAGGCAGTGGGTAAGCTGGCATCCCTGGATGGAGGGGGAAGGGGACACCATGCAGGGGCATCGGCAGCAGCGTTACATTCTCTATACAGTGAGCGGTTACTGAAACTGCGCACACCACCCCCTGACTGAAACCCGAATGCAGAATAGAAGAACTCGGCACTCAAATTATAGTTTTTTCGTTTTATTTGCATCCAGATTATGCATGTTAAACGTTTTCGATTCAATAATGGATCTTCATCAGAACTTTTCTGTATTTTGGTATGAGGAGTATTAAATGCGCTTGGTATGGCGACACAAATCGCCTATTTATGGCGCTGCTCCCTCTGGTCCAAATGTGTAGCGGTGTAACCGCTGGAATGGAGGACGCCAGGAAACCTGCGGTGTAACCACTGAAATGGAGGACTAAAAATTAAAAAAACTATAATTTGAGTGCCGAGTTCTTCTATTCTACTACGTGGGCTGGATACCCTACTTGTGCACCTACTATCATCATTTTGAGAGAGTGCCTTGTTGCTTTTACTACGTGAAACCCGAATGCTGCTGGTGTGAATAAAGTAAATTTCCTCCCGGGAATTGGGGCTCTAAATGCAGGCATTGGGCAGGTTCAAAATGGTATTAATCTGAAAATTAACCCCATATCTTCAGGCTAAAAATATTTTTTTTCACAGCCTGAATACATGTGAGTAATGCCTGTTTGTTAACAAATCCTCACATGTATTCAGGCTGTACAGCATCTGCAAATCATGCAGCTGCCTTCGACAGAAACTAAATCTCTGAGCATGCCAAAAATACTCAAAGGACACCAGAGCATTTTCGGGAAAACCCCGAGCAATGAGTATACTCACTCATCACTACTCTAAACTTAATATGTGTCACACATGGTGAGGGAAAACCAAGTGTAACATAAAGGGAAATGGGGAAGGAGGTCCAGACACTAAGGATTTGGAGACCCCTAGGCTGGATCTAGTCTCTCCCTAGAACTCCTACCGTGTCCCTATATTGGTTCCTCACCAATCGCTGAGCCGGAACCTGAGGCCCTGAATCTCCCTGGGGCCTAGTCCTGAATAGGGAACGGGAGGGAGATGCGCGCTAGGCAGTCTCTGCTAATCTAAAGACGGTAAGGTGAGACAAACAGGGGAACACTTAGCTGAATTGCCAGATATGGATACCAGAAGAGGGATTCCAGACACCAAACTGGAGCACTCTGAGAAGGTCCAACACTCTAGCAAGCAGAAGTGGAAAGGAAGCTATTACCTGCACTGGGTCACAGCTGAGCCACCAACTAAATAGATCCAAGCTTCTCAGGGCAGGAGGAGGTCGACGCTGGGTCCTAGAGGCAGTTGGTTCAGGGAGCAGTCTGTATGGACAGGCGCTCAGACCTTCTGAGGCCTGATGCAGGATGATAGCCTATCTCCTCCGAAGTGCTCGTGACAATGTGCTCTTCTGTGCTGTATGGGTATAATTCATGCTACAATGGTGTTGCAACACTGTGTAATCCTTCTACAACCAAATATTCAGTTTGCTTGCTTGCTACTTCTTCCTGCAGTTAACCATTTGTTTGCTGCTTACCTACTGCACTGTCATTTACCATTTGCTTGATGCAAGTCCAGGACACACTACACATGTATAGTTCCTGTTTATATTCACACTTCAATCTGTTTGTCTTCTGGTGTTTCTTTCTCTGTTTGTCTGTCTGATGCCTTGCAAGCCTTGCTGCCTTGGTCCTTGCAGACCAATCTGCTGCCTAGAATATCTTGCCTCTTGCACCATCACACCAGTCTGAGTTGCTGACCATGACTTTTGGCTTAAAAAATCCACCTCACCAGTTGAAACTTTAATTCCTTTCACTCTTGTATGCGACCAAACAGAACTCTTGCCTAAAGCTTATAGGAGTTGTGAGTTGTTTGACTTTATGATATTGATGAGATATCCCTAAAGTGAGTAATCAATATCAGATTAGTGGGGATTTAACACTCGGCACCACCTGAAAATCTGTTATCAGCTCTGTTGGTGGATGCATGTGAACACTGTACAGAGACAGAATATTCTATTTGAATATGAGCTGAGCGGTAGTTCTCAGCAAAAGTCACTACACGGTGAACTGAACTGTGTTGTCATAGCTCCATTCACTGTGTTCATCTCAATATGATTGAGCAATGTTTGATCAATCAAATATGGATCACATATTCATAAGGCAGGGCAACCCATTTAAAGGACAAGGAATGATAAAGCAAGATTTCCACATCAACCCTGCAGTAATAGCTTTAGATAAAGACCTCTTGAGACCAGAACTCTCCAATCTGGAGGAACAAATATAACTAAGGTTGACTCTCCAAGATAACGAACTTGCATTTTTAGTTGCAAATCAGTTTATGTAAAAAAGAGAAACTCTAGCCAAATATCACAATTCTTAAATTGAGCTTCTAGGTCATGTTGTATATTAGAGTGTTTAGCTCATACACTATGGTTTCTCAAATTCAAAAGTTTCCAAGAAGCATTAGGCAGGAATACCAAAATGGGCTGTACTGAGGATGTGGTTAAAAAGATGCACCGTCTCTGACAATTCTTCCTGCTCTGCTGCGGTTGGCTGAAGCTTCACATTTCCTTTGCACATAATTCTGATAATACTGTGCGATCTCTTCTCCCTTTCATGCAATCTCATCTGCTTTCTAGTCCACATACCAGAAGAAAAAACTAAAATGGTGCAATGATTTTGGAACTGTCTTCCTAAAGCAAAAGGATGGTGATCTCCTTTATTATCCACCACTAACTTTTGACTTTTTTCATGGAAAATTGTCATATACCAAGAGGTTCGCTGCTAGCAAAATCCAATTCATTCTGTAAAACAGTTTGTTGGGTCTTTAATGAGTGTGATAACAAATTTCCAAAACTTTTTTTAAACATTAAGGAGCCAATTCAGCAAGCTCGCACTACTCCAATCTTGCCAGAGTATACAGCACCAAATTCATTTAGAGGCTCCTCTCCTGAGTTACATGTGCGTCCATGCAATGCCCCAGAAATCATACTCCAGTCAGGGATGTTGTGAAGAGTCAGGCCTGGGTCCTGCTCTGTCCGCATCTCTTTTGATATCTCCTGATACATAGTGAGGCAAACTATGTGAGTTAGGGACAATCCTGATTGGGTCACCTTGTCATGGTGGGAAGGCATTTTTTTTTGTTTTTGTTTTTTTTAAATCAAAATAGTGTTAACTAAGAACCCTTTGTTATTTACAATTACTATTACCGTTGATCTATTTACTTTTTCAAGATGTATTTGCTCATTTTGCTTTTATGTTAGGATTTGTCAGTTAAATGACCACATGTGTACCTATACATTGCACTCATTCCCACTTATATTTCAGCTCATTCCTTTGGTTTTGTTCCTGTCAGTGATTGGAGTAGCATTTCTGGTGTAAAAAATGAGTGTGCCATTACCGTCGGTATGTGTTGCTGACCATGACCTTTGGCTTAGAAAATACACCTCACCAGTTGAAACTATAACACCCTTCCTTCTTCTGTGTGACCAAACAGACCTCTTGCCTAAACCTTACAGGAGTTGTGGAAAGTATTCAAATCAATAGATAGGAGCACCAGTGTAGGATTAGGAATGATAGTAAGCTTTCCAAGTGATGAAAGGAAATGGAAGATATCCTCACAAAAGTTGCATGTTTATTGGCATACCCACTACATATGGAGTACTGAAGCAGCCATGTTATCAGCCTCATTTCCAATAATTTCAAGAGGTATTATGGAACATGTGTGCTAGTCTGGTTGGCACATAACAGCTACAAAGGATAATTATTGCATTTTAAAGGTGATTAATGCACTTAGTATGTGTAGGGAGGACACAGAGGCCCACCATTGGTTATCAGTGATAGAAGGTGAGAGGTCGTTCTTCCAGACCGCCTTAATATCTTGAATTTTATTACTTACGTAAGTTACTACTACCACACCATTTTTAGAATTGAGTTTTATATATTGTTTTCAAAGTCGCTCTCTAAAAGTAACATATAAAGGAATGGACTGCCTTTTCTTTGAACGGGATATTATATTCTTGTGGTTTCCCATAGCTGTGGATCTACTAGCCAGGTTCAGTCCATCGCGGTCCTTTTTCACATGCATGTCACTTGACAAATGGTAAGGTTTTAATATTAGAGTTAGGACCATACCCATTAGGGTCACCGTGAAGTGGTGGGATGGCTTTTGCATTTTTTCTTTAATCAAAATTACGTTAAATAACTACCCTCTATTATTTGTATGCAGCATTGCTGTTTATTTCCTGCAGGGTATTTGCTTCTTATGTTTCTGTCTTTGTTTTTTTTCAAAGTCACTTTCTAAAATAACTCCCACATCCTTCTAACAACTCCGCTCCTAACTTACCTTTGGAACACTTTCAAAGCTGTTCTGATGGTAATGAAATGGCAAAATGGCTTCAAGTAGCTAAACCTCCCTATAACGAGCCTTCTCCAAAACTTCTTATTTAAGGTATTATTTTGACATGTACCTATAACAAGGTGTAGAACACAAAATGGAAAAAAACTACCACAACTCGAAAATACAATTCAGACACTGAAATGAACTGCATTTAGTAGTTTGGATCTAGTTCTGCATCTTCACTTGCATGGAGACTTGATCAGGGTTGTCTGGTTCTCTGCAGTCTGTCATCCTCCAAGTTTGAAGGAATAAATTTGACTATCTTGTAGACTATTTTTGGCCTTCAAAAAGCAGATTTTATCCTATCTTTATTAAAACATGTCATTCATTTTTTCCCAAAGCAACTCTGACAGTCTGGCATTTCATTCCATCATAAAAATGTCACATTGTCTAGATGTGACTTTCAATCGTGACCATTTCCAGCACTACAAGATTTGACCAAAATGTTATAGCTTATAGATACAGATACAATGTACATATACATTTGAGCAACTTTGTAAGCATAATGCTTGACTTATTTTCTACTGATTCTGGTTTACAGCCGATGTTATGCTTCAGAGCTGCACTCACAGTTCTGCTAGGTATCTCTGAAAATACCTTAAGTTAGACATATTGAATTGCAAATTTTAAGAGCAAACTTACTGAAGACCATAAGCCAGCTGAAGATGTTGTGAAGCTCCACATCTGAAGCATATAACATTGTAATTGGAGAACAGTATATGTTTTTTTTGGAAATTCGATTCGCGTACAAGTTCTTCTTCACAAATTTAAGGTTCTTGTTATACTTTCCAGACCTTATCATTTCCATAATAACCAAAATATGTAAAAAAATTAAAAAAATCTCTCCAGTCCTCAAGGCACCTTCAGATCGCCACTGCTCACGTTGAAATCTCCGGGCATCTCATCCTGGGCCAGGACTTTTGGCTTTGAAGGAGCCCAGAACAGTACAGCACATGCGTGCTCAAGATCATTGTGCATGACGTGATGACATGATGCCATGACCTCCTACATGCTTGAACGGAACCCTCCTGTGCACTTATCAAAGCCAGAAGTCCTGATCTAATGTGAGAAGCCCGAAAACTTCAGCGCAAGTAGAGGTGATCTGAAGATGCGGATAGAACTTGATGGGTGATGTGGAGGAGCTAATGAGGTGATTTTTAACATTTTTATGGAATTTTATGGTTCAAAAATACTCTCTGAAATTTGAGGAAGAAAATTTTAGAAAATGCAGATTTTTGTAATACTCGCGCAGAGTTCAATACCTCTTGAATTTGTTCTCTTATCTCTAATACAATATATTTACAAAATCACATAAGTCTTTTGTACATGTACATTGTAAAATGGTTTCCTCCTGGTGAATGTATTTTTTAAATGTTCAAAAGGTTTAGTTATCATTAAGCAGATATCTGAGTCTAAGTGAAGAAAGTTGTTGAGTTTCTCACTGTAGGAGTGGATTCTTTTAGCTGCAATTTATTTAGTTCCTGTTAGACATCAGAGTTTAAGAAATCTTCATTGTCTTTACTTGTAACCTCTGTAAAGAGGCTTGTATTCTTCTGGCAGGATTTCTACATTATGGTCCTCAAAATAGTCACCGATTGGCGTTCAGTGGGTTGTAGCAATGTCAGGAATGCAGCCAAAGGCAATTAGGGGAATAACTGTCATGATCCAGTCCAGAGTTTGTTTTTTGCTGTCTTCTCTTTGGACTGGTCATGCGGGGGTTAATCCCCTCTGCCTCATTCTGGAGTTGGCTGGGCTATTTCAGTCCTCTGCAGCCTGCGGGCCAGCGTCAGCTATACTGCAAGCTTCCAAGCTAGTGCCTCTGACCTGTATTCCTTTAGTGTTCCTTCTGCCCCTGATTACCTGGACCTGTGTATGACTCAGCTTGATCTCTGGACTCTGCTTCTGGTTTTCCCATTTCTGATACCATGCTTCCCAACTTGCTTTTGACCCTCTGGCTTGTACTCTGACTACAGAGTCAACAGACTTGATAAACGAGGAGGAGGTGTTGCATTGTATGTTAGAAACGCGTATATCTGCACAGAGATTGAAGCTTCAGAGACTGGGAGTTCTGTGGAAACTGTTTGGGTAAGAATACAAGGACAGAACAATGGAAAGGACACCATTGTAGGCATTTACTACAGGCCGCCTGTGCAAGCTGAAGATATGGATGAACTCTTTATGCATCAAATGGCCAAGTTCTCCAAAAAATATGACATAGTTGTCATGGGAGATTTCAACTATCCAGACATTTGTTGGGAATCTCTCTCAGGCAAAACTAACAGGTCAAGGAAATTCTTATCCTCTCTTGCTGACAACTTTATCTTTCAAAAGGTAGGGGAGAAAACAAGGGGAACTGCTACCTTGGATCTAATCCTTATAAACAGGGAGGAAATGGTTGAGGAGGTAAAAGTGGCTGGAACCCTAGGAGGTAGCGACCATGCTATTTTAGAATTTTGGATAACTAGAGGCGGAAGACCTGTGAAGACTCAGACGTCAAGGTTAGATTTCAGAAAGGCAGATTTTAAGGGATTCAGAAAGATAATTGGAGGGATCCAATGGCTGGATATCCTTAAAGACAAAAATGTCCAGGAAGGATGGGAAATCTTGAAAAATGAAATTCTCAAAGCACAGTTGTTAACAATTCCGAAAAGAGGGAAGAATAGGAAGCATTTAAGGAAACCAGGATGGGTGAACACAGAACTTAAGCACATGCTAAAAAGGAAGAAAAAAATGTTTATAAAATGGAAAGAGGGAGGCATATCTAAAGAAGAATATAATGCTGTCTGCAGAATCTGCAGGGCACAAATCAGATTATCTAAAGCTGAAAATGAATTGAGGCTTGCAAGAGATGTCAAAAGCAATAATAAAGGATTTTGGGGATATGTCAAAAGTAAAAGAAAAGTCAAAGATGCTATAGGATTTTTACAGGATGAAAATGATGAAATGGTAAGACAGGATGTTGAGAAGGCTGAACTTTTAAATTCCTATTTTGCATCTGTTTTCTCTCAGAAAGGAAATGTAACACCAACTGTTATTCACTGTCCTATTAAGGGAATAGAAGAATCCAGGATATCTATAAACAGAAAGATAGTGAGGAAACACTTAGCTAACCTAAATGAATTCAAGTCTCCAGGTCCAGATGAATTACACCCCAGAGTACTGAAGGAGATAGCAGAAGAAATTTCTGAACCACTCTCCATAATCTTTGAAAATTCTTGGAGAACAGGAGAAGTGCCAGAAGACTGGAGAAGAGCAAATGTTGTTCCTATCTTCAAAAAGGGGAAGAAGGTGGACCCAGGCAACTATAGGCCGGTGAGTCTGACTTCTATACCAGGAAAGATCTTTGAACAAATTATTAAACAACATGTAAGTCAATACCTGGATAAGAATGAAGTGATCAAACAGAGTCAGCATGGGTTTGTAACTAATAAGTCATGTCAGACTAACTTAATTTCCTTCTATGATGGTATCACTGATTGGGTGGATCAAGGAAATGCTGTAGATATAGTATATCTTGACTTCAGCAAAGCATTTGACAAAGTCTCTCATACAATCCTTATTGAAAAAATGACTAAGTATGGAATGGACAAGGCAACTGTTAGGTGGATTCATAGCTGGCTTAGTGATTGGACCCAAAGAGTGGTCGTAAATGGCTGCACATCCAGTTGGAAGAATGTCTCAAGTGGGGTACCACAGGGCTCTGTCCTGGGCCCTGTATTGTTCAACATCTTTATCAACGATTTAGATGAAGGAATTGAGGGGAAACTGATTAAATTTGCTGATGACACAAAGCTAGGAGGGATAGCTAATACTAGAGAAGAGAGAGAGAGGATTCAAAAAGATTTAAATAAACTGGAGAAGTGGGCAGTAACTAACAGAATGGTTTTTAACAGGGAGAAATGCAAAGTACTACATCTGGGCAATAAAAATGAAAAAAGCATATATAGAATGGGAGGAATAGGGCTAAGTGACAGCACATGTGAAAAAGACTTGGGTATACTAATAGATCACAGACTGAATATGAGTCAACAGTGTGATGCAGCAGCAAAAAAGGCAAATGCAGTTCTAGGATGTATTAACAGAAGCATACAGTCTAGATCACGTGAAGTCATTATTTCCCTCTACTCCTCTTTGGTCAGACCTCATCTGGAATATTGTGTCCAGTTTTGGGCACCACATTTTAAAAAAGACATCAACAAACTGGAGCAAGTTCAGAAAAGAGCGACCAGAATGGTGACCGGTCTGCAAACCCTGTCTTATGAGGAAAGGTTGCAGGATTTGGGAATGTTTAGTTTGCAAAAGAGAAGACTGAGAGGAGACTTAATTGCTGTCTACAAATATCTAAAGGGCTGTCACATTGTAGAAGGATCAACTTTATTCTCATTTGCACAAGGAAAGACTAGAAGCAATGGGATGAAACTGAATGGGAGGAGACACAGATTAGATATTAGAAAAAACTTTTTGACAGTTAGAGTGATCAATGAGTGGAACAGGCTGCCACGAGAAGTGGTGAGTTCTCCTTCAATGGAAGTCTTCAAACAGAGGCTGGACAGACATCTGAGTAGGCATGAATGATAAAACAATGACAAACAGGTGATATCCAGCAAGTGAAAAGACGCAAAGTTTAGTTTAACAGTAAAAGCTAGTAAAGTACTGTCAGGTAAACGGGAACGATACCCAACAGTTCTCGAAGAGAGCCTGCCACAAAATATGTGATTATTTTTTTCTTTAACCTGATATAAATACCCCTGCTCTTCTCAATTTGGTATTTTTATTTTGTTCCTGAGTCTTTCCATTCCTGATATATAGGGCACTCTTAATAGTAAATAGATCTAACCAATTTTCCAAATCGGCATGGTTCTCAACTGTTTGGCTAAAAATATATTTTTTTACACAGGGAAAAGGAAGATCATATCTCAGGATTGCAGAGGGACCAGAGTTAAAAAAAAGAAAACAATGCAAGGTTCAGGAGAACAATGACCTTTATACTAGGTAAAAATTGCATATTTTTGACAAGTGACAGAGTCAATTTAACATCTGGCAGTGAAGAAGTTGTATAGGGTCTGTGTATTAGGTTTAGAAAAATTTAGAGGGGCAACCTGCCTTTAATATCTTGCTCAAATTGTCATTAAGGTAAATTCTATCACAGAATCTTGAACTAGGAGATCAAGGTCTTAGTCATATGCGCCAAGCCAACCTTACCATAGGTAAGTACTAGTGCGTCTATTGAAATTGTCCCTGAGAAATAAAGACCAAGATCTGCTGACAACTCCTGCAAGCTTTCAACAAATTCTATTGAAGCTATAACCCTATGGTCGATGTTTGGCTAGTATGAATTTCAAGGTGTGCAGAAACCACCCTTCAAAAGATCATAGAATCGTAGAGTTGGAAGGGACCTCCTGGGCCATCTGGTCCAACCCCCTGCTCAAAGCAGGATTCACTAAATCATCCCAGTCAGATGTCTGTCCAGCCTCTGTTTGAAGACTTCTTGTAGATTTGTTCCAGTATTTGCTTATATTGCCCAAACTAATGTACTACTCGATCTACAGAAATCATATGATCTAAGGTCTGCTGAGCTTCAAGAACTACTGAAGCCAACCTCACATGAGATGAAGTCAAAGGTCCTGCATAAGTTTCCCCAAAGTGAAATATTCTCCTGTGTTTTTTTTCCAAGTCTACTAAATCAAAATCTCCTAGCTCAAATTTCGACATGATCTTTCACACTATAAAACCTATAACCACATGGTGATCTATAGAAAGAGTTAAAGGACAAAGGACATGAAGGAAATCGGTGAGAACTGTTATGAGCAGACCATTACTGTACAAAGCTACATTGCAGACAAATGTCACCAAGTGCTGAAATTGAATATATTTTTGCTGGCTAAGCTGTTATCCCTTCCAGCAAATAAATGTGCGTAGGAGCCCAGAAGATCCAATTCTATTTACTTGAGTTTGTTTTTATGCTTTAGACAAAAGTGGCAAAAGGGAGAAATTTTTCTCCTTCAAGTTTTTTTTTCCTTCTTTGACAGTTTAGGTATCGTGTAGTACTAGCAACATATTGGTTAGTCTTTTTTTTTTATAACAATTACTGATCAGGCAGACAACTAAGTAAAGTTGAACAAGTGGAATCAAAAAAGAATCTACGGTGAACAAATAGATTTATTTTCTCCAGTGGCTGGTCATTACAAGTTATTTATTTATTTTTTATTTAACCCCTTTACCCCCAAGGGTGGTTTGCACGTTCATGACCGGGCCAATTTTTACAATTCTGACCACTGTCCCTTTATGAGGTAATAACTCTGAAACGCTTCCATGGATCCCGGTAATTCTGACACTGTTTCCTCATGACATATTGTACTTCATGCTAGTGGTAAAATTTAATTGATATAACTTTCGTTTATATGTGAAAAAAATGGAAATTTGGCGAAAATTTTGAAAATTTCGCAATTTTCCAACTTTGAATTTTTATGCCCTTAAATCACAGAGTTATGGCACCCAGAAAACTTAATAAGTAACATTTCCCACATGTTTACTTTACATCAGCACAATTTTGGAACCAAAATTTTTTTTTTTAGGAAGTTATAAGGGTTAAAAGTTGACCAGCAATTTCTCATTTTTGCAACACCGTTTTATTTTTACGGACCACATCACATTTGAAGTCACTTTAAGGAGTCTATATGATAGAAAATACCCAGTGATACCATTCTAAAAACTGCTCCCCTCATGGTGCTCAAAACCACATTCAAGAAGTTTATTAACCCTTCAGGTGCTTCACAGGATTTTTTTGAATGTTTAAAAAAAATGAACATTTAACTTTTTTTCACAAAAAAATTACTTCAGGTCCATTTTTTTTTTTATTTTACCAAGGGTAACAGGAGAAATTGGACTGGAAAAAATTATTGTGCAATTTGTCCTGAGTACGCTGATACCCGACATGTGGGGGGGAACCACTGTTTCGGCGCATGGCAGAGCTCAAAAGGGAAGGAGCGCCGTTTGACTTTTTCAATGCAAAATTGGCTGGAATTCACATGGGACGCAATGTCACATTTGGAGAGCCCCTGATGTGCCTAAACAGTAGAAACCCCCACAAATGACACCATTTTGGAAACTAGACCCCCCCAAGGAACTTATCTAGATGTGTGGTGAAAACTTTGAACCCCCAAGGGCTTCACAGAAGTTTATAACGTACAGCCGGACAATTAAAAAATCATATTTTTTCAACAAAAATGATTTTTTCACCCTCAATTTTTATTTTTCCAAGGGTAACATGACCCCAAAAGTTATTGTGCAATTTGTCCTGAGTATGCTGATACCCCATATGTGGGGTCAAGCCACTATTTGGGCACATGGCAGAGCTCGGAAGGGAAGCAGCGCCATTTGACTTTTATAGCTGGAATAGAGATTGGAGGCCATGTCACATTTGGAAAGCCCCTGATGTGCCAAAACAGTGGAAACCCCCACAAATTACACCATTTTGGAAACTAGACCCCCCAATGAACTTATCTAGATGTGTGGTGAAAACTTTGAACCTCCCAGGGCTTCACAGAAGTTTACACAGCCATAAAATCAAAAAATAAAATTTTTTCCACAAAAATGATCTTTTCACCCCCAATTTTTATTTTCCCAAGGGTAACAGGACCCCAAAAGTTATTGTGCAATTTGTCTTACTTATCTAGATGTGTGGTGAGCACTCGGAACCCCTAAGGGCTTCACAGAAGTTTATAACGCCCGGGCGTGAAAATGAAAAAAATCATATTTCTTTATCACAAAAATGATATTTTTGCCCCCAATTTTTTAACAGGAGAAATTGGACCCCAAAAGTTGTTTTGCAATTTGTCCTGAGTAGGCTGATACCCCATAAGTGGGGGTAAAATGCTGTTTGGGTGCATGGCAGAGCTTGGAAGGGAAGGAGCACCGTTTGACTTTTTCAACGCAGAATTGGCTGGAATTGAGATCAGATGCCATGTTGCGTTTGGAGAGCACCTGATGTGCCCAAACAGTGGAAACCCCCAATTCTAACTCCAACCCTAACCCCAAATCACCCCTAATCTCAGCCCTAACCCTAGCCCTAACCCTATCCCTATCCCTAACCCTAATGGGAAAATGGAAATACATTTTTTTTAATTTTATTATTTTTCCCAAACTAAGGGGGTGATAACGGGGGGTTTGATTTACTATTTATGGCGGTTTTTATGTTTGGCAGCTGTCACACGCTAAAAGACACTTTTCATTGTAAAAATAGTTTTCGCATCACCACATCTTCAGAGCTATAATTTTTCCATATTTTGACCCACCAAGTCAAATGTGCCACAAACAGGAAGTTGATATCACCAACCATTCACATTATATTTAGGTGTATCCATATAAATGGCCCACCCTGTATATATATATATATATATATATATATATATATATACACACACACTATTCTTACTGCATATATAGATGGATATTCAGCATCTTATATTTAGTTTTTCCCTTAGATCACGCATTTTCTCTGTAGATGATAAGTCCAACTCAACCTACGCCATCCATACAGAGACTAATAACATTTCAGATGTGATTTCCTTGAAAGTGCAAAGTGGCAGTATGTGGTAGCCATGGGTGAGGTACTCGTCTTTTGCACCCCAGCACATTACATCATAATGGGGTTTCTGACTCAGTGTGCGCACTTGTGCTGTGAGACATCACACTCGTGCAGGCCACTTGTAACCAAAGTAGCTGGTTTGTGACCAATATTGAAGATTAAACTTTTTACTGAATGAAAACTTGGTAGAGAATCTAAACAAGAGATAACGGGAACACAGTCTTATGAATGCTTACTTTACAACTCAAACTATTTTTCACACAGCTTACATCCTTCCTTTTTCTCCTCTGTACTTCATCTTTCTTATTTACTCATTCTACTGACCTTCTATTTCCATTGTTTCGCACTACTTCACCACCACCCAGCTTGACACTGCAGTCCTGCATCACAAGAGTCCTGTACTCGTCCCACGATTCTACGTCTTCTTTCCAAGAAGGTTGCCAATATGGCGGTAAGGCTGATTCTGTGGAACTCCATACCGGGACATTTTACTCGTGTTATGTACTCAGTCCTGTTTAGACCCATTCCCTTCAAGCGTTATAAACTCGGTGGCTAGGCGTCCTCCCCCAGGACTTGTCTCCGATAGAGCACTCTTCCTCTTAGTGACCATTGCTTTGGATCTCACTATCTCTCTCCTTCAGTGTCCTCCCACTTAGGGAAACTCCAGAATAAGGCACTGTTCAAATTGGAACTTATTACTCTTGTTATGCACAACAGGCCTTATCTGCTTTCCTGACTTAAAATCATCACTTTCCCTTCAACTTAGCGACTCTCACTCTGGGCTAAACCTAAACATTAACTCTCACTATCACTACTGTCAAACTTCACACTTTACCAATCCTACTAGCATCTTGAATGCATTTCACAATTCACATTATACATCACAGTTCACATTGTATCACATAGCATTTTACAATAATATCCTTGTTTCTTCAAGGTAGAATGTGGGCAACCTCCATTTTGTTACAAAAACTCTCTCCCATGGGTCTCTGAAGATCTATAGAAATCCACATGAATTGAAAGTTTTGCAATATGACATTCATGTGTCTTTTTGGATATTCAGTGCTTAGACTGAAGTCCTTTTAGTCAGATGCATCAATGTTTACTTAGAGGCTCGAGAGTCTAACATTTTTTTTTTGCTAGGAGACAACCATCCTATTGGCCTACTAAATCCCTACCTTCTGGTATATTGGTAGAAGGAAGGAGTCTGACTCTATCCAGAACTTATCTGGGACTAAATAGATCCTACAGGGCATTATAGGACATTTGCATATGCTGATGACCCCTTAATGTCTGGAAAGAAGTCCCCTTTAAACATGGAGGAACTCTATCAGCTCCATTGGAAAGATTGGTGAGATAATAATTTTTCTATTTGACTCAAACATCAAAAAATTGGTTACAGATCAGCACCAAATGCCAAATTCAGTAACATTCGAGTTTGCCTATCTCTTTACCTATTTACCCACGAGACTGTGATCCCAATAACTGATCCAACTTTAATATATAGACAGGCATATCGCAGTCTTTTTAATTGGTGTCAAACTAGATTAATTTTGAATGTTGAAAGTTTATGTCGTAATTATTAGAAATGAACAGAGACAAAGCTGTTCGTGCCTTCAGCTCATTAAATGCGAGGAAAAAAAAGACTAAAGAAAGAACAATGAGCAAGGAAGATATGGGAGCTAATGGTAGTAAGTATTCATGGAGGGAATTCAGCTCATGTGAAGGACAACCACTTGTCAGATCTCCTATTAGGTTTATTTAACTATCAGAGGAGACCCAATAAGGACTTGGCTTTCCATTGTCTACAGCTGGAAAAACTCAAGGAGAACATTGAAAGCAAATTATATGATAGATGTTTTTCAAGATTGTCTTCCAACAAGTAAATGAATATAGGGGCATTAGCAGTAGTATTCCCTATGATGAACTTTTGGGGGGAAAACTGTGGTGCGAGAATTCAATTTTAGGTCCCTCATGAAGCCCTAAGTAAATAAAACCTTTATGAAACTAAAATAAAAAAGTATATCACTGGACTGCATCCCTAACCTTTAGGACCTTTTAGCTCAGAAAACACTATATTAAATTGGTGGACAGATATACAACCCAATGTGATTCATTTTTTTCCTTAAAATACCTTAAAACCACATGGTATATGAACTTTTAGTGGTCCAGAAGAACTGATCTGGCAGGAGATATAAAAAAAAAACATATTTTTTTTGCTAAAGGTGTGTTTTCTCTTATTTTTCCTCTTGGTTTGACATATCCTGAGATGTGTGATGCAAGGTGGACAGCTTTGAATTCATGATATTCTACCAGGAGATAGTTAAGCTATATCTGCCTATTTGTGGCCCCCAATAATTGTGTTATGGATTTCAGCCTGTTGAGGATTTTGCTATCATGTCACGGTAATGTTATGACCTTGCATTGTGAGAAATTAGAGATCATAGTAACATTCATATAAAGGTTAGCTTGTACATCAGAAATTCCCTCTTATACCTGCTTCACATTCAAAAAATAGGTTTAACCAGATTTCCAGGCACCCTCAAAGCCACCCCTGGATCATCCTTCACTTTGGGTGCACAGCCTGTTTCATACTCGCCAGGAACATGAACTTTGGCTACACAAACTTTCTCCTTGGTGGACACTAAATTTGTAGTTAATAAGTTCAATATCTCCTTTGCACTAATGAAAAAAACAGTCCATACATGCTCTACCCATACCACTCATCTTCCAGGGTTGATGCAGAAGACTGGAATGTAGCCATTCACATGTTCACTTGAACAGCAATTTTCGGATAAATATTGAGGCCAACCAAAAAAATTATATGTCCATATTTGATATTTATCTCAGATTTCCTTTGTTTAGCAATCAATCCTGTGGTCTGCTATAGGTAAGGGTGTGATGTTTGACCCTATGTTCTGAAGGAAGACTATGAGCCTTCTCCATAGACTTTTAAGGACAGCTCTTTGTATCACTTAAAGCAGTGGTCTCCAACCTTTGTTACCTGGAGAGCCACATTCAGCTTCTAAAGAGAGTCATGAGCCAAATTGACCCACCCTAGATTAGAGGCATCCGGCACCCGCACCCCTCAATGTAGCTACACCCAAAGTTCTCAATACTGGTATAATGACAGTCAAAGCTTTCCCACAGAAATCAAAGTGAGGTGGTATACTTACATCCTGGCTTGCCATCTTAGGCTGGTTTCATATTTGCGTTTTTTTTCGCGGTAATTTAGCGCTAAATAGCGCATGTGTTTTTTTTCCTATACTTTGCATGGGATGCGCTTATGTGCGCTTACACATGCATTTGTACGCGTTTTACTGCGCATGCGTTTTTTTGCGGTATGCGCTCAGGCGCACAAAATGCAACTTGTTGCATTTTTTGTGCGTCCGATTTGCCTCAAAAAAACGCATGCGCGCGCAATGCGTTTTTTTACAGCAAGACACCCATTATAAGTCTATGGTGAGCATATGTGCGCATTGGCATGCTTATGTATGCGTTTTTTTGCACATGCGTTTTTTTTTTACCATTAGTTTAGACAATGGAATTTAGGGGTTTGGGTAAAGTTAGGGTTAGTTGAGGGGGTTTAGGGTTAGGGTTAGGGTCAGGGTTAGGGTTAGGGTTAGGGTCAGGGTTAGGGTTAAGTATGGTTTGGTTAAGGGTTAGGGTCAGGGTTAGGGTTAGGGTTAGGGTCAGGGTTAGGGTTAAGTATGGTTTGGTTAAGGGTTAGGGTCAGGGTTAGGGTTAGGGTTAGGGTTAGGGTCAGGGTTAGGGTCAGGGTTAGGGTTAAGTATGGTTTGGTTAAGGGTTAGGGTCAGGGTTAGGGTTAGGGTTAGGGTCAGGGTTAGGGTTAAGTATGGTTTGTTTAAGGGTTAGGGTCAGGGTTAGGGTTAAGTATGGTTTGGTTAAGGGTTAGGGTCAGGGTTAGGGTTAAGTATGGTTTGGTTAAGGGTTAGGGTTAGGGTTAGGGTCAGGGTTAGGGTTAGGGTTAGGGTCAGGGTTAGGGTTAGGGTTAGGGTCAGGGTTAGGGTCAGGGTTAGGGTTAAGTATGGTTTGGTTAAGGGTTAGGGTCAGGGTTAGGGTTAGGGTTAGGGTCAGGGTTAGGGTTAGGGTTAGGGTCAGGGTTAGGGTCAGGGTTAGAGTTAAGTATGGTTTGGTTAAGGGTTAGGGTCAGGGTTAGGGTTAAGTATGGTTTGGTTAAGGGTTAGGGTCAGGGTTAGGGTTAAGTATGGTTTGGTTAAGGGTTAGGGTTAGGGTCAGGGTTAGGGTTAGGGTCAGGGTTAGGGTTAGGGTTAGGGTTAGGGTCAGGGTTAGGGTCAGGGTTAGGGTTAAGTATGGTTTGGTTAAGGGTTAGGGTTAGGGTTAGGGTCAGGGTTAGGGTTAGGGTTAGGGTCAGGGTTAGGGTTAAGTATGGTTTGGTTAAGGGTTAGGGTCAGGGTTAGGGTTAGGGTTAGGGTCAGGGTTAGGGTCAGGGTTAGGGTTAAGTATGGTTTGGTTAAGGGTTAGGGTCAGGGTTAGGGTTAAGTATGGTTTGGTTAAGGGTTAGGGTCAGGGTTAGGGTTAGGGTCAGGGTTAGGGTTAGGGTTAGGGTTAGGGTCAGGGTTAGGGTTAGTAAAGTCATAGTTTGGGTTAGTGTGAGGGGCCACCTAATGTTGGAAAAAAACGCAAACGCGGTAAAAACGCACTAAAAACGCATACAAACGCATAAAAACGCTGCGTTTTTTTCATGCATGCTCATAAAAATGCTTGAAAAAAACGCAGCAGTTGTATGCTTTTGTATGCGTTTTTCAATGCGTTTTTTTGCGGGAAAAACGCGCTGCAAAAAAAAGCAAGTGTGAAACAGGCCTTACTCCAATTCAGTATTCTTGCATAAAGTACTTCAAACACACTATTACCTCAAGCTTAAGGCATCTCTTACGATTAGCAGTACCCTTCTCTCTCAACACACAAAAGTCATCTGGAGGCTTTCTCTTCATATTTTTTTTTACCAGTCCTAGTGCTTATGCACCAAGTTGGCAGACAGCCATGAACCACACATCTTTGGTCCACAAGCACGTGACCTGAGCCACAAGTTGGGAACCCGTGACTTACAGTGAAGCTCGCCAACCAGGCCCACTCTTCCAATAATTTCTTTATGACAAGACATGGTAATAGCTAATTAATACGTCCGATTTTTTTTGTATACGAGAAAATCAGACCTATTATTTGGAACAGACTCTGATCTGTATTTCCGTTGAGTTTGATCAGAGTGCGGTACAAGTGTCAACTGATTTTCAAGTATGTGGAAAATACCTTCTCCTTTCTGAGAGCTTGTGAAAATCGGACCACAGTCAGATGATATTCCAGTACGGTCCGATATTTTCACTGACCCATTGACTTTCATAGTCGATTTTGAACAAAATTGGACATGTCGCGGAATTGTTGTTCTTTCGGTCCGAGGAAAAAGTCGGACATGTGAATGGCCCAATAGTCTATCACAGGTGTTGAGAAAATCAGACATCTGAATGAAGCTATCAGGTTCTAGTGTAAAAATAAACTTTGCTGTACAAGCTCTTTTTCTAAATACCATGGGAAACATGGCTTTGCTTGTGACAGTCCACCACAAGGAAAATACCCGTTTTTCGAACTGTATCCATATCACCAATATTGTTGGCCTGGATGATCCAAGAAATGGTCACAATTTCTTAGTGCCTTGCCATTTAATGTATTGTGCCGCATACTGTATCTGGTATGGTTATGCTTCCATAAAATATTTTACTGGTGGCTTATTAGACTCCCCAGGATCACCGCTGTTTTAACAGACTGCATTGAATTTCGGTATGGCAATAAGGTCTAATTTCCCCTGAAGATTAGCCATTAGCCATTCTCCGGCTTTGAAGCTATTTTGTTTTTGTTTTTTTGGTATGAAAACTCTAGTTAGGCATTAACAAAAAAGCAAATACCATGCGAGAATCCAGTGCAGTTTCATTAGCAATTCTTCAATGCTTCATTACAAGTAAATGTCACCGGCTCGCACCGTTACATTTCACCATCAATGGAAATTGTGTTACTTAGAGGACTTGTAAGAGGTAATATATTTTTTAATAATTTACAAGGGCAGCAAAAAAGACAAGGGCGACAACAATTCCTTTATTTAACCTCAATTTTGCTTCATTTCCAAGGTGAAGAATTGAGAGCGTTGAAAATGGACTCCTATTTCCATTATTTTGAGTAAATTAGATGAGTTGCCGTATTGTTTCCCATCTGTGATCTCTTTATTTTCAGAGACGCTCTTATCCATTCTGACCATGATTACTTGAAAACAATAATAAGATGGCTTTGGACGATGGGAGAGACTATAATTGGTAAAGGAGCTAATTCATTTTTGTGACATTTTGAGCGGTAGGCAAAGAAAAGAGAATTATCGACAACATGAGCACGCAACAAAGTGGGTATATGTGCCCTTCTTCATTGAATGAGTGGACAATTTGACCCATGACATCAGTATTTGGCTGCATGCTGGATAACATATGGAAAACATGAGTCTAAATATAAAAAAAGCAAAAAAAAAAAAAAAAATCCAATCAATAGCCTCATGGTGCTGGGATTTGGTTTAATGGCAAAGTGTTGACAAATCGCTGCTTGTTGGGATGCTCTTGGATATGCCAACTCTTTTAAGAGCACGAGAGGTCTTCGTTTTTTTATGGGAGCCTACCAAATATTTCAGGAGAGTATACACAAGTTATGTTTCTTAGGTAATAGATAAGGAAGCACTCTCATCAAAGTTTTTACCATCTTAGTATATGGGAGTCGTCATATCATATAGCACTGTGTACTGTAGGGATTCCCTCTCTCTGGTAGGCATTAGGCCTTAGGAAGCATTCACACAGGCAATAATAATAATACATTTTATTTCTATAGTGCTGACATATTCCGCAGCACTTTACATTTCAGAGGGGACTTGTACAGACAATAGACATTACAGCATAACAATAATCACATAGATCATAACAGATGCCAAGAGGAATGAGGGCCCTGCTTGCAAGCTTACAGTCTATGAGGAAAGAGGGAGACACGAAAGGTGGGTGGTAACAGTTGCCCTGATTGTATGGACCAGCCATAATGTTAAGTGTGTAACAGTACGGATGCAGAGGGCTAATGGATGCATAAAGCATGTGGGAACATGATGCGGGGAACCTGGTTATGGTAAAAAACTTTTGGCTGTGCCACACAGGGATAGATTAGGTTAATATGTTGAGGCGATAGGCCAGTCTGAATAAATGCGTTTTCAGGGCACGCTTAAAGTTGTGGGGATTGGGGACTAATCGTATTGACCTGGGAAGTGCATTCCAAAGAATTGGCGCAGCACATGTATAGTCTTGAAGACGGGAGTGGGAGGTTCTGATTATTGAGGATGCTAACCTCAGGTCATCAGCAGAACGGAGGGCGCGGGTAGGGTGGTATACTGAAACAAGGGAGGAGATGTAGGGTGGTGCTGAGCCATGGAGGGCTTTGTGGGTGAGGGTAATAAGTTTGTACTGGATTCTGGAGTGGATGGGTAGCCAGTGTAATGACTGGCACAAGGTAGAGGCATTGGTGTAACGATTGGCGAGGAATATGATCCTGGCAGCTGCATTCAAGACAGATTGGAGGGGGGAGAGTTTGGTAAGAGGGAGACCAATTAGAAGGGAGTTATAATAGTCAAGACGAGAATGAATAAGAGAAACAGTAAGAGTTTTTGCAGAGTCAAAAGTAAGAAAAGGTCGAATTCTAGAAATGTTTTTGAGGTGCAGATAACAAGAGCGAGCCAGTGATCGGATGTGGGGGACAAAGGAAAGCTCAGAGTCAAGTATGACCCCAAGACAGCGGGCATGTTGCTGGGGAGTAATAGTAGAACCACACACGGAAATGGCAATGTCGGGCATAGGTACATTAGTAGCGGGAGGAAACACAAGGAGTTCAGTCTTTGACAGGTTCAGTTTCAGATATAGTGAGGACATGATGTTAGACACAGCATTTAGACAATTGCCGGTGTTTTCTAGAAAGGCTGACGTGATGTCAGGAGAAGAAGCGTATAATTGGGTGTCGTCAGCATAGAGATGGTACTGGAAACCAAATCTACTGATTGTTTGACCAATAGGGGCAGTATTCAAAGAGAAGAGGAGGGGGCCTAGGACTGATCCTTGAGGAACCCCAACAGTAAGGGGAAGATGAGAGGAGGAAGAGCCAGCAAAAGATACAGTAAAGGAGCGGTCAGAGAGATAGGAGGAGAACCAGGAGAGAACGGTGTCATTGAGGCAAATGGAACGGAGCATAGTGAGGAGGAGCTGATGATCCACAGTGTCGAATGCTGCAGAGAGATCCAAGAGAATTAGCATGGAGTAATGACCATTTGATTTAGCTGTTAGTAGATCATTAGAGACTTTAGTGAGGGCAGTTTCAGTAGAATGTAAAGAACGGAAACCGGATTGGAGAGGGTCGAGAAGAGAGTTTTCAGAGAGATAGCGGATAAGACGCGAGTGGACCAGGCGTTCCAGGAGTTTAGAAATGAAGGGAAGATTAGAAACAGGTCTATAGTTAGCGGCACAGTTTTGGTCGAGGGATGTTTTTTTAAGTAGTGGATGTATGACGGCATGCTTAAATGAGGAGGGAAAGATACCAGAAGAGAGAGAAAGGTTAAATATTTTAGTTAGGTGAGGGGTGACAGCAGGGCAAAGGGTCTGGAGTAGATGTGACGGAAATGGGTCACCGGTGCAAGTGGTTGGGCGAGAAGATGCAAGGAGCCTGCTTACTTCTTCTTCTGTGACTGGTTCAAAATCAGAGAGTGAGCTAGATGCAGTGGGGGAGGGAGGACAGTGCATGGTATGAGGTGATTGGGAGATAATTTCCTGTCAGATCTGGTCAATTTTTTCTTTGAAGTAATTGGACAGATTGTCAGCTCGAAGCTCCGTGGTAGGGGCCTGCACTCTTGGGTTGATTAGAGAATGATAAGTGTCAAAGAGACGTTTAGGGTTATTGAACAGTGAGGTGATGAGGGTGTTGAAATAGGTTTGTTTGGAGAGGTAGAGGGCAGTGTTGTATGTTCGAAGCATAAACTTATAGTGGATGAAATCTTCGGGTAGGTTGGATTTTCTCCACAGACGTTCGGCGCACCTGGAGGACCGCTGCAGGAAACGTGTTTGCAGGGTGTGCCAGGGTTGTCGCCGTCTGTGTTGTGGTGTTCTATCTATAGGAGGAGCAAATTCATCCAGGGCACTTTGAAGTGTTTCCTTGTAATGCTTCAATGCAGAATCAGGACATGAAAGGGAGAAGATAGGGGCCAATGAAGTGTGCAAGTTCTTCATAAGTTTCTGGGTGTTAATGGCCTGTATGTTTCTATAAATATGGGCAGTGGGGGTGACCTGAGCAGCCTGGCAGTTCTTGATAGAGAATGAAAGAAGGTTGTGGTCAGAGAGCGGGAGAGGGGAGTTTGCAAAATCATCCACTGCACAAAGCGGAGAGAAGACCAAGTCGAGGGAGTTCCCGCCTTCATGCGTTGGAGAATTAGTAAGCTGCAAAAGGCCAAATGAGGAGGTTAGAGATAAAAGGTGAGTAGCAGATGGGGAGAGTGGAAGAGCAATGGGGATGTTGAAATCACCCATGATGAGGGTAGGGATGTCACAGGCAATGTAACACAACAAAATCATAAGCATAAACCTTAGTCTTGTCCAGGCACTAACTAAAGAGAACAGACCCTGGCTACTCATACATGTCTGAGCTAGCGCCAACTCAGTCAAGCAAAACAGTTATTGTCCATAGAAACCGCTGATACTAGCAATTCTCTGCACATGGCCTGTGCATTTAGTCATAATGTCAGTGTAGGCCCACCCGAACAGATTGCAGTCCTTTCTCAAGGAGCAGATTTCTTTCAAATATGAGGCACAATCTCACCAGGTGCAGTATTCCATTCAGCATGAACTCCAGCAACTTTCAGTTACAGTTCACCTTTTGGCTGATAACTCACCAGAAGCACACTCATACTGCTTCATTCAGCAGACTTACGTCCTGGTTTTTAGGAAAACATTACAGGTAAACTGCAGAGCTGAAATTTAACCCATTCCCTCCAAGCTATGCTACATATCCCACCTTCTGCCCGAAGCCAAGTGCTGGGCACCATCTGCCAGTACACATAGATAGCAACACTGATTATTGGGTCCCAGCTTCTGGGGAATACCATTCACACATTTCACACATTTACAGCTTACACACAGAGCTCTGCCACCTACAGACTATATATAATGCTGCTCTGCAGACACACAGTTTCACACACAATATACACTGCACTGCCAATGCTGACAAATCATATGGCTGCACTCATTGTACATAGTTTTACACACTGCACACAGTCCTACACACTGCACTAATGGTGATCTGAGCTCAGTACACTACATCCTACTCTCTATCCAGTATATCAAGAGAAAATCCATCCTTCACATCAAGTGACCCAATCATTGCACATCGTGTGTACGTATATGACCGTACATCATGTTACCTTGTCACCACAGCCTACATCTGGTGGCATACTAGCCTACTGGGTGCTACCACTTCAGCACACAAGTACATAGCATGCAACAAGTCCTGAATCACTCCCACTTCATGGGACACAAAACCACCACATTCTGTAAGAATGTCAACCTGGGCAATGGAATATTTCTTGGCTTCAGAAGTGTGGCCTTTTCCAGGGTCACCAAACTCCTTCTGTCCTGTCAGTTAAACACCATTTCTCAGTCACCTGGCACTCCTGAGGATAAATAGCAGCACTGCAGGCATGGAAGGCAAAGTAGGCATTGCGACGACCATTGCTGCAGTCCACCGGACCACGCATTGAGGACCCCAGTTATCCTCTACACAACTCCACTAAAAAAGATGGCTCCCAGTTCTCCCAAGCTGCAACAGCAATGCCATGATACCACAGCAATGTCACCTTCCACCAAGACAATGAGCCAAAGCATATTGCTAAAGAAACACATGAGTGGTTTAAGGAGAAATGTGTAAATGTTTTGGAGAGACCTTAATCCAGTGGTGAATCTGTGGTCAGACTTGAAGATCGCTGTTCACCAGAGGAAACCATCTAACCTGAAGGAGCTGGGGCAGTTTTTCCTTGAGGAATGGGTAAAAATCCCAGTGGCAAGATGTGGAAAGCTCACAGAGACTTATCCAAAGTATCTGTAAGTGCGGCAAAAGGAGGCTCTACAAAATACTGACTTTAGGGGAGGGGGTGAATGTCTATGCATACTGATGTTTCCAGTTATTTTGTCCTATTTGTTGCTTGCTTCACATTAAAAAGAAAACCAAATGTTCACATTTGTCGACATGTTCTTAACATGAACTGATGCAAAACCCTCAAAAAGAACATTGAAATTCCAGGTTGTGAGGTCGAAAAGCACAAAAAAATACCAAGGGGGAGAATACTTTCACAACCCACTGTACATGGTTGAGCTAGTGCCAGCTCCGTGAAACAATTCAGTTATTTTCATAGCAACCCCTAATACTTGCAGTTCTCTGCACGCAGAATTACATTAACATGTAAGAAACAGAAGAAAAAGAAATCAATATGAGATCCCTTTAAAAACAATACTGTATCTGAATTTGATTCTGAAGCCAATGGTTACCATGGAAACTAGAATCTTGGGAAAGGACTCAGGAAGTTGCTCTTCCATAACAACGTATGCTCTCCACCAGTTGCTGGTCACATGACTGGTGCCGGAACGTTACTTTTTTGACAGTGCTCTATGAGATGAAGGTTTGTTTATTAAAAGCAAACACTAAGAGAGGTGCAACCAAACCAAATCTGATTTTATGTATTTTTTTTTTATTAACAAGCATTTGCAGCTCCAGACCGGATATGACTGCTAAATTATGACCGGCTTCATTAAAGATTCTTTTTCCATAGAAGCATCTGATCTTGCAGATTTGTGGACTTGTAATTTCCGTACCTTCATGAAACGTTTTTTTATATGAAAGCACAGATGTTTCTTGCATCTAATGAAAAGTTTTCTTCTTATTTTTAATGATAAAAGTTACAGATTAGACCACCTGGACGTTTTATCACAAATTCACAAATTAAACAGAATCTTTCCGCAGGTTTTTGCGATGTAATCGGAAGACTGCAGGAGATAGAGCCTGAAACACAGAATTCAGGGATGTGCCACTTGTTAACCCCTTCACCCCCAAGGGTGGTTTGCACGATCATGACCGGGCCAATTTTTACAATTCTGACCACTGTACCTTTATGAGGTCATAACTCTGGAACGCTTCCATGGATCCTGGTGATTCTGACATTGTTTTCTCGTGACATATTGTACTTCATGCTAGTGGTAAAATTTCATTCAAATAACTTGCGTTTATTTGTGAGAAAAACGGAAATTTGGCGATTTTCCAACTTTGAATTTTTATGCCGTTAAATCACAGAGATACGGCACACAAAAAACTTGATAACTAACATTTCCCACATGTTTACTTTACATCAGCACAATTTTGGAACCAAAATTTTTTTTTGTTAGGAAGTTATAAGGGTTAAAAGTTGACCAGCGATTTCTCATTTTTACAACACCATTTTATTTTTACGGACCACATCACATTTGAAGCCACTTTGCGGGGTCTATATGATAGAAAATACCCAAAAGTGACATCATTCTAAAAACTGCACCCCTTAAGGTGTTCAAAACCACATTCAATAAGTTTATTAACCCTTTAGGTGCGTCACAGGAATTTTTTTGAATATTTAAAAAAAAATGAACATCTAACTTTTTTTCACAAACAAAATACTTCAGGTTCAATTTTTTTTTTTTACCAAGGGTAACAGGAGAAATTGGACTGCAAAAGTTATTGTGCAATTTGTCCTGAGTACGCTGATACCTGATATGTGGGGGGGAACGACTGTTTCGGCGCATGGCAGAGCTCAGAATGGAAGGAGCGCCGTTTGACTTTTTCAATGCAAAATTGGCTGGAATTCAGATCGGACCCCATGTCACATTTGGAGAGTCCCTGATGTACCTAAATAGTGCAAACCCCCTACAAGTGACCCCATTTTGGAAAATAGACCCCCCAAGGAACTTATCTAGATATGTGGTGAGAACTTTGAACCCACAAGGGCTTTACAGAAGTTTCTAACGTACAGCGGTACAATTAAAAAATCATTTTTTCCACAAAAATGATCTTTTCACACCAATTTTTATTTTCCCAAGGGTAACCGGACCCTAAAAGTTATTGTGCAATTTGTCCTGAGTACACTGATAGCCCACATGTGGGGGTAAACCACTATTTGGGCGCATGGCAGAGCTCGGAAGGGAAGCAGCGCCATTTGACGTTTTTGGCTGGAATTGAGATCGGACATCATGTCGCGATTGGAAAACCCCTGATGTACCAAAACAGTGGAAACCCCCCACAAATGACACCATTTTGGAAACTAGACCCCCTAAGGAACTTATCTAGATGTGTGGTGAGAACTTTGAACCCCCAAGGGCTTCACAGAAGTTTATAACATACAGCCGTACAATTAAAAAATCATATTTTTTCCACAAAAATGAACTATTCACCCTCAATTCTTATTTTTCCAAGGGTAACAGGACCCTAAAAGTTATTGTGCAATTTGTCCTGAGTACGCTGATACCCCACATGTGGGAGTAAACCGCTATTTGGGCGCATGGCAGAGCTCGGAAGGGAAGCAGCGCCATTTGACGTTTTTGGCTGGAATTGAGATCGGACACCATGTCGCGATTGGAAAACCCCTGATGTACCAAAACAGTGGAAACCCCCCACAAATGACACCATTTTGGAAACTAGACCCCCTAAAGAACTTATCTAGATGTGTGGTGAGAACTTTGAACCCCCAAGGGCTTCACAGAAGTTTATAACGCCCGGGCGTGAAAATAAAAAATTCGTTTTTTTTCCACAAACATGATCTTTTATTCACCATTTTTTTTATTTTCCCAAGGGTACCAGGAGAAATTGGACCCCAAATGTTATTGTCCAATTTGTCCTGAGTATGCTGATACCCCATATGTGGGAGAAAACTACTGTATGGGCACACGACGGGGCTCGGAAGGAAAGTAGTGACGTTTTGGAATGCAGACTTTGATGGAATGATCTGCGGGTGTCATGTTGCCTTTGGAGAGCCCCTAATGTACCTAAACAGTGGAAACCCCCCCAAATGACCCCATTTTGAAAACTAGACCCCCTAAGGAACTTATCTAGATGTGAGGTGAACACTTTGGACCCCCAAGGGCTTCACAGAAGTTTATAATGCCAGGGCATGAAAATAAAAAAATCGTATTTTTTCCACAAGCATGATCAATTAGTCCCCAATTTTTTTATTTTCCCAAGGGTAACAGGAGAAATTGAACCCCAATAGTTGTGGTCCAATTTGTCCTGAGTACGCTGACACCCCATATGTGGGAGAAAACTACTGTATGAACACACGTCAGGGCTCGGAAGGGAAGCAGTGACGTTTTGGAATGCAGACTTTGATGGAATGGTCTGCGGGTGTCATGTTGCCTTTGGAGAGCCCCTAATGTACCTAAACAGTGGAAACCCACACAAATGACCCCATTTTGGAAACTAGACCCCCTAAGGAACTTATCTAGATGTGAGGTGAACACTTTGGACCCCCAAGGGCTTCACAGAAGTTTATAATGCCAGGGCATGAAAATAAAAAAATCGTATTTTTTCCACAAGCATGATCAATTAGTCCCCAATTTTTTTATTTTCCCAAGGGTAACAGGAGAAATTGAACCCCAAAAGTTGTTGTCCAATTTGTCCTGAGTATGCTGATACCCCATATGTGGGAGAAAACTACTGTATGGGCACACGTCGGGGCTCGGAAGGGAAGTAGTGACGTTTTGGAATGCAGACTTTGATGGAATGGTCTGCAGGTGTCATGTTGCCTTTGGAGAGCCCCTAATGTACCTAAACAGTGGAAACCCCCCACAAATGACCCCATTTTGAAAATTAGACCCCCTAAGGAACTTAGCTAGATGTGAGGTGAACACTTTGAACCCCCAAGGGCTTCACAGAAGTTTATAATGCCAGGGCATAAAAATAAAAAAATCGTATTTTTTCCACAAACATGATCAATTAGTCCCCAATTTTTTTATTTTCCCAAGGGTAACAGGAGAAATTGAACCCCAATAGTTGTGGTCCAATTTGTCCTGAGTACGCTGACACCCCATATGTGGGAGAAAACTACTGTATGGACACACGTCAGGGCTCGGAAGGGAAGCAGTGACGTTTTGGAATGCAGACTTTGATGGAATGGTCTGCGGGTGTCATGTTGCCTTTGGAGAGCCCCTAATGTACCTAAACAGTGGAAACCCGCACAAATGACCCCATTTTGGAAACTAGACCCCCTAAGGAACTTATCTAGATGTGTAGTGAGCACTTTGAACTCCCAAGGGCTTCACAGAAGTTTATAATGCCCGGGCATGAAAATAAAAAAATCGTATTTTTTCCACAAACATGATCAATTAGTCCCCAATTTTTTTATTTTCCCAAGGGCAACAGGAGAAATTGAACCCCAAAAGTTGTTGTCCAATTTGTCCTGAGTACGCTGACGCCCCATATGTGGGAGAAAACTACTGTATGGACACACGTCGGGGCTCGGAAGGGAAGTAGTGACGTTTTGGAATGCAGACTTTGAGGGAATGTTCTGCGGGTGTCATCTTGCCTTTGGAGAGCCCCTAATGTACCTAAACAGTGGAAACCCCCCACAAATGACCCCATTTTGGAAACTAGACCCCCTAAAGAACTTATCTAGATGTGTGGTGAGCACTTTGAACCCCCAAGGGCTTCACAGAAGTTTATAATGCCAGGGCATGAAAATAAAAAAATCGTATTTTTTCCACAAACATGATCAATTAGTCCCCAATTTTTTCATTTTCCCAAGGGTAACAGGAGAAATTGGACCCCAAAAGTTGTTGTCCAATTTGTCCTGAGTACGCTAACACCCCATATGTGGGAGAAAACTACTGTATGGACACACGTGGGGGCTCGGAAGGGAAGTAGTGACGTTTTGGAATGTAGACTTTGATGGAATGGTCTGCGGGTGTCATGTGCGTTTGGAGAGCCCCTGATGTACCTAAACTATTGAAACTCCCCACAAGTGACCCCATTTTGGACACTAGACCCCCCACGGAACTTATCTAGATGTGTGGTGAGCACTTTGAACCCCCAAGTGCTTCACAGAAGTTTATAACGCTCGGACGTGAAAATAAAAAAAACATTTTTTTCCACAAAAATGATATTTTTGCCCCCAATTTTTTATTTTCCTAAGGGTAACAGGAGAAATTGGACCCCAAAAATTGTTTTGCAATTTGTCCTGAGTAGGCTGATACCCTACATGTGGGGTTAAAACACTGTTTGGGCGCATGGCAGAGCTTGGAAGGGAAGGAGCACCATTTGATTTTTTCAACTCAGAATTGGCTGGAATTGAGATCAGATGCCATGTTGCATTTGGAGAGCCCCTGATGTGCCCAAACAGTGGAAAGCCCCAATTCTAATTCCAACCCGAATCCCAACACACCCCTAACCCTAAGCTCAGCCCTAATCCTAACCCTAACCCTAGCCCTAACTCTAGCCCTAACCCTACCCTAGCCCTAACCCTAGCCCTAACCCTAACCCTAGCCCTGGACCTAACCCTAGCCCTAACCCTAACCCTAATGCAAAAATGGAAATAAATACATTTTTTTAGTTTTATTATTTTTCCCTAACTAAGGGGGTCATAACTGGGGGTTTGATTTACTATTTATGGCGGTTTTTATTTTTGGCGGCTGTCGCACGCTAAAAGACGCTTTTTATTGTAAAAATAGTTTTTGCATCACCACATATTGAGAGCTATAATTTTTCCGTATTTTAACCCACCGAGTCATGTGAGGTCTTATTTTTTGCGGGACTTGTTGACGTTTTTATTGGTACCATTTTCGGGCACGTGACATTTTTTGATCGCTTTTTATTCTGATTTTTGGGACGCAGAATGAGCAAAAACCAGCGTTTCATGAATTTCTTTTGGGGGGGTGCGTTTACACCGTTCCGCGTGCGGTAAAATTGATAAAGCGTTTTTATTCTTCGGGTCAGTACGGTTACAGCGATTCCTCATTTAGGTCGTTTTTTTATGTTTTGTCGGTTTTTTGCAATGAAAACTATTTTATATAAAAAATAATTATTTTTGCATCGCTTTATTCTGCGAGCTATAACTTTTTTATTTTTTTGTTGATGATGCTGTATGGTGGCTCTTTTTTTGTGAGATAAGATGATGTTTTCAGCGGTACCATGGATATTTATATGCGTCTTTTTGATCGCGCGTTATTACACTTTATGTTCGGCAATATGATAATAATTCATTATTTTTGTATTCGTTTTTTATTTTTATTTTTTAAGGGGTTCGCTAAAGGGGTTAACTAATGGGACAGTTTTATAGGGCGGGTCGTTATGGATGCGGCGATACCTAATATGTGTACTTTTATTGTTTTTTTTTTTTTATTTCCAAAAAATGGATTTATTGGGGGAATATTTTTTTTTTTTTTCTAATTTATTTGGCGATTTTTTTTTTTTAATTATTTTAACACTTTATTTTCTTTTTTTTTTTTACTTTATTACATAGTTCCAGGTGGGACATCACTGTCCCGTGACAGATCGCTGATCACTGTCACGGGATCAGCGATCACTGTGACAGATCAGCGATCTGTCACAGGCAGTGCAGAAGGCTTCCTCATGCCTGCGCTTTGCAGGCACTGAGGAAGCCAGCTTCCTGCAGGCCCCCGAAGGCCCCCGTCGCCATCTTGGATTCGGGGGCCTGCAGGAAAGGAGCCCCCCCCCGCAGCAGCGCTGCACATTGGGCTGCCGTGGGGGGCTCAGGGAAGTACGGAGGGAGCCCCCTCCCTGCCGATGCTTCCCTTTGACCCCCGGTACACCGCGATCATGTTTGGGGTTAACGTGTTGGGGGCGGTCCGTGATAATCAGCTGACACCCGGCCGCGATCAGCAGTGCTCACCATGTGGGCGCCGCTGATCGCGGTAGACGTACTATCCCGTCCATGGGCATAGGGGCCCGGGTCCCATGGACGGGATAGTACGTCGGATGTCAGGAAGTGGTTAAAGTGCGGGCTGTTGTTTAGCAACTGGTAAGGATTTATCTCTTTGAAATTAACATAGCTGGACTACACTAGCCCGGCAACACCTCCTCTTCCTGAGATAAGCAGCTCACTGTCTATGGACTTTTTACATACAGAGTCTGGTGTGGGCGAGGTTAGCTTTCTCAGCTCTGTTGCATTGCTAAATCTAAAAGCTATGATTGTATCAGAACGGCTGCACCTAGTACACAAAGTCGTACACCATTGGATTCAGCTTCTCTTTGTCTATATTACACTGTGCCCAGATGAGGTATAAATAACCTGCTGACAGATTCCCTTAAATGGAAAAGCTAAAAGGGTTTTAACAGACTTAATTCATTGGATGTATCATTGTTGCATGATTGTTAGGGGTCTGAACCCCATCGATAGTAGACAGAAAGCTCAGTCTAACATTGACCTGATCACTTGAATGGGTAAAAGGAATGAAGGAAGGGAGAAAGGAAGGAAGGAAAAAAAGGGGGGAGAAGAAGGAAGGAAGAAAAGGGGGGAGGAAGAAAGAAGGGAAGGAATGGAAGGGAAGGAATGAAGGAAGAAAAGTCAGAGAGCCGCGGTTCCCACGCTGTCAAAAGACAGCGTGAGTGCTCAGCTTTGATCGGAGGTATAAAGTTTGTGACAACAGCGTGAACACCATGGGAAATTTTCCCACAGCGCTCACATTGAAATCAGAAAGGTGAAGTGAGTTCATTGGCCATGAACTCACAAGACCTGTCTGATGGCACCGTGAGCAGAAGAACATTTCCACAATCGCTGTGCCCTCAGACCGGGAATAGCAGTTCACAGGCCGAAACTGACCACACGGTGCGCAGTGCCAGCTGGATGACAGGCTGCATGGTCACATCATGCATCCATGCAGCTGCCATCTAGATGTAGCAGAGCTGGGCCCATCATGAGACAAATGGATTAAAAGCATCTCTGCGGAAAGGTGAGGCATATTATTTTTTACCTCTTTTGCAGATGATGAGTGCATTGGGGGAATAGGCGAGGTCATAAGTATGATTTAATTAAGATTATTAAAGGAGTCTGTGTCTTTCTTTCAATTAAAGAACTTTTTTCTGGGCGTCTGTGTTTTCATACATTGTGACTACAGGGTTAGTAATGGGGGTGTCTTCTTGACGCCTCTCCATTACTAACCTCAGAGTTTGATGTCACCTGACAATACAAATGTGGCATCAACCGCCTCCAACTATCACCCCACTTGCAACTGCTACAGGGCCAGTGGGAATATTGAGGTTAAGTTCAGAATTAGCACATCTAAGAGATGCGACTTTTCTGGGGTGGCTGAGAGCTGGTGTTTTTAGCTTGAGGGGAGTATCCATGGCCCTATCGTTGGCTATTAATGACAGCCCCTAGCTGTCTGCATAGCCTTTGCTGGTTGCTAATTATAGGGGGACCCAACATCATCTTTTTTAGGGTCCCCCATTTTAATAGCCAGTAAAGGCTAAGTATACTGCTGTGAGCTGATATTAATAGTACGGGAAGCTCCATGGGTATTACCCCCTTCCCAGGCTATAAACATCTGCCCCCTGCCATCGGCTTTCTCTCTGCTGGTTACGAAAATTACATGGGAGCCCACGCCATTTTTTTTCAGAAAAATAATCTTTTATTAATTAAATACATGTATAATAAGCTGCACACACACACTGCACTATTTGTGTTTTTTTTGGGACTCCACCTCCTTTTGGGCTACCACCCCGGTTTGGGCCACCGCCCCCTTCCGGGATATCCCCATGTCCGTTATACCGGTCTTCTCAGACCACAGTTCACACAACACAGTTTATGTCTTTTAACAATACCACACAAGTCCTTGCTGGCACACCACAGCTCCTGCTGTCACCGATCACCGACACCACCAGCTGCTGTTCACACACAGCAGCTGGTGTCCTCTTCGTAACCCCGCCGAGTTACAGGAAGCTGCTTGTCCTCTTTGTAAAACCGCCGAGTTACAGGAAGCTGCTTGTCACCTTCTTGACTCCCACTGAGCCACCGCAGGCTGAGTTGAGAAATGAAGAAAAAAAAACACACCACAAAAAAACTCACGTGTCCTGTCTGTGTGCTATTCGGGATGTACCGTCTCCACCTGAGACCGTCCAACAAACAGGGCAGACCGGGTGATATTCAGGGAGCCGACCCTCCTCCCAGGGTTTCCCAACACACCGGCTACACCAACACACCACACAAAACTCACGTGTCCTGTCTGTGTGTTATTCATGACGTTCCATCTCCACCTGAGACCGTCCAACACACAGGGCGCACCGGGTGCTATTCAGGGAGCAGCCCTCCTCCCAGGGTTCCCCAACACACCGGCCTCACCAGGTCCAGGGGCTTAGCGGGTGCTCTTCAGGACATCCATCTCCTCCTGAGACAGCCCAACACTCATGCCTCACCAGGTCCAAGGTCATACCACGTGCTCCAGGGATCTAATTCTTCTCCCAGAACCTCCCAACACTGACCCTCCAGGACCTTGCTCACTGAACCCTCCAGGTACACAGTCTTTTCCCACTGACCAAGGTCAGTACCACACGAACACCAGTCCGTTACCTGTGTCAGCCACACAGGTCCTCGGGTACCTCTTCTCCACAGAGGCACCCTATCAATCACCAGTCTTTCTCACTGACTCCGGTCAGTACAACATGGTTTTCATGACCGTCACCTGCTGGTCGCGTAGGTTCTCGGACCCCTCTACTGCAGAGTTATCCTATAAGTCTCTTTCTCCTGGGGAAACGGCCGCACAGGGCTCACCGATCCGGAGAGTGCCTTACTCACTAGGCCGCCCCACGGTTCCAGAACCACAGACGGGCAGTGGCTTCCCCAACCGTCAGCCTTCCTGGCTCAGTGTCGCCCTTAGCAATCAACTTTGCAGTCCTCTTCTGTTGCTCCCAGCAACAAGGCTACAACATTGCCCATAGCTTTCTCCACCAAATGTGAGGTAGCGCTGTCATCTAAGTAGGGGATACTCGCTCAGCGGCCACAAAACCAGATCCGGCACAGGGTTTTCATAAACCATAACACAGTCAATGAGGTTTATTCAGCAGCATAAAACCATAGAAGCAACATACAGTTCTCATACCAGCATAGCGTCCCTTATAGCTTCACTCTGGTTATCCTGTTATCACAAAGGTTAAGCAAATGTCCAGCATACAGGCTCTTCAGCCTCAGCGTTATCTCACCCACGTCAGGGTCACTCATGGTTCCTTCACCATCATGCAGCAGACGTCCAGGCACTTGCAGCCATTAACACAGCGTTCACTTGCTGTCAGAAGGCAGCCCCATCTCACTTAGATGGGACCTTCCACACTGGACCAACCAGGTCCCAGCATTCACCACCTGTGACCTACCCTGGCCACATTATATGGTTCATAGCCACGCCCACCCGGTCACATGACTCTGACCTCATCACAGGTCCTTCAAGCACTTACACACTCTTTACAACAGTGCTTTAAACACACCTCCTGGGTGGGTTTGTAGGTAACCAGGCCACCCATCTCTCTAGCTACCTGGAGACTTCTCCCTTACACATTGAAACAACACCTCAGCAATATCATTGCTGAACAAGACATAAGTCTCCATCCCAAAGCCACCCACTTTGGGATACATAATGGCCATTCCGTATTCTGCCATTCATCCTTTCTCCTGGGACATCCACACAGCGCCCCCTAGCAGACTCAGTGGTTACTACACCACAACACCACAATATATATATATATATTTTAAGGTAGCGCTGTCATTCAAGGTTGGGGACACTCGCTTGACAGCCAAATAATCAGATCCGGCACGGGTTTTCCATAAAACAATAACAGTCCATGCGGTTTATTCAGGCATCATAAACCATGACCAGCAACATAAAGTTCATATAAACAGCATAGTGTCCATGACAGAGCTCCACTCTGTTAATTAAGCCTGTACTAACACAGGTTATGCAATGTCCATGCACACAGGCACTCAGGAAGGCTTGCACATCTTCCAGCGAGACCTTCCAAATGGACCAACCGGGTACCAGCATTCTCCCATGTGACCTACCCTGGCCACCTTATATGGTCCGTAGCCACGCCCACCGGGTCACATGGCTATGACCTCATCACAGGTCCTACAAGCATTCATACATTCGTTACTATGGCGTTCTAGCCACACCCCTGGGTGGAATTGTAGGTAGCTGGTTCCGCCCGTCTCACCAGCTACCTGGAACGCTCTCCCTGACACAGTGTAACAGAAGCTCAGCAGTACCTCTGCTGACCAACACACATGTTCAAGCTTCCATCCCAAGGCCACCCACCTTGAGATACATAACGGTCATTCAATATCTTGCCACTCATCCTCTCTCCTGGGACACCCACACAGGGCCCCCTAGCGGACACAGTGGTCACTACACCACTATATATATATATATATATATATATATATATATATATATATATATTATATATAGTTTATATATATATATATATAAATAGTGTTGAGCATTCCGATACTTAGTTCCGATACTTTTTTCATATCGAATACCGGAATCGGAAGTTCCCATAATGCTAGGAGCCCGCTCGATTTGATTCAGCCAATGGGGATCCTCAGAAGTGTGGGCATATCCTGTTAGGCATGTAGGCATGTTAACTACTGGCATGGCTGTGATTGGCTGCTGAAATGATGTCATGATGCACTATAAAAAGCGCTGCAGCCACCATTTCTGGTCACTCTGCTGTGAATTCAGTTAGGGACAGGCTGCTGTTGAAGACTGTGAGGGACAGTTAGAAATAGCGATTCTAAAAACAATATTGTGCTTTATCCAGGCTACATAAACCACCACTGTAGCTTGTTTTTCCCTAGCAGCGCTGTTTTCACAGCTGTCTGCAAGGGCTGTGTGAGTGCAGACCCACGCTGTGTAGTGTGTCCTGCAGGCACGTCTGCTTGTAGGCCGGCCAGCGTGTGTCTCTGCCTCATACACATTTTTCTTTTATTGCTGCTTTTTTTTTCTCCTGTATAGTGTGCTTCCATACGTATCCATATACGTTGGTTGCAAACACTAAAGGAGTGGACAGCGGAGCCTTTCAGCAGCCTTTCAGTGCTATAGCCCATTTCTCTGCACTGTTTTTGGCTGTCTGATAGGTCTCTCTGTGTGTGAGTGCAGCTCACGTTGCAGTGAGTTCTACAGCCACCGCTAGCTGTAGTCCGCTCAGCGTGCGTCACTGCCTCATACATAGTCCTTTTTTTGCAGCAAATTTAGCCAGATTTTTGCTCCTATATTAGTGTGCTTCCAACCGCATCCATTGTCATTGGTTGGTTGCAAACACTATATAGGATTAGATAGAGGAGCCTTTTTGCTGGCTTGTGCCCTTCAGGGCCAGCCAGGCTAGTATCACCCTATTTTTTGGAGCCTCATCAATTGCATTGTAGGTTAGCTTCCTGCATTGTAATCGCTCCAAAAAGTTTGTGATACTATAGCTTTCAAACTTTGGTCACATCCTTTCCTTTCCCCCCACCCAAAAAAAAAGGAAATAAAGTTCACCAAACACTCCACTTTACAGTTGTCTAGGCCACATTAGATCATATTAAAGTGTAGTACACACACTCTTAGCCAAATTAGTGTTTCTTATACTGGTTAGCAGGTGTTCAGGAATAAGAACACTAAGCCACCACTTTTTTACTTTTCTGCCTATCTTTATCAGTCTACCAAGATGAAGAAGGCAGGGAGTAAGGCACGTGGTCGTGGCCGTGGAGTTTCAGCAGGGAGAGGACGGGGGGATTCAGCAGGGAGAGGACGTGGGGATTCGGTATCTGCTGTGGCCACCAGTGACCCGGCATCCCCCACTTTTACCAGGCAACAGTCCTTCATGCGCAGCTTTGTAGGACCTCGCCGTACCCCACTGCTGCGTGACGAACAAATTGAAGCCGTTGTCGGATGGATGGCAGCTAACGCATCCACTTCAATGACTTCCGCATCCTCCCAAGGCCAGAGCACTGAAGAGCAACCATCTGTCTCTTCACCACCTGCCAAATTGCCCAGGCAGTCTGAGAGCCCTGGACAGGAGCCATCTCAATCTTTACTTCTGTTCTCAGAATCTGTTGGCTTGGAAAGAGGTGGCCAGCCAAGCAGCATTCTAGAGCATGAAGAAGAGGGAGTATGCAGTGATGTGCAACTGCTTTGTCCCTCTGAATCTGAAGAGGCGGGTGGGCCAGTGCCTATGGTCAGCACACCTCAGTATGCATCAGATGATGATGAGACTCAGTTGCCAATTTCTGGTGCGTACTGTGCTGGCGAGACAACCCAGGACCAGCCGGTGCTTGAAGAGGGGAGTGGAGATGATGAGGTCCTTGACCCGTCATGGCGTCAGCCACAGGAAGGTGGTGGGAGCAGCTCTGAGGAAGAGATTCCCCGAACGGCCAAAAGAGGAGGGAGAGGGCGGGGGCAGACTTGGTTGCCTGTAGCCTCCACTTTGGCACCCATGAGGAGAAATCCTCTTCCAAAACACAAAACGGGCGCTCCCAGGACTTGCAGTGCGTGGTCTTTTTTTGACACAGTTGCAGATGACATTTGCTTTGTCAAATGCAAGCTGTGTCATCAGAAAGTGAAACGAGACAAAAAATGTGACCAACCTCAATACCACAAATATGTGGAAACATGTGCGTACCAAGCACGAGGTGGAGTTACACAGACACACTGAAGATGTAGGCCAACCTTCAGCAGCACCTACCACCTCTTCAGCTCGTGTTGGGGCCTCTTCCTCCAGCTCACACAGAGCTGGTTCGGCTTCCTCACTGGAACGCCATGGAAGAACCACTGCCACTGTTGTCCAGAGACCCAGTGAAATTCCACCCACTGAACCACGTTCGCAGTCATCAGCACCCTCCCAGGCCACTCACCAGCAATCGGTAGCACAGGCATGGGAGAAAAAGCGGCCATACTCGGCAAACCATCCCCGAGCACTGGCTCTGAATGCCGGCATTGCCAAACTACTGGCCCTTGAGATGCTGTCATTCAGGCTGGTGGAGACTGACACATTCCGGAACTTTATGGCAGTTCCACAATACAATGTGCCCAGCTGCTTTTATTTCAGCAGGCAAGCTGTCCCTGCCCTGCAAAAGCATGTGGAGGGAAAAATTAAAAGTGCGCTACTAAATGCCGTCAGTAGCAAGGTCCACCTGACCACCGATGCGTGGACCAGTAGCCATGGACAGGGACGATACCTTTCCCTCACTGCCCATTGGGTCAATGTTGTGGAGCCGGGTACAGATCTGGAGAGTGGCTCTGTACGTATTCTGCCAACTCCAAGGATTGCAGGAATGCAGTCTGTACATATTGAGTCCTCCTCCTACTCTAGTTCCTCGGAATCAGCACTGCGTGAGCCTGTTAGGCCAGATATGAGCACAGGTGTGGCCAAACGTCAACAGGCCATCCTTAAATTAATTTCTTTGGGGAATCGGAGCCACACAGCACCGGAGCTCTGGAATGCCATCAAGCAGGAGAGCGATGTGTGGTTTGTGCTAGCGAATCTCCAGCCAGGTTTGGTAGTGAGTGACAATGGCCAAAATCTAGTGGCAGCTCTGGGCCTAGGCAACCTCACTCACATACCATGTCTGGCACACGTGCTCAATTTGGTCGTGCAGAGCTTTCTGAGGGACTATCCGGATCTTGATGCACTGCTGCACAAGGTTCGCCTAGAGTGTGCTCACTTGCGGCGTTCCAGCATGGCAAGATCGCGCATTGCATCTCTGCAACGCCGATTCCGCCTGCCAGAACATCGCATCATATGTGACCTCCCCACCAGGTGGAATTCAACGTTACATATGTTGGAGCGGTTGTGTGAGCAGCAGGCAGCAGTAATGGAGTACCAGCTGCATCAGGCGCAAACAAGTCGCACTGTGCGCCGGACACACTTCACCACCACTGAGTGGGCCACTATGAGGGACATCTGCCAAGTTTTGCGTGCCTTCGATGACTCCACGCGGATGGCCAGTGCAGATGATGCACTAATCAGCATGACTGTCCCCCTCATCTGTCTGCTTCAAAAAACCTTACAAGCACTAAGTGAAGAGGTTTTTGAAGAGGTCGAGGATGAGCAGTCAGAAATGCCATCTGTTTCTGGCAAGTCTGCGCAACGTGCTTCCACACAAAGGCCAAGGCAGGGGACACTTAGTGAGGAGGATGACGAGGAGTCAATGGAGGAGGAGGAACACATCTCTCCAGAGGAGGGAGGTACACAAGGCTCTAGTAGTCAGTGTGTACAGCGAGGGTGGGGTGATGCTGAGCAGGCAGAGATGCTGCCTCAAGCTGGGGACAGCGTTTCCGGTCCAGTTGGCAGTCTGCAGCACATGGTTGATTTCATGCTGCAGTGCTTGTTAAATGACCGCCGCATCGCCAACATTCTCCACACGGCTGATTATTGGGTGTACACCCTCCTAGATCCTCGCTACCAGGACAACTTACAAAGCCTCATACCACAGTTGAACCGGGAGCGAAAAATGCGGGAGTACCAAGAAACACTTGTGCAGGCCATCATGTTCTCCATTCCCCCCACAAGTGTTGCTGGTAGTGCTTTTCAAAGCAGCCATGTGGGTAGAGGCAGTGGAGGAAGCTCTGCACAAAGAGGTAGCAGAGGCAGTGCCGCAGGACAAGGCAAGGCCAGTATGGCCCAAATGTGGAAAAGTTTTGTGGGACCGCCACAAACGGCTACACCATCACAGATGGCTCCAGTCAGCAGGAGGCAACGTTTCCGTCAGATGGTGACAGACTACTTGTCGTGCCCTGTTAGTGTTCTCCCAGACGGCTCTTCCCCGTTCAAGTATTGGGACTCTAAGCTGGATACATGGCCAGAGCTTAGCCAGTATGCATTGGAGGTGCTGGCTTGCCCTGCTGCCAGTGTATTATCGGAACGTGTCTTTAGTGCTGCAGGTGGTGTGGTAACAGACCGTCGCACGCGACTATCCGCCGATAATGTTGACCGGCTTACTTTTGTGAAAATGAACAAGGCCTGGATCTCACCTGAATTTGCCAGTCCTCTTCCAGAATAAATAATTGGCTGGCAACAGGATCCAGGTCTCCTGTTGTGTTCATGTTTCTATGACCTGAACTTTATTTCCTGGGCTACAGCAACGCCCGTTGTTGATCAGAAGTGCTGTCCGCACAGACAAAACACTCGCTCATGTGTAAGTGGGGTTCGGTAACGTCAGCTGATCCCCTGCTGTGTGTACGGCAAACTCTCCTGCTGCCTACAACTTCTGACTACCTCTGATTTAATATGTTCTCTGATTTGCCCTCTGTCTCCACTCTGTTTTGAGTATTTCCTCCGGCCTACAACACCGCCTCTTTCTGCTCTCAAGTGCCGTCTGTACAATCCACACTTGATCCTGTGGTACCTGGGTCCTGTAACATCTGCTCATCTCCAGAGTTGAGCACGGCAATGTCTCCTACTTTGTCTACATTCCCACTACTTGTAGTGGAAATGTGGACAGAGCAGGAGACATTGCCTGACTCACCTCTAGGGAGAAGCTGCTGTTACAGAACCCCAGTAACACAGGAACAAGTGTGGGTTGTGCAGACAGCATTTCAGAGCAGCAACTGACGTGGTTGGAAGCCAGTGGAAATACTCGAAACAGAGTGGAGACAGAGGCCTAATTGGATTACGTTGACAGTTAGTAGTAGTCTAGAAACAATCGCAAACTGCCACCAATTAGGCCTCGGCCTACTACCTGATTTTCCCTGGGCTCCGACACCGCCAGTTGGTGCTCAGAAGTGCTGTCCGCACAGACAAAACACTCGATCATGTGTAAGTGGGGTTCGGTAACGTCAGCTGATCCCCTGCTGTGTGTATGGCAAAGTGTCCTGCTCCCTCCACAGTCAAACAACCTCAGATTTACACCTGGCTCCAAGTAGGCCTCGGCCTACTACCTCATTTTCCCTGGGCTCCGACAACGCCAGTTGGTGCTCGGAAGTGCTGTCCGCACAGACAAAACACTCGCTCATGTGTAAGTGGGGTTCGGTAACGTCAGCTGATCCCCTGCTGTGTGGAGGGCAAAGTGTCCTGCTCCCTCCAAAGTCAAAATACCTCAGCTTTACACCGGGCTCCTAGTAGGCCTCGGCCTGCACCCTGGTTCTCCCTGGGCTCCAACAACGCTAGTTGGTGCTCGGAAGTGCTGTCCACACAGAAAAACACACTCGTTCATGTGAAAGTGGGGTTCAGTAACGTCAGCTGCTCCCCTGCTGTGTGGAGGGCAAACTGCTGCTGCCTCCAAATTGTAACTACTTCAGATTTAAACATTCTCTGATTTGGCCTCTGTCTCCACTCTGTCTCTAGTATTTCCCCTAACCTCCAACACCGCCAGTTCCTGCTCACAGTCGCCGTCCACGAATTCCACACGTGTTCCTGTGTTACTGGGGTTCTGTAACATCAGCAGATCCCCCAATATGTGTCCGCCACTGTCTCCTGCGCTGTCCACCTTCCCACTGCAAGCGGTGGGAAGGTGGACAGAGCAGGAGACAGTGGCAGACACACATCAGGGGATCTGCTGACATTACAGAATCCCAGTAACACAGCAACACGTGTGGATTGGGCAGACGGCTACTGTACGCATAAACTGGCGGTGTTGGTAGTCACGTGAAATCCTGGAAACAGAGTGGAGACAGATGCCTAATTGGAGCACGTTGACAGTCTGTTGTAGCCTACAAACACTGTTAAACTGCCACCAAGTAGGCCTCGGCCTGCACCCTGGTTCTCCCTGGGCTCCAACAATGCTAGTTGGTGCTCAGAAGTGCTGTCCACACAGAAAAACACACTCGGTCATGTGAAAGTGGGGGTCAGTAACGTCAGCTGATCCCCTGCTGTGTGGAGGGCAAAGTGTCCTGCTCCCTCCAAAGTCAAAATACCTCTGCTTTACACCTCGCACCTAGTAGGCCTCGGCCTGCACCATGATTGTCCCTGGGTTCCAACAATGCTAGTTGGTGCTCGGAAGTGCTGTCCACACAGAAAAACACACTCGTTCATGTGAAAGTGGGGTCAGTAACGTCAGCTGCTCCCCTGCTGTGTGGAGGGCAAACTGCTGCTGCCTCCAAATTGTAACTACTTCAGATTTAAACATTCTCTGATTTGGCCTCTGTCTCCACTCTGTCTCTAGTATTTCCCCTGACCTCCAACACCGCCAGTTCCTGCTCACAGTTGCCGTCCACGCATTCCACACGTGTTCCTGTGCTACTGGGGTTCTGTTACGTCAGCAGATCCCCCAATATGTGTCCGCCACTGTCTCCTGCGCTGTCCACCTTCCCACTGCAAGCGGTGGGAATGTGGACAGAGCAGGAGACAGTGGCAGACACACATCAGGGGATCTGCTGACATTACAGAATCCCAGTAACACAGCAACACGTGTGGATTGGGCAGACGGCTACTGTACGCATAAACTGGCGGTGTTGGTAGTCACGTGAAATCCTGGAAACAGAGTGGAGACAGATGCCTAATTGGAGCACGTTGACAGTCTGTTGTAGCCTACAAACAATCTAAAACTGCCACCAAGTAGGCCTCGGCCTGCACCCTGGTTCTCCCTGGGCTCCAACAATGCTAGTTGGTGCTCAGAAGTGCTGTCCACACAGAAAAACACACTCGTTCATGTGAAAGTGGGGGTCAGTAACGTCAGCTGATCCCCTGCTGTGTGGAGGGCAAAGTGTCCTGCTTCCTCCAAAGTCAAAATACCTCAGCTTTACACCTGGCTCCTAGTAGGCCTCGGCCTGCACCCTGGTTCTCCCTGGGCTCCAACAACGCTAGTTGGTGCTTGGAAGTGCTGTCCACACAGAAAAATACACTCGTTCATGTGAAAGTGGGGTTCAGTAACGTCAGCTGATCCCCTGCTGTGTGGAGGGCAAACTGCTACTGCCTCCAAATTCAAACAACGTCTTATCTTAAACTGCCTCCAAGTAGGCCTCAGCCTACAAAATGACTATCCCTGGGCTCCAACATCGTCAGTTGTTGCTCGGAAGTGCCGTCCATACAGAAAAACACACTCGTTCATGTGAAAGTGGGGTTCAGTAACGTCAGCTGCTCCCCTGCTATGTGGAGGGCAAACTGCTGCTGCCTCCAAATTGTAACTACTTCAGATTTAAACATTCTCTGATTTGGCCTCTGTCTCCACTCTGTCTCTAGTATTTCCCCTGACCTCCAACACCGCCAGTTCCTGCTCACAGTTGCCGTCCACGCATTCCACACGTGTTCCTGTGTTACTGGGGTTCTGTTACGTCAGCAGATCCCCCAATGTGTGTCCGCCACTGTCTCCTGCGCTGTCCACCTTCCCACTGCAAGTGGTGGGAATGTGGACAGAGCAGGAGACATTGGCAGACAAACATCAGGGGATCTGCTGACATTACAGAACACCAGTAACACAGGAACACGTGTGGATTGGGCAGACGGCTACTGTACGCTTAAACTGGCGGTGTTTGTAGTCACGTGAAATCCTGGAAACAGAGTGGAGATAGATGCCTAATTGGAGCACGTTGACAGTCTGTTGTAGCCTACAAACAATCAAAAACTGCCACCAAGTAGGCCTCGGCCTGCACCCTGGTTCTCCCTGGGCTCCAACAACGCTAGTTGGTGCTCGGAAGTGCTGTCCACACAGAAAAACACACTCGTTCATGTGAAAGTGGGGTTCGGTAACGTCAGCTGATCCCCTGCTGTGTGGAGGGCAAAGTGTCCTGCTCCCTCCCAAGTCAAAATACCTCTGCTTTAAACCTGGCTCCTTGTAGGCCTCGGCCTGCACCCTGGTTCTCCCTGGGCTCCAACAACGCTAGTTGGTGCTCGGAAGTGCTGTCCACACAGAAAAACACACTCGTTCATGTGAAAGTGGAGTTCAGTAACGTCAGCTGATCCCCTGCTGTGTGGAGGGCAAACTGCTACTGCCTCCAAATTCAAACAACGTCTTATCTTAAACTGCCTCCAAGTAGGCCTCAGCCTACAAAATGACTATCCCTGGGCTCCAACATCGTCAGTTGTTGCTCGGAAGTGCCGTCCATACAGAAAAACACACTCGTTCATGTGAAAGTGGGGTTCAGTAACGTCAGCTGCTCCCCTGCTGTGTGGAGCGCAAACTGCTGCTGCCTCCAAATTGTAACTACTTCAGATTTAAACATTCTCTGATTTGGCCTCTGTCTCCACTCTGTCTCTAGTATTTCCCCTGACCTCCAACACCGCCAGTTCCTGCTCACAGTTGCCGTCCACGCATTCCACATGTGTTCCTGTGTTACTGGGGTTCTGTTACGTCAGCAGATCCCCCAATGTGTGTCCGCCACTGTCTCCTGCGCTGTCCACCTTCCCACTGCAAGTGGTGGGAATGTGGACAGAGCAGGAGACATTGGCAGACAAACATCAGGGGATCTGCTGACATTACAGAACACCAGTAACACAGGAACACGTGTGGATTGGGCAGACGGCTACTGTACGCATAAACTGGTGGTGTTGGTAGTCACGTGAAATCCTGGAAACAGAGTGGAGACAGATGCCTAATTGGAGCACGTTGACAGTCTGTTGTAGCCTACAAACAATCTAAAACTGCCGCCAAGTAGGCCTCGGTCTGCACCCTGGTTCTCCCTGGGCTCCAACAACGCTAGTTGGTGCTCGGAAGTGCTGTCCACACAGAAAAACACACTCGTTCATGTGAAAGTGGGGGTCAGTAACGTCAGCTGATCCCCTGCTGTGTGGAGGGCAAAGTGTCCTGCTCCTTCCAAAGTCAAAATACCTCTGCTTTACACCTCGCTCCTAGTAGGCCTCGGCCTGCACCATGATTGTCCCTGGGTTCCAACAATGCTAGTTGGTGCTCGGAAGTGCTGTCCACACAGAAAAACACACTCGTTCATGTGAAAGTGGGGGTCAGTAACGTCAGCTGCTCCCCTGCTGTGTGGAGGGCAAACTGCTGCTGCCTCCAAATTGTAACTACTTCAGATTTAAACATTCTCTGATTTGGCCTCTGTCTCCACTCTGTCTCTAGTATTTCCCCTGACCTCCAACACCGCCAGTTCCTGCTCACAGTAGCCGTCCACGCATTCCACACATGTTCCTGTGTTACTGGGGTTCTGTAACATCAGCAGATCCCCCAATATGTGTCCGCCACTGTCTCCTGCGCTGTCCACCTTCCCACTGCAAGCGGGGTTCCAGCACGCCTGCTGTTTCCGGGTAGTGTCAAGGTCACTATGCCACCAATCCGTTGTCCTGTCGTCTTGCGGCCGGGTTAGCCGACTCTACGGTGCCTGCAGTTTAGGTGACTCCTATGTGGGCTGCGGGAACTGGCACTGAAGGCTGGATCCGTAGTGCCAATGGGACATGGACCCCCTGTAGGACTGTGGGTTTCGGTAACTGCGGCCGGCTTGCGGCCTGGCTACTTTGCTTTCAATGGGTACCTTCTGCTACCCACCCGGGTTCCAGCACTGTCTGCTGGTTCTCGCCAGAGCCTTTGGCCTAGGTGCCTCCATCTCGGTATCCGAGGTCCAGCACCGTCAGCTGGTCCTTGGTAGTGCTTTCTAGCACAGGTACCTCCTGCCTAGTAACCGTGGTCCAGCACCGTCAGCTGTTCCTCGGTAGTGCCATTGGCTCTTGTAGCTTTTGATACCCATCTGGGTTCCAGCACCGTCAGCTGGTTCTCGGCAGTGTCTTTGGCACGGGGACTCCCTGTTGCCCAGCCTGGTTCCAGCACGCCTGCTGTTTCCGGGTAGTGTCAAGGTCACTATGTCACCAATCCGTTGTCCTGTCGTCTTGCAGCTGGGTTAGCCGACTCTACGGTGCCTGCAGTTTAGGTGACTCCTATGTGGGCTGCGGGAACTGGCACTGAAGGCTGGATCTGTAGTGCCAATGGGACATGGACCCCGTGTAGGACTGTGGGTTTCGGTAACTGCGGCCGGCTTGCGGCCTGGCTACTTTGCTTTCAATGGGTACCTTCTGCTACCCACCCGGGTTCCAACACTGTCTGCTGGTTCTCACTAGAGCCTTTGGCCTAGGTGCCTCCATCTCGGTATCCGAGGTCCAGCACCGTCAGCTGGTCCTTGGTAGTGCTTTTTAGCACAGGTACCTTCTGCTTAGTAACCGTGGTCCAGCACCGTCAGTTGGTCCTCGGTAGTGCCATTGGCTCTTGTTCCTTCTGCTACCCATCCGGGTGCCAGCACTGTCTGCTGGTTCTCGCCACAGCCTTTGGCCTAGGTGCCTCCATCTCGGTATCCGAGGTCCAGCACCGTCAGCTGGTCCTTGGTAGTGCTTTTTAGCACAGGTACCTTCTGCTTAGTAACCGTGGTCCAGCACCGTCAGTTGGTCCTCGGTAGTGCCATAGGCTCTTGTTCCTTCTGCTACCCATCCGGGTTCCAGCACTGTCTGCTGGTTCTCGCCACAGCCTTTGGCCTAGGTGCCTCCATCTCGGTATCCGAGGTCCAGCACCGTCAGCTGGTCCTTGGTAGTGCTTTTTAGCACAGGTACCTTCTGCTTAGTAACCGTGGTCCAGCATCGTCAGTTGGTCCTCGGTAGTGCCATTGGCTCTTGTTCCTTCTGCTACCCATCCGGGTGCCAGCACTGTCTGCTGGTTCTCGCCACAGCCTTTGGCCTAGGTGCCTCCATCTCGGTATCCGAGGTCCAGCACCGTCAGCTGGTCCTTGGTAGTGTTTTTTAGCACAGGTACCTTCTGCTTAGTAACCGTGGTCCAGCACCATCAGTTGGTCCTCGGTAGTGCCATTGGCTCTTGTTCCTTCTGCTACCCATCTGGGTGCCAGCACTGTCTGCTGGTTCTCGCCACAGCCTTTGGCCTAGGTGCCTCCATCTCGGTATCCGAGGTCCAGCACCGTCAGCTGGTCCTTGGTAGTGGTTTCTAGCACAGGTACCTCCTGCATAGTAACCGGGGTCCAGCACCGTCAGCTGTTCCTCAGTAGTGCCATTGGCTATTGTTCCTTCTGCTGCCACTACGGGTTCCAGTACTGTCAGCTGGTTCTCGCATGAAGACAACCACCAAGATACAGAACAAAAGACAGAAGAACAAGATGCAGAAGAAGCAAAAGCAGAAGAACAGAAAGAAGAAGAACATTAAGCATAAGACAAAAAATCAGCATAGAAGAAATCAAAATTATAAGCAGAAGAAGACTAAGCAGTAAATGGGGGTGAGTCCGTTCCTCCTCGTGGTGCCCCTGGAAAATGCCTGCTGCTGCAGGCCAAACTGAACGCGGACAAATCCTGTTGTAAATCTTTTGTGACAGGCAGAACGTAAGGTGTAATCTTATAACTTTTATAGATAAGTACTACAGGAATGCCTGTCGCCATAAGAAAATGAAGAAAAAGAAGAATAGGAAGAAGATGAAGAAATAGCATATGAAAATTAATAATAGCTGAATAAGAAGAATATGAAGAATGGAAAAAAAAAATAATGGGAAGAAGGTGAAGAAGAAGAAGATGAATAAGGTGAAGAAAAAGTTGATGAAAAAAATGCTACTGCTGCGGATCATGAAGGAGAAAGTGTGGGAGAAGTACAAAAGTAGGTGAAGAGCATGGAAGTTGTGAAACATACATATCTGACTAAATATAAAAAAGTTAACATAGTCAATATCTTTTTAACTCCAAACGTCTTGAAAAAAAAAATTGGAATTAATGCTATGCCATGTGATTTGAATAAACCATTATGCTTTTAATGTCTCCTCCACCTCCCACAATACATTCTACATGATTCTTATTTGTTTTCAATTATGTAGAATTAGCCAACAAGGAAATAAAGGGCTTTTTTTAATTCCGATACCGGAAGTCCCATTGACTTGAATGGGACTTCCGGTATCGGAATCGGCGATACCCGATATTTTTTTCGTATCGGGCGATACCATCCGATACAATATTTTTGGGTATCGAACGGTATCGCTCAACACTATATATAAAATAAAGGGAACACTTAAACAACAAAATCTAACTCCAAATCAGTCAAGCTTATGTGAAATCAACACTGATTGTGATTCAATTTCTCCTGCTGTTGTGCAAATGGTGTAAACAACAGTTAGAAATGATAGGAAGGTCACTAACGTCTATGTGTCTGCTCAGTAAGAGTTTCTAGGGTTCCCTTTATTTTTTGAGCAGTATATATATATATATATATATATATATATATATATTGTAAGGCAACGCTCATCGAGTGTATTGGGGGACACTCACTTGGCAGCGCATTCACGTCACACAGGAACACTTTCCGTTAAACAGTCTATGTGGTTTATTGAACGGTATAAACTATATAAGGCAACACAAAGAAAGCAGTCTTATATCAGATAGATTAATCCTTAATGTCCATAGTAGAGCTTCGCTCTCTCAGTCGTGTGGCCACACAGGATGTGCCATGTCCAGTAACAGGCTCTATTGCCTCACCACAGTTATTTCCCCCTGTCCGGGATTACCTCTTAGGAGCTTCTGCTCCAGACGCCGACTCTTGGTTTCTCCCGGGGAAGCGGCTGCACTGAGCTCACCATTCCGGACAGTGCTTTATTCAATAGGCCGCCTCACAGTTCCAGAACCACAGCCAGGCAGTGGCTTCCCCAAATGCAGTCCATCACAGACTCTGCTCACACACGTGGCCTGTCCGGGTGCTATTCAGGAATCCGACCCTTCTTCCTGGGTCTCCCAACACCAGGACCAGGGCCTCAGCGGGTGCTATTCAGGACGTCCATCCCCTCCTGAGACCGTCCAACACTCACGCCTCACCGGGTGTTATTCAGGGATCCATCCCTACTCCCATGGACTCCCAACACACCGGCCTCACCAGGTCCAAGGTCGCAGCAGGTGCTATTCAGGAAGGCAGCACACCTTCCAACACCTAGACCTTCCAGAACCTTCCACCCTGAATCATTCAAGTACACACTCTCTCCCCATGTGACCAGACCTCAGGCACCTTATATGGTCCATAGCCACACCCAGAGGTGAGGTATGAATCACATGGTTATGACTTCACTAAAGGTCTTCTTTCACACAGTCACACACACACAGGCTTTATTCTGGACATTCAGACACACGCCCCTAGGTGGGTTTGTAGGTGAATGGTCCCACCTATCTCACCAAGTCACTTGGAAGCTGGAAGCTTTCCCTGATACACTGCAGCAAACCCTTAGCAGTACCTCTGCTGAGCAACACATGTTCCAGCTTCCATCACAAGTCACCCACACTTGTGATACATATCAGCCATTCACAACCCTGCCAGTCAACATTTTCCCTACTACAATGAAGGAACGCCTGCATGCATGTCCCATACAGCGCCCCCTAGCTGTCACAGGGGTCACTGCAGCATTGAGTTCTATCTCCAACAGACCAGTTAGATGCTCCTAATCAACTTGTTACCTGCATTAAAGACAGCTGTCTTACATAGTCACCTTTATCAAAGACTTCTGTCCACAGACTCAATTAATCAGTAAGACTCTAACCTCTCCAACATAGGCAAGACCAAAGAGCTTTATAAGGATGTAAGGGACAAGATCATAGACCTGCACAAAGCTGAAATGGGTTACAAAACCATAAGTAAGATGCTGGGTGAGAAGGAGACAACTGTTGGTGCAACAGTAAGAAAATGGAAGAAATACAAAATGACTGTCAATCGACATCGATCTGGGGCACCATGCAAAATCTCACCTCATAGGGTATCCTTGATCATGAAGAAGGTGAGAGATCAGCCTAAAACTACATGGGGGGAACTTGTAAATGATCTCAATGCAGCTAGGACCACAGTCACCAAGAAAACCTTTGGTAATACATTACGGCACAAAGGTTTTAAATCCTGCAGTGCCCGCAAGGTTCCCCTGCTCAAGAAGGCACATGTGCAGCCATCTGAAGTTTGCCAATGAGCACCTGGATGATTCTGTGAGTGATTGGGAGAAGGTACTATGGTCAGATGAGACAAAAAATGAGCTCTTTGGCATTAACGCAACACGCTGTGTTTGGAGGAAGAGAAATTCCACCTAGTACCAAAAGAACACCATCCCCACTGTCAAGCATGGATGTGGAAACATTATGTTTTGGGGGTGTTTCTCTGCTAAGGGCACAGGAATACTTCACAGCATTAATGGGAAAATGGATGGAGCCATGTACTGAGTGACAACCTCCTTCCCTCTGACAAAACATTAAAATTGGGTCGTGGCTGGGTCTGCCAGCAAGACAATGACCCAAAACATACAGCCAAGGCAACAAAGGAGTGGCTGAAAAAAAAGCACATTAAGGACATGGAGTGGCCTAGCCAGTCTCCAGACCTTACTCCCATAGAAAACTTATGGATGGAGTTGTCGCTTTGAGTTGCCAAGTGGCAGTCTCAAATTCTCAATGATTTAGAGCTGATCTGCAAAGAGGAGTGAAGCAAAATTCCTCCTGACATGTGCGCAAACCTCATCATCAATTACAAAAAACGCCTGACTACTGTGCTTGCCAACAAGAGTTTTGCCACCAAGTGTTAAGTATTGCTTGCCAGAGGGATCAAATACTTATTTCTCACTGCAAAATGCAAATAACTTTATATAATTTATACAATGTGAATTTCTGGATTTTATTTTTGATATTCTCTCTCTCAATGTTAAAATTAACCTACCCTTAAAATTATCAACTGTTCATGTCTTTGTCTATGTCTTTTTACATCTGAATTTGCTCCTCAGACCTTGTGGGGGCATCACAACACAGAACCAAACCCCAATCAGAGGACAATAAAACTTTCACACTACTTACAGTATCTATGAACTGTTCCAATATTGATGGCCACAACTGTTTATCCCTCTCCCATAATGATAGTTCTGCTTCACGTCACATGTCTTATCTATTGCATTATTTCTGTGCTGTGTTGTGTATAAATATGTGATTCTTCAGATTTTGTATTAGTCTATACCTGATGAAGAGACCTGACTAGTCTCGAAAACTTGCAATGTGTTACCATCTTTTCAGTTAGCCATTAAAAGGTATCAACCACTGAAGACTCTAAATTCTACATATTTTTCTATCTACTGACTAACACGGCACAAAGATATATATATTTGCCTTATGAAAACCTTCTCAGAACCATTTACTAAAAAGGTGTCTTTCAGACAGTCCAGTAAATAGCCTATCTAATCAGCAAGTACCACACACAAGCATGAAATGCAATGATGAACAACCTCTGTCTAGTCATCTGCTTACAGATGCAACTATATCTCCCTCCAAGGACTTCAAGTGTGTGAAGACCAAACCCGAGCAGCGGTAAAGCTGATAAAAATGACATAGTCTTTAAGAAAAGGAACCTACAAGAATGATAATAGGAGCATCTGAAATGTGAATTTGACCTGAGTGATTAATGACTACGTTCGATATTGGACATTTGCCCAGTTTAAAAGCACATTACTACCCCCCGTAGGCTAAACAATGTTCATCTAATTCCAGGATCAGTTATATCAGGACCATCGTAAAGACCCTTCAGCTCTTTATATTTTTCATACCCTACCTCTAAATACTATTCATTCTAGTATTGCTCATAATACAATTCCCTAATGGAATCGTATCTAACACTAGTCCACTGTAATTAATGAGAAATAATATTATAGGAATTATCTTATCGATAATGGGAAGATGGAATTCAGACAATGATCCATCAAAGTCCACTCACGAATCGTAAGTTCCCATCCAGGCAGTGTCAGACTGAAGAACATTGGGCCCACCGGAGGATTTGATTCTGAGGGTCCATATTTCCTCCCTGCTGAAGAGCCCGAGAGCAACTACAAGGTTTGCACTATGAATTCTCTTGAAGGAGAAGCCAGGGCCCACTGGAGGATTCTCCGGTTCTCTGGTGGGCCAGTCCAACCCTGCATCCAGGCCTTTGGTCTCCTAACCTGGTCTTATCAGCATCATGGGTGTATCTGGCTGTTGAGTTAGTGCCAGAAAACCCACTGCAATATGGAAATCATGGTCCATATTTGGACCCCAGAATTCAAGCTTCATCAGTGTTCACATTACTTCTTAGCCTACTGTCAGTAGCTTACATCTAAAGTCCTGGAAATTGGGATCCGGACATATGCACTGACAAAGCCATTGTCTGTAATGATACAGTCGGAGTCACTATACACGTTCCAACATAATTTTAGGCCATGACTACAATATGTTGCCTACTGTGTCTTGAATAGAGTTGAGCAAAATTTTCAGAATTTGTTTCCAATTATGATCGGCGGCGAATATTGTTTTTGCAATATTCACCAAATGCCATTGGAGTCAATTGTAGTAGAAATTGCTGAATATGTTCGGAACCGATCATCAAACATAAATTCAGCATGAATAGGGTACCAATTTGGCACAAATATGGCAAATTCACATTCAGCGACCGATTCCGAACATATTTGCTCAACTCTAGTCTTGAATGTCACCTGAACTGGGTGTATATGATAAAAATTATGTCCGACAGAGCACAGTGACTCCGACTGGATCATTATAGTCAATGGCCCAGTCAGCGCCAATGTCTCAATCCTGCTTTCCATAACTTTAGACAAAAGCCCCCAACAGAGCCACAAGATATAGGCTTAATGTCACAATCCATTTTTGGATCGGTCAGATTCTGGATTCTCTTTTATAAACTTTTTCCCTTTCAGGCCATCGGGGGTTAATGTCAGTTTTTGCCCCCACGGTGGCCGCTGGTGTTACTACAACTGTAGTTGGTAGTGTAGGCTGCTGGGTTCCCCCCCGGTGGCCGCTAGTGTTACTACATGCTTAGTTAGTCAGCAGGTGGTGACTACTCCACTTCCTTTTATAAGGCCACCTGGTGCTGCAGATCACTGTTGGTAATACTGGTCATTTGCTAACCAACCTTGGTGGACTGGACCTACCTGGTGCAGAGGGGGTTAAGCTTATCTGGAGCAGTGCAGTTGCTGCTGGATGCTGATCTGGTGCCTTACTCTGCTGCTTAGAGCATTGGCAGCAGATAAAGCTAAGTTTTGGTTTTTAGTTGCTTTAACCCCATGGTGTCTGTTTTGTCTTTCCTTTTGTGTTATTGGTGCAGTTCACTTTATTCCTTGTCTTACCTCCTGGGGAGGGGGTTGTGGATTTAGCTCAGGGCTAAACAGGAGATAGGGACGGGTCGGAGACTTGGGCCTCACTACCATCAAGTGTACCCCCAACTTAAGGAAAGTCAGGGCACCTCCTTAGCCTGAGGGGCAGTTGAGGGGCCCAGGTTCCACGTCTCCTGTTTTCCTCCTACTGCCCCGTGATACTAACCAAACCTTATAAAGTGAGTCCATCTAGTTTAATCCTACTTCACTCATAGTTATCAATCAGAAGAAAGCATTTCCCAGGAGGCAAAAGATTCCATCAGTATACTTTATTGATAGAAGGACTATGGAATTGTTGTACTGCCCACCGGAATGGGAAGAAGCATCTGAAATAATTTGGATGGTAATATTTTGGAAGGTACTATCTAAAACCAAAAATGCTACAAATTGGTTTCTTACCAGTGACTCATCAATGGAATCAGAGGAGCACTGGAAACAAATCTCAATGGTCCTTTCAACAAAAGGACAATTTTCCTGTCTGTACATCATCCAGTTGGGGAAGGATATTTGATATAAAAGTGTGACAAAGTCTGAATGAAAGGGCTGCATATCTTTGGGACATGAATATTCTAAAAAAAAAAAATCAATAATTTACAGTGGTGAGGAAATAATTATAAGCTTGGATTACGAAACAAAGCTGAGATATGGATCTTTTTGGCAGGATCAGTAGTTTCCCATATGGATAGAGTGAAAGGATGACCTAACTGGAGTAGGGATTGTCCGGTCTAGATATACAAATCCGCAGTCACTCTACACGTGTGACATATGCTGCAAGGATTCTCTTGTGCAGACATCAGTAGCGGGTAATCATGTGATTGCAAGTATGCAATTTGCATACGTTTGACTTGACCACATTACGACTAGACATGTCCAGCCTCTCTCAATTCACTTGTATTTAGTGAGGTCGTTGCACATCTAGTCGGCATGTGACCGCATGTCTGCAAATCGCATACTTGCAGTAACTTGCCCGCCTCCCAGTGTCGGCACCGGAGAATTGTGAGGATTCACAAGTCTGTAATCACACAGAGTGACTGCAAACTTACACCCTAAGGCCTCATTCACACATAGTTTTGTATTAATATTTGTCTGCCAAAACCAGGATTGTCTCCAAAACACACAACAGGTGACAATCTTAAAATTTATAGCTTTTCTCCGTAACTTGAACTCCTGGCTTTTGGCATACATGCTAAAACGCTGACATGTGAATGAGGCCTAAGGCGGGACAACCCCTATAAGTACCACATGCACATTAAATATGAGCGTTCACCAAAACGATCTCTTGGCTTCCCCCATGCATAGGAAAGTTTGGCATAATTTATTAAGAGAGGCATGAGGCTTTCATACCCAGACTAACAGCCAATCTTGCTGGCATACACATTAGTCTAATGTAATAAAAAGAGAGAAGAGCCAGCACTGCCAGTGGTCAGAACGCATAACATGAGGTGCATATGCACATATCTTACTGCATTCAAAATGAGACATTTAGCAAAATATTGATCAATATATTGAGCCACCCCGCCACGCCAAGGCAATCTCATATGGGGGGTCCTACTCTACATTTTTATTATTCACTGTGCCATTGCGGCTTCCTAAATGTTTTAAAAGCAAGACCATATCAAATGCAATCCATACCTGAAGCATATCTGCATCACTCCCGTGCAGCCAGATGGAGCAGGTGCAGATGAAGGCCAACCAGGTCTGAACACAGACATCTCAGGTTTGACCTCCACACACTGCCTGACCAGCAAACACAGATGAAGGGCAATGCAGGCTCAGACATGGATGCAGGAATAAAGCCTGGGGCAGGGCGGGGCTGCCGTGAGTGTGCACAGCAGCCTAGATCAATCACAATAAACACAGAAAAGATGGAGAACATGACCCAGCGTGCACGGCAACAGTGGTGGTCAGCCACAAAACCAATTTGCAATAAAAAGAGAGAAGAGCTAGCATCCATGTCTGAGCCTGCATTGCCCTTCATCTGTGTTTGCTGGTCAGGCAGTGTGTGGAGGTCAAACCTGAGATGTCTGTGTTCAGACCTGGTTGGCCTTCATCTGCACCTGCTCCATCTGGCTGCACGGGAGTGATGCAGATATGCTTCAGGTATGGATTGCATTTGATATGGTCTTGCTTTTAAAACATTTAGGAGGCCGCAATGGCACAGTGAATAAATAAAAATGTAGAGTAGGACCCCCCATATGAGATTGCCTTGGCGTGGCGGGGTGGCTCAATATATTGATCAATATTTTGCTAAATGTCTCATTTTGAATGCAGTAAGATATGTGCATATGCACCTCATGTTATGCGTTCTGACCACTGGCAGTGCTGGCTCTTCTCTTTTTTTATTGCATATTAGTCTAATGTGTATGGGGACCTGTAGTTGCATTGTAGGAACTTGCAGTTCTTGCAACCTAAAGATTGTTAATGGTCTGACATTTAAAGAGTTTATCCAAACTTTTAAGAGAGCTGATTGGAAGCTTCAAATGGCTGAAAATAAAATAAGTGACTAATTCATTTGCTGGTCCAAACATTTTCATTTTTTTTTTTACAATTTTATGCTCCCCTCTTTCTTAAACGTGCATGTGAAAAGATTTGGTTTCTTCATGTGGCAAGGGTTTACAGCGTCAATATTGACTTTTAGTATTGCTACTTCCAATAAATGGCTTTACAGTTTGAGAATTTTTTCAGGATGGTAGCGGTGATGTCAGTGAGGTTACCGGGGATCATCAGCTGTGAACTCCAGTGACCTTTCTCACATCAGCACTAGAAACGGCAAGAGCAGAGCTGGTGTTTAACATGGGACAAATGGATTGTCGTTGGATAGGTGAGGAATACAGTGTTTTATTATTTTTTATTTTACATTAATAAGTGGGGAGTGTATATTTCAAATAAAGGAGTCTGTGACTGCAAAAGGAGTTTCTGGTTTGCCATCTTATATCAAGTCATGTAGTAAGGCTCCTTAAAGGAAAAATATTGATTTTTAGAATTGCTGTCTCCAATAGATGGCATTTAAATTCCCTTCCCCTTCCTCTTTTAAGTAAATATTTGATTTTTTTAGATTCCCAGACTTATAAATGGCTTGTAAATCTACTTAGGGCAACTTATATCCTAGACCCCTACTGTCATGATCCAGTCCAGTTTGTTTTCTGCTGTCTTCTCTTTGGACTGGTCATGCAGGGGCTAATCCCCTCTGCCTCGTTCTGGAGCTGGCTGGGCTATTTCAGTCCTCTGCAGCCTGCGGGCCAGCTTCAACTATACTGCAAGTTTCCAGGCTAGTGCAATCCTGGAAACAATCCACGCTTCGATGGAACAGGACCGCTTCACGTGGCCGCTGAATCACCAAGCCTGGAAGAGTCGGGAAATGTTCCATCGGTTTTTGGTAAAAGTTAAAAACTCACGTAGGAAGCGTCAGAGGGAGGAAATTGAGGAAAATATGAGTGGTTGTACAGAGTTGTCAAAGGGAATGTAAGTGTGATAAGATTATCGGTAACACTGTCCAAATTGCTACAAAGGTAGAAAAAAAAATTATATTGCTTATATAGCATCATTACTGCACAACCTTGCTGATTTTACACATGCTGGCATACAATAGTGATAACCACCGAGCCACCATGCTGATCATACACATACTGTGAGACAACAGTACTAACCACCGAGCCACCATGCTGACTATACACATACTGTGAGACAACAGCACTAACTACTGAGCCACCATGCTGACTATGCACATACTGTGAGACAACAACAGTGCTAACTACTGAGCCACCATGCTGACTATACATATACTGTGAGACAACAGTGCTAACTACTGAGCCACCATGATGACTATACACATACTTTGAGACAACAGTGCTAACCACTGAGCCACCATGATGACTATACACATACTGATACAGGAAAGATATATATCTTTGTACCGTGTTAGCCAGTAGATAGAAGAATATTTAGAATTGAGAGTCCTCAGTGGTTGATACTAGAGTTGAGCGACTTTGGTCGGATCGGGTTTCATGAAACAAAATTTGTTTCAGATGAAACTGGTCCAACTAGGGCAAAAAAAAGTCGGAGTTTCGTCCGAAACCCAACCCCAATGCAAGTCAATGGGGAATAAAAGTCGGCATTGAGTGGATGACATTCATCCACTCAATGCCGACTTTTATTTCCCATTGACTTGCATTGGGGTCGGGTTTTGGACGAAACTCTGACTTTTTTTTGCCCTAGTCGGACCAGTTTCATCTGAAACAAATTTTGGTTAATGAAACCCGATCCGACCAAAGTCGCTCAACTCTAGTTGATACCTTTTAATGGCTAACTGAAAAGATGGTAACAAATTGCAAGCTGAGTAGTCACGAAAGCTTGCAATTTGTTACCATCTTTTCAGTTAGGCCGGCGTCACACTAGCGAATAAATCGGACGAAGGCAATGCGATAAAAAATCACATTGCATTCGTCCCAATGTTATTCTATGGTTTAGCTCCCATAATCAGATTTTTTGTCGGATCTTTTCCTCAGACTGAGACAATCGCAGCATGCTGCGATTGTCACCGATTTTCGGATCGGACTCGCCAATGCAAGTCTATGGGTGCGATAAAAAATCAGATTACAAACGGACCACAAGTGTGACTTGCGATAAAATCGCAAGACTTCTCCAGGTCAACAGGAAATAGCATCAGGCATTGGCAGGAAGCTTTGGGATGCAAATTTCACTTACACCATAAAAAAAAAACAGGAAGAATGCCTCCGCGAAGACCTCCATCATGTCCACGCCAGTGAATGTCGAAATGCTGATAGTTCTGGTCCAGGAGAGGCCAGAACTATGGGACCAGAGAGATCCCCACTATGCTGACCGGGCACACAAGGAGGCAGCGTGGAGAAGAATCTGTTCCCAGATGTTCAGTGGTTATGCGGCCAGACCTCGGGAGGTGCAGGAGCAAATCAATAAGTTAAATATTCCCCAAAAAATTCAATTGCACTGTAAAAATGTGGACACATAATAAAAAAGGCAAATGTAATATGCTCAAATATCTTTACCAAATTACTACGCCATTAATGTCTGCATATTTTCAAAATCTAAATTGCACATCCCTGACTGGTGGCCCCATTACAATTTTCGGACAAATATTGCAATCCTTAGCTAATTGTTCTTCCTCCAAATGCAGTGCTCTCCTTGTTTTTTGGTCCGTATCTTAGCCAGTATATATCTTGTTTATTTTTAGTCAAAATATAATAGATGTTCGCATCCATACATCATTCCCACAGGTTTTTCTACATTTTGTTTTAAAGTAGGTTGGTTAGAAGGTCCTTTATAGTAGGCCTGAACCTGTTACTCATTTTTGGAGTATTGGTGTAGAGCCATCAGAAATCGAATTCATATAAGTTTAAAAATGGGTGCCTAAGCATATGTAAACTGTTGATAACATAGCCATATGTGTGGTCTTATGAAATCCTGAGTTTTGTTTTACATTGTAGTGACTGATGTGATGAGGCATTGGCGCAAATGTAGGGACACATATAGGAGGGAGAGACAGCTGGGGGCCCGTAGTGGAGTGGCCTGAACCACCAAGAGGAAATACCTCTACTTCGACAGCTTACATTTCCTTGCTCCTGTGATGGATCTGAGACCGTAAGTGCAGGGTTTAATTTTGTACTTTTTATTTTCTCAATGCAAAATATTAATGTATTTTTTTTGTTTTTTTACATTGTAGCACCGAGTCAAACCTTACACAGAGGGAGACGGGTTCCGCCTCTGAGGTGGTGATAGAGCCAGTGTCTGATATTGCTGCAGGGTCATCTGCAGAACTTCCAAAGCCACACCCCCACCACCAAGATCACCACCACCACCAGAATCTTGTAGCCAGCCAGCACAACATGAGGACCAGGGCAACAGTAGCAGCCCCACATTGCCACTGGATACTTCTCCACAGCCTTCTGCCCTACCACGACGAGGCAGGCGCAGGAGAGAAGGAGCAGCTTAGAGAACAAGGAGGCAGGTTGACCGAGGTGTCTTGGACTACTTGTCCACAGCTGCTCATGATGATGGGGAGGAGGCTTATGGACGCAGTCTGGCAAAGTACTTGAGGGCAATTCCCCGTGGGTACAGGCTGCGTACCAGAGGGGCTCTCCAAATAGTTTTGGATTCCAGCACACCACCCAATAATCCCCGCCCTGTGTTTCAGTTTTTGGAAAGGTGGCAGCTGTCGGAGGAAAATCAAATAGATAGGCTGGTTGGACTTGATGTGGCAAGTCAACCATCCTTGGAACCTCTTCCTCCTCCTCCGCCACGGGTGCCAACACCTCCACCACGGGTGGCAACACCTCCGACTCAGCCTGCACACATCCAGAATGTTGCTCCACAGGTCCAATATATGGGCCAAGGCGCACATGCACAATATGGCCACTTTAACTTACCAAATGTTGGAGGGTGGCCCCAACATGGGTATGTTAGACATGGCCATATAGGGGGATATGGGCACTTTGGGCAGCCCTACCATCAGGACTAACCCCAGCAATTTCCAAATTACCTCTACCCAAACCCCCAAATTGATCCTGCCAGGATGCAACAGATGCCAGAGCCAACTGGCAGCTCACAGGGGGACAGAGATGTGACCCAGCAACCAAGGCCAAATGTCCAAGCAGTACCCCCACCTTCACCACTCCAACCTACCATGACTTGTAAGTTTTCCTTTGGGACTTTTATTTTTTGGTTTGGGTTTTATACAGTATGTATATTTTTTGTGTCCGAATGTTACATAATAATGTGCTGCTAACATTATGCCATATGGTACTAATATGGTTATTTTCTTTCGGCATTCAAAAAAAAGAAAAACAAGTAATAAACTTGTTAAAAATCACAATGTGTGCCTGTTCATGTTCGGACATGTTCTGTAATGTGTTAGATACATCTAAAACACTAAAGTAGTCACAAAAACACACGAAAGGGCTAGCAAAAAATCTTTATGAGAACACAACACAACCAAACCACTACATAGATAAGACATCATCTTGCCAGGGAGTAGCACCCTGAGGTGTAAGAAAATAAGTAGTGAACACATCACGTACTTTGAGTCCCGAGATTGGACGACTGGGTGGGATTACATATGTCCTAGGCCTAGACACATTGCCAGACTCAGCTTCAGCATCATCATGTGAGGGGCAATCATGAATTCGTGTGAAGTTATGTAGGACCACACAGGCTTTAATAACTTCATTGACATTAGCTTCACTCAGCTGAATGGCGGACTGTAGGACCCTCCATTTGGCTGAAAGAATACCCAAGGCGCACTCCACCAGTCGCCGAGCACGAGATAGGCGCAAGTTAAATATTCGACGCCGGTGGTCAAGGTTTCGTCGTGGATATGGCCTCATGACATATCTGGTCAATTGAAACGCCTCATCTGCTACAAGAACATAAGGCACCGGTTCCAGATTTGAGTCTGGAAGCTGACGTGGTGGTGGTAGATCCAGCTGATTATTACGCAGCCGCCGACCCATAATGGAAGAATTGAAGACACTGGAGTCTCCATTTCTTCCATAGGCCCCAATATCTACAATTATAAACCTGTAGTGAGTGTCAACCAGATCCAACAATACTACAGAAAAATATTGTATGTAATTATAGAATGGGGACCCTGAGTTCGGCGGCTTACGCACACGGATGTGCTTCCCATCCAGGGCTCCAATACATTGTGGAAATTGGCACGTGGCCTCAAATCCACGGGAGATACGCAACCAGTCTGCCATTTTGGGCTCCGCCATTACCACATGATGGAGTCTGGACCAGATTTCTGAGCATGTAGACCGGACAATGCCAGAGATTGTTGATTTCCCGATTAAAAATTCTAAATGCAGACCAGCATATTAAAGGCCAGTTGAAAGGAAGCTAAAATAAAAAAAAAACCATGAGTACACAGCCCAACAAACAACAGATAAAGCTTAAATCACATTTAAAGTCTATCAATTCTAAAGTAGGCATGATCAACATTAAATTACATGCCATGGCTTGGTTCAGTAAAACACAAGCATATACTGTTTCTTGGGAAATGTGCTTGCAAATATATTATATTACATGGCAAGATTAAAGGTCTGGAAATGAAATATGCTGCTTCACACATCATCAACATATTGCTTTAAGACATACCGTAAGGTGAGTAGAAGACACTCCTCAGCAGAAATTGCTTTGCGCATCCTCGTGTCCTGAAACGTGATACCAGGGCGCACAATCTCCAGCAAAAGATCAAATGTAGCAAGGCTCATCCGACAATATTGAAAGAACTTCTGGAAATGGCCTTTAGATATCCTGCGCACCAAAAGCGCATGGACCCACATTCATCTACGCCTCCTCGGATCCACAATCACAGGGTGTTGCACACCAAAACATCGGGATATAACCCAATAGAAAAGAACACGCTCAGTGGTGTTAAAAGTCAGCCTGTCTGTCATGTTTAGCACAAAGCAGAGATAACAAAATCCAAGCACTGACTCTACGGCAAAGGTAGCAGGCTCACACCTGTTGGAGAGCCCATAAATATAGGGCGGGATGATGCTTTAAATTAGTTTCAGGCCTAAAAACCCTTATTTGTCCATTTTGCAAGTCTCAGAGAAAATATCGCCAGACGGATGTCAAACGGATGCTTAGATGCGAATAAAATCGGATCGTCGCTGGAAATTCGGATAACAGACGGATCCCTGGTCAAGAAACCTTTGTGCGATTTCGGTCCATCAAAATCGGACTGATTTTTTTATCGTTGTGTGTGACTCCGGCCTTAGCCATTAAAAGGTATCAACCACTGAGGACTCTCAATTCTAAATATTCTTCTATACACAAACTGTGAGACAACAGTGCTAACCACTGAGCCACCATGCTAACTATACACATACTGTGAGACAACAGTGCTAACCACTGAGCCAACATGCTGATTATACACATACTGTGAGACAACAGTGCTAACCACTGAGCCAACATGCTGATTATACACATACTGTGAGACAACAGTGCTAACCACTGAGCCAACATGCTGATTATACATATACTGTGAGACAACAGTGCTAACCACTGAGCCATCATGCTGACTATACACATACTGTGAGACAACAGCACTAACCACTGAGCCAACATGCTGATTATACACATACTGTGAGACAACAGTGCTAACCACTGAGCCAACATGCTGATTATACACATACTGTGAGACAACAGTGCTAACCACTGAGCCAACATGCTGATTATACACATACTGTGAGACAACAGTGCTAACCACTGAGCCAATATGTTGATTATACACATACTGTGAGACAACAGTGCTAACCACTGAGCCAACATGCTGATTATACACATACTGTGAGACAACAGTGCTAACCACTGAGCCATCATGCTGACTATACACATACTGTGAGACAACAGCACTAACCACTGAGCCAACATGCTGATTATACACATACTGTGAGACAACAGTGCTAACCACTGAGCCAACATGCTGATTATACACATACTGTGAGACAACAGTGCTAACCACTGAGCCAACATGCTGATTATACACATACTGTGAGACAACAGTGCTAACCACTGAGCCATCATGCTGACTATACACATACTGTGAGACAACAGCACTAACCACTCAGCCAACATGCTGATTATACACATACTGTGAGGCAACAGTGCTAACCACTGAGCCATCATGCTGATTAGAGAAATACTGTAATATAACTATGCTAACCAACGAGCCTCCACGTTGATCATACATATACTGTGAAATAACAGTTCTAACCACTGAGCCATCATACTCACTATACACATACTGTGAGACAACAGAGCTAACTATTGAGTCATCATGCTGATTACAGCAACACTGTGATACAGCTGTGCTAACCACTGAGCCACCATGCTTACTATACACATATGGCGAGACAAAAGGGCTAACTATTGAGCCACCTTGTGATTACAACAATATTGTGATACTGCTATGCTAACCACTGAGCCAACATGCTGACTATATACATGCTGTGAGACAATGGGGCTAACTACTGAGCCACCACGCTGATTACAGGAATACTGTAATATAACTATGCTAAATACTGAACCTTCTTGCTTACTATATACTGTAGATACTGCTATACAACAGTTCTAATAACTGGGTCGCAATGATGAGCACATACATACCGTGATACAACAGTGCTAACCACTGGGCCATCATGTAGTTTATTCATTTATTCACTATTGATCTGTAATATTTCATATATTGTTTGTAATTTTTCATTTGTATCTAAAAATGTCTAGAAAAATAAGGGGTAAGGTTTCTCCTTGTGGAGAGTGACATGCCAGCTCTGGCTTGTCAAGGTAAGGAGGCTTAATCGCTGTGCAATGCTCCTCTGGGAAAATAATATGCACATTGCCTCTTCAGAGAGAAAGAGGACTTTTACTCTACAGCGCCACCTATTGGTAGTAGTGATCCTGCAAGTCACAATCAACCCTTTAATGAGTCTTGTAATATGACTTAGGATAAAGGCCAAATCAGATTTGGCTGTCATCCTAAGTCATATTGCTAGACTCGTTAAAGGGTTGATTGTGACTTGTAGGATCGCTACTACCAATAGGTGGCGCTGTAGAGTAAAAGTCCTCTTCCTCTCTGAAGAGGCAATTTGCATATAGAAAAATAAGAAGAATAAAAATTTTGGTATACCAGGACCTGGCAGATGAAAACTTTTGGCTTTGAGCCTATCTTCCCTTAGACTCCACTATGTCTAACCATATCAGATTTTTTAGCTGTCTGAGATCAGATCAAGAAACGGCAATCTGGATTAAGTCATATGATAAGTGATAAGAAGAAAGGACGGGGAGCACTTTCCCCTGAAGCCTGGCTCCAGTTTCAAGTAGCTGATGAAAGTGAGAGTTAATTTCACTGCCTCTATATTAGCTGGCAGGGTCCACGGGAGCCAGAACTGTACTACAGACCGTGTAATGTTTTTAGAAAAGTGGGGTCAAGCTGTGTTTTGTGCTATTGCCTCTTTCCTTTGATGTCCAAGCCAAATTCAAAGGGAATCTGAGCTACAATTCAGAGCTGGAAAAGTTTGGTTGTCTGGAGGAATGTCCTTCAAGCCAGCATCTAGTATTAACCCTGTGGGTAGGATAATGAGCGAATGAATGGGCTCTCATGAAAAGAGCATTGACCAGATTATTAGTCCACTTTTAGTGCACATATCATTTTTATATATCCATGGACTGTCCCAATCTTCTTCATCAGCATTCTGCCAGCACTATAGAGGCTGAAATTTCCTTTTCCAACATTTACAGCTAGGAATATTCCTGCCAAAGCCAAATGACTTGACCACCTTGCCAAATCAAAAAAAAAGAATGTTCCAGCTCCTGGATAAAATTCCAACTTCACATTGGTGTTTTCAATTAATTAATCATTTCATCGTGTATTCCTGGTGTCCAAAGCTCATTGATGAATCAGGGTATTTAGGGCTGCTGGGAACAAGCCCATTGTGCTTTGACAAAGATAGCAACCCCACTTTCTATAAAGAAACAAGGATCTTCCCCCATTGTCTGTAGAAAGAAAAAGGCCCACCCCCACTCCCTGTAGAGAGAAAAAGACCCACTTACATTCAATATAGAGAGAAAAAGACCAATAACCACTTCCGGTAGTGAGACAAAAACCCAACCCTACTTTACATGTAATGCCTTACATTACCAATATAAAGACAAAAACTCACCCCCACTTCCTGTAGAGAGACAAAAGACCTGTTCCCACTTCCTTTAGAGAGACAAAGATCCACCCCACTTCCCGCATAGAGACAAAGACCCTCACCCACTTCCTACGGAGGGACAAAAATCCGTCCCCACTTCCTAAAGAGAGAAAAAAATACACAACCTTTTCCTGAAGAAAGGCAAACACCCACCCTACTTCTTAAAGAGAGACAAAGACCCACCTCACTTCCTGTAAAGAGACAAAAAGTCTTCCCCACTTCCTGAAGAGAAAAAAGAACACCTCCACTTCCCATAGAGAGACAAAGACCCACACACACTTCCTACGGAGAGACAAAGATCTGTCTCCACTTCCTAAAGAGAGAAAAAATACACAACCATTTCCTGAAGAGAAGCAAACACCCACCCTATTTCCTTAAGAGAGACAAAGACCCACCTCACTTCCTGTAAAGAGACAAAAAGTCTTCTCCACTTCCTGAAGAGGAAAAAAGAACACCTCACTTTTCATAGAGAGACAAAAACCGACACCCACTTCCTACGGAGAGGCAAAGATCCATCCCCACTTCCTAAAGAGAGAAAAAATACGCAACCATTTCCTGAAGAGAAGCAAACACCCACCCTACTTCCTGAAGAGAGACAAAGACCCACCTCACTTCCTGTAAAGACTGAGACAAAAAGTCTTCCCCACTTCCTGAAGAGAAAAAAGAACACCACCACTTCCTGCAGAGAGACAAAGACCCACCCCACTTCCTGTAGAGAAAGAGCCACCCCATTTCCTGTAGAAAGACAAAGACTCATCCCCACTTCCTGTAAACAGTGAAAGACCCACTCCACTTCTTGAAGAAAGGCAAAGACCAACTTAAATTCCTGTGGAGAAACAAAAACCCACTCCACTTGCTGCAGAGAGACAAAGACCAGTCAGATTTCTTGCAGAGACAAAGGCTGGCTTCGCTTCCTATAAAGATATAAAGAAACAAGGATCTGCTCTATTACCTGCAGAGACACAAGGACTCACTCTGTTTCCTGTTGAGATCAAGACCAACCCTTGCTTTTTAAAGAAAGACAAATACCCACATCACTTCCTGTAGAAAGACCAATACCCACCCTGCTTCCTAAAGAGAGACAAAGACCAACCACTCTTTCTGTAGAAAGACCAAGACCCACCCCTGCTTCCTAGAGACAAAAACCATCCCTCCTACTGTAGAGCGAAAAAGACCTACTTCTTTCTACAGTGAGAAAAGTATCCAAAATCACTTTCTGTAGACAAAGACTTACCGAATTTTATATATAGAAATCTAAGACTTGCCTACGTTGGACACATCGTACGATGTGAGCAATCACTTCAGAAAGACATCACGGTCAGCAGAACAGCCTGCTGGTTACCGACTGTTACTATCTTTTCCCATAACCCTGTATGTTGAAGTCACTCTAACATTATCATGGTTGTGTTTATGTTAAAGTGGTTGAAAGGGATTGGGTACAGTCCTAGGAGACCTCAGAGTGTAACACATGTCTTTTCTGGGCAATTTGAGTACGATTAACAGTTCGTCCATTTGAAGAAATCCAAATATAAAAAAAAGAAGCTGGCAAGCGCAATTTTTTTTCAATGTTTTCTCATTTCTAATAATTGCCCTTTGCAGCCATAAGTTCATTAAACAGTCTTTAACTTCTAATAAGATGGGAAAAAAATGTGAACCCCCCTTAAAGAACAAAGACAATAACTTCTATGACTTACATTGCGAGGATTAATTATTAGATAAGTTTGTCAGAGAGGAATTGTCAGCATAATATTTAACCCTAAATCACATAGATGTGAAATTTAGGGGTTTATCTATAATAGGTCTGTAAAACAAGCAATTAGTCAATAAAGGTCGCTGAATATTTATGATACTACAACTGCAGATTTGCAATTCATGAAACATATGAAGTGGTTAATTATTGTCATTTTTCATGTCAGTTCATACATGTGTAAATCAATGAGCTGAGGGGAAAATAATTAACAGATATATTGCAAGGCGAGGTTTTATTTTCAAAGGAAAATTCAAAAAATGATAATAGATGCCTCATTCCCTGTGTGGTCTTCTATCATTCACACACCGACTGCTCCACCATCAAAGTAGCATTAAAGTGCAGTAATCCTAGGATATAGCGCACCAATATTTAATAACCTCTGGAGAATCATTTTTGAGAGCTCATGGGCCATGCGCAGACTTTTCTTGTTTTTTTTCTTGGTTTTTAGCATGGACTATAATAATATGTTAAAGGCCATGATTCAGTTTGGAGCATAAAACGGCTGTTCTTAAATGGTACCCTTAATGCTCTACATGTATTCCATTCTGTGGGGCATAGTATAGAGCAGGAGAAGTTGGACACTCACAGCTTTAGTTCACTTCGCTCAGCATTGCCTTGACTGACAGAAGAAACAGAGTGTCCATGATGTGATCCTTGCTACCGACTAACATCCTCCATCTCCTATCAATCAAGCAAAGGAGTGCAGCGATGAGCGAGTTGAGCTAAAGAGTAGAGATGGATTTCAAGGGAATCATTACAACCCCACCGTGATAACGGTCTACTGCAACCGCTGCCTATTGGTGGTGTCATGCTTGCATTGGAGGACGCAGTCAAGGTCCTGTTTTATATTACTCTGGCTAGAACTTGGAGTCCCTACCAGATAAGGTATCTATGTTTTGCTGCATGCTGCTGTTTCCCTGCTGTGAGTCTAAGGCGGTACCACTCCCTATTTAATCCTCTTGCAATGACTTCTAGTTTTCTAGTTCCCAGCTATATATTATAGTTACTCTATTATTCTGCTTATTTTCTGCTTGTTTGATTAGTGTTACTGATCTTGGCATCCTCCTGACCGCGTCTCTGTCTTTTGATTTTGTCTTTGACTTTGACCTACTAGATTCCTGGCTTTAAGACGATTACTTCAGTTCTTTCTCTGAAAATCGAATTTCCTGGGAAAATCCAAGAAAAGAGAAGAATCTGAATTTTGCCTGATCCGTTCATCTCCAAATGCGTGGCATCATCTGAGATACTTATGATTAGAGTTGAGCGAATTTTTCAAAATTCGGTTCCGATAACCCTTTTCACCGAATATTGTTTTTGTAATATTCACCGAACACAGCGGAACGTCATTGGAGTCAATGGGAGTAAAAATGAATGAATATGTTCAGAACCGATCATCAAACATAAATTTGGCATGGATAGGGTACCAAATACTCCCTACTAAACAGAATCCCTCAATGTCTGTCTGCTATTTCATCCTTCTTCTCCGCTAGATTTCTAAAACTTAATATGGACAAAACAGAATTAATCATCTTTTCCCCATCTCACGTGACCCCCCCAATGGACCTATCCATTAAAGTAAATGGCTGCCCACTCTCTCCAGTCCCACAAGCTCGCTGCCTCGGGGTTATCCTTGACACTGATCTCTCTTTCAAACCACATATTCAAGCCCTTTCCACTTCCTGCCAACTTAAACTCAAAAATATTTCACGGATCCGTACGTTCTCAACCAAGAATCTGCAAAAACCCTAGTCCATGCCCTCATCATCTCCCGCCTTGACTACTGCAACCTGCTGCTCTGTGGCCTCCCCTCTAACACTCTTGCACCCCTCCAATCTATTCTAAACTCTGCTGCCCGACTAATCCACCTGTCCCCCCGCTATTCCCCAGCCTCTCCCCTCTGTCAATCCTTGCATTGGCTCCCCATTACCCAAAGACTCCAGTTCAAAACCCTAACCATGACATACAAAGCCATCCACAACCTGAGTCTTCCATACATCTGTGACCTCATCTCCCAATACTTACAAGATCTCCTTCTGTACTCCCCTTTTATCTCCTCTTCCCACAATCGCATACAAGACTTTTCCCGCGCATCCCCCCTACTCTGGAACTCTCTACCACAACATATCAGACTCTCGTCTACCATGGAAACCTTCAAAAAGAACCTGAAGACCTACCTCTTCTGTCAAGCCTACAACCTGCAGTAACCATTGATCCACCAAACCGCTGCACGACCAGCTCTACCCTCGCATAATGTATCCTCACCCATCCCTTGTAGATTGTGAGCCCTCGTGGGCAGGGTCCTCTCTCATCCTGTACCAGTCGTGACTTGTATTTATTAAGATTACTGTACTTGTATTTATTATGTATACCCCTCCTCACATGTAAAGCCCCATGGAATAAATGGCGCTATAATAATAAATAATAATAATATAGTGCGAACATGGCAAATTCAGATTTGGTGACCGATTTCTAACATATTCACTCTACTACATATGCTGGTATCAGTAGCTGCTTAATGGAGACATTAGGGCTAAAATTAAGGTAAATCACAAAACTTACTATTTTATAACTTGCCTTGGTGTATTCACTTTTGTTTCGGCTGGGAGAAAGAGTCCAAATTTTACCTTTTTTGATACTGACAAATGTTAGGGAGGTAATATCCAGAATGTTTTGAGGCAACAATTGTCAAATTATCCAATTTCTTTAGTTGGCCCATTGGTGTGTCAAAACTACTCAAAATTGCATACAGAAACTATGATGTTAAACTATATTCTGGGATCTGATTACCAAATATGATGTTTAGTTCTTCCAACAGATTATTTGGAATCATTGGAAGAACTGATGTTTTTCCACCCTGAACCTTCACAAACAAGCATTGACTTTCTCATACGGAATTCCCTGGACCCAGCCCCCCAAGAGTAATCTATTGTAAAAAAAAAAAAGACTGGTGTGTAGTAAGGTTTAAATTGCATTACCAAGGCAACAGGCAGGAATAATAGTCCATGCACAGATCGAAGCAGGCAGAGGTCAGGAAGGGCAGCAGACAAGAAGACATGGTCAAGAACACAAGATGGGTCGATAGTGTATGTAACAAGAAGAACAGGAAGAAACACATTTTGTACATAGAAGAACTAAAGGAACCATATAGCTCAGACACATATAGAAATAAGTAAAAAAAAAAATAAAAACTTGGATATTGGCTGGAATCATGGAAAAATAAAACTTTCTGATATAAGCAATGGCAGTGAAAAAAAAAACAAACTGAGCATTTTTAACCCTCTTTGGGGACAATGCTTGTATACAACGTTGAAGTCATGTCAGTGGGTCTGCAGCCAAAAAAGGGAGCTTATTGGCTTGTGCCATCGACAGCCGAAGATGCTGAGCTCTGTCATTGACTTGAGGAAAAGTCAGCGCTGCAGACAAACAACAGAGGAAGGGGCAGCAGTGGAGTGCTAGAGCTGGATCCAAAGAGGGTATGTAATACCCATGTTTTTTTTTTATAAACCATTATTTTCTGGAAAGGGACAAGTGATTTAAGAAACCACGAGCCATCACATTCACGTGACCCATGGCCAGAAGAAGACACAGGACAACAGGTGTGGTAGATAGTGATGAGCGAGTATACTCGTTGCTTGGGTTTTCCCGTCGATGTTCGGGTGTCCTCCAGGTATTCTGGCATGCTCGGAGATTTAGTTTTTGTTGACGCAGCTGCATGATTTGTGGCTGCTAGACAGACTGAATACATATGGGGATTCCCTAACAAACAACCAATCCCCACATGTATACATGCTGTCTAGCAGCCGCAAATCATGCAGCTGCGTCGACAAAAACTAAATCTCCGAGCAAGCCAAAATTCTTGGAGGACAACCGAGCATGCTCGGGAAAACCCGAGCATTGAGTATACTCACTCATTACTAGTGGTAGACCATAACATCTATCTCAGTATTAGCAGGGGATACATAGGCTACGATCACACGAGTATACAGTCTCTCATCTGAGAGAATCGGGCCAATTATGCTAATGACATACTTATCAGTTTGATCAGAGTTTTATTAGAATGTGATCAAAGTATGATTCGATTCTCATGGATCAGTAGAGAAGGGCAGAAGAAAAATTCTCCATCTTCTCCATTCTCATAGTCAGTGAAAATCGGACGGTGCTTAGATGTTATCTGAGTGCCATTCTGATGCTTTCTATGCACTCATTGACTTGCATGGCCAAGTGCAATCCGAATATTGTATCAAACTTGGCCATGCAGTGATTTTTTTTCCTCTGGACTGGCTCTGTCAAAATAAAAAAACAGACATGTGCATGGCCCGATAGCTTAGCATTGGTCCGATTGTGATCCAATGTTTTGTCGAATCGCGCTTGGATGAAAAATATGTTCTTCTGCACCTGCCCTTAGAACATCCGAGAATTGCTTCCCCCAAGCTTCCGCTCTGCAGAAGCCTACAGGAGTTTTTATGTAAAGTGAATTTAATCTACAGCTGCTGTTGGCAAGTTCTCAAACCGTCAGCAAATGGAAGTGGGGCTCTCCCTAGTAATTCTATAGTGCTGCTAAGTGTTATGCCGCGGCCCTGTATGATGTGCATATAAAGTTGTCGAAAATAGCTGAACTGGCTAAACCAAGGCCATTTTTTATTTCTATGTGACAGGCAAAAATCACAAAGAGTGAAGCATAGGCAGTTCCTGGTGCCAGGCCTAAAAATAGACCCACGTGACTTTCTAAAGCGAGGATGCTTCGGCTTTTATTGCATTTGTGAAATGACTTTTAAATCAAATTACAGATCCAGAGCCTACATTATACTACATTAAGAAGACATACCTATTCTAAGATGGATTAACATATACGCCGTACCCTGCCTGTCTTTACTGCCAGTTTGGCGAGCGCAGTGGTATTGTAAATATATTAGATACCTGGCAGGTTGTATTTTATGACAGACTCCCTAGACGGGGAGAGAAACCATTTGTCACAAGCAACAATATTGTAAACTGCAGAGAGAGCATGGTGCGCAGAAAAAAAACGAAAACCATCGTCTCAGCAAAATTGTAATACAATGGTCCAACGCCGCACCTGTTTCCACTGTGTTGTGCAGGGGTTTTATAACTTTTTGCAAGGTATGAGCGATGCATAAAACATCTATACAAACATCTTTGATCTTCCCAAACCTATAAAGTTTAAAGGAAACTTACAAAGAATAATTGAGGAGTAGGGAATCAAAATTTAAGGGGTAGAACAAAATTCACTTTTTTCTGCACTGTCTAGAAATCGAATGTATCGCTGGGAAAAATTTAGCCTTTTTATGCTTTGAGAACTCCCCCTCGTTAGTCATGGTCTCTGGTACCAGTACCCAATCATGTGGCCACTTGTAGATGAGAAAATGTATAAATGAGCTGATTGGATGGAGCAGTCACACGACAGGGCTGGGGCGGAATTGTGACTAGTATGTTAAATAACCCACAACTGGTTTATTACAATGTGTCAATTTAGATCATAAAGTTGAGCTAATCTGCTCAAAATTAACTTTGGGCATACTTGTTCAACTCACGGGGAAAATCTTTTATCCTTTGTCTTTTACCTTTTTCTTCGTTGCCTATCCATCACACCATCACCAAGACCGCGTCGCGCATCTTTGACGTGCGTAAAGCACCAAGAGACGGCATGCAGCAGGATTCAATGAAGGTATGAGACCCACTCAATGAAGACATAAGGAAGAAGACAGAAAATAGAATAAAGAAGATAGAAGATGGGATGAAAAATACGAGGAAGGCCAAGGAAACGAGAGTATAGGAATTTTTTTTAATCAAGCAAAACGATATTTGGTCATCATCTTGTTGAATTGATTTGGAATTATTTTCCGCAGATGATTCCATGAGAAGTAGAACACATTTCACATCGGTAGATGCTAATGATTATTTGGAATATTCCAGCTCACATTATCAAAAGTGGAAGAAGAGCCACCAGTAAATTTAGGCGTAATTGTACATCCACCACCGATTATGCCTCACAAAGCACACATTCTATTTACCAGATTTAAAGAAAAGGAGTATACCAGAGCAATATATAGGTGAAAATGCCTAATCTCACCCAGATAGAATATCTTTTGGGTTAATTGACTCCCCCTATGCGAGGCCCTTCACTGGCTTCCTATTGTCCAGAGGCTCCAGTTCAAAACCCTAACCATGACATACAATGTCATCCACAACCTGCCTCCTCCATACATCGGTAACATGGTCTCCCGGTACCTACCCGCACGCAACCTTCGATCCTCTCAAGATCTCCTTCTCTACTCCCCCCTTATCTCTTCTTCCCACAACCACATACAAGACTTCTCCTGTGCTTCCCCCTTACTCTGGAACTCTCTACCGCAACACATCACTCTCACCAACAACAGAAACCGTCAAGAAGAACCTGAAGACCCACCTGTTCCGACAAGCCGACAGCCTGCAATGATCCTCAGTCTACTGAACCACTGCACAACCAGCTCTACCCTCTCCTAGTGTATCCTCACCCATCCCCTGTAGACTGTGAGCCCTCGCGGGCAGGGTCTATAATAGGGGCAACAAACTTATTAGAAGAATATTGAGTAAATATTGGAATTTCCTCCAAAAATATCCAATATTAAAGAAAATTTTACGTCAAAAACTTACTATAACATTCCAGAGAGGTATAATGTTAAAGGATTGCGTTGCATCTAGTTGTCTGAGAAATGATAATAACGAAAAGAAGAACAACAGTGAGATAAGTTAACACCCTGAGATCAAAAAACGGAATATTTAAACATGGAAAAAAAATTAGGTTGATGTTGCAAAACCATTGAACGTGAAGCCAGGTTTACTCAAGTAAAAAATTTGAACACCAAATACTATTCTAATCGGATTTGGCAATTTGTGATCTATGTGAATGTGGTTTTATTTTTGTGAGTCGTATCACACAAACATTAAGAGCCAGAATGAACACAACGTCAAGAGGGGGGATTTAAAAACAGACGTTGTCAAAATTTAAAAACACAAGAAAAACTTTAAGTCCATATGAATACTGCCACTAGAACAGGTGCCAATTCAAACCAGAAAGGGAACAACGATGCTAAATCAGAAAGAGTCACATTGGATATATTAATTGCAAAGATCGCTTGGCAGGATTTAAGTCATGGGAAATGGGTGGCGTTCCACTACCTATTATTTTTTTTTTTTTATTGTCTTTTTTTGACCTTCAGGATTACATACACATATCAAAATTTCAATGTATACAACTATATAACCTCAGTTGTATTCAAAAAGTCCAAGTGGGATGCACATAGAAAGAGAAGTGGGAAATTCATGTTCTAAAGCAGGGTGGAGATGATTGGAGCAGAGCTGCTTGAAAGACATGACGTTAAGGAATTGTTGACTAACAACAAGGTACATCGCTACACCAATCCTCTCTGAATAGATATGTATATATATATATATATAGGTATTTTTAATTTAAGTATGAGCAATAGTGTTGAGCGATACCTTCCGACATCGGGAAATATCGGATCAGATTGGATCGGACCGATACCCAAAAAGTATCGGATATCGCCGATTCCAATACCGGAAACCAATGCAAGTCAATGGGACACAAATATCGTAATGAAAATAAACCCTTATTTTCCTTGTAGGTTAATTGTACATGAAGGAAAACAACTAAGAATAATGTAGAATGTATTGGGGGAGGTGGAGGAGACATTAAAGGCATAGAGGTTTAGCCCAATCAAATGGAATAGCAGGAATTAATTTTTTTTAAGACGTTCGGAGTTACAAAGATATTGACTATGCTAAACGGGTTGGCCGGGCTTTTCACATAATCTCAGTGCATATCTGGGCTGCAGAATGCTGACAATAAGTAATCAACCTTACATGGTTAGTCTGCACGGTTTCCAAGATATCATCTCTTGCTTCTAAAATAAACGTCCGGGAGGGTGTGTTCTGGCATTGAAATGAGAACTGGTGGTTTCCTCCTCCCTCACTAGTTTCATTTTCCATAGATCACTGTTCAGCGTGTGTCTGGGGAAGGAGCAGCTGGGTGGTCTGCTCGCAGCCAATCACAGCCATGCCATTAGTTAACATGCCTACATGCCCAACAGGATGTGCCCACACTCTTAGGATTTCTCATTGGCTGAATAAAATCAAACTGGCTCATTGCATTATGGTATTCTAATTTACTGAGATAATGACTTTAGGGTTTTCTTTGGCTGTAAGCCACAATCAACAACATTAACAGAAATAAACACGTGAAATAGATCACTCTGTGTGTATTGACTCTATATATTATATGATTTTCACTTTTTGTACTGAAGAACTGAAATAAATTCACTTTTTGATGATATTCTAATTTAGTGAGAGGCACCTGTATTTGGAACGTCCTCCCTGCCGAGTTGTTTCAAAAACTGTGTGCAAGTGTACCTAGAAGAAGTGATGCTGTTTTGAAGGCAAAAGGCGATCGCCTAAAATATTCATGCGATTTGCATTTCTCTTTTGTTTATTCTCTTCTTTGTTAATTTCGAAAAATAAACTATTAACATTGCTAGTATTGAAAGCTTCTTACTCTGAACCATTTGTTCCTCACCTAATAGTTTTGCTCAGTATTGCACGTTTAGACCAGTTAATTTTATATGCCATAGAAGCAAAAGAAAAGAGCAACACATATTTTTCATTATGGTATACAAGTCAGTTTTACTTAGTTTATACTAATAATTATAACCCTTGGAGCAAAGAATTCTCAGATGCAGCCAACAGGATAGTCTACCCTCTCTCTATAGAACTTCCAGATTTTATTTATACTTTTAAATAGTCTCTTTAACTGGTATATCTTCTGAGAAACACCCCCCCCCCGTCATTCTTATTAATGCACCATCATCGGGGCAAAATGTTCTTAGATGACTAGCGTCGAGGTGAGAGCTTAAGACAAATGTCAATCACAAGCCTAGAAACCAAATATTGTTCGTATAGAAGCCTATATTAAATTGTAACATGTTCATTTACATAGAGTGGAGGATGCATTAAGATCTACTAAAAGGTTTAAAATGTATTCCTGAGAATATTTCCAGCCACATAGTATTTTATAGCCGTTTCATTTCACCATAATTGCCGTAGTTTCCTTAGTTATAGTCCAATTTCCAATCTCACGCTGCAGTATACAGACGCCGCTCTCATATTTACCCTCGCTGTGCATTAAATGTTGCGCTGTATATCAGACTATAAATGCATAAAATTGATACAGTGATAGCATTCAATTACACGCCATTGTCAGAATTAGACTCTCACGACCGCGGCTACCGACCTCATGGCGCGCTGGTTGTTTATGGAAATCATTTTTCTGTTACCCAGGAAGAGGAATGATGTTAATCTTCGATGGCGGAGAAGATTGTAATCTCATCATGGTCAGTAAGTCATCCTATTTTATTAAATATTTTACCATTTTACGGAGTCAAATCCAAATTATCTAGATCTTTCACATCTTCCACATATGTTGGGTGACTCTTATGTCTTTCATTACTGTGCGTGTATGGACTTTTTAAAAAATGATTTCATGATCTACAGGATCATAGATAAATGTACAATTACTGGGGATACCACAATCACTAGAACGTGGATACTGAGCCTTTATCCAAAGAAGTTGAATGAACAGTGACCACTAAGGCACAATGTCACTCCACTGAAAGTCTATGAGACCTACAAAGATAATCTAGGGCAGATCATGGTAATCTAATCGACCATTCTTAATAAAATTGCTGGGTCACTATGATTGAGAGTCTCCTTTAGTCCCACAGAGTTTGTGTGTCCACCACAACATTCCATCACCTCTGGAACCCATGGTAGTTGGGGTTCTCTTTGTGAAATGGATTCATAGAGGTGCGGGTCACAAGGATGTACCGCAATGGCACAACATTCAGGAACTGGATAATGAACTATGTTGGATGGCAAGCAAACAAGTGGAGCACGACATACTAAAAGTCACAGAGCGATGAGTGAAGACAAACAGAGAGTGGGTGAAGGGTTAAATGGCCAGACTGAACGGGGCTGTAGATGAAGGTTATTAAAACTGCAGGTGTTCTATATTTTGCAGCATAATGAGAACAATCTCAAGATACTTGTTCGTAATGCATACAGCTGTAGGGAGGAGGGCCCCGCGGAGTGTCCGAGCCGGAACCAAGGGGACCGCCATCTAGGTTCCTAAGGGAACAGTACCCAGGGAACAAAGGAGGAGAGTGGACTGCTGGGAGTGACAGGACAGCAAGGGGAGAGGCGAGTATAAAAGGGACAGGGAGCGCGCAGGGGAGTCAGTTGGCGGAACGGCAGACACGAAGCAAGAGACTGTGGGAGTTTGAGAGAGCCAGAGTGACAGACGGTGACCAGAGAGGAGACCATCAGCAGAGGAGAGACTTACATTGGCCTGCGGAGAGTAAGCGCCGAACCTACCAACAAGAGACTGTCGCTTCACTCCAATCCGGGGTCTCTTCCTGCCCACAGTCGTCCGCAGCTATTACTGCTGTGCTCCAGCCTGTTGCGCCAGTCCTGGTAACTGCAACACAACCCTGCCTGGAGACTGGAGTCTCATTGAACTCGCTTACAAGCAGAACCCCGCTGTTTCTACAGGGGTTACCTCATCAAAGGACTTCCTCAGGGCCTGTTGTGCCCCATCTCCTCCTGGGCGCTGGGGCACCCAAAGACTACGACAGATCCTCAGCAGCTAGGCCCAGCGGCTGCGATGCCAACACAGCCTCAACAGAGATGCCAAGGGACATCAGGACAGATAAGTGACACTATAGGAAATAAGGACCCGTAGTCGGCCATATCGCGGCCCTATAGCAACTGGCTTTTGCCGGATTAGTCGTGTTCTCTTTTAAAGTGTTTGTTTGTGCAGAGTCCCTGCGAGGACAATAGCTGTTGTTGCTTATCATAGCCCTAGCGGCTTAAATTCATAAAAGTTCTCTAGCCAAAGTTCAACTCAGCCTCGCGTCTCATCACTGCATCCTGCCTACACAGCAGTGTCTGGGTTAACCAGCACATCTTAGGACCATTCGATGAAGATTGCAGAAACCAGAGGCTGCACAGATGACTGCAGCATAATGAGAACAACCTTTAGATGGTGGTAAGTAATGCACACATCAGTTGTTGGGTTAACCATCACATTTGAGGAATAGTAGATGTAGACTGCAAAAACCAAAGGCGTCTGAAGAGAATAATGCAACAATAAAAAAACTGGGTAGTAGCAAACTCCAAACAACAAATGAATATTACATTGACTGAATGCTCAGATATGTGTCTAAGTCATCTTTAAAAGTCTTTAGATGATAATGTCAGTGAGTTATGCTGAGCATGTCGCCCATCTATGAGCTCAACAAAGGGTAGGTAATGGAGAAACAAATGTGTTAATTCATGGTTGTCCTGAAGAACTTTACATATTTCGAAATGCGTTGACAAATAAACCACTTATACTTGGATTGGCTTTCTTTATCATTCCTAAAGGCAGAATTTTCCCATTTTGTTTCTCCATTACCTGAACCTTTATCCTCTTGTGGGTCTACAGAATCCTTATGCCTCACCAGTAGTTGTGTGTACACAACCCAACCGGGTGAGCACCATCATTCTAGTCTTTTAACATTGTTACCCAAATAATACCCTATTTTGCACTTTTTGTCTTTCCAATCTCTATTTTCTTTACAGCAAAGGGTGGCAGACATAGGATAAGAGAACAGAGCCCGACCCTAGAATCGAGATAGGTACACAAAAACATTGCAATCAACCATAGGATAGATGTTATAGGAAAACCCAGCATGAATGTGTATCCGGGACCTGGAAGAATAGTTAGATCAAGAAGCATCTTTAATAGAGAAAATACAGAAGATTTGTAGATAAAATAGATGCAAATCATTATTTTTAGAAACGAAAAGATATTACACAACTGTTATAGAGAGGGTTGATGTAACCCTTCAATTAGAGAGAAGGTATATGTGACCCATCTCTCAGTAAGAAGGTAGGCTTCCCATCTGTTACAGATAATGAAGATGAGATCCATCTCTATAGAAAAGTAAGTAGGACCCAAATCATATGAAGAAAGACCCATATCTTATGTGTCCCATCTGTTATAGAGAATATAAATGTGACCCCTCAGATGTAGAAAAGGTAGATGTGACCCATCTCCTATGTAGAAGGTTAATGTGTCCCGTCTGTTTAAGATAACGAAGATTTCACTCATTTAAGTAGAGAAGGTAAATAACACCCATCTGTACGGACAAGGTAAATATGACAAATCTGCTGTTGGGAAGGTAGATATAATAAACCACTTAGATTTCTCCTACGTGCTGTAGAGAAAGTCATTTTGACTGAATAAGGTGTAAAGTTAATATCTTTATTTTTTAATAAAATAGTGAACGGTAAGGCAGGGCACATCTGTAAGTGACAAGTCTCCTGCAGCATTATTCCACTTAAAAATACTCTCTAGGCTCTATACAGCCATAATTATATCCAGACAAGGACAGATGAGTACATTCACTGACGCGTTTTGGACTTTAAGGTTCACACTCCCAGTGGTGAAGGGATTTTGAGCCAATAAGACTGTTACTCACGTATCCCAGATCCGGACTCTGCTCCCTTCACCTCGGTTTGCTAAACTTTGCTGTGCTCCACATCAGGCTTTGCAAGTGGCCTGGCGTGCTCCTATGTCATTGCCCACCTAGGTCTATACAAGCCTCACTAAGACACACATCTGTGTCTTGGTATTTAGACTCTTAAAGGCCCCGTCACACTAAGCGATCTCGCTAGCGAGATCGCTGATTTTGCAACACATCAGCGATCTCGCCAGCCGGGTTATCGCTGATCGTGCTCGTGCGGCCTGGGCCGTTTTTCGATCGCTGGTCTCCCGCTGCCCAGCACACATCGCTGCGTGTGGCAGCGAGAGACCAGCGATCAGCGTCGATGGACGCTGGTTGCTAATGCAAATGTCAGGTATCCAGGAGTCACGGCTCCTGGATACCCGCTGTTTACCTTTGGAACCGGCGTACACGCTGGTTTCCAAGATAAACGTCGGGTATCCAGGAGTCGCGCTGCTCCTAGATACTCGACGTTTACCTTGGAAACCAGCGTGTACGCCGGTTTCCAAGGTAAACAGCGGGTCGCGCGGCTCCTGGATACCCGATGTGTACATTAGAAACCAGAGTCCAGCGTCGCTGGTCCTGATCGCTGGGGCTGTCTATGTGACAGCTCACCAGCGATCAGTCTAACGATGTCCCGGCGATCCCATCATGTCGGATCGTTGGTGGGATCGCTGGGACATCGTTTAGTGTGTCAGGGCCTTTAGTTATCCTGTGAGCTGTCGGCCTGAGGCCTCCAGTACTTCCAATACCTGCTCCATACATGATTCCCGATGTTTGCCTGCTTCCATTACCTGTTTTCCACTTGCCGTACCTGCCTGTTACACTGATGCTCATGGCTCGAGTGCCCACCCAGATCTAGGGCTTGGAGGATTCATCAGGTGAATGGAAGCAATGACTTGGCCCCAATCTATTCATTGATTACCACTTAGTAACCTTGAAGTTCTTGCTTTGCTGTATAATAACTTGAAGGCATGGTCTTATCAAATTAAGCTCTCAAGTTAATCTAATGTGATAAGGAGCTATGTGCATAGAATCTGTATCTGGAAGCTATTGAGATTTGCCTCTAGCATTAGATCTATTGTTAATCTTTGGAATAATTAAAAGGAAAATTAGATATAATTTCTCTATGTGATTGATTTTGCAAAATGAAAATCTTCGAAAACAACGGTGCTAGTTTCAGGAAGATTGTGAGATTCTTACCAGTATGTTTAAACAGAGAGCAGGAAAATATCTCTGTGATAAGCAAGCCCCCCTGAGAATTTGTTGGTGTGTCGCTACGTCTTACAGTAGAGAGGCATTGGCAGGCGTTCTAAGATATAGCTTTGAAAATTCCGACTTAATAATTATTTCAAAGGTGCAACATAAGTACGTAATTAAATCGGATGAGGCTTCAAATGGTTTTCTTTTCTCCCTTCTGGGGAAGGATAATGAAAAAATTGATATATTTTTGGTACAGTAAATGTATAAGAATTGACTGTTTCTATTGTATGAAATACTTGATAGAGAATGGTTAGCAAATACGATGCAGTTGTGTACTGTAACATTTGGAATACTACATATAAAAGTTTATTTTGGGCTCATAAAATTAAACCTTCTGCAAATGTTATTAAAAGGAGCAAAATGGAGATACTAGGGTTGTTACATATCATGAATGTACTTTCACTATTGTCCCTAAAATGAGAAAAGACAGAAATATTCTGTGAATTCTAAAACTTACCATAGGAATTAGCAAAACAGCTGCCTATTTCTGATCTACGCCTTCTTCTCTGACATCAATTTCTGTTCTGCACCTTTTTTTGTTGAATCTACACTTTATAGACTTCCTGTTCTTCAGCCATTGGCTGAAGTTACGCCTCACACACTTTCTGTTCAACAACTATTGACTAAAGCTAACTTAATATTCTACAGCTGTTGGCTGAAGGTACATCTCAAAGGCATCCTGTTCTACAGCCATTGGCTGAAGCTACATCTCACAGGCTTTATGTTCAACAGCTATTGGTTAAAGCTAACTTCCTGTTCTACAGCTGTTGGCTGAAGGTACAACTCACTGGCCTCCTGTTCTACAGCCATTGGTTGAAGCTATACCTCTCCGTCCTCCTTTTCTGCAGCCATTGGCTGTAGTTACACCTCACATACTTCCTGTTCTACAGCTATTGGTTTAAGTTAACTTCCTGTTCCACAGCTTTTGACTGAAGCTACTCCTCACAGACTTTCTGTTCTAATGCCATTGGCTGAAGCTGCACCTCACATGGAAGGATTTACAGTTATTGGACGAAGTTACATCTCACAGACTTCCTGTTCTACAGGCATTGGCTGAAGTTACATCTCACAGGCTTTTGTATCTACAGCCATTGGTTGAAGCTAGACCTCACATACTTTCTGTTCTACAGCTATTGGCTGAAGCTACACCTCACAGGCTTCCTGTTGTACAGCCAATAGCTGAAGCTAAACCTCATAGACTCTGCAACACTCTTCACAGAGCATACAGGCTCCAAAATAGCTCACTCACAAAGAAAAAAAGATAGCTGTTGCAATAAGTTTCTACCTTGTTCATTCCAAGCCTAAATGACTTGGTGCTGTCCTTAAAAATCACACAAAATTCTAGATGTATTTTTGATAAGGGGTGTATTCATTTTTGTATAAACTATTTTGAGGAAAAGAGAAAAATATGTAATGAAAGTTATATTCGTAACCTTACATTCCTGTTACGGGTTAAAACAATGTTCTATAAAACTCAGCCTTGTCAAAAATTTGGAAGTTGTTCTTGTATTCAGTGAGATATTCATTGAAATTTTACATTTTCAAAGGGGGCACTGTGTATATAATTTTGTTCTTTGCATGGAACACAATATGCCAGCTAGTTTCCACCCACTTGGTCAGAGACAATTGAAAATTTAATATAGAGGATATAATGGGAAAAACTAGTGAAAAATGCAAGATAATCAGGAGTGACATAGACAGAAGAAGGCCCCTGTGCAAAACAATAAATGTGACCCTTGCAGTCCAATAAATCTTCGTACTGTACAATTCTACTGCTTTGGAGTTGTAATTGGCCTTACTCGGCTGCAATATTCTGCTTTTCCAAGAAACGGCCTAACCAGCTTTTTTGAGACCGGCTGCTTCCACTTTTGGATTGCCTCCACTTTGTCTATTTGTGGCTTTATCTTTCCCCTTCCAACGATGTAGCCCAAGTACTTTGCCTCTTCTTTCCCAAGGGCACACTTCTTTGGGTTTATAGTAAACCCTGCCTTCCTCAGTGCATTCAGTACTGCCTGGACCTTCTGCAGATGACTTCCCCATCTGGGCTGAAGATCACGATGTCGTCCATGTAAGCGTCAGTGTGGTTTTTGTGAAGTGCGAGCATACGTTCCATTGTCCTCTAGAAGGTATCTAGGGCTCCTTGTAGTCCGAACAGCATTCAGATATACCGAAACCACCCATGAGGTGTAGAGAAGGCTGTCTTCTACTTGACATTTGGAGACAGGACAATTTCCCAGTACCCTATTATTAGGTCATAGGTGGTGATGTGTCTGGCTGACCTAGCCTTTCAATAAGCTCATCGACCAGGGGCATCGGATATGCGTCGAACCTGGACACCTCATTGAGCTTCCTGTAATCATTATAGAAGAGTCACTCCCTATCCGACTTCAGCATCAGGACAATAGGGCTGGAATAGCCGCTCTTTGACTCTTTGATGACACACAGGCTCAAAATCCTCTTCAATTCCTTGGAAATCTTCTCGCCGTGTGCTTCAGGAATTCAATATTGCCTTTGGTTCACCCTCACATACAGTTCTTTCAGGATTTCATGCTCCACAACCTGCGTACATCCTGGTAATTCCGAAAACAGTTCTAGGTGCTGTTGAAGCAGGTCACGGCACTGTTGTTTTTGGGCCGGCAACATTGTCTCTGCCACTGTGAAATCCTCGACCTTGGTTTCAGAATGGGCCCCTAGACACGTTGCTTCTATTGGATGCCTGTCTTGCCACGGTTTTAGTAAGTTGATGCAGTACACTTGGGACTGCTTTCTTCTCCCTGGTTGGTGGACCTTATAGATGACATCATTCAATTTCTCAACAAACTCATATGTCCCTTGCCACTTGGCCAGGAATTTACTTTCAACGGTGGCGATCAACATGAGCACCCGGTCCCCAGGGCTAAACTGTCTCAGTCTTTCCAACAAATTGGAGACCCTTGCCTGAGCCTCTTGTACTTGGAGGAGACAATCCTTCATAATCGGCATCATACTTGCTATCCTGTAATGCATCAAGGGCCACATGTTCAATAACGCTTTGGTGGAGTGTTACCTCCGCTTCTCAGGTCTCCATTGCAATGTACAGAAGACCCCGCGGGTGCTGTACATATAGGCGCTTGAACGGCGAGAACCCTGTAGAGGCCTATGAGACTTCTCTGATGGAGAACAGTAGGTATGGCAGGAGGCAATCCCAATCTCAGCCATCCTTCTCCACAACCTTCTTTAACATGGATTTCAAGGTCATATTGAACCTCTCCACCAGGCCGTCTGTCTGTGGATGGTACACCAACATCCTAAGTTGGGCAACCTGGAGGGCTTTACACAACTATCTCATCACCTTGGACTTGAACGGTGTCCCTTGGTCTGTAAAGATCTTCTTCAGCAGGCCTGTCTGGGAAAAAATATGCACTAGCTCCCATGCTATACTCCAGGCGGAGGAGTTTCTCAGTGACACCGTCTTTGAGTACTGCGTAGCCTAGTCCATTGCTACCAGGACGTGTTTATGACCCCCTGCGGACTTAACTAAGTGCCCGACCAGGTCCATGGATATGCTGTCAAATGGGACATTGATTATGGGCAATGGAAGTAGGGGACTGCGGAAGTGGGTTACGGGGGCAGATAGCTGACAGGTAGGGTAGGATCAGCAGAAATTAACAATGTACCTGTGATACCCAGGCCAGTCAAACCTCAGAAGGACTCACTCTTGGGTGTTATCTACACCTAAATGCCCCCCAAAACATGAGAATGGGCCATATCTAGCACCCTATGTCTATAGGGTCCCGGGACTAACAGCTGCTCTAATGCTTCTCTTCTCTGTTTAGTGAACAGATATAGCAATTCCTCATTGACTGAAAAGTACCGGAACCTGGTGTCAGCCCCCGGCTCTTGGGCAATCCCATTTATCACAGTCACATTTTCCAGTACATTTTTCATAGTCAATTCATGCATTTGGGCAGTCCCAAAATTCCCACCAAAATCCCCAGTTCACTGCCCTAATAGTAAAGAATCCTTTTCTATGTTCGTGGAAAAACTTCTCTCCTCCAGATGCAGAGAATGCCTCCTTGTGACCGTGACATTCCTTGGTATAAACAGATCCTCGGAGAGATATTTGTATTATCCCCTTATATACTTATGCATGGTTATTAGATCGCCCCTTGTCTTTTTTCTACACTTAATAATCTTAATTTTGCTAATCTCTCTGGGTATTGTAGTTCCCCCATCCACTTTATTAATTTTATTGCCCTCCTAACTCACTCTAGTTCCATTATATCCTTCCTGAGCACCGGTGCCCAAAACTGTACACAGTACTCTAACCAGGGATTTGTATAGAGGCAGTATAATGCTCTCATCATGTGCATCCAAACCTCTTTTAATGCACCCCATGATCCTGTTTGCCTTCATATTCTTTGAAAAAAGGCCAAGAAACCAAAAATTCTGCCGGGGTATGTAAATTTTTGAGGACAACTGTATATATCTTAAGTGGCAAAAAATGCCATGATATTATATTACCATACTACTATATCACAAAAAGAAAGATGGTAAACTTTCAAAAACTTTTCAGCTTTGACTATCATTGTATGTTGTCATATTTAGTCCAGAAAGTAATGTATCTAATAAAAATGGCATTATTTACCTTCCATGTCCTTCAATGCTATTGAGTTACTGTGCATTTGGGGTATGTTCACACGCAGCTTTTTGCTGCATTTTTTTCTGCATAAAAAGCATATCACAGGCAAAAGAAACGAAATGGGAATTGCACACATTTTTTGAACATTTTTAAGCAATTTATTTCTTTGGGATGAGTTCTAAATGTGTTTTTTTTTTTTTGCTGTTAAGCTATTTTCATCTCAAGGAGGAAAACTGCATCAGAAATGTAAAAAGAATTGACATCAGCACTAGTGTTGAGCAATACCTTCCGATATCGGGAAATATCGGATTGGATTGGATCGGACCGATACCCCAAAAATATCGGATATCGCCCATTCCGATACCGGAAACCAATGCAAGTCAATGGGACAGAAATATCGGAATGAAAATAAACCCTTACTTTCTTTGTAGGTTCTACATGAAGAAAAACAACTAAGAATAATGTAGAATGTATTGTGGGAGGTGGAGGAGACATTAAAGGCTTAGAGGTTTAGCCCATTCAAATGGAATAGCAGGAATTAAGTAAGTGATTCTCATGCATTCCTATGGGTGCAGAATTGCAGCAATTCTTTGCGATTCTGCACAAAAGAATGAGCATGCTACGATTTTTTCCGCGATGCGATTCCGCCGCGGAAAAAAGCGCAGCATTAGCACAGCATGTGTGGAATGTCATAGGAATGCATGGCGTGAGTTCTGTACAAGATTTTTAAACGTTTTCGCCGCGCTTTTGCACCGAAAATCGCGGCAAAAACGCTTAAAAATCGCATCGTGGGCACACAGCCTAAAGTATCGGAACTCAGTATCGGAACTCCGATACCGCGAATATCGGCCGATACCCGATATTGTAGTATCGGAGTGCTCAACACTAATCAGCACCACAAGACAAAACAATGCACAGATAAAAACGTACCACTTGGATGAGATTTTACAAATTTAGTTAAATTTGCTGTTACTGTAAAATACTGTGATTTTTTTTCTGCATGAAAAACCACATAGAAAAAATGCATCAGAACACTAGGTGTGAACAAACTCTTTTGTACAATAACTGTGGAAACATTTTTTGTTACTACAGCTAACAAATTAGCAACATTATAAAAAAAAAAAAATATTCTATTGGCCCTTAGTAGGCGTAAGCAAATGAACATACCGTAATTAAAATGACTATGCAGTGAAAGACCCAACAGTAAAAATGCATTGGAAATTCTGATGACCTTTAATTTAAAGTAGTGCTCTGGGAGTAGAAAAAAATAAGTTAGTAAATGAAATGTCATTATAAATAAATTCATAAATATATTTAATAGGCAAATGAAAATCCTTTTATCTGGGGAGGTAAACAGTATAGGATTCTATTGGCCGCTGACTCGTTACACTGATAGAAACCTGTCCTAGATAAGTAACTGTGAACGTGATCAGGTAGATGTGTTCCTAGTAGATATTTTGATGTAATACTGGAGGTATGATAAATTGTTAAGGTAAGTAGAGGCTGCATACACTGCAGTCCATCCTAATTATTTGATCTAATACTGAAGATACTATGGATTGTTATTGTAAGAAGAGACTGCTCACACTGCTATCTATCCTGTCTATGTGATGTAATGCTAGAGATACTTGGGATGCTGAGGTAAGAAGAGGTCACTCACTCTTTTGTCCATCTCGTCTATCTATTCTAATACTGGAGATTTCAGAACTTTCCACCCTGTCTACCCTGTGTATCTTATCAAATACTGCAGATTCCAGAAGTGCTGAGTTCAGAAGAGGCTTCTCACATTGCTGTCCACCCTGTCTTCTGGATAGAACAGAGGTGCTTGGGTAAGAAGAGGCTGCTTACACTGCTGTCCACCCTGTCTTCTGGATAGAACAGAGGTGCTTGGGTAAGAAGAGGCTGCTTACACTGCTGTCCACCCTGTCTGTCTAATACTGGAAATATCAGGAGTTCTGATGTAAGAAGAGACTGCTCACACTGCTACCCACCCTGTCTATTTGATCTAATACTGGAGACACCAGAAGTGTGAGGAAAGAAGAGGCTGATCATATTGCTGTCCACCCTGTGTATCTGATCTAATACTGGAGATACCTGAAGTACTGAGTTCAGAACAGGCTGCTCACACTGCTGTCCACCCTGTCTATCTGATCTAATACTCGAGATGCCAGAATTGCTGAGGTAAGAAGAGGCTGCTCACATTGCTGTCCACCCTGTCTGTTTAATACTGGAGATAGCAGGAGTACTGAGTTCAGAAGAGGCTGCTCACACTGCTGTCCACCCTGTCTTTTGGAGGTACATAAAGTGCTGAGGTAAGAAGAGGCTGCTCACACTCCTGTCCACCCTGTCTGTCTAATACTGGAGATAGCAGGAGTGCTGAATTCAGAAGAGGCTGCTCAAGCTTCTGTCCACCCTTTCCTTTGGAGATACCAGAAGTGTTGTGGTAAGAAGAGGCTGCTAACACTGCTGCCCACCATATTTTTCTGAATGACAGCACATGGTATAGTTATATCCAGATCATCCAACTTTTCGCTGAACATACTTACAGACACCTGTCCTAATATTCTAGGAAAGGTTTCTAACACTATAACAATGTGGCAACCATTTTAATTCTATAGTGACTACCTCTTAAAATAACTGTGATTTGCTAATTGAAAGTATTTAGGAAGGAAATTATTTATCATAACATTTTATATCATTATTTAATTATTCCCCTATCGGTAACTCTTTAAGAATTTTTTGTATCATCCATATTATTTGATGTGGGAGACACATCACATTCTATGGTGATTTGCTCTTTATAAGGCTCATACACAATGAAATGACTGAACTCTCGCTACATAATTATTCCTACAAAGCAATGAAATATTCAGGGTTCCAGGCCTAACCTTTGAATTGGAATTTACGTGTTGTCGCCATTTACCAATTACTGTATTATTGTCTTATAAAAGACTCTGCCATAGATAGAAATGTGTATTAAAATCAGAGAATAATAGTTCACCTATGACTCTCCGTGGAGCAAATGTCGCCTCTTGTAATGTCAATATTACCTTAATGATGATGGACCCGGCGGGGATGTCGGTGGGTTGAACAGACAATAAGGCCACAGAACAAACAGGATTTAGTGATTCTATGTAATAATGCGACTAGGCTGCATAGATGATATAGCAGCACTATAAAATGGCGACATAGATAGATAATAGATAATAGATAGATAATAGATAGATAGAAAGATAGAGATAGATAGATAGATTGTACATAGATAATAGATAGCTAGTTCATAGATAGATAATATATAGATAGATAATAGAGATAGATAATAGATAGATAGATAGTTAGATAATAGTTAATAGATAGATGATAGATAGATAATAGAAAATAGATAGATAATAGATAGATAGATAGATAATGGATAGATAATACATAAATGGATAGATAGATAATAGATAACTCATAGATAGAAAGATAGATAGACAGGTAGATATATAGATAGATAGATAGATAGATAGACAGATAAAAGGATGGATATATAGATACATAGATAGATAATGGATAGATAAATAGATAGATAGATAGAAAATGGATAGATAATAGATAAATAGATAGATAATAGATAAATCATAGATAGAAAGATAGACATATAGATAGATACATAGATACATAGATAGCTAATGGATATATAGATAGACAGATAGATAGATAGATAATAGATATATAGATAGATAGATAGATAGATGATAGATTATATATAGATAATAGATAGCTAGATCATAGACAGATAGATAATAGAGATGATAGATAAATAGATAGATAGAGAGAGATAGATAGTTAATAGATGCATAGATAGATAGAAAGATAGATAGATAGATAGATAGATAGATAATGGAAAATAGATAGATGATAGATAGATAATAGATAGATCATAGACAGATAGATAATAGAGATGATAGATAGATAATAGTTAGATAGATAATAGATAGAAAGATAGATAGATAATAGATAGAAAGTTAGATAATACATAGATAATAGATAGATAGATAGATAATAGATAGATCATAGACAGATAGATAATAGAGATGCTAGATAGATAATAGATAAATAGATAATAGATAGAAAGATAGATAGATAGTTAATAGAAAGATGCATAGATAGATAGATAGAAAGATAGGTAGATAGATAGATAATGGAAAATAGATAGATGCATAGATAGATAGATAATAGATAGAAAGATAGATAATAGATAGATAATATATAGATAATAGATAGATAGATAGATAGATAAATCATAGACAGATAGATAACAGAGATGATAGATAATAAATAGATAGATAATATATAGCTAGAAAGATAGATAGATAAATAGATAATAGATAGATAGATAATAGATAGAAAAATAGATAGATAATAGATAGATAGATAGATATTAGGTAGATAGATATGAGCTCAATCGATGTTTAACAAGATCTCGTTATATAGCTAATTTCTGTAGATACGTAGATCTTGAGCTGTGTTATAGGCATCTCACTATCTTGCTATAGATCAGGAGATCATCATTTTTGGCCTTAAAGTCATGAATATTAAGCAGTTGTAGCCACTGCAGACAGATTTCCTTAATATACATGTAATACCGCAGTTATCCTGTAGTGGCAGTGTACAGATCACAGCGATCGGCTGATCTATTATAGCAGCAGTCCAATTAATGGGTTTATGATGTGACAATCCTTTTAAGACTTGGGAAGGAGAGGATTAGTAATCCTTTCTCACTCAATGTCCTGTTGAGAATCGTCTAATACCTCATCTATTTTTACAGAGCGCAGAACAATCATTAAATTAGGAAAAGAAGTAAAATGGTTTTAGAAAAACAGCTGTATAAAATTCATTAGCATTTTGAACATTTTTTGAACCTGGCGCTATATTTTGCCATATAACATTTTGCCAGATTGATTTATTGGTTTTTTTTTTTAGTATTTTTTATGCAGCTGGAGATATAACAAAAAGATAAAGAATTGTAGTGTTTTCTCTAATTAAAAAAAAGAGAAAAAATATTGTCTCATTTTCCATCTTCCCGAGGGCTGAACAATTAAATGACACTGGGCCTAATCTTGCTATAAGACAATAATGAAAGACGTTCGGTCAGCAGCATGATAGAATGGAATTAGAGAGTTAAGCATCACTTACTCATATTCAAAATGTCATCCTGGTTTAGCGTAAATGTTTGATGCTTAATCCAGATAGATGAGCGCCGCCGACTCCACACGGAAAAAAAACTTCCCTCTTTATATCAGGTTTAAAAGCTTTTAAAACATTCCTGTCACTTGCAATTGTGCTGCCTATCAATCGCGCTCTCCGTCCATTACACTGGAGATGGAAACAAAGACTGCACAAACACGGAAAAAAAACAAATAGCAAAAAAAAAAAAAAAAACACTCAAAAAATATGAAGAACTGAGCTCTGAATAGAAGATTCAAAAAAAGTGGTAAAGTTTCTTTGTTGTACATTTTTTTAAGAAGCACTCCCAACACATTTTTATCCTCTTAATATATTGCACTCAACATAATATATGGCACTGTCTGCTTATTTTGCTCTTCCACGCATTAAACATTTTTTCTCTGTATGAGTCATCATTAGAACTTCAATTCTACAACATTGCAAAGTTCCCGTCTGGAGGGGAGAAGCGAAGTAGTTGAGTCAAGAGTTGAGGAGGAAGGGTAGCTGGTCTGCCAGGGACTTCGCAGTGAGTGATGTAGAATTGCAGTTCTAATGATGACTCATTCACTGAAAAAAAACAGTTCCTGTTTCTAGGTAGAACTTAGAGGGATTCAGCTTGTCTGTCTTTAATCAAGTGATGCTATACACCTAACGGAAAAGAAAGAATTAACTGGATAGAAAGGCAACCTAAGCCTTTCTATCCAGGTCAACCTGCTCTTACCCAAAGATTTCAACAAGGCTCAAGGATTAGGGACCTCCTTTTCGGTGTTCATAATTAGTTATTTTATCAGTTTTTAGATCAGAATTTCAACAAAAAAAATATAAATTTGAATTGGAGAGTTGGAGAGATTCTGTTCCGAAAGCTCAGCAAAAAAACTTAGTGTGAACCCACGCTTTGTGAAGATTAGGAGGTGCCCATCTTGTGTAGTCTACAACAGGAGTCTCCACTGAAAGACTTAAGTTTATCCCCCATTTTTTGGTGGTAATGGGATTTTCTCAATGTATTAATCCCATTTGATAATACATAACTTAGCTATCCATGGAGCTTCATCTAAATGGAGTGGAGGTGATCATGCATAACCTCCACTCCATTCATTGTCCATGGAAATGTCAGAAAAAGCCAAGCCGAGCGATCTATTTAAGACGGGTCTGCAGACTCCGATTCCCAAGGTCTAGAGCTAAATTCCTGGGATTGTTGCAGGTTCCAGCTGTTTGATCACCATTGATCAGCAATTCTTCCCTTATAAAGTGGCAAATGGCATCCCCATCCTACTTACTATCTTTGAATAACCCTTTAAATGCAAGAACAAAAATTTAAAAAAGAGAAAAGGTAAAACAGAGAAAATCAGCATTGAATTGATTGATTTGTTCCATATCGGCACACATTCAGATACCAGTTTTCAGATTACATTATTCTGAAGGCCCAATGCTGACCCCTGAAATATGAGCATTGGCTTTGGTCACAAAATACTACTGACCCTCTGACCCACTCCTTGATATCTGACTCTTGTTTGGCCCCATATACATCATATTACCAGCCGATATTCATATTATTCTGGCATGGAGTTACAGGGAATCTGTCACCTCATTTTCCTCATATAAGCTGCGGCCACCACCATTAGGGGTTTATCTACAGTATTTTATAATGCTGTAGTTAAGCCCCTGATGCAACCTGAAAGAGAAGAAAAACAATTTAGATTATACTCACCTGGGGGCGGTCCGGTCCGATGGGCGTCGCGGGTCTGGGTCCGGCGCCACCCAGCTTCATGCAATGACGTCCTCTTCCTTGTTTCTGTCATGGCTCCTGCTCAGGCGCACTGATTTTCCCTGGTTAGTGCGCAGGCGCTTGGCCTCTCTGACATATCCCGTTGCCTGCGCACTGCAGTACTTTACTCTGCCCTCAACAGGGCAGAGAATTACACCTGCGCAGGAGCCGCGGCAGAAGTAAGAAGGGGGACGTCATTGCATGAAGATGGGAGGAGCCTGACCAGGACCTGCGAAACCCATCAGACCAGACCGCCCCCGGGTGAGTATAATCTAACTTGTTTTTCTTCTCTTTCAGGTTACATCGGGGGCTTATCTACAGCATTACGGAATGCTGTAGATAAGCCCCTAATGGCGGTGGCCGCAGCTTATATGAGAAAAATGAGGTGACAGGTTCCTTTTAATTTGTAACCTGTCGGACTATTAATATTGCTGAGGATTCCGGAACCCTGGGACAAGATAACAGGATATTAATGTATGACTAACTCCTCCTCTCCACCCGCCACACAATAAAAAGCCTGGACCCTCCTCTGCCATATTGACAGGTAACATTCGAGGGATGATATTGCATGGTATATATCTACATCATGTTAGGCAATTTTCCATTTCTGGATGACATGAAGACTAAAGGTGGAATTTTGCTCATGAAAATCCTGTGCTTGCCTCCGGCAGACTTGCACTTTAAATGAACTCAGCTCAAGCAAGTCTCTCACCCAGAAATCCCCTGAAACTCGCTTCAGAATATTCAGAGTCTTGCAAATGTTTTGCACTGATCTAAACTGAATTACAAGACCGAACTTATAGAAAAAAAAAAAACACAAAAAAAGTTCAACTACTCACAATAAACTTTCCAAAAACTTTAAAGTCACCTTGTCTGCTTTGATTGGCTGAGAGCCTGTTGACTTTGATTGGCCGTGATATCACTTTTTTTATATAAGGGATATGTGATTTTTATCATCACATAGAACAGGTTGGTAATAAAATTTAACTGCTTTATTTTAAAGCCCAAATTATTTCTTAACACATTAAAATTTCATAATTCAAAAAAAAAAAAAAAAATGGAAAAAGAAAATTGAAAAATATACATGATGGAAATACATGAGATTGATTCCTACATTTCAGCTGCGTTGCCTTTGTCTATGCTTACCCTTCTTGAATTGTGACATTTTGAAAGAGCAAGGTATTTAAGCAATAATGACTTCCTTCCCATAAAACGCTAAAACTTCAATTATTTATGGCTAGCTGGATTTTTATAACCCCCTCTGTAACAAGCGCCGTGGACTTTTTACAATCTGATGCTTAATGCTTCTTTTTGATTTGCAAAGTGCGCAACATTTCTCATTTTATCATTCGAGTATTTCTTTGTTTATGCCGAACTTGGTTTTTTAACATGTCAGATTGGGCCTACAGTCCTTAAAATGCAAGAGCTTATGAATCCAGAAAAGAGGCCAAGTGGGACACAGTGTAAAAATGACGCCCTGTCTGGGGCGATAAGCAAAAACATATACTAAAAAATTCATTATTATTAACATTTTGTCCTACCCCCAAAAAAATCAAGTGATATCATGTTATCCCATAGGGAATAACTTGCTGACTGCTGGCGGCTTGACCATTGGGACCCCCAGTGATTCCTAGATCAGGGATACTGCAATTCCATCAGGATTGGGCTGGGGGTATGCAGTAGCGTAGCTACTGGGGGCAGAGAGGGGGTCTTTGCCCCAGGCCCAGTCGCATGCAGGGGCCCACTGGGAGACATGACCAGTATCTGAGGTGTCAGGGAGAGAGCAGCACAATGCCAACTCCCCTGTCTGACAGACTGCACAGTGGAAGGTTGCAGAGCCTGTCTGTGCAGTGTACGGTGCTGCTGTCTCACCAGAGGAGCTCCTTCCTGGCCGGTAGCAGCTGCAGTTTCTGCCATGCAGGCTCTGGTTGTCTCAGTCACGCTGGGTCCTAGTGCCCTCTGTGTGCATAAACTGGACACTTCCTGGTCGTGCCTCAGTCGCTGCCTGCAAGCTTCATGGTAAGTGGGGATGGAATTTAATAAATTCATTCAGCTTAGGCATGTCATGGTCACTGTGGGGTGAATGTGAGGGGATGGGGGTATTGTGGGGGCTAGGGCATGGGGAGTGAATGTGAGAGGATGGGGGTATCGAGAGGCAGGGGGACAGGGCACATGGGGTGAATGCGAGGCAATGGGGTATTGTGGGGGCTAGGGCATGGGGAGTGAATGTGAGAGGATGGGGGTATCGTGAGGCAGGGGGACAGGGCACAGGGGGTGAATGCGAGACAATGGGGTATTGTGGGGGCTAGGGCATGGGGAGTGAATGTGAGAGGGTGGGGGTATCGTGAGGCAGGGGGACAGGGCACAGGGGGTGAATGCGAGACAATGGGGTATTGTGGGGGCTAGGGCATGGGGAGTGAATGTGAGAGGATGGGGGTATCGTGAGGCAGGGGGACAGGGCACAGGGGGTGAATGTGAGAGGATGGGGTATTGTGAGGCAGGGGGACAGGGCACAGGGGGTGTATGTAAGAGGATGGCGCATTTTGAGCCAGGGGGACAGGGCACAGAGGGTGAATGTAAGCGGATGGGGTATTGTGAGGCAGGGGGACAGGGTACAGAGGTGAAGATGAGAGGATGGGGGTATTGTGGGGAGGGGGATAGGTCATTGGGGTGAATGTGAGTGTGAGAGGATGGGGGTATTGTGTGCAGGGGGACAGGTCACTGGGGGTGAATGTGAGAGGATGGGGGTATTGTGGGGTCAGGGGCACAGAGCACTGAGGGGTGAATGTGAGGATGGGCTTTTGGGTGTGTGGGAGGGAGAAAGGGGAGAGGTAGGGGGCTTTTTTTTACTTGTGAGCTTGTTAATACTTTAATAATAGATTAATATTTCAGGATCAGTATAATAAGGTATAACAAGGGCACAGACAGACGTCCGTATAACTCATGCAAGGATTGCACCGCAATCCTCGGACTGGCCGGGACCGCTCCTGATATGAGCGTGATGTATTACTATGCAGCTGTCACACTCAGGTGTGGAGAGCTGATGGTCAGTCTGAGGATTACAATGCGATCTTCACACGAGAAATACGCCCATCTGTCTACCTCCTAACAAGTATAACCATACAGTGACCACAAGCTGCATTCTATTTAATAATTTAATAATAAGCAATTTATTATTATTAGAAAGTTATTAAAAGCTCAGGATAATTGTCTGCAGTCATTCTGAGACTACAGACTGCAAAATCATGGCGGGGTGCGCCTGCCGTCATGAGACCCAAAGACCACTGGTGCGATCAGGCGGTCATGCGACCACGTTTGCTATTTGCACGTTTCGACTAGATTAGTTTGACTTCACTCAATAGAAGATAATTGGGAGAAGCCGAAAGAGTCATCACACCACCCCCTGCTCACATCAGCGATGCTGGGGCCTTTACTACTGTACGTAGGGAGACTCAGTTAAATATTAAGTGGGCACTTAAGAAGCATTATTATTTATAGGGGCACCAGTAGGGTAACTACCAGGTGGCAGACGGTGCTGAGGCGGCTTTCAGTCAGTGCCGGGGTGAGGTTACAGCCGCCTTTCTCTATACACAGAGCGGTGACTGAAACTGTGCCAGCACAACCCTTATGACTGGAAGAGCAAGGCTGACGGGAGGAATAAAGTTAATTTCCTCCCTACAGAGGGGCTCTCAGTGCAGGAGCCGCACAGTGTCAGAACGGTATTAACTATTATACTGTGTATTGGACGAGCAGTAGGGACATCATTATATGTATAGGGGAACTCTGAGGGACGTCATACTATATGTATGGGAGCTGCGGGCCAATCATTCTGTATATAAGGGAGCTGTGGGCCTACCATACTGTGTATAGGGGAGCTGTGGGATCATTATAATGTGTATAGGGGAGCTGTGAGCCCACCATACTGTGTATAGGGGAACTGTGGGATCATTATACTGTGTATAGGAGAGCTGTGGGATCATTAGAATGTGTATAGGGGAGCTGTGGGATCATTATACTGTGTATAGGGTAGCTGTGGGATCATTATACTGTGTATAGGGGAGCTGTGGGATCATTATACTGTGTATAGGGGAGCTGTGGGATCATTATACTGTGTATAGGAGAGCTGTGGGATCATTATAATGTGTATAGGGGAGCTGTGAGCCCGCCATACTGTGTATAGGGGAGCTGTGGGATCATTATAATGTGTATAGGGGAGCTGTGAGCCCGCCATACTGTGTATAGGGGAGCTGTGGGATCATTATACTGTGTATAGGAGAGCTGTGGGATCATTATAATGTGTATAGGGGAGCTGTGGGATCATTATACTGTGTATAGGGGAGCTGTGGGATCATTATACTGTGTATAGGGTAGCTGTGGGATCATTATACTGTGTATAGGAGAGCTGTGGGATCATTATACTGTGTATAGGGGAGCTGTGGGATCATTATAATGTGTATAGGGGAGCTGTGGGATCATTATACTGTGTATAGGGTAGCTGTGGGATCATTATACTGTGTATAGGGGAGCTGTGGGATCATTATACTGTGTATAGGGTAGCTGTGGGATCATTATACTGTGTATAGGGGAGCTGTGGGATCATTATACTGTGTATAGGGGAGCTGTGGGATCATTATACTGTGTATAGGAGAGCTGTGGGATCATTATAATGTGTATAGGGGAGCTGTGGGATCATTATACTGTGTATAGGGTAGCTGTGGGATCATTATACTGTGTATAGGGGAGCTGTGGGATCATTATACTGTGTATAGGGGAGCTGTGGGATCATTATACTGTGTATAGGGGAGCTGTGAGCCCGCCATACTGTGTATAGGGGAGCTGTGGGATCATTATACTGTGCATAGGGGAGCTGTGGGATCATTATACTGTGTATAGGGGAGCTGAGAGCCTGCCATACTGTATATAGAGGAATTATACACGGGGGACTCAGGGGACATTATTAAATATTAAGTGGGCATTTAAACATTATTGTTATATGGGCACTCAGTATTGTGACCATCAAAGTTGCACGTGGAGTATTATTACTTTCTAGGGACAAGATGTGGAGGGCACATGCACAGGACATTAATATTTTCTACGAGGCAATTTTAGCATCTAGAGAGCACAAAGGAGGCATTTTTATGATGTAAAGGGCACAGTAGTGGCATTACTATGTGGGGCAGTAAGAGGAGCTCTGTTTTTGTACCACACAGCAGGTGCAGTAATAGGGGCACATACAGCAGCAGCGGCTCAGTATTGTGGTATCGGCAGGATGAGGAGTTTGTGCAAGTTGGGAATACATTTGCACATGAAAACATGAGACGCAATGGGATGAAACTGAAAGGGAGAAGACACAGATTAGATATTAGAAAAAACTTTTTGACAGAGTGATCAATGAGTGGAGCAGGCTGCCACGAGAAGTGGTGAGTTCAGTGGAATTGTTCACACAGAGGCTGGACAGACATCTGTCTGAGATGATTTATGATACAGGAAAGATGTATATCTTTGTACCATGATAGCCGTGTTTGCCAATCGACCGTCCAACATACCTTAAATGGGACAGTTTCCATCCAAAACACATAAAGAACTCTATTATCTATAGCCAAGCCATCAGATACAATCGTATATGTTCCAACCCCATGGATAGAGACAAACACCTTGGTCGCCTCAAAAAGACCTTTTTGAATCAGGGTTACCATCCAAGAACAATTGAAAACCAAATTACAAGAGCCACCAGAATGTCAAGGAATCACCTGCTACATTACAAAGCTAAAGAAGAAAAGAACGGGGTGCCTCTAGTAGTCACCTACAACCCAAATCTGGAAGTGCTAAGGGGAGCTGCACGGAAATTACAACCTTTACTACAAAAAGATGCCCGATTACAATCCATATTTCCAGACCCCCCACTGCTGTGTTTTAGGCAGCTCCCAAATCTAAGAAGCATCATTGTCAGAAGCTCCCTGTCCTCTCCAACAGCTGCAGGAACCTTTCCTTGCAACCAGAAAAAATGTAAAACCTGTCCATTTATAATGACCACGGACAAGATAAAGATCCCCAACTCACATCAGGACTACAAGATCCCAGGTACTTTCACCTGCATTACATCTAATGTGGTGTACTTAATTATTTGTACTAAATGTCCAACTGGGGGTCTGTATGTGGGGGAGACAGGGCAAAAGCTTAGAACAAGGATGAATGCTCATCATCACACAATAAGAGAAAAAAGAATGGATCTACCTGTGGCAAAACATTTTTGTATCCCTGATCACAGCAGCATGGATATGAAATTACTGGTATTGAAAGGTAACTTCACATCTCAGAGAGAGACGTGTTTGGGAGTATAAATTTATGACGACCTTTGACACTCTCAGTGCTGGAATGAATGTGTCGCATGGATTTATGTCTTTTCACATCAATTAAGGAATTTGCTTTCAAGACCTGGTGGGGGCATCACAACACAGAACCAGACCCCAATCAGAGGACTATAAAACATCCGGACTCCTTATCTATGTACTGGTCCAATATTTATGTTTCTCCCTCTCCCATATTGATAGTTCTGCTTCACGTCACTTGTCTCATCTACTGCATTTTTTCTGTGGTCTTTGCATAGGCTTTTATTTTCAATAACAGTGTGGTCATCTCCTGAGTTTCGCCTATACCCATAGTTATAATTATGATAACCTAGCTGGGGCCACAGGCAGACACAGACAGAAAGGGTCCCTGTTCAAGAACAATATAAGATCTCTTTGCTGCCCAAGAGCTCCTAAAAATACAAAATTGCACCTTTTTTGGAGGTAGATATGGGCCCCCTTACCTCTTGCGCCCATGTGTGGCCCTGCAGTTTGCCTCAATGATATGTCCTCCTGTTAGGGGCCCACTTAGATGTTTCGCCCCCCCCCCTGAGCTGAACCCCTAGCTACACTTCTGGGGGTACGCATGCTCGGCCTCTGCTCCATTCATTGTCTATGGGACTGCCAGAAATAGCCAATAAGAGTATTCAGCAGTCCTATAGACAATAAATGAAGTGGAGGATGCACATGGGTACCTCCAATACAATACTGATCAAACCAAAAAGCCTTGTCCTTGGGCTTCCAGATACCTGATCTTAGGATCTCTAGGGGTCCTAATGGTCAGACTCCAAATGATCTGCAAATTGTTTCCTATTTTGCTAGTACATAACCTGATTTGTTTGGTATCATTTAAGCAAGTGATGGTGAATTAATCAAAGGGTCAATTAAAGGGGGTAGCAAACGCTAGACCCCTTTGGTGCTAGAGTAGCGAGCCCATTTTATTTGTACTGTATACATTTGTCACTGTTGCAATATTATTTATACTGATCGTGTTATTTAAATGTTTATGCCTTGTTTATCTTCTGTTTTATGTATTTGTGAGCAGCACCAGGGTCGTAGTTGTGGCCCGCAAAGATAGCTGCTGGAGCGCACTCTGGCCACCCGACACATACACTGTCCTCTTTGCAGCATACCTACTGTAATGCCTTCTACACCATCAGGATCCCCTCTGGTCTGCTGTGGGTTCCCTCCTGCCGGTTCCACACAAAGCGAGACAGAGCCCAGTTTTAAATTATAACAGACAATTTTACTTGAATTCTTTCACAGTATGTCCAGTTCAGTTACAACAACTTCACAGGGAACATCACAGTACACATCCTTGTCTTTTCCTGTGCTTTTCCCTACTTCTAGAATGCTCCCAGGTTGTACCGTTTCGTCCGGTACCGCAGCGTTCCTTCTGTCCAGCTTTACTACCTTCAGGAGATACCCTGTCTGTTTCACCTTAAACATAAGGGCATCTGCCCACATAATAAGCTGCCACATCCTAGTGCTGCCCTGCATTCCACTGTTGCTGTTATTTTCAGCTCCCAAGCCCTGGATGTCTGGGCGCCCAGCTTCAAACATTATGGGGCCCACTGTGTTGCCTGGGCTCTAAGGCCCCACTGGACTGTCTGAGCTCCCTGGGCCTAGTGACTATATTCAGGAAATACTCCTGGCTTACCCAAAGTAGGCTCCTCCTATGTTAACTATTTATTATACTAAACTTCTATTCCTATCCTACTATGCCCCCCATCTAGAAGCCAACCCTATAACTGAATGTTCCCTAACTACACAACATACATACAGTATACACATAGCCGCATAAGGTAAATTACAACACATATATACATATTAGAACCTTAGTTACCCAGAACGTGTTTGGGGCATAGGTCAGTCTCTGTAACACCTTACATATTTATTAATTTTGATACTTCTATGCATACTATTTTATCATTATTTTTGATACCTAAAAGATTGCACAATTGATTAAGAACATTTTTTTACTTATTTATATTTTAATTAACATTTAACTTTTAAAAAAACATGATAAATAATATTTACATACTGAAGTAGTAGTATCGTTCCCCAATAAAAATGTAAAGATCTGATGTGTCAATTATAAGAAATCTAATGTAGAGGCTATATGCAAATCACACTGGCGGTGGCGAGGTGTCAATGCCTTTGTAAAAAAGCAATACATATCCAGACATATCCAGACCTCATCTGGAATACTGTGTCCAGTTTTGGGCACCACATTTTAAAAAAGACATCAACAAACTGGAGCAAGTTCAGAAAAGAGCGACCAGAATGGTGACCGGTCTGCAAACCCTGTCTTATGAGGAAAGGTTGCAGGATTTGGGAATGTTTAGTTTGCAAAAGAGAAGACTGAGAGGAGACTTAATAGCTGTCTACAAATATCTAAAGGGCTGTCACATTGTAGAAGGATCAACTTTATTCTCATTTGCACAAGGAAAGACTAGAAGCAATGGGATGAAACTGAATGGGAGGAGACACAGATTAGATATTAGAAAAAACTTTTTGACAGTTAGAGTGATCAATGAGTGGAACAGGCTGCCACGAGAAGTGGTGAGTTCTCCTTCAATGGAAGTCTTCAAACAGAGGCTGGACAGACATCTGACTGGGATGATTTAGCGAATCCTGCTTTGAGCAGGGGGTTGGACCAGATGGCCCAGGAGGTCCCTTCCAACTCTACGATTCTATGATTCTATGACATGCCCCCAATGCACTTCCTGGCTTTCAAGATAGATTTCTCATGATAATCACAAAAAAGATGCAACAATTGCGATCACACTCTCTGATGCAATCTCTGATGCACCCACTGACTCCAGTGCCTCTGGATGGGGGAAATTATTATTGGAAGGGCCCAGGATAGGGGAAATATGGCAGGAAGGTGCCAGGAAAGGGGACATTGCACCACAAAGGGACACAGAATGTGGGGAATTATACTAGGATTGTCAGGAACACCACACTGCACTTGCTCACTGAGCCAGTGCGCGTGTCCTGAGTATAAAAACAGTGCTCAAAGATACCTGTGGAGCGGGCAGCAGCGGTGACGATGCATGCTTCAGACTATCAGGACCTGAAGCACGTGACTGCTGGGGGCGTGACCTAAGCTCCACAGAGCTAGGAGCTGCAGGGAAACTCCTAGAAAGGTAACTATGGGACAAGTTACCAAGGGTCATAGACAGAGACAGAAACCTGATCAAGCCGAGGTCAAAACACAAGATAGCAGGACAGTACCAAAGGGTTAGAAAGAGCAAATAGTCAGGAAGTAGCAATAGATCAGAAAACCAGAACGGGCAATGGATGGTACAATAAGGACAAACTGTAATGGAGTAACAATAGCCAAGCCAGGAGGTCAGAACCGGAAAAGACAATAGTACCAAAACGAGAGACGGAGTTCAGAGTGAGGGGACAGACCGGGTCATACACGGGAATCAAACAAGCAATGCAGTATCCACGCACACCAGGGGGGTCAGACACACAGCCAGAATAACAGTATAGCTGACAGGGAATCCTAGTCTGGAGTGAGTATAAATACCCCTCCCAGATCCAAAGAGAGGCTGCCAAAAGTTAACCCTGTGAGAACAGGACATTAACCATGCCCTAAGCATGACAAGGATTAGATCCAGGATGGGCAATATTATACCAGGGAAGGCTGCAGGATTATTACTGGAAGATGTCCAGGATAAAAGACACTATACTGGGAAGGGGACATTTTTACTGTAAGGGGCCCAGAGTGGAGGACAATATGCCAGGAAGAGGCTAGAATAGAGGACATTATTACTGAAAGGGGTCCAATATGGATGACATCATACCAGCTAGACGCTCAGAATTGGGGACATTACAACAGGAAAGTGTACAAAATGGATGGGTGTAGGATGGGGACAATTATACCAGGAGTGGCCCAAAGATGAGCAACATTATTACATGTAGGGGGTCAAGATGGGAGATATCATACCAGAAAGGGGCCCAGGATGGAGGATATTATTACTGGAAGGGGCCCAGGATAGGAGTCATTATTACTGGAAGGGGCCCAGGATGAAGAACAATAAATCAGGGCTCGGCACAGGATGGGAGTTATTATACCAGGAAGGGCCATAAGATGTGCGACATTATCACAGGAAGGAGCCCATGATGAAACGTATTGTACCAGGAAAGGGCCCAGGATAGGTTATATTATTACTTGAAGGGGACCAGGATAGGGGACATTAATACTTGAAGGGACCCTGGATGGGGAAAATTGTTACTGAAAGAGGTCAAGGATGGAGGACATTATTACTGGAATGGGTCAAGCATAGAGGACAATATAGTGGGAAGGGCAGCAGAATAGGGGACATTATTATTGGAAGGTGCCTATGATGGGGGTATTATTACAGGAAGTGGCCAGGATGGAGGACATTACACTAGGAAGGGGCTAAGGATGAAGTTAGAGGCCCAAGATGGGGAACATTATAACACAATGGAGTTCAAAATGGATGATATTCCTACTAGAAGGGGCAGGATGGGGATATTATATCAGGAAGGGTCCTAGATGGAGGACATTTTACTAGGAAGAGGCCAAGGATGGGTAACATTTTAACATGAAGTGGCCCAGGAAGGAGAACATAATTATTGGAATGGGCCCAGTATGGGGGGCATTATACTATGAAGGGGCCCAGGACAAAGCCATTGTACCAGGAAGGGGCCCAAGATTGGAAACAGTATTGTCATGATCCCAGTGCAGGTTTTTGAGCTGCACGTCAGGGGTTAATGTCTGGAGCTCAGTGCAGGTTTTGACCTGCACACCTGGTGTTAATGATTGTGGCCTCTTTTTGGTTCTGGGAGAGCTTCTTAAACCCCTGGGAAGCTCCAGTCCCTGTCAGTTATACTTTTTCCTTTGGCCGTGTGTGGTGACCTCTGTGTACCTGTGCCTGTTCGTTGTTATAGCTTGTTTATATGGTTCTGACCCGGTTCTATTCCCCGTTGTGAGTTTGCCTGTTGATTCTGTACTGCGCTTCCCTCTCTGTGTATGACTCATTGCCTTTGATCTGACTACTCTCTGCTCACCCCTCTTGTACCTTGCAGCTATCTCTGTGTATGACTCATTGGCTACGTCCTGACTGTCCTCCCTGTCTATGCCCCTTGGTAACTTTGTCTCGCAGTTACCCTGCTAGGAGTCCTCTTGCAGCTCCTAGCTCTCTGGAGTTTAGGCCACGCCCCTAGCAGTCACGTGCTTCAGGTCCTGCTGCTCTGAAGTACACATCTACTCGGCTGCTGCCTGCTCCACAGGTATCTTTGAGCACAGTTCGCTTTACTCAAGACACACGCACTGGCTCAGTGAGCAAGTTCAGTGTGGTGTTCCTGACAAGTATTACAGGGCTGGATTAAGATGGGGGACATGGGAGTGAACATGTGTGTCTTTATAGGATCTAGAATGCTACATGGGCCCAAAAATCTGACCAACATGCAGGTAAGTGTCCAGGCCACACATCAGAATCTTATTAAACCTCTGGGCACAAAGGATCTCTAGAAATAATTTTTAATACAAGCCATACATTTACTTTGGATCTAATCCTTATAAACAGGGAGGAAATGGTTGAGGAGGTAAAAGTGGCTGGGAACCTAGGAGGTAGCGACCATGCTATTTTAGAATTTTGGATAACTAGAGGTGGAAGACCTGTGAAGACTCAGACGTCAAGGTTAGATTTCAGAAAGGCAGATTTTAAGGGATTCAGAAAGAGAATTGGAGGGATCCAATGGCTGGATATCCTTAAAGACAAAAATGTCCAGGAAGGATGGGAAATCTTGAAAAATGAAATTCTCAAAGCACAGTTGTTAACAATTCCGAAAAGAGGGAAGAATAGGAAGCATTTAAGGAAACCAGGATGGATGAACACAGAACTTAAGCACATGCTAAAAAGGAAGAAAAAAATGTTTATAAAATGGAAAGAGGGAGGCATATCTAAAGAAGAATATAATGCTGTCTGCAGAACCTGCAGGGCACAAATCAGATTAGCTAAAGCTGAAAATGAATTGAGGCTTGCAAGTGATGTCAAAAGCAATAATAAAGGATTTTGGGGATATGTCAAAAGTAAAATAAAAGTCAAAGATGCTATAGGATTTTTACAGGATGAAAATGATGAAATGGTAAGACAGGATGTTGAGAAGGCTGAACTTTTAAATTCCTATTTTGCATCTGTTTTCTCTCAGAAAGGAAATGTAACATCAACTGTTATTCACTGTCCTATTAAGGGAATAGAAGAATCCAGGATATCTATAAACAGAAAGATAGTGAGGAAACACTTAGCTAACCTAAATGAATTCAAGTCTCCAGGTCCAGATGAATTACACCCCAGAGTACTGAAGGAGATAGCAGAAGAAATTTTTGAACCCCTCTCCATAATCTTTGAAAATTCTTGGAGAACAGGAGAAGTGCCAGAAGACTGGAGAAGAGCAAATGTTGTTCCTATCTTCAAAAAGGGGAAGAAGGTGGACCCAGGCAACTATAGGCCGGTGAGTCTGACTTCTATACCAGGAAAGATCTTTGAACAAATTATTAAACAACATGTATGTCAATACCTGGATAAGAATGAAGTGATTAAACAGAGTCAGCATGGGTTTGTAACTAATAAGTAATGTCAGACTAAATTAATTTCCTTCTACGATGGTATCACTGATTGGGTGGATCAAGGAAATGCTGTAGATATAGTATATCTTGACTTCAGCAAAGCATTTGACAAAGTCTCTCATACAATCCTTATTGAAAAAATGACTAAGTATGGAATGGACAAGGCAACTGTTAGGTGGATTCATAACTGGCTTAGTGATCGGACCCAAAGAGTGGTCGTAAATGGCTGCACATCCAGTTGGAAGAATGTCTCAAGTGGGGTACCACAGGGCTCTGTCCTGGGCCCTGTATTGTTCAACATCTTTATCAACGATTTAGATGAAGGAATTGAGGGTAAACTGATTAAATTTGCTGATGACACAAAGCTAGGAGGGATAGCTAATACTAGAGAAGAGAGAGAGAGGATTCAAAAAGATTTAAATAAACTGGAGAAGTGGGCAGCAACTAACAGAATGGTTTTTAACAGGGATAAATGCAAAGTACTACATCTGGGCAATAAAAATGAAAAAAGCATATATAGAATGGGAGGAATAGGGCTAAGTGACAGCACATGTGAAAAAGACTTGGGTATACTAATAGATCACAGACTGAATATGAGTCAACAGTGTGGTGCAGCAGCAGAAAGGCAAATGCGATTCTAGGATGTATTAACAGAAGCATACAGTCTAGATCACGTGAAGTCATTATTTCCCTCTACTCCTCTTTGGTCAGACCTCATCTGGAATATTGTGTCCAGTTTTGGGCACCACATTTTAAAAAAGACATCAACAAACTGGAGCAAGTTCAGAAAAGAGCGACCAGAATGGTGACCGGTCTGCAAACCCTGTCTTATGAGGAAAGGTTGCAGGATTTGGGAATGTTTAGTTTGCAAAAGAGAAGACTGAGAGGAGACTTAATAGCTGTCTACAAATATCTAAAGGGCTGTCACATTGTAGAAGGATCAACTTTATTCTCATTTGCACAAGGAAAGACTAGAAGCAATGGGATGAAACTGAATGGGAGGAGACACAGATTAGATATTAGAAAAAACTTTTTGACAGTTAGAGTGATCAATGAGTGGAACAGGCTGCCACGAGAAGTGGTGAGTTCTCCTTCAATGGAAGTCTTCAAACAGAGGCTGGACAGACATCTGACTGGGATGATTTAGCGAATCCTGCTTTGAGCAGGGGGTTGGACCAGATGGCCCAGGAGGTCCCTTCCAACTCTACGATTGTATGATTCTATGATTCTATGATTCTCTACAGTGGCATGTAAAAATGTAGGCACCGGTGGTCAAAATTACTATTATTGTGAACAGTTAAGCAAGTTGAAGATGACATGGTCTCTAAAAGGTCTAAGGTTAAATATGGAGATTTCTGTGTCCAGATAACTTTGACCAAGGTTTCAGGCCTTAATTAGCCTGCTAGGGTTATGGCTTGCTTCAATATCATCATTACGAAAGGTCAGGTGATGCAAATTTTCCAGCTTTATAAAAACCCAGCCTCCTCTAACCTTGTGCCAAAATCAGCAGCCATGGGTTCTTCTAAGATGCTACATATCGCTGAAAATTAAAATGGTGGAGGCCCACAAAGCAGGAGAAGGCTATAAGAAGATAGGAAAGCATTTTCAAGCTGCAGTTTCCTACAAAGCATCCAATGAAGCAGATATAGTATATAAAAAAATAAAAGTACTTTAGAACACACTAGTGTGGGTTACTTGTCTTGTGGCTGGTGGGTTCTCATTAAGCATAAACCAATCTCTTTGAATTCTTGAGGGCAGATTACTCAAGTTAATCATTAGTTGTACAGTAGATCAAATAAATGTGGTCCAATAAACATTATAAATAGAGGGTTAGGCTAGTTTCACACTAGCGTTTTTTTGTGCTGCGTTTTGGTGCAATGCAACGCATACAAAAAACTCATCATGCGTTTTGTATGCGTTTGCTGCTTTTTTGGGCATGTGTTTTAAACATTTTTTAGCCATTTTTACACTTAAAACGCATGCGTTTTTAAACGCAGACTTGCGCATGTCGATGCGCACATCAGCATTCCCATAGACTGTAATGTGTTTTTTTTGTGCATTCCGTGCGCATTCCGTGCGCATGCGTTTTTTTGAGACAGGTCGGACGGACTAAAAATGCAACAGGTAGCGTCCGGCGCGCCTGGGCGCACACTACAAAGAAACGCATGCGCACGTAAAACGCGTATGAACGCGTGCAAACGCTAGACCATGCGCACCCATTTTAAAGATAGGGGAAAAGGACGCATGTGCATGTATGCGCAAAAACGCAGCGCAAAAAAACACTAGTGTGAAACCAGCCTTAGGTATTAGTTTAAAAATAATTTATTATTGTTGTACTCACTTATATGGCACCATTAATTCCACAGCTCTTTACAGACATTATCGGCACTGTCCACAGTGTATTTAGAGTGTGGGAGGAAGCTGTAGAGCCTGGAGGAAACCCACGCAAACACGGGGACAACATGCAAACTCCTTGCAGATGTTGTCCTTGCTGGGATTTAAACCCAAGACCCCAGCGCTGTAAAGTTACAGTGCTAAACACTGAGCCACCTAACTGCCCATGTGGAACTCACCTGTCCTATCTCGCTCACTCTGGGTTTTCGGTAGGATCATCGTGTCCCATGCAATCAGCCAGAAGATCAAAAATGAGAAGATTGTAGACAAGAAGACCAAAGATCGAAAGTGAGCAGAGGACAAGTGGTGGCAGTGTAAGGGGTCTGCCAAGGCTAAGTGGTGCCCCTTGCCCATGTTATGTCATGTATATTTTGTAATGCTGCTACTGTGTAGTGTAATGTGTAAATGTGTCGGTTGTAGGGAAAGTGCAGTACTCAAGTTAACTCACTAGATGGGGACACATAAGCACATGTAGATTAGGGTAGGGAAACATAGGAGGGGCCAACTATGGGTAAGTCAGTGTGTTTCCCCCATTTTAGTCAGTAGGTCCTGAGAGCCCAGACAGGGCACTTGGCAACGTAATGTTTAAGCCAGGAGCTCAGTCATCCAGGGCCTGCTGGCTGAAGCAAGGAATGCAAGGCTGCTCCAGTATGTGTCAGCCAACTACGTGGGCAGATGCTCTTATGGCTGGGGCGAAATGGACAGGCGAACTCCTGAAGTTACTGAGGCTGACCAAAAGGAATGCTGTGGTGCCGGACAAGTCGGTATGCCCCTCGGACATTCTGGAAGAAGTGAGGGAAAGCACAGGGAGAGAAAAGGATGTACTCTATAATGAACCCTATGTTGCCTAGGTGACTGAACAGGACATATTGAGAATGGAACCAAGTAATATCATTCATTTTAAGTTTGAACTGGACTCTGTCTCTCTTTGTATGAAACCGTCAGGAGGAAGTCCTCAGAAGATCAGGTAGGACCCTGATGGATCCGAAAGTGGAAAGAAAGGTATGCTACAAAGGAGAAACTGTGCATGTGGCAGAAGACCAGGGCGTCATTGAGCAACCATTGTCAGCCATGACTAAGGCCCTGGCTCCCCCTACAGCAGAGAAGTGTAAAATTATATGTATAATTGCTTATTTTTAACACCTCCATGGCCTTTAATAGAATAAAGAAAAATGGCCGCTGGCTGGATTTGAGCAAATGAGAATTTTGGGGTAAATTTGTAACCAATTGGATTAATTGTGAATCAACTCACTCACCTCTAGTGCCCATACAACAAAAGAACAGCTCATAATTAAATACCAGTGGGGAGAATGCTCGTAAATTTGTCCCCTCCGACAGGTATTAACTTGAGGTTAATTCAGCTTTTCTTCCGGCTAATGCAATGTTGAATAAAGACACTCTGACCTGTTCTGATTACCCTTAGATTGTTCTTGAGGGTGGAAAAAGACTAATTTACGGCACAATAAACCTGCCCCACTACACATTCTTTGTAGCTCATGTCCCCTTTGTAAAAGGACACGCTCCCTGGCTCTGGCAGATCTCCAGGCTGTTACATACGGTTGCTTTGCTGACTTCATTATCACTTGTAAAGCCGTTACGCTCCAGTCCAGTCATACCTCTCCGCAGCATTATAGAAATATTTAGAAACTGGCATTTATTGTACAAGCAGAGATATTTTTATCTGCTTTACGGTAAAAAAAAAATTGTGGCACAACTCTTACGTGACCTTTAGGATCCTGTCATTGGCTGATTTTCTTTATATGCTCTTTTTTTCTTTGTGTTGTGTTTTAATGAGCATTTTTGGAAAGAATGTCACTGCAACTTTTTAAACTTTTTCTTTTTAACAAAAAAATTGTGGATCCAGCAATAATGAAAAGCATTACGGTGTGTGCACACAGCATATTTTTCTGGCAGATTCCGACCGGAATCCATCTGAAAAAGTAAAGCAATACCGCCCCATAAAATGAACATATTGCCCAGAAATTACAAAACGACATTGCTGTGTAAATGTGCCATGTTATGTCACTTCTATTAACCAATTTAGGGTTTGGAAACATTGAAGTCACAAGCTCGTTTTTTGAGTTTTTCTCTAGTGTAAGTCATCCACTCTCTATACTTAACAATATAGAGTAGAGTGAAAGCCACCGGCGTAGCCACTTTACATTTTAGTTACCCCACTGGGCAGCCCGCCTGACCTGTGTCTTAGGAATGCGGCGTAGCCACTTCATGAAAATGATTTGACAGGGTTTTTCCAAAGTGGCTTCACCTTGGAAAACTCGACAGTCTAAGTGACACCATGAGAACATGCTCTGAGTCATTTTTTTCATTTTTCAAGTCTTCTGAATTCAGATTTGGTTTGGGTTCAAACTGAATAAAAAAAATGGAAACCTCAACATTTCACACAATTTTTTCGGGATTGTAAAATTATGAATATCAGTTCTTGTTTTTTTTTTGTTTAATTATTTAGATATTTTGTTTGATTTTTTTCTCAAGCCTTTGTAATTTTTATGGTCTTCACAAGACCTTCTTTAATTTTGTCTTGTCTACTCCTCACACAACTATCTCCAACACTTCTCCTATGCTTCCTCCATACTCTGGAACTCACTTGTTTAGATGCTCAGCCTCCCCAAAATCTTTGAAATCGTCAAAAGCAACAAACCCAAAAAATAACCAACAACCTATAATAGCCATTTTGCTACTGCACCGCCATTGGAGATGCAATGTAGCATCTGTAGTTATCAGCGGATTTGGTCAGGCTTGGTGTTGCACACAAGTTCAAAGTTTCATGGTGCACACATGGTGGCTGATAATCATCTTGCAATATGACACTGACCTCAAAGATCGAAGCTGTGGGCCGAGTAGATAGGGAACCTAGGGAGCAAAAGTGCCCCATGAATGGTAATCATAGGGTGCATGAATTCAATGTTAGTGGGATCCCACTTGACTAATAACTTATTTACACTCACATCTCATTATTTTAGGCACACATCCTTTTCTAAATCCTTTTGTCAAGAAATGGGAATTTTTAGTCTGAAGTCCAGACTATGTTACACATGTTTAATTTATTATTTTTTTACATTTTGGTGTTCATTTTTCTACTGTATGTGCATCACAAGGGTTTTCTCAGGATGTGTTTCCCTTACCAGTTCCTTACTGAGTGGAGTAGGGAGGAGTTTTGTCCAACAGGTTCTCCATCCCTTTTTTGATGAGGCCTTGAGAAAGCATGCGTTCATGCGAAACGGCATTGACCGACTGGGTTTTCATCTGCCCGTCTCAGCAATATTATGCTTCAACAAAAGTTCAGCACTTTATTAGGTATTGAGTGCCGCTATTTTTTCTTACCTGGATGGCACCATACTTATCACTATGTGCTGAGAACCACTACGTGATTCCTTTTCCATCTGCCTTGGGCAGTGTTTTAAGATCCATGGATGGGAGTTTCCCTCTCTGTCTTACTAAGTAGCTGTTACTTGGAGCTTGAAGTGCCAGTGACCATTCCTTTTTTTCCCCATCCTTTTTTTGCCCCTTAACTCTCTTCCGTCAGGGGGAAAAGTGAACTGGATTGGCGCTCTATTCCACTACGGTGGCGGTAACCAGGTGGACGCTTGAAACAAGATTGGCTCCAAAAATGCTTTGGGCAGAGGAAGCCACTTATTCACGTCTCTTCCTATGGATTTCTGGTCTGGAGGATTGGGAAAAAGATTATTACAGGCCTTTCTCCTTGACATCTTTCTCTCTCCATGGCACCTTTCACATATTTTCAGCCTGGATGTAGAGCACAAGCTCAACCTTAAATGCTAGAAAAAAAGAGCTGCTTCTACTCTTCCCCATGTACAATGGATGTATTTCTTGTGAGAAGAGTCCTCTTTCTCACTGGACCACTGAAGTCACATTTATTACACTTGTTTTTTTATATGTATGTATCTGTTACATATATGATATAGTATATTAAATATTATATTATGTGCTTCTGCACTATGCTATTCATCAGGAAAAGGCCTGCGAAGACACTGCATTTTTCTTAAAGTGCTTTGTATGAATCCACTCGACATTTTCGCAATTAGTCCTTATTACTTCCATATCAACGCTTTGTCCAACCTTCGAGTTGTACGGAGTTGTGTTAGTGGACTAATAGGCTCCATTAGCCTTGGTTGGGCGCTAAGGCTCTAATCATGTTAGCTTTTTCACTTTCATTTGAAAGCCTTGATGATGTGACACTCCATCATCTGTTTGATAATAGGGTACATCAGAGTTCCACTTAAGTTTCCCAAAGTGACAGAAAATCTAACAGAGGCTCTTAATAGCATTGTGAATGTATAGAAGGGCACTGATTGGGAAACAACACTTTAACGGCAAAACGCCACATGGGAATTCCAACCTAAGAAACCTTTTTAACAGCTCAATACATTTTTAGTCATCTCATAGCTCAAATGAAAGATTTTCTGCCTCCCGTGTGCTTCTTAATATTTTTCTGACACGAGACATAATAATTTGAATTTTCATTAAAAAAAAACATGTTTCATATAATTGTTGATTAGTAGGGATTTTAAAAATTGATATTTACTAGTGATGACCAAGCACTAAAATACTCGAATCGAGCAGATCGGACCTCTCTCTCTTATCGGGCATCAGAGGAGTAGCTAGGGTTTTGGTTCAGGGGGGCAAAACATCTGAGTGGACCCCTAACCAGGCAGCATTGATTACAACTGGGTGATGCACTCTAATAGTGGGGGAAAACCTCAGCGCTGTTACTGAAAATAATCTCTATACAAAGACCAACATGGACATTACCACCATATGGTCAGTGGTAGGTACTAGTCCTACAGAACATATAAGAGATCACAGCAAGGTATAGATGGTGAATTACAGCTGATGTTCCTTCTGATGGCGTTGTTCACGTTTTACATCATTTCCATCTCTCCTAGACCGACATAACAACTCCTCCAGCTAGGACTCGGCTGCAGAGATTACAACAAAGACACATTTCACATCTTATATTTTCAGCATGGTCCCCCATGGGACTATTCCCAACCAGCACAAACTCCTTATCCTGCTGATACCCCAATGCTGAGCCGCTGCGGCCGTATGTGTCCCCATTACTGCACCTGCTGTGTGGTTCTCTGTGCCCTCTAAATTCTAAGAAACTCTCTAGAATATAGTAATGCTGGGTGCAAGAGCCCTAGAAAAGAGTGCCCACATTTTGCCCCCTAGAAAGTAATAATGCCCTGTGTGTGCCCCTTGACAGTCACAGTAACCTGAGTTCCCCTATAACAATAAGTTCCCACTTTACATTTAATAATGTCCTGAGTCTCCCCCCTGTATAGCTCCCCTATATACAATATGATGCTCTCTTATACACAGTATAATGCCCACTCACCGTTTAGTACCACCCACACATTATACTGACCCCTTAGTGGCCCCCAAACTGTTTGATGGCTTCAACACCATATTATTATTATTATTATTATTATTTATTGTTATAGCGCCATTTATTCCATGGCGCTTTACATGTAATGAGGGGTATACATAATAAAAACAAGTACAATAAAGTTAAACAATACAAGTCATAACTGGTACAGGAGGAGAGAGGACCCTGCCCGCGAGGGCTCACAATCTACAAGGGATGGGTGAGAATACAGTAAGCGAGGGTAGAGCTGGTCATGCAGCGGTTTGGTCGATCGGTGGTTACTGCAGGTTATAGGCTTGTCGGAAGAGGTGGGTCTTCAGGCTCTTTTTGAAGGATTCGATGGTAGGTGAGAGTCTGATATGTTGTGGTAGAGAGTTCCAGAGTAGGGGTGATGCGCGAGAGAAATCTTGTATGCGATTGTGGGAAGAGGAGATAAGAGGGGAGTAGAGAGGAGATCTTGTGAGGATCAGAGGTTGCGTGCAGGAAAGTACCGGGAGACGAGGTCACAGATGTATGGAGGAGACAGGTTGTGGATGGCTTTGTATGTCATGGTTAGGGTTTTGTAATGGAGTCTCTGGGCAATTGGGAGCCAGTGAAGGGATTGACAGAGGGGAGAAGCTGGGGAATAGCGGGGGGACAGGTGGATTAGTCGGGCAGCAGAGTTTAGAATAGATTGGAGGGGTGCAAGAGTGTTCAAGGGGAGGCCACAGAGCAGGAGGTTGCAGTTGTCAAGGCGAGAGATGATGAGGGCATGGACTAGGGTTTTTGCAGATTTTTGGTTGAGGAATGAACGGATTCGTGAAATATTTTTGAGTTGAAGTCGGCAGGAAGTGGAAATTGCTTGGATATGTGGTTTGAAGGAGAGATCAGCGTCAAGGATTACCCCGAGGCAGCGAGCTTGTGGGACTGGGGAGAGTGGGCAGCCATTTACTGTAATGGATAGGTTCATTGGGGGGGTCACGTGAGATGGGGGAAAGATGATGAATTCTGTTTTGTCCATGTTAAGTTTCAGAAATCTAGCGGAGAAGAAGAATGAAATAGTGGACAGACATTGAGGGATTCTGGTTAGTAGGGAGGTGATATCTGGTCCAGAAATGTAGATCTGTGTGTCATCAGCATAGAGATGATACTGAAAGACATGAGATTCTATGAGCTGTCCCAGGCCAAAGGTGTAAATAGAGAACAGCAGGGGCCCAAGGACTGAACCTTGTGGGACTCCGACAGATAGGGGGCGAGGTGAGGAGGTGGTGTGTGAGTGGGAGACGCTGAATGTCCGGTCTGTTAGGTATGATGAGATCCAGGATAGGGCCAAGTCTGTGATGCCAAGGGATGAAAGGGTCTGTAATAATAGGGAATGGTCCACTGTGTCAAAGGCAGCCAACAGGTCCAGGAGGAGGAGGACAGAGTAGTATCGCTTGCTCTTGGCGATTAAGAGGTCATTGGTGACCTTAGTAAGGGCAGTTTCAGTGGAGTGGTGTGACCGGAAGCCAGATTGTAAGCAGTCGAAGAGGGAGCAAGAAGAGAGATGGGAGGACAGTTCAAGGTAGACGTGTTGTTCCAGTAGCTTGGAGGCGTAGGGGAGAAGTGATATAGGGCGATAGCTAGATACAGAGGATGGGTCAAGAGAGGGCTTTTTGAGGATAGGTGTGATGGAGGCATGTTTAAAGCTTGAGGGGAAAACACCAGTTGTTAGTGATAGGTTGAAGAGATGGGTTAGGGTTGGAATGAAGACTGTGGTGAGGTTTGGGATGAAGTGGGATGGAATCGGGTCAAGTGCACAGGTGGTGAGATGTGATCTTGAGAGTAGAGTGGAGAGTCGATCTTCAGTTATGGTGAAGTTGGTTTTGGAGGTGGAGGGCTGGGAAGTCGGGAGGAAGGGCTCTGGGGGTTGTTGACTAAAACTGTCTCTGATGTTATCAATCTTCTGCTTGAAAAATGAGGCAAAGTCTTTTGCTGAGATGAGTGGGGAGGGAGGAGGTGCTGGGGGATGGAGGAGAGAATTGAAGGTGTTGAATAACTGTTTAGGGTTGTGAGACAGGGAGGATATGAGAGATGAAAAGTAGGTTTGTTTAGCTGTGGCAAGTGTGGTCTTGAAAGTAGTGAGGGACTGTTTAAATGCGATAAAGTGCTCATTGGAGTGGGATCTTTTCCATCTGCGCTCAGCAGCCCTGGAAGCTCGCCTCAGTTCTTTGGTCAGGCTGGTGTGCCAGGGCTGTCTGTTGATTTTGCGAGCTTTGGTATGTGTAAGTGGGGCAGCAGATTCCAAAGCTACAGCTATTGTAGTGTTATATAGAGCAGCAGCGTCATCCGCATTGTGTAAGGAACTTATATCTGTGAGAGGGAGGAGGAATTCAGAGAATGAGTGTAGGTCAAGGTGTCACCTCTCATCCTCTGCTCTGAGCACCCGCACATCTCCTAATAGCGAGCGCCGAGTAGTGGCATTATCGCTACCCCTGTCAGTGTCTGCATCAGTGATGTCAGATGCTGAGAAGGGGATGATGGGAGAGGGAGCATGATGCATGTATTTGCATCCAGCCGATATAGTTGCATTTACGATGAATGGGGGGCTCCCTGCTTGTATAGTGCCCTCCTCCTGCTCAGAGGCCCCATAGAGGCTGGGTGGCAGTGCAGGGAGATCAATTCTCCCTGCTCTGCCACAGAATGTAACTATATTGGCGTTTATCAGAGCATGGGGCCCATGACCCCCCGGTAGCTACATTACGGACGGGCATACCAGAATACCTGGATGCTCGATCAGCCATCGCACAGGGTCGAGCATGCTCGTTCATCACTAGTATTTATGTGAAAACTTGTATGTGACACCTAAAAGTAATGGCAGCACATGTATATACACATCCAGTGCTGCCTTCTGTAATCTCTTGGCCACATTTAGATGAAATAAGTCTAGCATGATAACATATTAGTAGAGGGTGGTTTGCTCCGTACAGGTGAATTTATGCTCTTTATTTGACTTGAGAAGAACCACCCATGCTTAAAACAAATTCCTGCAATGACTCAAAGATAAATGGAAGATTCATCAGAAAATGCTACAGTGAAAGCCGTCTCATAATATTACTAAGAAGGTTAAACAATGCATTTATTAAAGGGAATCTGTCACCAGGTTTTGCTATGTAATCTGAGTGCACCATAATGTAAATGGAGAGACCCTGGTTCCAGTGATGTGTCACTTACAAGGCTGTTTGCTGTTTCAATAAAATTAGTATTTTATCTTCAGAAGATTATCACTACAGTACTAGATGCCTAGTGCGTCCTAGTCCAACCACACCCCCACCACTTATTAGCAGCTTGCTCTCATTATACAATAATGTTAATCTAGCCTAACTGCTGCACCCAGTAAACTAAGTGACACGTCGCTGAAATCAGGGTCTATGTCTCTATATCATGGTGATGTCAAATTAAAAAAAAATCAGCTGATAGATTCCCTTTAAATTCATTACGAGTTCCCCCCAAAACTTATCCTCACTTTGTTGTCCGGCTCTATATCTATTCTGTCTATTAAAATGTTTCTTACAATTTCTTTATCTCTTCAGAACTATTTAGTGGCTTTATTTTTAACTTATTTTGAAATATGAAAGATACTTTTTTCTTCCCCAGTGATCGTCGGTTGGTTCGGCTCACATTTCCACCCTATTATCGTTAAACTCCAGATATTAAGCAAATACTTAGGGAGTGATATTGAGGCAGACATTCAAACTTCCAGCTTATCATTAATTCATGACTACACACTTCACAATCTGCAATATCATATTTTCTTTCCAGCGCATCCCCAGTGAGAGGTTAGTAGGAATATGGTAACTCTCTAAACTCCCAGAACTCATCTTGGGTTATGGTAAGAAACTAACAATCGCTTAATGCGCTGTGTGGACAATGTAATTGATACAGAGGAACTGTGAAAGATGGATTATAAATGCAGAATGTTTTACAATTAAAAGGAAAATTGTTCTTTTTTTCCATAGTTTCCTTTCCACATAAAAAGTGTTGGTGTTCTGTCCTCACTAAATGAAGCAGAATTCATGTAGCTAAACCGCTATACCGGGGTCCAATAAGGAAACTGTGGTTGAATCTGTGCTTTATTGAACGTGATGGTATATTGATGCGCAGTGAAACTACAAGCAAAACAAATATATACACTAGATCAATACAGGATACATCAGGAATTCATATATACATAATACATTATAAATTAATATCTGCACTAATAGCTAACTAAGGGAAGGACTGATTTACCAGGAATTAACTACAGGAAGCATAAATACATACCAGCGATGCTATCACAAAGGGAGAAGAGAAATGAGATGCTTCCTGAATGCAGGCTAAAGGAAAATGGAGAACTGGAGGGAAATGGAGGCTGAACTAACCATAATCCTTTGCAAAACTTACCAGAATGCACTGCAACGGAGGGAGAAATACAAGCAAAGTGAAAATAAAACTACACAATAGACTGCGGTTATGGCTCTGGTCACTAGATGGAGCCAAAAACACTGAAAACATTAACAAGCAGATAATCAAGGATTATAAGTTAGATGTTGGAGACAGAACAGTTGGGATGAGAACTATACCCTGGAGCCTCCAATAGTCTTTAATAGTAGAAAAGCTTCATCTCAGGGGCCTATGTAATTAGCACTAATAAGCATCATCACTAGAAGAGATGGACAACTGTTTTGGAAATATTTTTCAGTTTTTAATTGAACCACTGGAATTTATTGTAAAAGTCAGACCAAAGAATAGTTTGTACAATTTTGAGAACCATTAGGACAAACTGTGATACGGATGTTTCCATAATATTGCTCGATGTAAATACTTATATTCGCATATATACTTATTATATTCTCAAGCTTTCAAGGCTCAGAAGGCCCATTCAGCTGATGAAGGGGCCTTCTGAGCCTTGAAAGCTTGCAAATATAATTTCACCGGTTAGCCAATAAAGGTCTCACTCCATGAATAATTTTCTCAATTTTTTGGGGACATAAGTATTTACATCTATTTTTCTGGCTAACACGGTACCACAATATTATTTTGTACTGTGCATCACAATTTTGCTCAAATTTGTCTCCAATTTCTCATGAAACCCTCAAAAGGCTAAAATTCACTCTCCATCCATTTGGTGGACACTTATAGACACATATACCATAAACCTATCCAGACATTTTATAAAAAATCATATTTTTTTCACAGCTGGCCAACAAATCCATTTTATCTTGTAATACATCAAGATAAGCGTAAAGTTAAGATAGGACACATCTACACTTTGAGGGCACTTTGGCTGAAACATTATGACCGTGGTGGGGCTCTTATGGGGGGATTTGTTGTGGTCAATGTTATATGGTATTGTGGTTATCATTTTGAACTCCTTTGATATTTGATTTGAAAGCTCATAAACTTACAAAACAATTGTCTAGACTACTGTTGGTCACCAACCCAACATAGCGGGAGGCAGTAGAGGCTCCTTGCAGTTGACTTCTTCAAACGGGTGGTAAACAAATACAGCTAGGATATCATCAAGTGAGGTGTGGAGAGTTTTATACATGCATGACTTTGTACGGTTATTTTAATCTATATTTTCTCCATATGTTTCTGTGTATAGTCAATAAAAAAAATTTCAAAAACATGTCAATACAATTTAAGAAAGTCCTTATGGGGCAAAGAGACCACAAAAATAAGCGTATCAAAGCCCTTAGATATGAACACATATACACAGTGAAGTAAGCAAAGGAGGTCTTCTGTTCTTTATAGCTTGGTAAAAAACTTAGTGTAGAAGAGCACCCATTTTTTATGACAGTTTTACCGTGGTGGTTTAGATATTTTGGAATACCATGGTCATCAGAAAAAGAATCAATGGGATCATGGCGTGAAAATTTTCAAGACTGAAGATTTTTTCCTTTGGGAAGATCTAGCTCACTGGAAAAGTAAAAGGGGAAAAAGGAACAGCAAGACGGATGGAGCTAATCAAAGAATTATCAATACATCATCGAGAAGCCTGAAGTCCCAAAGAGAAGATATGCCAGAGAAACATTCTTCAAATGTTCAGCAGAATTCTCAATGAAATAGAACACCTTGGTCAGCATGATGGTAGCACTGTGGCTGCAACACATAGGATTGTTGTTCCTCAAGTTCAGCCCTGCGGCTGCAACATGCTGCACTGTATTTTAATACGTAGAAAATAAACCAGAAGTTGTAAAGGGAATCTTTCACCCCATTTTTCGAGTATCAGCTGCGGCCACCGCCATCAGGGGCTTATCTACAGCATTCTGTAATGCTGTAGATAAGCCCCCAATGTAACCTGAAAGATAGGAAAAACAAGTTATGTAATACTCACCCTGGCGTCCGGTCTTGGTCTGATTGGTGTTGTGGTCCGGTGCCTCCCATCTTGTAGCGGTGACGTCCTCTTCTTTGCTTACCATCGCAGTTACCTGTTGAGGGCAGAAAAAAGTACTGCAGTGCCTGCGCAGGCGCACTCTGCTCTGCCCTTGCCACGACGGGAAGCAATGAAGAGGACGTCACCGTTAGAAGATGGGAGGTGCCAGACCGTGACACCCATTGGATCAAAACCGGACCCGGACCACCCCCCGGTGAGTATAATATAACTCATTTTTCTTATCTTTCAGGTTACATCGGGGGCTTATCTACAGCATTACAGAATGGTGTAGATAAGCCCCTGATGCCGTTGGCCGCAGCTGATACTCGAAAAATGGGGTGACAGATTCCCTTTAAATACATTCTACTGCCCATAGTCACTAGATTAATACACTGTTTTTTGCAAAAAGGAACATTGGCCACATCATTTTGCCATGAATTGTCTTACTGAGCAATCAATTTGAAGGAAACTTCATGCCGTACATACACAAAAGCATAACCGAAGGTAAATTTACTTTTACAATATAATCCAGTATAACAAATCGTATTACTGTATTTTTTAATTTTTAGAGGGCTAAATACAAAATATATATAAATATATAATATAACATGAGATTCAATTCAATACAAATGATAGAAGCATCCCAAATCTGAAGCACAAGGGTTAAATCACAATTTCTGTCCTGTGTGCCATTCGGCAGTAGGCATTAATGTTAATATTAAAGAAAACTTGAAAAGTCTACCATTGAGTCAGACATAAAGGACACGGTTCAGTTTAGGTGACTCCGCCACTTGTGAAGTTCGAGCTGCAGACATTTATAGTAACAAGCTTGAATTCGGCCGTGTCCTTGCTCAGAAATGTCCGGAATAAAAGAATGCAGCGTCAGACCGTGACAAATGATCACGGTGGATTTTACTTTTTGTCCAGTGTTACACAGGATGCAGTGCTGTCCTAGCGCAAACTGCGACATTTCTGGTCTAGTACGACCCAAAAAAAAAAGATTTACGAAAAGTACATGCTACCTAATCACTACGGAGTATGTAATCCGTCAAGCGCAGAGACATGAAAGGCACAATTCATCATTTGTTGGGGGTTTTAAGTCATCGGTGTTTTTTGCTAAAATTTTTTTGCACCAAATTCATCAAAACGGCGCATAACGAAATTCATAAATTTTACTCGCCGCCCAAATTTGCCCCTTTTTTTATGCCGTTAACCTTTTTCACAACTGTTTAGTTTTTTTTTGCAAATAACGCAAACCAGTCAAACTTCTGCAAGGAGTTTGTATGTTCTCCCCGTGTTTGCGTGGGTTTCCTTCGGGTTCTCCGGTTTCCTCCCACATTCCAAAGACATACTGATAGGGAATTTAGATTGTGAGCCCCATCGGGGACAGTGATGATAATGTCTGTATAGCGATGTTGAATTAATGGTGCTACATAAATGAGTAAAATAAATAAAAATAATAATTGGTGAATAAAAAATTGCTCCAGAAAGTGACTGGAGTAAAGTTACGCCAAATATAAAAGAGGCATCATTTTGTGAATTTGTGTAAAACTACTCGAATAGCCACATTGATTAACCCCTTAACCCCGGAGCTTTTTTCGGTTTTGCCTTTTCGTTTTTCGCTTCCCTCCTTCCCAGACCCATAACTTTTTTACATTTCCGTAAATATGGCCGTGTGAGGGCTTATTTTTTGCACGATGAGTTGAACTTTTGAACGACGCCATTGGTTTTACCATGTCGTGTACTAGAAAATGGGAGAAAAATTCCAAGTGCTGTGAAATTACAAAAAAGGTGCAATCCCACACTTGTTTTTTGTTTGGCTTTTTTACTAGGTTCATTAAATGCTAAAATTGACCTGCCATCTTGATTCTCCAGGTCATTATGAGTTCATAGACACCAAATATGTCTAGGTTCTTTTTTATCTAAGTGGTGAAAAAAATTCCAACTTTCCAATACCATTTTGGTGCAGATACGATCTTTTGATCGCCCATTGTTGCATTTTAATGCAATGTTGCAGCGACCAAAATAAGTTATTCTGGCGTTTTTACTTTTTTTCTCACTGCACCGTTCAGAGATCAGGTTAATCCTCTGAAGGTGGCAATACTGAATATTTGTATGCTTGATTTTATTTTTATTGTAATATTTTGAATGGGGCGAAAGGAGGATGATTAGAACTTTTGTATATTTTTTATTTTGTTATATCTTTAAACATATTTTTTTTTTTACTTTTGGCATGCTTCAATAGTCTCCATAGGAGACTAGAAGCTGCCACAAACCGATCGGCTCTGCTACATAGAGGCGATGGGGAGATTCTCTCTGTGTAGCAAAATTGCTAACTTGCTATGCAAATTGCCTCTTCAGAGAAAAAGAGGACTTGAACTCTATAGCGCCCCCTGATGGTAGTAGCGATCCTACAAGTCACAATCAACCCTTTGACTTAGGATAAAAGCCAAATCAGAATCTCAATTTGCAGACACGGTGTTTCGAGCTATTGGCTCTCGTCAGTGCAAAGTATGAGAAGTGATTTGGCTAGGTGAGAGGCTCTGGACTTAGGTCTAAGGGGTAAGGTTTCTCCTTGTGGAGAGTGACATGCCAGCTTTTATCCTAAGTCATATTACAAGACTCATTAAAGGGTTGATTGTGACTTGTAGGATCGCTACTACCAACAGGTGGCGCTATAGAGTTCAAGTCCTCTTTTTCTCTGAATAGGCAATTTGCATATTATTTTCCCAGAGGAGCATTGCATGGCGAATAAGCCTCCTTACTTTCACTTGCTATGAGCGTCGACCACTGGGTAGCACTCACAGCAATCTGGCACCGCAGGCAACACCGTTGAGGAATCAACTCCTCCCACCTGCCTGGGCTCGTCTGACTGAACCAAGTCCTCCTCCCTAGGAAGGACTACAAAGGGCATATTCGCCAAAGCAGCAAAAAAACTTGTCCACCAACCGTAGAGATGATGAATTGGCTGGCAGGGAGAAGGACCAGAATTGGGGATCACCTTTAAGGAGGGATATTATGAATCCCACTCCCTGTTCCTCTCTCCCTAATGAACAAGGGCAGAGCCTGAAGTGTAGCTTGCAGGCCTCCTGAAAAACAAAAAAAATATCTCTCCCTCCAGAAAACCTGTCTGGGAGAGATAACTTGGGTTCTGATTGAGCCTGCACCTGAGCTGAGGCCCTGAACCCCACCAACTGCTGCAGCTGCTGCTCCACCACACCACACAGCACCCCACGCTCCTCAGCGAGGGTCTGCAGCAATTGGACAAAGGTTTGCATTTGGGCCATGGCTCACCAGAAAAAAAAGGGCGGTTGGTAATAATGCAACACGACGATCGTTCGGTCACAAAACCAACAAAGACAAACAAGGGGACACCAGGGACACGATTACAACAGTGGGCCCTGCAATAGGGAACAGGGAAATGGACACCTCCTGCACTCTCCTAAGGAAGTGCCCTGAACTCTCCTGACGTTCCCTATACAGGTTCTTTCAACCTGTCGCCGAACAGGATATCTTGGTCCCTCACTTGTCTTGCACCTATCCCTTACTAGGGAACTGGCAATTGCGGACATTGGTCCCACCGCTGTATTAATAAAACACCAAGGAAAATATCAGACACTTTTCAGATTTTGAATTTCCACAACTTAAAATAACGAATAAATTTTGTTCAACTTCACAATTGTGTTCCACTTGTTGATTCTTCACCAAAAATTTACATTTGGTATCTTTATGTTTGAAGCATGATATGTGGGAAAAGGTTGAAAAGTTCCAGGGGCCGAATACTTTTGCAAGGCACTGTATGCTTCCTGGTCACCTCCCTCCACGCAACCAGGGGGACGTGGCTTCTTGGGTAGTGATGAGCATTCTGATACTGCAAATATCGGGTATCGGCCGATATTCGCGGTATCGGAATTCTGATACTGAGTTCCGATACTTTTTGCATATCGAATACCGGAATCAGAAGTTCCCATAATGCAATGTGCCAGTTTGATTTCATTCAGCCAATGAGGAATCCTAAGAAGTGTGGGCACATCCTGTTAGGCATGTTAACTAATGGCATGGCTGTGATTGGCTGCGAGCAGACCGCCCAGCTGCTCCTCCCCCAGACACACGCTGAACAGTGATCTTTGGAAAGTGAAACTAGTGAGGGAGGAGGAAACAACCAGCTCTCATTTCAATGCCAGAACCCCCCCCCCCCTGAATTTTTTCAGAGAAGCCAGAGATGATATCTTGGAAACCATGCAGACTAGCCACGGAAGGTAAATTACTTATTGTCAGCATTCTGCAGCCTAGATATGCACTGAGATTATGTGGAAAGCCCGGACAACCTGTTCTGTTACGTATTTCCGCCAAGTTGGATCGCCTGCCAGGGCTGGTGGGGTACTCGGTACCGGGCCCGTTGATTTCAATGGGAGATGTCACGGTAGCTGTGACCCGGTCCGTGGCCCTGGGCGTCCATTGTAAAAGGTAAATGTTGAACGTGTGGATGATGATTAAAGTTTATGAGTCAATGATTCGTGATGCCACCTGTGATGTTCGGCAATGAAGATGTTAAGCCGACGCTGCAGACAGATCCTCTGGGACAGATGGTGTGGTGCAGCTTTGATGTTGTGGCCCTCCACAGGCAGAGCTGTAGTCCCAGGGCAGTGTAGATGGAGAGGTAGCGAAGAGAGGTAGATGGTGCAGTGCCAGGCACAGAGATGTCTCAGTGCTGAGTGTGTTGGCGCAGGAATAACTGGAGGACACCAGGGCATGTAGTTCCAAAGCTTTACTCACAGTCTGTTGTGCATACAGGTGCCTGCCTCCGTGCCGTGTCCTCCGGGTCAGGAGCTCAGCCAACCTCCAAGCTAGATGAAGCACTCCGTTCCAACTCTCCGCCAACATGTGCTTTTTCTGAACGTCTCCCTCTATTGCTACACAACCCCTTTAACATAGTCAATGTCTTTGTAACTCCGAGCGTCTTAAAAAAAAAATTAATTCCTGCTATTCCTTTTGATTGGGCTAAACCTCTATGCCTTTAATGTCTCCTCCACCTCCCCCAATACATTCTACATTATTCTTAGTTGTTTTCCTTCATGTAGAATTAACCTACAAGGAAAGTAAGGGTTTATTTTCATTCCGATATTTGTGTCCCATTGACTTGCATTGGTTTCCGGTATCAGAATCGGTGATATCCGATATTTTCGGGGTATCGGTCCGATCCAATCCGGAAGGTATTGCTCAACACTATTCTTGGGTGGTACAGAAGTTTTGGCGCGAGCCGGGCAGACCCTGAAAAAATGGCCAGTCTGCCCACAGTAAAAATATGCCCCCAAACCACGACGAACCGCAGGCAACACCGTTGGGGAACCAACTCCTCCCACTTGCCTGGGCTCGTCTGACTGCACCTGCGAGTCCCCCTCCCTAGGAAGGACTACAAGGGGCATATTCGCCAAAGCAGCAAAAAACTCGTCCACTGACTGTAGAGATGGTGAATTGGCTGGCAAGGAGAAGGACAAGAATTGGGGATCACCTTTAAGGAGGGATATGACGAATCCCACCCCCTGTTCCTCACTCCCTAATGAACGAGGGCAGAGCCTGAAGTGTAGCTTGCAGGCCTCCTGAAAAACGAAAAAATTATCTCTCCCTCCGGAAAACCTGTCTGGGAGAGATAACTTGGATTCTGATTGAGCCTGCACCTGAGCTGAGGCCCTGAACCCCACCAACTGCTGCAGCTGCTGCTACACCACGCAGCACCCCAAGCTCCTCAGAGAGGGTCTGCAGCAATTGGACAAAGGTTTGCATTTGGGCCATGGCTCACCAGAAAAAAATGGGCGGTTGGTAATAATGTCATAATGTGATGCGACACGACGATCGTTCGGTCACAAAAACAACAAAGACAAACAAGGGGACACCAGGGACACTATTACAACAGTGGGCCCTGCAATAGGGAACAGGGAAATGGACACCTCTGCACTCTCCTAAGGAAGTGCCCTGAACTCTCCTGATGTTCCCTATACTGGTTCTTTCAACCTGTCGCTGAACAGGATACCTTGGTCCCTCACTTGTCCTGCACCTATCCCTTACTAGGGAACTGGCAAGTGCGGACACTGGTCCCACCGATGTACTAATAAAACACAAAGCAAAATAACAGACAGGGAAAAACAAACAATCACTTAGCTTGCTCTGCTGTCATGCACCGGACCGCAGAGTAAGGCACCCGGACACAGCTTCCAGCAGAATAACCACTGCTCCAGATAAGCTGCAAAAACCACTGCTCAAGATAGCTCCTCTCTTCAGATCGGTTGGCTTCCAAAGGACCTGTATTACCAACCGTCAGCTGGTGTACCAGGTGATCTTATATAGGAAGGAGGGAGTGGTCACCACCAGCAATAACAGACTCACAAAACATGTAGTAACACCAGCGGCCACCAGGGGCAAAAACTGATATTAACCCCTGATGGCCTGAAAGGAAAAAAGTTTATATATGAAAAGTCCACACTGACTCAGATCCAAAAATGGATTGTGACAGTTCTGCTGCATTCATACATAAATTTGCCAAATAAACTCACACCTCTGCTGCATACACACACTACTCTGCTATATAATCACACAGTTCTGCAGCACACACACAACTCTACTACATAAACACACACCTCTATTGCATACACACACTACTCTGCTACATAAATACACACCTCTGCTGCATACACACACTACTCTGCTATATAAACACACAGTTCTGCTGCATACACACAACTCTGCTACATAAACACACAGATCTGCTACATAAACACCCACACTGTACATTACCATTATTTAGGCTATGTGCCCACATTGTGTTTTTTAAGCGTTTTTTTCCGTGATTTTCAGTGCGAAAACGCTTAAAAACTCATACTGAGCGCACCCCATGCATTCCTATGGCATTCTGCACATGCTGTGCTAATGATGTGTTTTTTTCCGTGGCGGAATCTCATCGCGGAAAAAAACGCAGCATGCTCATTCTTTTTGCGGAATCGCCGCGATTCCGCACCCATAGGAATGCATGAGATCCGCTTACTTCCCGCATGTGGCTATGCCCACCATGCACAAAGTGGGCAGCTCATGTGCGGATGGTACCCACGGCCTGGAGGAGAGGAAACTGTCCTCCAGGCCCTGAGTACCATATCCCTGTAAAAAAAAGAATTTAAAAAAAAAAATCGGTTAAATTCACCTTCCGGCGTCCCGCGCAGCCTTCCCGGGCCTCAGCGATGCTCGCTTTCCCAGTAATGCCTTGCGAGTCCTTTGATGATGTCACAGTCCCGCGATACTGTAACGGTCCCTATTCCTCGCGAGACCGCTACAGTAACGCGAGACCTCATGTCATTAATGGTCTCACAAGGCATTATTGGGAATGGGAGCATCGCTGAGGCCCGAGAAGGCTGCGCGGGACGCCGGAAGGTGAGAATATCACGATTTTTTATTTTTTTAGTATTTTTAACATTCTATCTTTTACTATTGATGCCACATAGGTGGCCTCAATAGTAAAAAGTTGGCGACACTTGTCAAACACTATGTTTGACGAGTGTGACCAACCCGTAAATCACATTCCAAGCGATGCTTCAAATCCCTTGGAAAGTGCTTAAATTCCGCACATGAAAATCACGGGAAAAACGCGATAATAACAGAGAAAAAAATCACGCAAAAATTGCGTTTTCTGGGAAGGAGTCCGGTTTCAGGTGTCAGGTTTTAAACGCTATGTGGGCACATAGCCTTAAAGTTCCACCCAGCCATGTGACTGATCACATGATCTGAAACGTCCTTCTGCTACTTAGTACATGTATGCTATGGACAGTTGCTAGTGGCTTTCTCTCTTGCCTTGCCAGATAAGATTGATGTGTGGGGCAGGTGAACAGGGAGAATTTTTCTCAGGGATCAGAATTTATGCTGTGCCAATGCTCTCCTCAATCAGAGGAAGCTGTCTCCAGATTGTAACGCTCGCACACTTTTTAGCAATGCTTTTTTCTTGCTAAAAAGTGTGTTTTTAGTACAAAAAATACAATAATTAAAAAAATATATTTTTTACTATATCTATTATTACTGAGAACACAGCTCCGAAGAGGTTAAATTGCTATTGTGAATCATTCTGACTTTTGAATTAAATTTAGATGAATGAATTTAGAGTTAATGGGTAGAAGGGCCTAATGATGAAACCAGCTCTTGAGCGGTGCTCAGCTTATAAGTTCCATTACTTAGGTACTCCTACAGGAAATAATGCAGTTTGTGAACATTTACCAAGCATTACTCCACCCGCCGGGCCCTCCTGGTACATTCATTACAGCTTTATTGACATATCTTATGATAAAATTAAATTGTGCCATTATCTATCTGCTGAGCTTGTGGAATCCGGAATTATCTTGCTCCTAAGAGTACGGCGCTGTTCCTTAGGCCTCATTCAAATGTCAGTTTTCGCATAAGTTACGTTTTTTACCCACTACAGTCTATGGGGCTAGTCACTTTTTCATATTTTTTCTTGTACCAAATGATCTGTAAAAAACAACAGAAACATGTTCATGTTTTACCCGAGTCCCAAATCAAAGTCACCCATGCAAGTTATCCATGCAGGTCTAGGGCAAATTTCCTAAGATACGTTTTTGGTGAGTTTTTCACACTGGTCATTTTCGAAAAAATGCAACTAACCTATCATCAAAATCTGCAACATCAAAAACTCACAAAAAGTTCATCGTGGGAACATTATCTAAGGGTCATCTTCCCATTCATTTCCCTAAAACATCGGATCCTCTCAGTGGAGGTCTTTTATAAGAGAATTTTCCTGATTGACCGAATCATCATGGATAGGAACAGGGACAAGATGGTGGAGAAGATATTACACCTCACTCTCGAGATCCTTTTTTGGCTTACAGGAGAGGTGAAAGAATCTGATGACGTCACATTACATCATTCTTATCTATGTAAATAACAGATGGACAGAACTGGAGAGGTGAGGACTCTGGAAATGTCTGTAGTGAGGTTTATTAATGTGTCTCTCCATAACCAGGATTACACAGTAGTGAAGAAGACCTCTAGTGAGCGCTGTCAGGCCCCTGTGTCTGAGGGATGGGGAAGACCCCAAAGCCCAATCACTGGGCCTCCACCTCACCCCCTGATACATGAGGACATCAATGACCAGAAAATCCTAGAACTCACCTACAAGATGATTGTGCTGCTGACTGGAGAGGTGACACTTCTGAGAATGCTGGACATTATGCAGAAACGCTACAAAGGGATGACGGTATTATTGTGTCAGGTTCCTATAAGGTGTCAGGATGTCACCATCTATTTCTCCATAGCGGAATGGGAGTATTTAGAAAGACACAAAGATCTGTAGAAAGACATCATGATGGAGGTTCCCCAGCCCCTCACATCACTAGATAACAAGGCTATAAACACACGGCCTATAATTATCTGTATACTATCCCACCAAGGACAACATCTGCAAGTAGTTTGTATGTTCTCCCCGTGTTTGTGTGGGTTTCCTCCAGGTACTCCGGTTTCCTCCCACACTCCAAAGACATACTGATAGGGAATTTAGATTGTGAGCCCCATCGGGGACAGTGATGATAATGTGTGCAAACTGTAAAGCGCTGCGGAATATGTTAGCGCTATATAAAAATAAAGATTATTATTATTATTATTATTAAGGGTCCACATGTGAGCAGGTTGCGGGATGCAGTGACGCACGAGAGGCAGAATATGGGTTAACAATTTAATTTAACAATGGAATACTCCAAGCATAGAGGCAAACAGTTAAATGAGGAAATAAACAGTTAAGGCTAGTTTCACACTAGCTTTAGGAGGCGCAGCGCACGGCCGCCGTGCAGCTCCGCCCCCTGCTTTTCCCCCTCCAGTCAGCTCCTCCTATGGGCGCATGACGCTGCATGCGACCTGTGCACCCTATCGTTAGCATTGGGTACGCAGGCCCTGCGCTGGTATGATTTTGACGGCGCATGCACCCTTTTGATGGTGCGACAAGAGCGCACCAAAATGCAACACGGTGCATTTGGCGCACACTGGCGCACCCAAAAGGGCGCATGCACCGTCAAAATTATGCCAGCGCACCCAATGCTAACGATAGGGTACGCAGGTCACATGCAGCGTCATGTGCCCATAGGAGGAGCTGACCGGAGGGGGCGCTGCAGAGGGCGGAGGAGCTGTGGACATGCGCTGCGACCTCCTAACACTATTGTGAAATTAGCCTAAATTATAATGGAGATGCAGAGTTAATAAGCAATGAATGCGGTACCGGTAGTTCTTTCAAACACTTATCGTGTCAGATGTTCCTCAGGCTGCAGATTATGCTTGGCAGTCAGCAGCGCCAACAATGGCCGGCACAGTGCTTGTCCTGCAGGCAACAGTAGTCTATCTTCTGGCAGTAGCGGTCGGTCTCCGGTACCTTCCACTGAGCCCCTAGTCTAAACTTGTATGGAGCCAACGCAAACAAGGCTGCAGTACTGTCAGGGTCCCGGTTGAGCGGTGTGGCAATGTCCGGCAATGAGAGCAGCGGCGTACAGTCCTGCACCCTGCCCTGGCCCTCAGGCTTATATGCGGTGCTCAGCTGTATAGGAGTCTCGGCTCTGTCCCTGTTCCTGCGGAGGGCTCCGGCAGTGTCCTGGCGTCGGGTCGGCAGTGTTTCGTTATGGCCCGGCTGCGCACACCACGGAGCATGTTGCGCACACACATTGCATCTGTCACTGCTGGTGGGAAACTCACTGATGCTATACGCGCTTTCTCTTTTAAGTGCATCCTCGGCTTCTGGGACAGGACACCTGTCAGGGCCTTTTTGCCTACCCCCGGACAACATGGGACGCAGCCTCGACAGTTCTGGACCCAGTTTAGTACGGGTACCCGAGGTCCGGTCTTCCCCTTTACATGTCAGTCTCATGACCATTGCATGCTGCCATCCGTATGCAATCCATGTATGCCACTGTCATAAGTAGGAGAAGATTAGTAATTTTTTGGCCTGTTTAGCAAATCAGAAATTCACTGATGAAACACTGATGATATAAAATAAGCACTGCTGAGAATGTGACCCAAGCCACTGATTTTTTTTTTTTTACGGGAAAAATCGGTGACCTTTATTTAGAAAAATAATTATAAAATGCTTCAATGCGCAAATGTTTTATCAGTATATTTATAGATTTTGCAAAAAGAGCATCAACTTGATCATTTCATTCTTTAGGCAAAGTACACACAGAGTTTTTCTAAATTCTGTGATATAAACTCTCCAAATCGTTCTCTGAATTTCAAAAAAACTTGGAGTTTCCGCTAAGTTTCTGCTCCAAAACCTAAAATGGGGAACATTGCTTGGCACTCTGACATTTGTTTTATCGAACCCAATTACATCCATTATTATACCATTATGTGGACAACGTAAAAAAAGGAAAGTGGTCAGTGGTGCCAATAGATGACCTTGCGAATCACTAGACATGCCACCATCGTGGCTTCATCAGGGACATCTCATTCAGCCAAATAAATCCTTTTCTGCTCTGATTAGGGTCAAATTCCCTACGGCCATGTTCACACGTTCAGCATTTGGTCAGGTTTTACATCCGTATGGGTCCTAAAACCTTTGTTGTAGATATGTTTCTGGCTTGGCTAACATCCCTCGTCATGTCGCAAGGCTCGATAAAGATGGCACCAGCAAAATAGTTTTCCTTCCTTTTAGGGGAGAGCTGATTTTAATGTATTTTTCCTTGAAGCATTGTCAACAAGACTCCATGATCATCAGTTCTCCTTGAAGAGAATCTGTCGGTATATTTTGCTATGTAATCTGTTAGCAGCTTGATGTTGCGACTGAGGCCCAGATTCCAGTAATGTGTCACTTACTAGACTGCGTATTGCAGTTTTGATAAAATCAGAGTTTTATCAGCAGAAGACTGTCACTACAGGACTAAGTGTCTCTAGGAATGTAGTCCTTTGCTCTATGTAACCATGCCCCCAACACTGATTGGCTGTCTATGAAGAATGTACACAAAAAGCAGCCAATCAGTGGTGTGGGCAGGGTTATGCCGAACTCTGCATCAGAGAACTGCTAGATCTGCAGCATAGAAAACACGGATTTTATCAAAAAGACAGCAAGTAGCCCAGTAAGTGAAACATCACTGGAATCAAGGTCTCTGCCCATATATCATTCTGGTCTCAGATTACTTTGCAAAAAAATGGTGACATGTTCCCTCTTCACGCCTATGGAGCTTAGGCGGGTTTCACACTTGCGTTTTTTTGCGCTGTATTTTAGCGCTAAAAAACGCATGCGGTTGTTTATCGTATATTTTGCATGGGATGTGCTTATGTGCGCATACACATGCGTTTGTATGCGTTTTTACGCGCATGCGTTTTTTTGTGGTGCGCGCTCGGGCGCACAAAATGCATCCTGTTGCATTTTTTGGGCGTCCGACTTGCCTCAAAAAAACGCATGCGCTCGTAATGCGTTTTTTTACAGCAAGACAACCATTGTAAGTCTGTGGGTGCGCATATTGGCATGCTCATGTATGCGTTTTTTTGCGCATGCGTTTTTTTGTTGACCATTAGTCAGACAATGGAATTTAGGGGTTTGGGTTAGAGTTAGGGTTAGTTAAGGGGGTTTAGGGTTAGGGTTAGGGTTTGGGTTAGGGTTAGTATGGTTTGGTTAAGGATTAGGGTTTAGGGTTAGTTAGCGTTTAGGGTTAGGGTTTGGGTAGGGTTTGTTTAAGGGTTAGGGTTAGTATGGTTTGGTTAAGGGTTAGGGTCAGGGTTAGGGTTAGGGTATGGTTTGATTAAGGGTTAGGGTTAGGGTCAGGGTTAGGGTCAGGGTTAGGGTCAGGGTTAGGGTTAGGGTTAGTAAAGTCATGGTTTGGGTTAGTGTGAGGGGCCAACTAATGTTGGAAAAAAATGCAAACGTGGTAAAAGCGCACTAAAAACGCATAAAAATGCTGCGTTTTTTTCATGCATGCTCATAAAAATGCTTAAAAAAATGCAGCAATTGTATGCATTTGTATGCGTTTTTTGCGGGAAAAACGTGCTGCAAAACAAAGCGAGTGTGAAAGTAGCCTTAACACCTCATCAAAGCTGCATTGTTTTCCCATGCAGGTGACTAATCTGTGAGTACTAGTGTCGAGACAACAGGTCCTGCTCCTAATTGACATTTAACAGAACGATTATCGCCGTCATTTCAGGTGAATAACCATAGATTGATATGTTTGACCTCTCATGTAGAACAGACAGCGAGCGAGTAAGAGCAAGCGTTCCCGAGGAATATCAAATGCGTGTTCCGTGCTCGGATAGGTGACTTTGTCTGACTTTTGGCTATCTTTCTATCTGTTTATTGACAAGGTGTCCAACATTAAGATGATGAAATGATACATTTGCGGAGACGGACAATTTGATCATAAATAGCAGGACACGGCCATCCCTATAGGAATTCCATTAGCTGCAAGGAATTGGCCAGCAATGTCTAAATGACTTTCCAGCAGATTAATGGCAAATAACTGACACAATCTCCAGGCAGAGGAATCAAGAAATGAGAATCTATCGCAAAGGAAAACTGGCACACTGATGTGAAACAATCATCGTTATTACCTCGGTACCTTAAAGGAATTGTACACATTTTTGGGATATATGTTTTCAGTTAAATGCTTATATTTAGGCCTAAAAATCACTTTTAAGATTGGATAGTAATAAAATGTTTTCAACTTTTCCTCTCTATAGCCTCTGTGCTACACTGCTGCAGAATGAGTCAACTAACAATCCATCAGTGAGCCGGCTAAGACAGTCTGATTAGGAGCTTGCACTGTAAAGGTGTAGTTTGTATTTTGGACAATATGGTGACGGGACACAATATGTTTTAAATATTCAGTAGACCCAGATCCGACCAACTTGTGTAGGGAAATGGACTGACCTATGGACCTGTCTGCAGTAGGAAGGTGAATGCAAAATGTTCAGTGAAAGTACTTGATGTGGACTGCTGTATACGTATGTGGGAAAGCAGCTAGAGACAGTGGAAGATGGTGAAGTACTGGGTTTGGCCACTAGGGGGAGACCAAGAACAGCAGGAGAAGGAGACGGTGCAGTACTGAAGATTGGCCACAAGATGGAAACAGGGAGCAGTGAGGTAAGGGCTTAACAACAGGTTAAGGCTACGAAACCGCAGAGTCATGGGGGGTGGAGTTCTAGAGGGGAATTCTCGGGGAGGGGAATAAATAGTGAGAGAGAGTTCCAGAAGGAAGCCAGTCCAGGAGATGGAGCTCAGGAGAAGAGGAGACAGAAGGGAGAGACGGACAGAAGAGGAAGCTCTGGAAGGGACTGAGGAGAAAGACGTTCAGGGGGTGGCCCTGACAGGAGAGCCGCAGGACAGAGAAAGCCCGGGGATGCCAGACGGACGGACTCAGACAGGGGAAGCGCTGTGGTCATGGGCCTAATAGCAGCCACAGTGAAAGAACCGCGAGAGACGTCACTGTAAGAGGAAAGAGAAGAAGGTGAAAGGTACCCGGGCATGTGCGTGGAAGTTGTCGTGCAGCGGCTGTGTGGTGCTGCGGTCGTCGAGAGTACGGCCAATAAAGAGGACCTGTTGAACGCACATCAGTCTCTGTCTCAAGTCTGTTCGTGGTGGCGAAAAAAGGGACCACTCCCCGGTCGGCACACGTACCTACATTTGCACCCAACATCTATTTCAAAAATAGGTACTTGTACTTGTGGTCAGAAATGGAAAGGTGATCTGTCTCTTCATTCCTATGTGAGCTCTAAAAATGTTCAAAGTGCGCATAGAAAAGGAGAAAGCTCTGTATGCGCAATCTTCACTTGTTTAATAACACTATGCAATAAGGCAAATTCAACTGAAGTTCTTAAGGTGTTCAAAATGATCATGGAATTGGCAGAAGCTGCGCATGTGCTGCAACCTCTTGATTAATGACATTGCAAAATGCAATCATTTCTGTGGGAACTCTGAAAACTTCAAAGTGCTCATAGAAATGGAGAGAGACGTTCATCCTCAGCCATCTCATTTACTAACTTTTGCAATGGGATCATTTTTATGAGAGCTCTTAACATGTCCAAATGCTTAGAGAAGTAGAAGAAGCTGCGTATGCGCATCAACCTATTGATTAATGACATTGCACAATAAACTGATTTCTATGTGAGCTCTGAAAATTTTCAAAGTGCTCATAGAAGAAGAGAAAGCTATGATTGCGTAATCTTCACTTGTTTGATAACTGTATGCAGTAAGGCAAATTCAACTGGAGTTCTTAAGGTGTTGAAAATGCTCATGGAACTGGCAGAAGCTGCGCATGCGCAGCAACCTCTTGATTATAGACATTGCAAAAAGGAGTCATTTCCATGGAAGCTCTGAAAACTTCAATGCACTCATAGAAATGGAGAAAGATGTGCAGGCACATTTTTATGAGAGCTCTTAAGGTATCCAACGATTAGAGAAGTAGAAGAAGCCACGCATGCGCAGCAACCTCTTAATTAATGACATTGCACAATAGACTGATTTCCATGTAAGCTCTCAAAATTTTCAAAGTGTTCATAGAAAAGGATGTCAAATGCCAACAGAATAAAAATCTAGTGTGTAAAACACATCGAAAATTTTGTGCAAGGAATCATTAACACCACTTTTTGGTGCAATTTTAGTTGATTTGCACACAATGGGGCTGATTCATCAAGACATGAGTATTGTGCGCTCACACTACTCTTGCATTTATGAAATAGAACAGGCATTAAATTCATTAAGAGGTGCATGCAACTTAATGATTTTGGTTCTTTTTCTTGGTGACGTGCACCTCCGTGCACGTGTCAGAAATGCTACTCCGGTCAGGGACTTGAGTAATATTTCTGGTGTAAAAAACACCATCACATTCTATTAATTGGACGGGCATGTATGACCACACTCTGTCCAGCCCAGCTCCTCCCTTGCGAGATCTATTTTTTTGGAGCAAATCCAAAGTGGCCTAAAACGCCAAAAGTCGCAGCTTTTTTTTGCATCTCCACAGAAAGCTCAAAACTTTTCTGGAACGTGGCCTAAAAATTCTCATAAATTAATATTAATGAACATATGCACAGCAATGTCAAAACGACTTGCTATGCATTTAGTCATGTTTTTATATCTTTATTTTAAACGCTTCTGTTGGCCGATCCATCCTTTGGGGATGTGCACACAATTTCTTTTTCAGGCAGATTCCTCTTGAAATCTGTTAAAAAAATTGCCAAAAAACCACATCAAAAGTAACCTTTTGCACAGCAATGTAGTTTTTACATTGCTGTGCATAAGGTCAATATTTTGCAGCAGCTTTACCGTGCTTTTTCAGATGACTTCGGCTTGGAAGCCGCTACTATTTTATACATCTAAAATTTAGTTTTATTTATAAAAAAAATTTGGAAAAGTAAAAACTAAATGGGGAATAAAAAATAACAACGAAGGTGCCAAAGAAGACCCTTTAGGAAAAATACCGCCAGAGTTTTCCTGAAGCGTTCTCCATTAGCAAAAACTCAGCAGGTAGATCATATATGAAAAAGTAATTAAAAAACTTTCAGCTGCTTATTTTAATTAAAAAAAACCTTATAGAAAAAACAGTCTGTGGCACTAATTTGCTTTTAAATTATGTCAAGACAACGTCGACTTTCCATTGAAATAAATTGTCATTTTATCTCCCCGGTTAAGCCCATGTATCAAGAGCTCTAACTAGATAGACCCCCAGGTACAGAGGAACTTGAAAAATCCTAATTTAGGCCAGTTTCACACTAGCGTATGGGGGAGCTGGGGAGGGATGCGTAGTTCCTCAGTTAAGCTCCGCCCCCTGCCGTGCCTCCTCCATTCAGCTCCGCCTACATCGGCATGCGGCCTGCATACCCTATTTTTAGCATTGGGTATGCAGACCATGCTGATGTATGTGGATGTCTCCGTATGCGTCGTTTTGATGGTGCGGCGACCGCAACAAAATCCAACACGTTGTGTTCGGTGCAGGTCGCCGCACCATCAAAATGACGCATGCGGAGGCATCCACAGACATTGGCATGGCCTGCGTACCCAACACTAAAGATAGGGTACGCAGGCCGCATGCTGATGTAGGTGGAACTGACCGGAGGAGGCGTGGCAGGGGGCGAAGCCGACCTGAGGAAGTCCGAACCCATCCGCAGCTCCTCCATATGCTAGTGCAGTGGTTCCCAAACTCCAGTCCTCGCGGACCCCAACAGGTCATGTTTTCAGGATTTCCACAGTGTTACACGTGAGAGAATTCCTGATGCCTTGATGATACTTCCATCACATGTGTAACACTAAGGAAATCCTGAAAACATGACCTGTTGGGGTCCGCGAGGACTGGAGTTTAGGAAACACTGCACTAGTGTGAAACTAGCCTAAGATGACAGTTGTGTAGAAACTTTGCACACTTTTGACATCTATTTCCTAAAACTAATTCCAGCCATAAGTTGTACAAAAAAAATAATAAACACAAGTTTTGCTTCTATCTTTTTGACACATTGATAAAAATAACTATAAAGACGACAAAAACTTAATTCACCTTAAAAACAGTTGTTGTTTTTTTATCTGTAACATCTGATAATTTTCTGCAAAATCACAGTTATTAAATGCCATTTCAAAGCACCAAAAAAACTATTTTCATTGCAATTTCCTCCTATAAAGAAGAAGAGGAGATTTTTGTTGCAAGTATACTGTAATAAAAAAGAACAACAGTGAACATTTTATTAATATACCATCACTTTTTTCAAAAATGGCCTAAAGTTTTTGTGGACTGTCAATCTATAATGTTTTTTTTTTTTTTTTTTTTGGTAGAGCGCTCCCATGCAATTAATTTCATCCTCGGCGCAGAGGAAGGCATTACTAGCTGCACTCGCGGTGAGGACGTGGCTGTCAGTCATTAGCGAGGAACACAAATAATCCAGCTGTGAGTCTTTATTCTTCCTGTTCATTTATCCGTGCGCACACCGCACACAAAAGCCGTTTCATGCTGAGTCTCTCCTCCAGGGGACGTACAACCCAAGAAGCAAAAACAAAATCTTTTGATGTTTAATTAGAACATTAAATACAGGTACGAAATCTTCTACCTGAAACGCGAAGAACAATTTTTTTTCCTTTCTTTTCTGCGAATAATTTTTGCAGCAAGCAATTAAAGAGAAGAGAATTAAAGGAGAAATTCTAAAATATAGAGGACTTTTAATTAACATAAGACGTGTTGGCATTTGGGACCATTATTGAGTATGGACAGAATACGTCTTAAATATCCTAAAGATCCAGATAATAATAATAACAATAACAATACATTTTATTTCTATAGCGCCGACATATTCCGAAGCACTTTACATTTCAGAGGGGATTTGTACAGACAATAGACATTACAGCATAACAATAATCACATAGATTATAACAGATACCAAGAGGAAAGAGGGCCCTGCTCGCAAGCTTACAGTCTATGAGGAAAGAGGGAGACACGAAAGGTGGGTGGTAACAATTGCCCTGATTGTATGGACCAGCCATAATGTTAAGTGTGTAATAGTACAGACACAGAGGGCTAATGGATGCATAAAGCATGTGGGAACATGATGCGGGGAACCTGGTTATGGTAAAACTTTTGGCTGTGCCACACAGGGATAGATTAGGTTAATGTGTTGAGGCGATAGGCCAGTCTGAATAAATGAGTTTTCAGGGCACACTTAAACTGGTGGGGATTGGGGACTAATCGTATTGACTTGGGAAGTGCATTCCAATGAATTGGCACAGCATGTGTAAAGTCTTGGAGATGGGGGTGGGAGAACAGATTATTGAGGATGTTAACCTCAGGTCATCAGCAGAACTGAGGGCACCGGTAGGGTGGTAGCCTGAGACGAGGGAGGAGATGTAGGGTGGTGCTGAGCCATGGAGGGCTTTGTGGGTGAGGGTAATAAGTTTATACTGAATTCTGGAGTGGATGGGTAGCCAGTGTAATGACTGACACAAGGTAGAGGCATCGGTGTAACGATTGGCGAGGAATATGATCCTGGCTGCAGCATTCAAGACAGATTGGAGTGGGGAGAGTTTGGTAAGAGGGAGACCGATTAGAAGAGAGTTACAATAGTCCAGACGAGAATGAATAAGAGAAACAGTAAGAGTTTTTGCAGAGTCGAAATGTCTTTGAGATGCGGATAACAAGAGCGAGCCAGTGATCGGATGTGGGGGGCGACTGAAAGCTCAGAGTCATGTATGACCCCAAGACAGAGGGCATGTTGCTGAGGAGTAATAGTGGAACCACACACAGAAATGGCAATGTCGGGTATAGGTACATTAGTAGAGGGAGGAAACACAAGGAATTCAGTCTTTGACAGGTTCAGTTTCAGATATAGTGAGGACATGATGTTAGATACAGAGTTCATACTATCACTGGTGTATTCTAAAAAGGCAGGCATCAAGGTGCCACCACTTGGACCCCAAATATATTTCAAAATAGATTCTTGTATTACAAGGTCAGGAATGGACAGATGGCACGCATGCGCTACTCTCTGTCTGTTCATTCCTATGGGAGCTCAAACATTTTCCAAATGCTCATAGAAAAGGAGAAAGCTGGACATACCTCCTTGTTTAATAACTTTGCACAATGAGACCAATTTTATGGGAACTTTTAAGGTGTTCAAAAAGCTCATAGAAGTGTCAGAAGCTGCGCATGTGCAACAACCTCTTGATTATTGACATTGCAAAATGAAGTCAGTTCTATGGGAACCACTGATTGGTCTCATCAGGGGAAATGCTGAAGACTTGTATCGGAGTGAGGTGGAAAGAATATGTGACTGGTGTAAAGCCAATAATCCTGTACTCAACACTAAAAAAACTGCTGAGATGGTTGTGGATTTTAGGAAAGATCAACATGAGATACTTCCAATCTACATCCATGACGAAGTGGTTCTTAGGGTCACAGAGACCAAATTCCTTGGTGTTATCATCTCTCATGATCTTAAATGGGGGAAAAACGTGGATGCTGTTATAAGAAAAGCACAACAGAGGATGTTCTTCCTGCGTCAGCTGGAAAGATATGGTTTGTCTAAGAATCTGCTGATCTTATTCTTTAATGCTGTCATCAGATCTGTGATTTGTTCCTCTCTGATAGTCTGGTATGGGGGAGCCACTGCGCATGACAAACTCCGCTTACAAAGGACTTTCAGAACAGCAGAGAGAATTATAGGTTCCCCCTGCCTAAAATCCAGGATCTTTATGATAAGAGTATTCGATCCCACGCATTGAAAATTTCATCCGATCCCTCTCACCCGGGACACTCCTCATTCCAACTACTCTCTTCAGGACGTCGCTTCAGAGTCCCCAAATGCAGCACCAACCGCCATATGAACAGCTTCTATCCACTCTCTGTTCAACAATTAAATCGTCATGTGTAGACTATATACTGTATCTGTCTTGTTAGATGTTACTTGTTGTATCTGTTGTTATATATTATGTTGCCTCTTTGCCACAAAGAATTCCTTGTATATATGTAATATGTACTTGGTGATAATAAATTTGATTTGATTGATTTGATTGATTGATTTGAAATGTCCAAAGCGCTCCTGCACAGCCTTCATGTTTAATAACATTTTGCAATGGGGCCAATTCTATGGGAGATTTTTAAGGTGTTCAAAACAGTTCTAGAAGCAGAAGAAGCTGCGCATGCGCAGCAACCTCTTGATTATTGACATTGCACAATAGAGTAATTTCCATGGGAGCTCTGAAGACTTTCAAAGAAATGGAGAAAGCCGCACATGTGCTGCCTTCTTTTCTTTAGAGACATTGCACAAGAGGGACATTTCTATTGGAGCGCTAAAAATTTTGAAAGCTCTTACAGAAGTGGGAAAAAACTGTACATGGGCATACACCAGTGCTGAATGAGCGTGCTCGCGATTATCTGAGTATCTTGGTCGTGCTTGAGTAATATTTTTTATGTCCCTGCAGTTGTATGTTTGCATGTTGCATCATAAATGACAGAACCTCTGTAATAACATAGATACAATCCCCAAGTGCCGATTGTGAACTGGATTGGAGACTGATATTGCCAAGTTAGAACGCGCACTAATGTAGAACAATACTGGCTTAATTGGCTTTGCGTCAAGATTAATGCTGTATTACAATGAGTGTAACTCCACAATACAAAAAAAAATGTTGAAATACAATTAGAATTAAAATAGTTACAACTGACTAATAAAAGTCCAGCTACAGATAGCGTGTCCTCCAGTAGGTCACCAAAAAGTTTCCCTACATCAAGGATCACTCTTGAGAGAGGTCCATGGATGACTGTCGGGCTGAAAGTTGTTAAGATGAGCTGAGTTGCAGCAGCATCCTCTCATTTGTCACTCGTGTAGTTATCCTAATGTGTAGAGCGTTCTGGCAGGCAAAGCTACTAGATCCGCATGGAGCTGGCATGTGACGGTACCTGTGGAGACTACAGTGTGCCGATGCAGTCAATTAAACTGACACATTTCGATGGATCATGGTCCTTTTTCATCAAGGTATTGCCATGGCGTAGGGGAGGCTCCTTATATATCCATAGTGGAGTCAATTCTCAAACTGTTAATAAAGGCGATGCCCAACACTAACCAAACTGCTAATATGAGTGATGCCCAACGCTAACTATACTTAAATATAAACTGTATTAGGTTGGAAGAATTAAGTGGAGGGTAAATGGGCTAATGTCATAAAACTGTAAATGAGGATACTGATTAATTGTACAGCTTTCTTGTTTGGGTTAATCCCTAACTAGAGTTGAGCGACTTTGGTCGGATCGGGTTTCATGAAACAAAATTTGTTTCAGATGAAACTGGTCCGACTAGGGCAAAAAAAGTCAGAGTTTCGTCCAAAACCCGACCCCAAAGCAAGTCAATGGGAATTAAAAGTCGGCATTGAGTGGATGACATTCATCCACTCAATGGCGACTTTTATTCCCCATTGACTTGCATTGGGGTCGGGTTTCGGACGAAACTCCGACTTTTTTTGCCCTAGTCGGACCAGTTTCATCTGAAACAAATTTTATTTCATGAAACCCAATCAGACCAAAGTCGCTTAACTCTATCCCTATCCCATCCCAATCTCATGATTCAGCCCAATTATTTCTTGGCTATTCACTGCAAAAAAGCATTTGTAATGCAATTCTGGACAATTGTTTAAGGTCGTCCACACTATTCCAGTTCTTGGGAACTATTTGAATTCCAGAAAACAGGTTTCATTAAAGGACTGGTTAAGGACTTGACTGCAGTGTTGTGATAGTGGGGTCCCTGATGACCTTTCATGATGTTATTGTAGCGTTCTATTCTTTTTGATAAATTCCGTTTTGTACGTTCTACATATAATTTGCCACATGGGCTCTGAATTGTATAAATCATCCAGGTAAACAAAATATCAATGATAAATCAACGCCATAAAATGAACCCGTTCCATAGATGGCGTTCAGAGTAAACGGTTGACTCTTCCCACTTTGAGTGGTGCTGTGCGAGCGCTTGTTTTCTGCGCACCAAGCAGACATTTTAGTTTATATTATTTTGGGCACCTATTATGTTTCATCACTTTTTGTTGCATTTTTTAGAGCACGGGAGATGAACCAAAAAAATGGTTGGTGCTTTTTTTTCTTTTCGTTATATTTGGTTCAGGCTAAATAGTTTAATATTTTTACAGATCGGACTTTTGCAGACACAACAAATATGATTTTTTTTCTTTCTTTTTTTTTTAACTAGACAAGGGAGGTGTCGTAACCTTTAGAATTTTTATAAAAATATTGGTTTTACTTTATTTTTCAATCTACTTTGAAGCTGAATATTAAAAAAGCACCCTAATAACGCATGAGCGCTTTTTACCTGCAGATCTTTTGCATCAAATTCAAGCCTATGGGAAAAATCTGCATGGAAAAGAAAAAGAGAGATTGACATGAGGCAGATTTTTAAAACACACCGTGGGTCAGTTTATAGGTGATATGGAATCACAGTGGGCAGATTTCTGTATATCCCATCCACTTTACTGGAGCTGTCAGACGCTGCGTTTTTATTAGACACAGAAAAAACGGAGCAGAGAACACCATCTAAAAAAAAGCATTAATTTATTGATTCAAACAATTGAAAATACAAAGGGGTATACATACCAATATTGGCTTATACAGTAAAAAGGAAAAGGAGGAATACTAAGGCCAAAACAGAGGTACACATGGTGATCTTGCGACCAAAGGTTATAAAGTATATAAAGCGACAATATGGTACAACATGATAAATCCCGGGCAAGGTACCCATACAGGATATAATGAAAACTGTCTAAGACATTAAACAAATCAAGTGCCCTTCAAAATCTGACTAATGTCACTTACCCATGATCGCCAGTGCACCAATGAGCCCTCCTGTGACACCCTGACGCGCGTTTCGCTTTGGATGCTTTCTCAAAAGGGCTGCGTTTTTATGCAGGGAAAACACGCAGCATCAAAAACGCGACAACATTTCATTGTAGGAACATAGTCTCAGAGGACTTAAACCTGCAATTTTTGCCACCAATAGAATATTCAGTGCAGCTCTGGATGTAACTAGAGCATGGGATGCAACATCACTACAAATTATAGATAACGTTATTAATCAATCATCCTCTTATTTTAGATTTTCCACGGCAAACCTCAAGTTTCCTATTAAAAAATGTGAAGCAAGTAATTAACACATAGCCTATCAATTAAATGATGCCGGTAATAAAGGATAATTTGTGGCTTGGCATTTTTAAAGCCATTTCACTTAGTGAGCCCTGAAGATAGAGTCATGAAACGTTTATTTTATATATCTGTTAAAATGTTCTAGCTCTAAAGCTGAAATTTTAAGTGAAGATCTCATCCTAATAGTCAGTCAATTATATATATATCTCCAAACCTGTATATATATATATATATATATATATATATATATATATATACTAGCTGAAGAGCCCGGCACTGCCCGGGCATAGTAACTAACTGTGGTTAGTTATAGCAAATTATAATTATCCTCCATCCCATAGTCCCGTGCCCATATACCCATCATACATATCCTCCATGCCATAGTCGAGTGCCCATATACCCATCACACATCCTCCATCCCATAGTCCCATGCCCATCTATCCATCATACATATTCTCCATCCCATAGTCCCATGCCCATATACCCATCATACATATCCTCCATCCCATAGTCCCGTGCCCATATACCCATCATACATATTCTCCATCCCATAGTCCCATGTCCTTATACCCATCATACATATTCTCCATCCCATAGTCCCATGCCCATATACCCATCATACATATCCTCCATCCCATAGTCGAGTGCCCATATACCCATCACACATCCTCCATCCCATAGTCCCGTGCCCATATACCCATCATACATATTCTCCATCCCATAGTCCCATGTCCATATACCCATCATACATATCCGCCATCTCATAGTCCCATGCCCATATACCCATCATACATATCCACCATCCCATAGTCCCGTGCCCATATACCCATCATACATATCCTCCATCCCATAGTCCAGTGCCCATATACATATCCGCCATCCCATAGTCCCGTGCCCATATACCCATCAAACATATCCTCCATCCCATAGTCCAGTGCCCATATACCCATCATACATCCTTCATCCCATAGTCAACCATTATGACATCATAATGAGCGGCGGCAGGGCTTGCAACCTATGATGACATCAGCGTCGCCATGGCAACCATTGTGACATCATAATGAGGGGCAGGGCTTGATACGCACACACTGTTTCCTCAGTATGTAGACGGGGGCAAATTTGTTTGGTGAATTGGAACATGCGGGGTTAAAATTTCGCCTCACAACATAGCTTAGGACGCTCTCGGTGTCCAGACGTGCGACTGTGCCAAATTTTGTGGCTGTAGCTGCGACAGTGCGGATGCCTATCCCAGACATACACACACACATACATACACACACACATACATACACACACATACATACATACACACACATACATACATACATACACACTTTGAGCTTTATATATTAGATATATATATATATATATATATATATATATCCTACTATATGCCATATTATAGACAGGTTCATAGTAACCTGCGGATCTAAAGCTTTAACTGTAAGTGTTAGGACAAGCTGAGAGATGTTGCTTCATACCACTTAGAGACCACTTCTGTAGACCAAAAATAATCATACATTACACAGGTCAACGAAAAAAAAATTTTTTTCTGGTGTCCAAAATATTTTAATGAATTTGGGGTATTTTTGGGGTGCTGATTCTGAATATGTCATCAGTTTTGCCAGATTGGCTCAAGTTTTTGAGATTTTTGGTATCTTATTTATAGCACTTGTTGGTAAATGCGACGCATCATCTCATTAATTTCTTTGGATTAGTACTTGAACTGAGCAGTTCTCAATATAGTTTTGTGTTAATTAGTGTTCTAAAAGTTTGTTCATAGCTTGATTTTTGCACTAACTTTATGTTGTTGTCTGTTTTCCAGTGAAAAGCATGAACTCATCATGAAGAAGTTGTCTTAACGATCCAGACTCATTCTGTTACATTTGTGGTGAATATACACTGCCAAAACATAGAAGAAACATAACAGACTTCGTAAAAAAAGTGTATTTTGCCTATTTTGGGGTTATGCTTGGGGACCAAGACAAGTTTTGGGCACCACACATAGTGTGCAAAGCATGTATCGAATTATTACGAAAATGGAGCAAAGGACAAAGAAAAAGCTTCAAATTTGGTGTTCCAATGGTGTGGAGAGAGCCAAAAAATCATCATGATGACTGTTATTTCTGTGCAGTGCAAGTGCAAGGATTCAATAAGCATAAGAAACGAAAATGGGAGTAACATGGAATCTGCAAGAAGGCCTGTCCCTCATTGTGAAGATGTGCCTGTACCTGTGTTTACCATAAATAACAGTCATCATGATGATTTTTTGGCTCTCTCCACACCATTGGAACACCAAATTTGAAGCTTTTTCTTTGTCCTTTGCTCCATTTTCGTAATAATTCGATACATGCTTTGCACACTATGTGTGGTGCCCAAAACTTGTCTTGGTCCCCAAGCATAACCCCAAAATAGGCAAAATACACTTTTTTTACGAAGTCTGTTATGTTTCTTCTATGTTTTGGCAGTGTGTATTCACCACAAATGTAACAGAATGAGTCTGGATCGTTAAGACAACTTCTTCATGATGAGTTCATGCTTTTCACTGGAAAACAGACAACAACATAAAGTTAGTGCAAAAATCAAGCTATGAACAAACTTTTAGAACACTAATTAACACAAAACTATATTGAGAACTGCTCAGTTCAAGTACTAATCCAAAGAAATTAATGAGATGATGCGTCGCATTTACCAACAAGTGCTATAAATAAGATACCAAAAATCTCAAAAACTTGAGCCAATCTGGCAAAACTGATGACATATTCAGAATCAGCACCCCAAAAATACCCTAAATTCGATGAAATATCTTTGGCACCAAAAATGCTGTTGACCAGTGTTATTGAATCGATATAATATGGTGTGAATTTATGCAGAAATTTTGGATTTGAATACTTTGTAACCCACTTTGTGCCATTTTATACAAAGTAGAAGATTGCATCAGCCCAGAAGATCTCACATGACCCCCAGAGCATCCATTCAGGCCTCTTCCTAGTGCCTTATCACATCACATGGTATTGAACAGCCAATCAGGAAGAACTATCATAGTCTGTATAAAAGCAGAGGCAGGGAATGCAGGAACCATTTTCGCCGAATCTGGATGGTGAAAGGACATCACAGCTCAGAGTGTAGCCATGGAGACTGTGGGCAAGAAAGTCGTAAAATACTGAAGAAACTGTGCTGATAGTGTGTGACAGCACAGCAGAGAAGAGCGGCTAGTATTTGTTCACCTGATGAAATATACATTGGACATTACTGAGGTTGTGTTTGTGTTGAATTTGAAATGTGTTGGAGAGTTCAGAGTATTACACATGTCTTTTTTAGGCCAATTTGTGGCTTTGCAGTACTTTCAATCAGAAAAGCAGTTCGGCACAAATCTAAATTTTCTGGCAAAAATTGGCAAAGCTGGTGAATTCGAATTCATTCGATTGTTTTATCTTCAAAATGCCCAATCCTTCTTTACTCAAGGAACTGTTGGGAATTTGTGACTTTTCAAAAATTTTCTCTCTTCTTCTGTTGCTCAACTGTAAGCTGCGACGTCCTCTCACTATCCAGATTCACCACAAAATGGTTTCTGCTTTACCTGCCTATATTTTAAACAGAAAGCTAAATCTGATTAGCAAGGCATTAGAGGGAAGCCTGCATGGCCATGCACGAGGTCATGATAACCTTTCCTGGGTGATAAAATCTTCTACCTTGTGTAAAATGATGGTGGAAACTTTTTAGGTGATTCACAGAAATCACAAAATGTTTCATTTTAGAGGGCTCAGCAACTGTACTAAAATTTGACACAATTTTTATTTTGAGATAAGTCATTAATATCAGATTGTGGGGGGGTCTCACATTTGGCACCCCCACCAATCAGCTGCTATTAGTTCTGATGGTGGTTGGATACAAATAGTGAATGGAGCCAAGCAGTGCAGCTCCACTGAGAAATGCAGTTCACCTACTAGTGAAGTGAATAGAAGCTGAGTAGCAGTACCCACCAATGACCATTACACAGTGAACAGAGCTGTACGGTTTGGGCTCATTGTCACTTGCGATGAAATCGGACGAATGCAAGCCGATAAAAAATGGAATTGCATTCGGCCAATGTTATTCTGTCATTGTGTGCTCATCTGCACTTTATTCCAGCTCGGATTGGATCATAATTGTACTGGAAAAAAGTATCAGCATGCTGTGATTGTAATCGAAAATCGGATCGCATCCCTCAATAGAAGTCAATGCAAGTGCTGTCCAATTATTACACACCGATCGCATTTGTCAGCCGGAAGTTTATCTGCCGCGTACAGTAATATCACAGTGTGACAGGTTAGAATAGAAAAGATACCTCATTTTTCGGATTATGGTGCTTTTTTTCCCCCAAATTCAAAGGGGAAAAGGGGGTGCGTCTTATAATGCGGGCCGCAGGCTGGGATGATGGAGTGTCCGGTGGTGCTGCGGGTACCCGACGGTGCTGTGAGGGTGTCCGCCGCTGCTGTCCGGTGCTGCTACCAGTGTCTCCGCTGCTGCTGGGGCTCTGACGACATTTTGGGAAAGGCCTGAGCCTCGAAAGCTTAATGGTTTCCTGTGCGGCGGACTCCTGGAAAATGGCCGCCAGGGGTGGCGTATGTGTAGATGCAGATCTCAGCATTAAGATTTCGGGAGATGAGATTTCAGCGCTGAGATCTCATCTCCCGAGATCTTGCTGCCGAGATCTCCATATGCACATGCGACGCACCCGGGGGCTATTTTCCCAATGTCCGCTGCACAGGAAACCATGGAACTACCTCGTAACACCACTGGGCACCTACAGCACCAGGGATACCCACAGCAGCACCAGGCAGCACAGCAGGACACCACCGTAGCAACGCCGGGCATCCTCAGCACCAGACACTCGCAGCAGTATCAGACACCAGCAGCTGCTCGCCGCACATCAGAACACACCCTCATCCCAGCCTGTGGCCTGCAGCATCACCCTATTCCTGCCTCCTCCAGCAGCAACCCTGGGACCCCTCTTCAGCGCAGCAACCACCCGCCGGTAAACAATAAGATGCATGGATTATAAGAAGCACCACCATTTTATACAAAAAAATCCTATTTTTTTCCTCCAAATTTGGGGTGCGTTATATAATCCGGAGCGTCTTATAATCCGAAAAATACGGTATATACACATAGGATGGATAGATAGATAGATATATAGATAGATAGATCTTAGTGACACACACACATATATATATATATATATAAATATATATATATATATGTATATAAATATTACATAGATAGATAGAGGGATAGAAGAAAAGCCGGCAATTCAGTAGCCACATATTGCAAAAGTCAGAGCAGAAGCCAACATCATAGAATACATTGATTACATACAATACATACACATAGAATAGCTACAGTAGATATATAGATGTCAGTGACATATACAATTAGTCAAAGAAAAAAAAGTAGCTGGACATATACGATTAGTACAGCGTGTGCAGCTTACCGTACATGTATTTAATTATTAAAAGATTATTTTTCTTAAAAAATGGCGTGGGCTCCCGCATAATTTTCTTAACCAGTAAAGGGAGAGTCGATGGCTGGGGCACATGTTTATAGCCTGGGAAGGGGATAATACCCATGGAGATTCTGAGACTATTAATATCATCTCACAACTGCATACTTAGCCTTTACTGGCTACTAAAATGAGGGACCCTAAAAAAATGATGTATGGTCCCCTGATAATTAATAACCAGCAAAGACTATGCAGACAGCTGCAGGCTGATATTAATAGCCTAGGAAAGGGCCATGGATACTTGAAATTTTCGTATAGTGCTTGCACTGACATCACATAGGTGAAGTGAGTTCATTGGCTGTGAACTTCCAGGACCTGTCTGGTGGCACTGCGAGAAGGAGAACTATATTATGCTCGTGGTGCCGTCAGATAGGTTATAGGAGGTTATACGGGAGACACTGGGCAGACGCTGCTCAGTTTCTTTGCTGGATGACATGCTGTATGGTCACATCATGTAACCATGCAGCCTGCCATCTAGATGAAGCAAAGCTAGACCCGTCGTGGGACAAATGGATTATCATCTTCTCTGTGGAAAGGTGAGAAATATTGTTTTTTATTTTAACTCTTTGGCATGGCATTGGTGGAACGGGCAAGGTCAAACATATGGTTTAATTGAGATTTTTTAAAGGAGTCTGTGTCGTTCTTTCAATTAAAAGACTTTTTTGTGGGTGTCTGTGTTTTTATACGATATGACCATGGGGTTAGTAATGGGGGAAGCTTATTGATGCCTCTCTATTACTAACCTCGGGACTTGATGTCACCTGACAATACAAAGGTGACATCAGTCCCCCAACTATCACCCCACATGCCACCACTACAGGGCAAGAGCAAGGCTAAGTGTCAGAATTAGCACATCTTAGATATGCGCCTATTCTGGAGTGGCTGATAGATGATATTTTTAGCCTGGGGGAGCCAGTGGCATATCTAGGGGGGGCAGCCGGGGCATTTGCCCCGGGCACAGCCGGCAGGGGGGCGCAGTCAGGCTGCCTAATGCGGCGGTCTACAGTGTCTCCCCTGGCGGCTGCAATCTGCTGCCCCCCGGACTGGGAGTCGGCTGTTCTCTTCGCTGGCTGTCAAGCTGACAGCTGACACAGAGAAGCTGTACGCGCTGACTCCCAGGGAGCAATTGGTAAGGAAAAGATTAACAGCTGATATAAAAATATCTACACGGTTAACAGATAGTAAACCTATAGGGAATTTTCGTTGTGGACAGCACTAACATGTAGAGGGACTCCATTGCATGTGCGGGGACAGCGCCTTTGGTGACAGGTATAGCCCTTTTATGTATCCTATTATGGTCAATGTTACTGGGGGCATGTTGGTTTATCAGCCGGTGATTCATATTGGGATTTTTTCTGTCATTTTGGAAGCACACTTTTTATGCTTTATGGGTAGGAGGTTATAGTATTTGGCAAGCATATTTATGTAGCAGAAACCATTATATAGGTACCCTTTGAGTGTACAACTCAGGTTTCTCATTCTATATTGTTGGTGCTATCTACAAGTTAGTGCTGTCCATGTATTATTTAGCACAGCCTTGGTTTTTGGTCCTTCTTTTTATTGCACCTTTTTTTGTATATATCTTTTTTCATTTGTTCTAATAAAGTTCATAACTTTTAATGAAAATATTACATGCTTCTTGTTTCCATTCTTATGATATTTTTTGGCACCATAAATGATGATGTATAGATTTGAGAAGTGATAGGATATTGACTATTGCTGGACGAATTTGGTGACTAAGTTAACAAATTCAAACAGGAGCAATTATTACAGGTACTGAGTGCAGAGTAGGAGGGCTTCTTACCCCATAACGACCGCCGATACGTCTTTCAACGGGGGCAGTTAAGGGTACTTAAACCACAGTGTCATTGCTGAGGAATAAGGGTATAGCGCCCCCAATGTCGGAATTTCTCCGGAGTCTCGACTTCCGGGGGTAGTTGAGACAACGGAGAACATGATTCAGGTCGGTTTTTACTGACTCTAGTGTTGCGATCGCCGTTATTAATGGTATAACAGCGACCGGAAAAATAAGTCAGATTTTCCATTTAATTTCTCTCTCCTCTGATGTGATCACACATCAGAAGAGAGAGAAATAGGATCCCTTGATTTCCCCCAGAACATCCCGGTGTCCCTGGAACCTCCTACATCCCCCCCGCCGGCGTCTTCTTCTGGGAAGAAAATGGTGGGCACATGCACAGTCATCTGTCATCCGGCACCCGGCAACAATAGGACATTTTTCCTAATAGTTCATTTTGATCACTGTAATAGACCCTATCACAGTGATCAAAATTAAAAAATAGTAAATCTCCTTTATCACCCCTTAGCTAGGAAAAAATAATAAGATAAAATAAGTATTTATTTCCATTTTCCCATTAGGGTTAGAGTTGGGCTAAAGTTTGGGTTAGGGTTGGTGCTAAAGCTACACTTAGGGTTGAGGCTAAAGTTAAGGTTATGGCTAAAGGTAGGGTTAGGGTGGAGGCTAAAGCTAGGGTTATTGTAGGGGCTACATATAGTGATAGGGTAGGAGCTAAAGCTAGGGTTGGGGTTGGGGTAAAGTTAGGGTTGGGGCTAAAGTTGGGGTTGGGGCTAGGGTTAGGATAGGGGATAGGGTTGAGGCTCGGGTTGGGATTACAGTTAGAGTTGGGCTTAGGGTTAGGGTTGAAACTAGGTTAGGGGTGTGTTAGGGTTAGGTTTGTGGTTAGGGCTATGCATGGGATTATGGTTAGGGTTGTGTTAGGGTTAGGGTTGGGATTAGGGTTAGGGGTGTGTTGAGGTTAGAGTTGGAGTTAGAATTGGGGGGTTTCCACTGGTTATGTACATCAGGGGGGTCTCCAAATGCGACATGGTGCCAACATTGATTCCAGCCAATTTTGCATTCAAAAAGTCGAACGGTGCTCCCTCTCTTCTAAGCACTGCCATGCACCCGAATAGTGGCTTTTCCCCACATATGGGGTATAGGTGTACTCAGGAGAAATTGCACAACAAATTTTGTGGTCTATTTTCTTGTGATACCCTTGTGAAAATAAAAAAAAGTTTCCAAAATAAATTTTTCATTTTTTCCTTCCACATTGCTTTAGTTCTCGTGAAGCACCTGAAGGGTTAATAAACTTCTTGAATGTGGTTTTGCGCACCTTGAGGGGTGCAGTTTTTAGAATGGTGTCATTTTGGGTATTTTCTGTTATATTGACCCCTCAAACTCACTTCAAATGCGAGGTGGCCCCTAAAAAAATGGCTTTGTAAATTTTGTTGGAAAAATGAGAAATCGCTGGTCAACTTTTAACCCTTATATATAACGTTCTAACTAAAAAAAAAATATGTTTCCAAAATTGTGCTGATGTAAAGTAGACATGTAGGAAATGTTATATATTAACTATTTTGAGTGACGCCACTATCTGATTTAAGTGTACAAACAATTAAAAGTTTGAAAATTGCAAAATGTTAACTTTTTTTTGCCAAATTTCCGTTTTTTTCATAAATAAATACAAGTTATATTGAACAAATTTTACCACTGACATGAAGCACAATATGTCACAAAAAAACATTCTCAGAATCAATGGGATCTGTTGAAGCGTTCCAAAGATATAACCTCATAAAGTGGCCGTGATCAGAATTGTATAAATTGGCTTGGTCATTAAGTACCAAATTGGATCTGTCACTAAGGGGTTAAAGAAAAACTAACAGGTCTAGGAGAGCCAGAGTTCTTGCTGGTTGGTAGGTGATCAAATACTTATGCAATAAAATGCAATTTATTTATTTAAAAACTATTTAATTTTAGATTCAAAGTTGAACTGAACCTACGATAAAAATTACAGATCTCTCCATTCTCTGTGGGTGGGAAAACTGCAAAGCTGTCAGTGTATCAAACACTTATTTTCCCCACTGTATTTGTGCAGAGCTGTTCCTTGAACATTCTATCACAAGATTCCGTGATGACATCACTGGTGATGCTCGGCCATTATGACATCACTGGTGATGCTCGGCCATTATGACATCACTGGTAATGCTCGGCCATTGTGACCTCACAGCTCACAGTCACTACTTATAGAATGTACGCAGGGTCACCGGCGCCATTTATGGTTCTATAGTGACTGAGAGCATTTGCAATTTTTCACTATGGCTGAAGTACGTTTGCACCATTTTGAGCAAGCACTATTGGAGATTCTTGTTGTCAATCACCCTGACATTGAGTTTCTACCATCCGATGGCATCATCTGCTTCACTCACCGGCTGGTGGTGCAGCTAGTAAAGGATTGCCTGACCAAAAACCGACAACATCAACTAACGTCAGACTATCTGACGGATTTACGTCACAACATCAGGACATTACTACACCAGGTAAGTGGCGGACACTCCGCACAAAACTTCTCCGTAATCATAGATAATAATGGTGGGAGAGAAGCTTCTTCTTTCCTCCAATATAAAACATGACGAGTCCCCAGATATGGAGCCGTTGTATCTGCAGAGAGGAGACGATGTCACTGACAATGGCCGCCTCCATTGTGTCTTTTCTCATCTCACGTTTTTCATTTTTGTTTCTTTTCTACTTTATAGGCTGAAAAAAGATCTCAAATTGAAGATTTGGATTTTATTAAAGATCTGGCCGTTATAGTCCTGTGTGTACTAGAACGTCCGGCCTGCTCGTCGGAACGCCCGGTAAGGAGCCATCATCTTCTCTATCACACGTCCTTGTTTTTTGATCTTCTCCAGATCACCAGTCAGAGATCAGAAGATCTGGTGTTAGATCTTCCAGGCCTCCCTGTCAGTCCCCGGCAGGCACAGGAGGTTTTATGGCCGCCTGTCTGTGCTGCTCCCTCCTCTGTGAGGACAGTCTGTATTCTGCTGATGTAGTCACAGCTCAGTGGGGGGAAGTCTGTATTTTCCCCTTTCTCGCTCTATCAGAGTTTTCCTACTTGTAAATGCTGCCGCTGAGATAATAGACGTCATTACAGATATGTTGTGCATACAAGTCCCTTATACAGTATATTAATGTGGGCTTGTGGAGATAAAGCGGGTTTCTGTGTATCACCAGATCATGGGGTGTGAATGACCCATCCAGTATTATCCCCCATATAACCAGGGGATGTCTACGGCATTAGGGTGTTAGATAATAGCATTTATATTAAATGGACTTTGTCACCAGGTTTATGCTATTTTATCTGAGAGGAGCATGATGTAGGGACAGAGACCCTGATTCCAGCGATATATCACTTACTTTACTGGATGCAGCAGATGGGATAAAATCCCAGTTTTCTATGCTGCAGATCTAGCAGAGCTCTGAATCCTGAGCCTTGTGTAACCCCGCACACACCACTGATTGGCAGCTTTCCGTGTACACTGTGCATAGGCAGAAAGCAGGTATTTAGTGGTGGTGGAGGGTTTACAGAGCAATAAGACTACATGGCACAAGACACATAGTCCTCCAGTGATAATCTCCTACTGATCTCACCTATTATCCAGCACATTACAATAAAACTCTTATACGGAGGATCCCCTCTTATATTACATCCGTGTCTGTGGAGCATCCGGCTAGTATCATACCCCACATCAGATCAGTATAAATCAGCTGGAGCATAATAGAGGAGAAGTTTTTACACCCTGAGATGTTTTTCTGCAGCTTCTACATCTTACTATTATTTCTTTTTCTTTTTTAGGACTTGATCAGATCATTGATCCCGGCAGGAGAGCCGTGTATGAACGACTATGAGTCATCTAAACGGATCGGCAGCGGAGCTTTTGGGTGAGATTTCTGTTCCCATAATCCCCATTTCTCAGGGTTCCCCATGACAATGCTTCTGCCCCTGTGCTCTGCCATTCAGTGTTATCACAGGGAAGCGACCAGAGTCCACATCACTGTCCGCATCTCAATGTCACTCTTCAGCTCCGTTATATACCGCTGAGCGACCAGATCTGTAACAAATCAGTCTGTAAGGAAAGGGATGATATAATACATTACACCCACCGGTCCTAGACCTCCTTTGTTCTTATGCTGCTGCCGCCTCCACCACCGCTTCCCCGTTCTCCGCACCGATCTTCGGATTTTTCGGGGCCCCATTATGGAGCTGATAATAGTGATTGGCTGCACACGGTCACGTGAGGGGTGACACGATACTGATGCCAATGACATCTGCACCCTCACCCTCCACCGTGACCATGTGAGTCCGATCACTGGCCTCAGCAACAGAAGGGAGGACAACCAAACACTGGCACAGAGGACGGAGGACTGCCGTGATGGACGGGGAGCGACAAAGACAAGTGGGTTATTATGTTTAATTATATTTTATCTTCTTCCCGCCCCTCCATTTATTATGCCTTGGGCTGCGGAGAAAGATTAAAAAACATCTTCTTACGTCATTTGGAGCATTTTCAATTTTGACCAATTTATATTTGGACAGAATCGTATGTACTGGTCGTTCATAGTGAATCTGCCCAAGTTGAATTTCAGTAGATTCTCTCATCTATAATGTGACCTGGGTGAGGTCCGGCAGACGTGGCGTTGTGCAGACCCCCATAGGTGATCTATGTAGTGTTATTTCATGGATTTCGTGATGGTCGGACTGCTGGTATAAAACATAACTACAAAAGATCATATCATGTCTTCTATATACAAACTGTTAATAAGGGATCATTATAAACCATGGATTCTCCTTCTCTCCAGGTCCGTCCACTTAGTGCGCCATAAAGAAACACAACAGATCTTCGCTATGAAGAAAATGGCCAAGCGGAACCTGAATACTGCACAGAAAGTGGAATTGGCCTTTATCGAGAGGGACATCCTAACCTTCGCAGATTGTCCCTTTGTGGTCTCCATGCTCTGCTCCTTCCCAACTAAATCTGACCTGTGTATGGTCATGGAGTATGCAGGAGGTAGGACACGTACATTGTATTATATTCTTCCCATGTCTGCTGACATCTTTATCACCTCTCACATCATTAAGACTTGTCCCCGTGGACGTTACATCCCCACACAGCATTTGCTATGGGATATCTCTCACCATGGTGTTCAGAATATCATTGATCTGTGTGATCTCCCGGTATGTCCGCACTGAGACCGTCAGTATCTCCAGCTGTAGACGAGATGTGACATCACTTTATGTCATTAGTTACATAGATGACATTTCACCATGACGTCAGACTAATTCATTGTGCAGTATACAGTATATTATATCTTTATATATTGTCTCCTGCCCCAATGTTTCCGCTCACTTCTCATCACACATCATGGTGATCTGCTGCATAAACCCCTCACCGGCCGTATTTCCTTTCTTCTATAGGTGGAGACTGTAGGACCCTTCTAAACACCAGGGGTGCTTTCCCTGTCCCGTTGGCCCGCTTGTACTTTGCAGAAGCTGTCCTTGGTGTGGAATACCTGCATAGTTACGGTGTGGTGCACAGAGACCTGAAGCCGGAGAAGTAAGTGCATACCTGTAGTATAACAAAGGGGGAAGTTATCCTTTATTATCTCACGGTCTATGAAGCTACAACCATCTTCTCTTTCACAGCCTCCTGATAACATCTTCTGGACATATTAAAGTTACCGACTTTGGACTTTCAAAATTTGGAGTCATGATACCAGACACCAACATCTACAAGCCATCAGCAGAGGACATCTCCAGAGAGTTCCAGGACCATGAGGTTGGCATTACCTACAGGAACTTAGCTTGTTCTGCATAAATCTCATAACCCTATTGTCTCTTCCCTACGTTCTTCATTTTTAGAGAGCTTTTCCACTGATATTTTACCCTCGGTCATTCTGTTTTTATGTGAAGAACCCGTCATAATAATTGCCTCATCGATTCTCATCTCTATTTTCTGTTGGTTTCCAGGTAATTGGCACCCCGTATTACATAGCCCCAGAGGTCATCCTGATGAAAGGCTATGGAAGACCTGTGGACTGGTGGTCAATGGGCGTCATATTATATGAATTTCTCATGGGATATAGACCATTTGATGGGAAATCCAGGGCTAAGATTTATGACAAAGTTGTCACTGGTAAGTAGAATAATCTGATCATTGCTTTCACTGGTTATCTTGGTTTAGTTACTTCCTTTGCTTTATCTTACAGTCCGGTAAAGAGGTTTTATGTTCTGTAATTTTCTATATAACAGGAGATATAACATGGGATCCTGATAACACTCCTCCACCCGATGCGCAGGATCTCATCACTCAGCTGCTCAGAACAAATCCTGTGGATAGACTTGGGACAGGTAACGGATATAATATTAATATTTCCTTATTACACCGAGGATATATCGCTCATGTCCATGAGGATCAGCTCTTCTCTATCAGCTTCTCCATTTATAGCTCTCCGTACTAAGATTTTCACTCTATTTCCTACATCTCTACTTGGTTGCGCAATTAATTCAAATTAAGATAAACTGTTCAGATATAGTTATGTAGTTACAAAGGCTGAAAAAAGACCTCGGTCCACTAAGTTCTCCCTTTCTCCACCAATTGTTCATTTTGTCACTAAATTACCTATAACCCACAATGTTATGTGCGGTGAGGACATCTTCCTGCTCTTTTTTAATAGCTGTCATAGTGTTGGCCATTCCACAGTCTGACTGCGCTAACTGTAAAGAACCCTTTCCTGTTTAGCTGCTGGAATCGCCTTTCTTCCACCAGAAATGAGTGCCCCCTGGTCCTTAGTATGGTCCTTGGAAGGAATAAGACATGCGCCAGTCCTCTGTACTGACCACACATATATTTATACATTTAAATGAGATCTCCTCTGAGACGTCTTTTTTCTAAGCAAAACAAGCCCAACGTTTCCAACCTCTCATCATATGAGAGACCTTCCATCCCCTGTAATAATCTAGTTGCCCACCTTTGAACTGATCTAACTTCAGAATGTCCTATTTTAAATGTGGAACCCAAAACTGAATCCCATATGCTAGATGTGGCCTCACAAGTGATTTATAAAATGGTAAAAATACGTTGGGATCTCAGGTTTTTATCTCTTTTCATGCATCCTAAAATCTTTGCTTTTGCGGCTGCTGATTGACATTGAGCGCTGCTGCTCAGCTTACTTGTAACCAGAATACCCGAGTCCTTCTCCTGTTCTGTAGTCCCAAGTATTCTCCCAATTAATGTGTATGCAGCAATAGGATTACTCCGTCCTAGCTGCATTACTCTACATTTATCTACATTAAATGTCATCTGCCAAGTATTTGCTCATTGGGACATCTCATTCAGATCGTTTTGCAATATTGTAATGTCAAGGTCAGATTTTAGTATCCTACATAGTTTGGTGTCGTCAGTAAAGACTGACACTTTACTCTCAATCATATCCAAAAGGTCATTAATAAAGAGGTTAAAAAGAATTGCTACTAGCACAGATCCTGCCGGTACTCTACGGCTCCCAGTACAGATCCCTGCAGCCCCAGTACAGATCCCCGTGGCCCTCAATGCTCCCAGTACAGATCTCTGTGGTCCCCACTTCTAACTATATCCCATTTAGAGAATGTACCATTTATCACTCTTTGTTTCCTGTCATTTAGCCAATTCCTTACCAATCTGCATATAATTTCCCCCAGTCCCTGCTTATGGAGCGTCAGTATAAGGATGCTATGTGGAAAAATATTAAATACCTTTATAAAGTCCAGATAAATCACGTCAGTTGCATTACCAACATCCAGACTTGCAATTACCTCCTCATAGAAACCCAACATGTTAGTTAGACACGGCCTATCTGTAATGAATCCGTGCTGATTGTCAGTTATTATATTATTCTCTGCAATATATTTTTGCAGGCCATCTCTTATAATTCCCTCAAAAATTTTGCACACTACCGATGTCAGGCTTACCGGATGGTAGTTGCCCAGATCCACCTTCTTACCTTTTTTAAATATCGGTACCACGTCAGCCATCCTCCAATCCTGTGGCACCACTCTTGTTACAAAAGAGGCTAAGAATATAAGATACAGTGTTCTGTCAATTACTGAGCTCAATTCCCTCAGTATCTATGGATGAATGCCATCTGGACCAGACGATTTGTCAATGTTTAATTTGCACAGACGCAGACATACTTCTTCTTGTGCTATTTCTGGTGGTGACCTTTGATTTTTGCCTTGTTGAATGATCCGTGGAACAGTTAGTTCATTGGTGAACACGGATGAAAAGTGCCTGTTTAATATCTCTGCCTTTTCTTTGTCCTCTATTATTATCTTGTTACTAGATGGTGACCCGATTGTAACGCATCGGGTATTCTAGAATATTGCCAATTCGCATGCCTTTTTCCAAGGAAAACATGCGTTTTTCACGCGATTTTTGCGTGCAGAATTTAAGCGCATTCTAAGCGATTTGAAGCATCGCTTGGAATGTGATTGACAGGTTGGTCACACTTGTCAAGCATAGTGCTTGACATTTGTGATCAACTTTTTACTATTGATTCAAACCACAATTTTTTCCAAGTATTTAAATAGGTACTTCAACACATGAATCAACACTTGCGGACAAAAAGAATATTACTCCTTCTTATGCAAACCTTCAGGATTTTGAATGCCCTTTGTTTTAGTCTGATTAAACTTTGTAGTGTCTTATTTATCCCTAATGGTTTCTTTTCATTCCTGGACATTTTATTACCAGAGGGTATAAATTTTCTACAGGATTCTGTAGGATATCCATAAACATGCCCCATTTATGGTCAGAATCCCCAGATACCATGAGATGGTCCCTGCCTACTCGATTAAGCGCTTCCCTTAATTTGTTGGTGTGGAGCTGTCTCTGACTTGTTTTGTTTTTCTTTATCAAGGAGGAGCATTTGAGATCAAAGATCATGCATTCTTTAGAGATTTAGACTTTGGTAACCTTCTAAGTCAAAAGCCGTTGTACGTTCCTCAGCATACAGTAGATGTGGACAGCAGTTTATTTATCAGTAAGTAGAAAAAGCCATCATCTAGATTAAGTGTCTGTTTGTCTCATCTTCCATGTTATGCGATAATCAGTTCCTATTAATATTAATGATAAATAGTGACTGTGCTATACCTCTAATAACACTTCATTATCTATGTCTTGTAGATCACTGTGGTATAAACAAACATCTGGACTCAGGCTATGAGGAGAGTGAGTTTGACTTCCAAAATTTTACATCATCATCTGAAAGGCTTTCTTATGTAAGTATGCTATTAATAAATCCAAAATATGTATAAAAAAGACCCATAAAATTAAACATAAAATGATTTCATATCTTGTTGCTTCCGCATGTAGCTCTATACCACCACTAATGGGATGATAAACGATGAGGATTCCAAGTCACCTTCAGAGTGTACCCCAACATCCAACACTGACAGCTCAGAAACGTGAGTAGATAATGGGGTCATTCCCGGGAACTTCAGGCTGATATATGTGCACAACACCAAATATAGGACAGAAATACCATTATATCAAATGCAACACCCATCGCCCCATGGTTAGCGGTCATTGTGCTTTTGCCCTTAGAAGGTGCTTGTGATAACAGCCCATCATTATTGCAGCCGGTCATGCATTTTTACTGCTGCCCACACTATAGGAGAGATGTAGTATTACATGCCAGACATTCTTGGTAGTTGTTTTCCTCTCCGCTCTATAAAAGTTATCTTTGAGCAGAAGACCTTCCCTACTATAGCAGTCATATGTCCTATTAGGCCTTATAATTGGTGCTCTTATAGTGAGGCAACCTCTTTTATACTGCGTTTACTTGTGATTTATGTTTTTCTTCTTCCAAACAGGCAGAAAGAATCTGTCCCAGAACCTGATAGAGACAAAGTTATTACCATCTTGCCATCCTCGACCCCACTGTCAGGTATGTCTATGTCTGCAGCACCAACAATGTCAATGTTGACTTCAAGGCTCAAATATTTCTACATGTTTTTTCTGTAATAGGTCTCCTATATTATCCATGCTTCATGGATACCAATTATGTTGTCCATGGGCCCATACTGAATCCTTATTTCAGTAATTTTGTACATTTTTTTCATGGATTCTGTGAGATGCGTTGTAGCATCCAATGACCTACATCATCATATGGAGACATCGTCTCCTATAATAGAATATCGCTCATCAGTGATGCACCACATGGCGGCACACAGGGCGCTTACTGCTCTATATCAGTGACACATCTAATGCCCCTCAGATGGGATTATGTGCATCATATAGGACTTATTCTGCCCTATTATGATATAAAACCAGATTATCAGGACTATAGGAGACAGGACTAGAACCATCCTACTATATACAGGAGGCAAAGCAGATCCCATTAGGATTTGTCATTAATGAGGTTTTTTTTTTACTTTCTTTTCAGAATTTCTAGCTCAGACGGAAAGAAAAAATTCTTCAATGAATCTAAGTAAAGAAGAAGAAAAATCAGAAAATGTAGAAAAGGGGGAAAAGATGCAAGGTAAATGTGAGAATCAGCTCCATGTTGTGTGAGGTCAGTGAGAATCATTCGTGTGGAGCAGATGTCATCTGTCAGTGATGGGATTATCACATGTATGATGGCTGACAATGATCCCTGACCTCTGTGTGATAATATTCCTCTGCCGTCCGACCTCAGTGACTGCACAGTAGTATCATGCCATATGGAGTCCTATCACTTACATTATATTTACTTCTCTTCTCATAGGTTCCATCTTCAGCTGGATGTTATCATCCTGCCAGCGTGGATTATCCAGGGCTTCTCATGTATTTGATTGTTTTTACTGTTGCCTTGGCCAAGAACAATCTGAAATCCGGGAAACCTAAGTATCGAGCACCCTGAAGTCCAGCAGATCCACCATCACTGCTGGGCCTATTTAGAAGCGGGACTAACTCCTAGCCGCGGTCTACGGACCAAACATTGGGCATGGGCAGGGCCTTGGGGGCAGTTCCCAAGTGCGCTCAACCATGTGAAATAGCTTACGCTCAGGAACATTGAGGGATAGCGCTATCGGACAGCTCTACCCGTTCATTTCCTTTAGGAATAGAGCTATGGGATAGCTCTACCTGTGCACTTTCTTCATGGATAGCGCTATCGAATAGCTCTACCCGAACAGTATTAACGAAAGAGATTTTTCATACACATATTGATTCCGGTCCTAATTTTACCCCTCCCTTATCCTTCTATCCTATTATTAATTTAAATAAAAAAATAAATAAAAAAATCTTTTAGGTTTATTGAATTTTTTTCACATTTATCCAACTTAACTATGCATTTTGTAAAAAAAGGAATATAGCCAGTACACCGATAGTTGCAAAGGAACACGGAACTCCGTCCTGACGAGGAGGGAACAATATTGAAAAAGAAGGTTTGATGCTCCAGTTCCTTGATAAAAAATTCAAAACTGCATCTAATCCATTTTAAAGCATACAAAATGCTCCAGGACAGCATTATAGTGACAAGAAAAACAAAGCTACGCATTTCAATAGAGGAAGCGATCTTTATCAAAGCCCATACAAGCAGCCCTAGACCAATCAGTTAGTCAGGTAACATCACATGATAAATGTCAGATCCTTAAAAAACAAACATATTAAACAATGCAAGATAAAAAAAGGAAGAGAAACATTTAAAAAAAAACAAAAACAAAAAATATATATGTGTGTATATATATATATATATATATATACTGTATTTTTCGGACTATAAGACACACCGGACCATAAGACGCACCCCAATTTTCAGAAGGAAAAAAAGGAAAAAAATAATAATGTGTCAAATGGGGGTCCGTCTTAGGCTATGTGCACACGTAACGGAACTCTCGCGGAAATTACCGCGAGAATTCCAGAATTCCATTCCGCGGGAAAATCGCATTTTAAATTCCCGCGATTTTCCCGCGGAAAAACTAGCATTTTGCAAGCGTAATTAGCTTGCAAAATGCTAGTGTTTTCCAAGCGATCTGTAGCATCGCTTGGAGAACTGATTGACAGGTTGTCACACTCATCAAACATAGTGTTTGACAAGTGTGACCAACTTTTTACTACTGAGGCCGCCTATGCAGCATCAGTAGTAAAAGATAGAATGTAAAAAAAAATAAAAAATGGTGTTCATTCTTACCTTCCGGCGTCCCGCGCATCTGTTCCCAGTAATCCTTTGCGAAAATGCCCGCGATGGCGTCCGTTCTCGCGGGATCGTGACGTCTCGCGGTTATTCGCGATGACGTCGCGCGAATGACTGCGAGACTTCGCGATCCCGCGAGAACGGACGTCATCGCGGGCATTGTCGCAAAGGATTACTGGGAATGAGAGCGTGGAGAGAGGCGGGAAGGCTGCGCGGGACGCCGAAAGGTAAGAATAACAATATTTTTTATTTTAAATTCTATTTTTTACAGGGATATGGTACCCAAAGCCTGGAGGACAGTCTCCTCTCCTCCGGACCGTGGGTACCATCCGGAAATGTTCTGCTTACTTTCCGCATGGTGTGCACAGCCACATGCGGGAAGTAAGCGGAACAATGCATTCCTATGGGTGCGGGATCGCCGCGATTCCGCAAAGTAATGAGCATGCTGCGTTTTTTACCGCGAAGCGATTCCGCCATGGTAAAAACCGCAGCATTAGCACAGCATTGCGGAATCCCATAGGAATGCATGGGATGCTTATTTTTCGCATTTTCGCGGCAAAATCGCGTGGTTAAAACCGTCGCGGAAACGCAAAAAAGACGCCACGTGTGAACTCAGCCTTACAGTCCGAATTCAGCTTACCTGGGAAGGGATCCGGCACAGGTGGAGGAGTGGTCACAGGGGTCATTCAGTGGTCCAGGCTTGTGCGGTGGTGGCTCTGTGCTGGGGCAGGTTGGTTGTGCTGGAGCAGCTGGGCTGTACTGGGGCAGGTGGGCTGTGCTGGAACAGCTGAGCTGGGGCAGCTGGGCTGTGCTGGGGCAGGTGGGCTGTGCTGGGGCAGCTGTGCTGTGCTAGGGCAGCTGGGCTGTACTGGGGCAGCTGGGCTGGGCTGTTATTATGAATGAGTCACCGGAGGAGGAGAAAACAAAAATACAAGCTAAGTCCAGAAAACCGGAGAGGTTGGTAGCGATCGGATTGCAGACCCCTGATCCTATACACCACAAATAACAGTAGCCGTGGGGGTTCCTACGGTGCCCTAGACCCCTCGTCACAGCCGGAGAACTACATAAGCCTAAAGAAGGAAAGGGGAAATCTAAACTGCCCCAGAGCAGACCCCAAAGCAATAGACAGCCCCCAACATGTATTGTCGGTGAAAAACAGATGAAAACACAAACACAGACAGAAAGACAGGCTGAGCAAACGATGGGGCCCAACTAACTAGATAGGACAGGACAGAAAAGATGCTGGCTGCAATCCGCAAAAAACCCTACCAAAAATGTCCCAACCGTCTGATAGGGAAAAAGGCCCTGAAGTCGCTAGACTTCAAAATCACTATATAATAATAATAATAATAATAATAATCTTTATTTATATAGCGCCAACATATTCCGCAGCGCTTTACAGTTGAACAGTTTCAAACACAACAGTCATAAGTAACAACGTTAACAATACAATAATTAAAGCGAAATAAGACTATATCAGCACTCAGGTATATTCTGAAAACAGAGCAAAGAGATCAACTGATCAGAGACAAAAATGGAATTCAGCCAGTCCCAGCCAGGACTGGCTGAACACAAACACTAAGTAAACCAGACAAAATCTCATGGAACAACAGCATGACAAAAACTTAGCTTTTAGTAAACAGGAACCAAGCTGGATGCAAGAACTCAGAGCAGAAAGGATCACCAGCAGCCCTGCAGGGCATCGGCTGCCTTATATCCACTCAGAAATTCCAGATGTCTAATCACACTCCGCCTGTTCAGATGACAGGTTCTTCCCATCCCAATCAATTTCACTACCTCTCTTCACCAGCAGAGGGAGTTCTTCAGACATCAAAGGTGAAGGGGAGAATGAACTCACAACAGGCTGTGCTGGGGCAGCTGTGCTGGGGCTGGGGCAAGTGGGCTGCGCTGGGGCAGCTGGGCTGTGGCAGCTGTGCTGGGGCTGGGGCAGCTCTGCTGGGGCAGATGGGCTGTGCTGGGGCAGCTGTGCTGGGGTAGGTGGGCTGTGCTGTGGCAGCTGTGCTGGGGCAGGTGGGCTGTGCTGGGGCAGCTGTGCTGTGCTGGGGCAGCTGTGCTGGGGCAGCAGGGCTGTGCTGAGGCAGGTGGGCTCTGTGGGGTGAGGGTGGCGGCTCTGTGCTCCGGTGCAGGGGCGGCGGCTCCGCCGGCATTTTCTCCAAGCCCGGAGGCCCCCGCACATCCCTTGCTGGCCACCGCCATGTTGCGGTGGCCTCCGGGAGCATGGACGCCGGAAAGATGGCCGCCGGTCCGGGGACGGCGCATGCGCAGGTTCAGATCTCGTCCCGAGATCTCGGGGGACAAGATTCAAATCTGATCTGTCACTATATAAGATATACTGGTCCTATGGTCAAAAGTTCCAGCTTATTTGCTCTGTTTACTGGCGTTTGTAACCCATTCTGGGCCGCTGATCTGTCTCTCAGCTATATTTTACACTGTATCTCAGCTTATTCAGACAGGTCCCACAGAGCTTTGTTTGGAGAACTGATTTTCAATTTCTACTGATGAGTAGAGAAGAAAGGAATTAAATCAAAAGTGCTGACTGACTGCAAGTGGCACTAGGGGGAGCAAACTGAAGTGCAAATCTGTATGCTGTGAGCTCCCCCTAGTGATGTTAGCAGAATACTGGAACTTTATCATTTAATTCCATGACTCCTGGGAAGAAAATGAATGTTCAGTGAACTTTTCCTCTCTTCATAGCTAGGGTTGCTGCAGAACCTCTTCAGAAGTCGATCCACTGCTCAGTCTGCCTCCTATCAATGAGGCACGATTCTGACTGCAGTTCAGCTTATCTACAATACAACATCTTAGCAACAAGAAATGTTGCCAACTTGCTTTTATAATCAAAGCAAGAATGAAAAAAGAGAATAAAAGAAAAAATAACAGATTAACAGCGACGAACAAACAATAATACAGCTAGAACAGAGGGCTTGAAAGGTAACGCAACGCCTGAGGCGAGCGCTCTCACCACCAGGATCACAGGGCAACTTGGCATAATACGTTCTTTTTAACGACTTTCAATGGAAACGTTGTCATTGAACCCGGAGGTAGAATCTCGTCTGTATGTAGTCAGAATAAAGGGGATGAGACGCCTCTGTGGGTGGAGGAGGAGAACAAAGGATCTCTGCAATCACACAGTCGCGCAATGGTGGAGGTGGGGGAGTAAGAAAATGTCTCTCGTTACATTCCAGAGATGGAACATTGTGAGCCGGACACTGGGAGACGTCATATATTTATTCTACATTGCTTAAATAATGGAAAAGAGAAAAACCTCTGCTGATGTGAAGTCTCTTAATTGATATGAGTCAATCCCTGGAAAAAAATAGTTATACTCTGAAATAACTGCAGACCGCGAGCGTTAGATAGAGGGGGCTAAGGGTTAAAAAATAAAAATAGATTGCATTCAACTTTCCCAAACCCATCCCTCACCGGACCAGCCGCCGTAGCCTCCGGTCCCTTTAGATCAGGGGTCTCAAACATGCGGCCCACGGCCCTGAGGCAGGCATCTGCGGCTGCGGTGCACCACATGTCTCACTCCCTGAGGCAGGGGGAAGGCGCGCATTCAGGAGCGGCGATGACATTGGCTGTTCTGTGCACACACTGCACAGAACCTGTGATGAGGTCACAGGAGGGGGAGGAGTCAGGGGTTACATCATCAGGGGCCTCAGTGTGTGCAGGACAGACGCTGCTGTCTGTGTGCTGGTTGTCATGGTACTGGATGAAGGTAAGTTTATGCGTGGGGTCAGGAGGGGATTACAGGGTGGATGGAGCAGAGCCGTGTGTGTACGAGGTGTACGGAGCGGAGCCGTGTGTGTACGAGGTGTACGGAGCGGAGCCGTGTGTGTACGAGGTGTACGGAGCGGAGCCGTGTGTGTACGAGGTGTACGGAGCGGAGCCGTGTGTGTACGAGGTGTACGGAGCGGAGCCCTGTGTGTACGAGGTGTACGGAGCGGAGCCGTGTGTGTACGAGGTGTACGGAGCGGAGCCGTGTGTGTACGAGGTGTAGAGAGCAGAGCTGTGTGTGTACGAGGTGTACGGAGCCCTGTGTGTACAAGGTGTACGGAGCGGAGCCGTGTGTGTATGAGGTGTACGGAGCGGAGCCGTGTGTGTACGAGGTGTAGAGAGCAGAGCTGTGTGTGTACGAGGTGTACGGAGCCCTGTGTGTACAAGGTGTACGGAGCGGAGCCCTGTGTGTACGAGGTGTACGGAGCGGAGCCGTGTGTGTACGAGGTGTAGAGAGCAGAGCTGTGTGTGTACGAGGTGTACGGAGCCCTGTGTGTACAAGGTGTACGGAGCGGAGCCCTGTGTGTACGAGGTGTACGGAGCGGAGCCGTGTGTGTACGAGGTGTAGAGAGCAGAGCTGTGTGTGTACGAGGTGTAGAGAGCGGAGCCCTGTGTGTATGAGGTGTACGGAGCTGAGCCCTGTGTGTATGAGGTGTATGGAGCAGAGCCCTGTGTGTATGAGGTGTATGGAGCTGAGCCCTGTGTGTACGAGGTGTACAGAGCGGAGCCCTGTGTGTACGAGGTGTACGGAGCTGAGCCCTGTGTGTATGAGGTGTATGGAGCGGAGCCCTGTGTGTATGAGGTGTATGGAGCGGAGCCCTGTGTGTACAAGATGTACGGAGCCGTGTGTGTATGAGGTGTACGGAGCAGAGCCCTGTGTGTATGAGGTGTACGGAGCTGAGCCGTGTGTGTATGAGATGTACGGAGCAGAGCCATGTGTGTACGAGGTGTAGAGAGCGGAGCCCTGTGTGTATGAGGTGTACGGAGCTGAGCCCTGTGTGTATGAGGTGTATGGAGCAGAGCCCTGTGTGTATGAGGTGTATGGAGCAGAGCCCTGTGTGTACGAGGTGTACAGAGCGGAGCCCTGTGTGTACGAGGTGTACGGAGCTGAGCCCTGTGTGTATGAGGTGTATGGAGCGGAGCCCTGTGTGTATGAAGTGTATGGAGCTGAGCCCTGTGTGTACGAGGTGTACAGAGCGGAGCCCTGTGTGTACGAGGTGTACGGAGCTGAGCCCTGTGTGTATGAGGTGTATGGATCAGAGCCCTGTGTGTACGAGGTGTAGAGAGCGGAGCCCTGTGTGTATGAGGTGTATGGAGCTGAGCCCTGTGTGTACGAGGTGTACAGAGCGGAGCTATGAGAGTGCGACGTGTATGGAGCCCTGTGTGTACGAGGTGTATGGAGCGGAGCCGTGTGTGTACAAGGTGTACAGAGCCATGTGTGTATGAGGTGTACGGAGCAGAGCCCTATGAGTATGATGTGTAGAGAGCGGAGCCCTGTGTGTATGAGGTGTACGGAGCTGAGCCCTGTGTGTACGAGGTGTACAGAGCAGAGCTATGAGAGTGCGAGGTGTATGGAGCCCTGTGTGTACGAGGTGTATGGAGCAGAGCCGTGTGTTTACAAGGTGTACGGAGCCGTGTGTGTATGAGGTGTAGAGAGCGGAGCCGTGTGTGTATGAGGTGTAGAGAGCGGAGCCGTGTGTGTATGGGGTGTAGAGAGCGGAGCCCTGTGTGTATGAGGTGTAGAGAGCGGAGCCCTGTGTGTACGAGGTGTATGGAGCAGAGCCGTGTGTTTACAAGGTGTACGGAGCCGTGTGTGTATGAGGTGTAGAGAGCAGAGCCCTGTGTGTATGAGGTGTAGAGCGGAGCCCTGTGTGTATGAGGTGTAGAGAGCGGAGCCCTGTGTGTATGAGGTGTATGGAGCGGAGCCCTGTGTGTACGAGGTGTAGGGAGCCCTGTGTGTATGAGGTGTATGGAGCGGAGCCGTGTGTGTATGAGGTGTACGGAGTTGAGCCCTGTGTGTATGAGGTGTATGGAGCGGAGCCCTGTGTGTATGAGGTGTAGAGAGCGGAGCCGTGTGTGTATGAGATGTACGGAGCAGAGCCATGTGTGTACGAGGTGTAGAGAGCGGAGCCCTGTGTGTATGAGGTGTACGGAGCTGAGCCCTGTGTGTATGAGGTGTATGGAGCAGAGCCCTGTGTGTATGAGGTGTATGGAGCAGAGCCCTGTGTGTACGAGGTGTACAGAGCGGAGCCCTGTGTGTACGAGGTGTACGGAGCTGAGCCCTGTGTGTATGAGGTGTATGGAGCGGAGCCCTGTGTGTATGAAGTGTATGGAGCTGAGCCCTGTGTGTACGAGGTGTACAGAGCGGAGCCCTGTGTGTACGAGGTGTACGGAGCTGAGCCCTGTGTGTATGAGGTGTATGGATCAGAGCCCTGTGTGTACGAGGTGTAGAGAGCGGAGCCCTGTGTGTATGAGGTGTATGGAGCTGAGCCCTGTGTGTACGAGGTGTACAGAGCGGAGCTATGAGAGTGCGACGTGTATGGAGCCCTGTGTGTACGAGGTGTATGGAGCGGAGCCGTGTGTGTACAAGGTGTACAGAGCCATGTGTGTATGAGGTGTACGGAGCAGAGCCCTATGAGTATGATGTGTAGAGAGCGGAGCCCTGTGTGTATGAGGTGTACGGAGCTGAGCCCTGTGTGTACGAGGTGTACAGAGCAGAGCTATGAGAGTGCGAGGTGTATGGAGCCCTGTGTGTACGAGGTGTATGGAGCAGAGCCGTGTGTTTACAAGGTGTACGGAGCCGTGTGTGTATGAGGTGTAGAGAGCGGAGCCGTGTGTGTATGAGGTGTAGAGAGCGGAGCCGTGTGTGTATGGGGTGTAGAGAGCGGAGCCCTGTGTGTATGAGGTGTAGAGAGCGGAGCCCTGTGTGTACGAGGTGTATGGAGCAGAGCCGTGTGTTTACAAGGTGTACGGAGCCGTGTGTGTATGAGGTGTAGAGAGCAGAGCCCTGTGTGTATGAGGTGTAGAGCGGAGCCCTGTGTGTATGAGGTGTAGAGAGCGGAGCCCTGTGTGTATGAGGTGTATGGAGCGGAGCCCTGTGTGTACGAGGTGTAGGGAGCCCTGTGTGTATGAGGTGTACGGAGCGGAGCCCTGTGTGTACGAGGTGTAGAGAGCGGAGCCCTGTGTGTATGAGGTGTAGAGAGCAGAGCCCTGTGTGTTCGAGGTGTACGGAGTGGAGCCCTGTGTGTTCGAGGTGTAGAGAGCGGAGCCGCGTGTGTACGAGGTGTGCGGAGCCGTGCGTGTACGGGGTGTATTAAGTTTGAAAGGAATGCGCCCCCCCAGTTCAAATTTTTTTTATGTGCGGCCCATTTACTCTGCCGAGTTTGAGACCCCTGGCTTTAGATCAATCTTCAGATCGGACTTTGGTCTGGATATTTTGGTACTGACTACACCTCAAATGTTCACGGGAGGTCATGACTTACGGATCAAAGACCAGTGTGAGGGTCGAAGGTTGACCTGAAGCAAGAAAAGTCCCAGTGGTGGGGGGACAGGAAAACAGCAGACCTAGGATAGGTGGTATAATTTTTTTAACCCCTTTCCGGATCACAAAAAATTCCAGCAAAATGGCAACCATCTGGCAAATCATAATTTATAACGTAATAAGTGACAAAATTGATTAGCTAGGAATCAATTTAATCATTTCTGGCTCTTAATGTTCTAATTTATCCCCCATTTGGGCTCAGGGAGATGCATAGATTAAGCAAATGCAAATGAGCTCCTCTAGTCAAAGAAGAGCAAATGTGTAAAGTCCAGTGACGACCTCAAACATCAGCTCTTATAGGATCTATGGAAGGTGTCCACAGACTCAGAATGGCATGCAAGTCTGATATTTCTGCAGCTGCATATCCCCCATCCCACCACACCTTGCTTTTCTCACAGCTCTCTTTATGTGTCTCTGAAACAAAAGAATGCACAATGGGGACTGTTTGAAACCAGAGGTGTAGCTCAAAGTTTCTGAACTCTAAGGCATCATGTCTGATGTCCCCCAGCTACTGTACACCATCTATAGTTTCTCTGTATTTTTACGTGGCAGTGGAACTTTTTGCTATGCCTCCTTCTCCTGCTTGATATTCAGCCTCTATGGTGTGTAACTTCAGGCACAGGACCCATCAGTCAAGCAGGAGGAGGCTTGTAATAGAGCTGGAGTGACCGAGGCTTCAGATCTACCCTAGCTCTCCAGACTCATTTGCAAATCAATTCAAATACTAATTTCTCAGTAATGGAGGAATGGACTGGCCATGCAAAGGTATTGCTGGACTTGTCTTTTAAGGAACTACATATGCATATAAATAGTTTGGGGTGTGAACATAACCTTAGTATAGGTCCTATATCAGATACGTAGGGGTCCGACACCCCACATCTCAACGCTTGGACGTTTTCAATTCCTGCAGTTTCTGAATGTAAATAATATACGGAGCTGGAACAGCACAGATCCACCTATAGTATAATTGCCATTCTAAGGGACTACAGCTTTAATAAGAGCTGAGCAGCCGTACCCAGGGGCAGCCATTGCACAGTGCATGGAGTTACAGTGTCCTCTTTAGATCTGGTCACTACAAGTCCTGCAAACAGTGGATCGGTGGGGGTGCTGGGTGTTTGATAGATGGCTCATATTGATAAACTATACTAAGGATTATATCTAAAATCTGTACAAGCCCCTTTAACATTAGGCATAGGGTGGGATCTGTATATAATGGGTACTGAATACAGATGAGCAGATCAGTTTGAGGGACTCCTGTCTAACGTCCAAGTCAATGGTACCTGGCAGGTAGACAATGACAATCTCTTGCACTACTTTTGATCATCCATGGCTTGCTCCATGTCACCTGTCCATCCTGTAACTCGATGAGGTCACGCAAGCACCAACAAATGCTGCAACGGGGATGCTGGAAGGTGAGAGATTTGTGGGTTTTCCATCTATAGGCCACTGACCTGGACACTGGACTGGAGTCCCGCGAATCCATCATCTCAGTCCTGAATTCTGTATCTATAATCTCATATGGCTCTCATATATCTTATATTATGATAGTATTCTCCCATAGAATCAATGCTTGTAGGGAAAATACATTTTTTTTGCAAAAAAACGCTGATATTTATACTTTCTCCATAAACCAGGCAGATGAGGATGAATGATTTCCTTCCTGGTAGAAGAAAGGAAAATTGAATCACAAGTTTTCCTAATTATCAGTGATCAGTGGAGCCACCGGTAATAGCTCTTATTCTGTCTTATGGACTATTTCTAGACATCCCATCTTGTAGGTAAAAGATTTTCGGCACACATTTTTTTCCCCTTATAATTGGCTTTGAGCTATGATTTTCGAAACCAATTGAATCTACTGCTTATTAACCATCGACTTTATAACTGGGGAAATGTGCCGGAGATTCACGATGAACTTCATAAGACCCAGCTGCATTTAATTTTTTTTCCAGTTTTTCACACCTCATCCTCGCCATCTGCGCAGACGACATTAAATTGGCTCCTGCGTGAACCTCCCAACAGACCATGTGAAATAGCCTCCAGCCTAGCGTCTCTGACAGATACAGCTCTCTCAAGATCCGAGCCATATCACGATCGCCCACCAGAACTGCGGAACTACACCAGCTAAATAACATTAGCGAGGCGGAGGACGCTCCTGCCCCTGGCACAATATTATCGCTCCCTGACAAACTCTTCCATAAATTGTATCCCGTGAATATCATCTTAACTGGCATGAGTGGTTCCCGTCTCATGAGGAAGCGGCAATCATATGCGGACTATAACGATGGAGAAGAGCTTAGTTTACATTTTTTGGCATGCATGGTGATGATATTGAGTGCACTGTGACAATTAGCCCCTTGATGTGACAATTAACCCTTTGATATTGGCTAGTGATAATTTTGTGCAGGATGCTTCTCTCCAAATTCATTGCTTGCAAACCAAAGGGTAGGCAACTGACAAGGGGGCATGGAATTGGAATTTAGAGGGAAGGTTAAAAGGAATATCAAGCCATCTGGATCCTAAATAATGTTACGGTCTAACAAAATTTGCAAAACTTTTGAATATGCTGTAGGCTAAACAGAAAGTCTGTAGGTCTGAACACCGTCCACATAGGAGCTAAGCACTTATACAGTCTTTTGAGTGATCAGTGGGAGTTTCAAGACCAAGACCCTCTCCGGGGTCTTGGTCTTGAAACTCCCAGGGGAAGAGTCCTGAGGAGAGAATTTGCATATTCCCAGGGCCTTCTGGGATAAGTGAAGAGTCTCCGCGCACTGCGGGGATCAGGCAGTTTCTGAGCCAGGACCGGATGGTATGTATGCGTTATACATACTCCTGGCCAGAGCCTGAAAACTGGGCATGGCCTTGTTTCATACACTAGTATGGAGTGAGGCCACACCCTCTAATCAGCCATGCCCATTGGACGGCTGCATCTCTAGACAGGGTGTGGCCTTGCTCCATTCAAGGGTATGGAGTGAGGCCAAACCCACTGGATGGGTTCTAGACGGGAGTATGTATAAGGGTATGTGCACACGTTTCAGATTTGTGTGCAGAATTTTCTGCACAAAAAATGCATCTCCTGGCAGAAAGCGCAGCTGCAGATTTCACAAACTTCATTGCGTTTTTTGTGCTTTTTTTGTGCGTATTCTATGCTTTTTAAGTGCAGTTTTTCATTGCGGTTTTCCACCTGCAGATTTCTAGAATGGAGCAGGTGGAAAATTGCAGCAAAAGCGCACCAAATTCGCGCGGAAAAAAAAGCAGCGTGTGCACAGCGGATTTTGTTTCACATAGGCTTTAGTGCTACTGTACATCACATGCAGTTCTGCTGCGTATACGCAGGGCCAAATCTGCTGTGTTTCTGCAGCAGAATCCGCACCGTGTGCACATAGCCTAAAGCATAAGTACCTGCTGGTCTCAGCTCAGAAACAAGCGTCACTTCGAAGCACACAGTGCAGGAGCTGGTTGGATTAACCAGAGTAACTGCAGACTTATCAGCCTGTACCTGACTACCCCTTTAAGACAGCCAGAATTGCATAGATCATGATGTCAGTCTTAATGAAATGCTTGCTTATGTACACTAACCTGATTCATGAAGCAGCATGTGCCACTTAATGAATACTCAGCGTACACCTTTGTCAGAAATCATGGTAAAACTGCCGTTCCTCTCATATCCTGCCCATGCTGCGCCCATTTTGGTGCAGTTTCCCGGAATTGGAATCACCAAAATATTTTTGCACAACTACTGAATTCATTACGCGGCATGCACCTCTGAAAGAGTCTAACGCCATGTATTCTACTAAGCCTGTCGCTAGATTCCAGTCTTGTATCACCCCATTGGTTCTATTCCAGAAAAGCGAAGTTATCACTTATCCACAGGGGAGTCCAATCACTGAGACCCTCACAGAGTCTGACTACCGTTCTCTGAAAAGCTCCATTCATTGTCCATAGGACTGCTTGACACGGCCGAGCATCCCTTAGACCAGTATTTCCCAACTCCAGTTCTCAAGAGCCACCAACAAGTCATGTTTTGAGGATTTCCAAAGCATTTCACAAATGATAATTGCATCACCTAACCTAAACAGACAATCAATCCATCACCTGTGCAATAATAAGGAAATCCTAAAAACATGATCTGTTGGTTTCCCTTGAAAAACTAGAGTGCAGCCACTGCTCCATTCTAGCAAACTTTTGTTCCTGAAATTGGTGATGGTCCATCAGTGGAATTCCTAGGAATCAACGAGTTTTCACTTGTGCATGCAACTCCTGTTAGAAATGAGGCATCACAAAACTTAGGCTTAAAGAGCTCCTGCTCCCTTCACTTCCTGATCGGTGTGCGTGTATTCTCCCCTGCTCTTAAAATGGCAGCACACTTATAGTAAATGCCCCTAGCTTGTAGTTGAGTGGCATTTAGTGGAATGTAGTACACCTGCATGATGGCCCCAAGCCAATTGCTGAGGGTCATCCTATATAAAGGACTCCCTCTTCCCTAGGGAGTCACTAAGCAGCGTGTAGAGTCATTGATGAGTAAGATGCACTACAATTGAGTTGTGAAGTCCCCTGGTCCTGGTGCAGTCAGTGTCCGGAACCTGTATCTCTGGTCCCGGTGAGGCCAGTCCTGTATCCATAGTCCCCTGGTCATGGAGTGGCCAGTGCCTGATATTTGTCTCCTGGTCCTAGAGTGGCCAGGGCCTTAACCTTGTCTCATGATTCCCGAAGCGGCCAGTGACTGAACCGTGTCCGCTGGTCCCAGAACTGCCAGGGCCTGAATCTTGTCCTCTGGTCCCGGGGTGGCCAGTGCCTGAACTTTGCCCCCTGGTCCTGGAGCAGCTAGTGCCTGAACATGGCTCCTTGGTGCATGAGCGGCCAAACCTTGATCCAGTATCCTAGACTGAATCGAGCCCGGATTCATGTAAGTAACCATTCTGTAGAGGTTCCAAAACTTACTAGTCTGAATAGAGACCTAGCCCTAATCAGTGTCAGGGTACTTGACTCCTGGGATCAGCAGCTGCAGTACTGGGCTCTGCCCACGAGTGGTACCTGGTGGCTACCTGCAGCCCAGTCTGTCTCCACCATCAGAGCTCCAGTGAACACCAGGTAGCTACTTAGCTACGCCCCTTCCTAAGTAGGCCCGGCGCTGTGGCACAATGGGTCCACAAATCCACATGCGCCACCATTGGGTGTAACTGAAAAAAAATCCAACTAGTACAACCGGGCAGACAGTGAAATCCACGTGATGGCACTAGTCACATTCCAATACATTAACCAAAACGCGTAACTCTTCTCCCATGCACGATGCCCATCACTCTGTCATATGAATGAATTCATTAAAATCCATTTTACAGAAAGTTAGTGCCCCCAGCCTTCAGATTTAATAAATGGCAGAGGTCTGTTTTCCTTTCCTCATTTAGCACATTTCCAGTGTATGTCAGCGCTACATATGTTATTCATGCTTCTTAATATACTTTCTTGAAAAGGCTCTCAGAATAAGTAGCCGGCTCTGCGCCTCCTTGATTGATATTTTTTTTTTTTTACCTTCTTTAGCATTTTTTTATGCCAAGAAAAATATCTTTAACAGCTGGAGCTCAAGTTGTGAATACATTAAGGTTCGGCATTAGCACATCCTACTGTGGCTCCTGCTCATCGAATAGAAAATACAATCCGATATGATCTTCTGCTTCTCTTGATACTGAGATGTGATAATGCATGGATACAACCAGGGTTTTGTTCTCACCAGATTGCAGACAGGATATGGTTTTCCATAAGTAAAATGAGGCTCAAATAGAAAAGATTTCTTTTAGCACTGAAACTCTTGACTTGAATTTTAATACTCACAGCTTTTCCCTTGAGTGCCCTATTAAAGCCTTTTCATGCTTCTGCTTTGATTTATTTTATTGTTTGTTGGCTTCAAAAATACAAAATTAAGAAACTTTGTATTTATTTATATAATTGAAAATGTGCCATTTTTCTGCCGTAGAGTCTGAGTAACTCTGTTGCATAGCTGGCAGTTCTGCTGCTTCTGACACCGATCGTCAGCAATTCATTTGCTCCCTTAAAGATATCAGTGAAAAAAAGGTTATATACAACAGATCATAATGTGTAGAGGGTGGAAGGCATCCAAGTTATCAGAGAAGGCAGAACACACAGCAAATCAAGGTATAATATAGGGGAAAGCGCACACGATGCAATATGCAGGCTAAGGAAGGGGAAGTTATATGGTCTGAGTGTTTGTGGCTGACTATGCAAGAGAAATCACAAACTCATCTGTATAAATGACCTAAGCACAGGGGGAAAGATTCATATAGAAATCGGAAATCAGCACAGGAATAAATTAGTTGGTGACCGAAAATAACAGCATAGGTGATTACTTACAGACTGTTGTGTCCTGCATAAAATGGCAGAACAGGGCACTTTTATGCCATTAAAATAAATCAGCAGTTCGCTAACCCGACCTAAGCACCATTTCATTCCCTATGGGTTTATCCAGGCTCCTACTTTTCCAGCATCTCCACAGAGAATAAATGGAGCAACCATTGGATATGCATAGTGAAGAAAATAAACGTGCCCCATTCTGACGATCGGTAGGGGGTCCCAGCGTTCAGACCCCACTGATTATACTGATCCTATAAATAGGCGATCTTATCATCACTGGAAAACCTGGGGCTTTAAACACTTGTTGATACATGACGGCTAGTGAAGGTCTCAGCATCCTGGAAATACGTACCGCACATCCCACATGTACTACTTGTGTTATATGCTGCCCGCCTGTTCTTTTGTATGTCATTGATTGTGAGCACTAGTTCTGCATTTTGTATTCACATGTGTGTTATATCTTGATAAAGACAATTTATATTTTTTACTCAAAGTTGTCTTAGAAAAAAGTTTTTTACTTTTTCTACATTGTAGTTAATAGGATTCAAAAAGCTCTCTGGTTCTTTCTCATGTTTTACTTGGAGAGGGACACCTGCCTAAAAAAGTATGAAACTAGGAGTAAGTTCCAAAACTTTTGCAAAACAATTGCCCAAATTCATCATTGCCTTTGAACTTGTTTTTGTCTAGTATTGTGTGTCTTGCACCATTTTTTGTGTTTGCACCCAATTTATTATACTATTTGTACCTTTTTTTAATCTCTTTTATATGTGCTCGCCTGTTGTTTTCGGTTTTATTGGTAGAGTCTAGCAATTCTACATGTCAAACTTTTTAAACCTTCGCTCAAGTGGGCCAAAATTTTGCCGCAATTTTGCTCCCTTAAAAAAGTTCAACACATTAAGAGAGACCATTTTTTGTTTTACTTTGAGCCAAACTCATAAATCATGTGTGCCATTTTGATGAACTCGGCACTCAAAATCGGCAACTAATACTACAAGACAAAAAAAAGAAAGTGACTTAAAAAACGCAAATATTGAAGTGCTTTGCTTAAAACTCCAATTGAATATCCATGCATTATCCAAATCAGGGAGCTGCAGATTTCCATTTCATGGTCTCCCTGTGCATTCCTGCATTCTGGACAAAAAAAAAGAGTGCTACAGAAAATGAGGTTGCTTCCCCAATTAGTCAAAGTAGAAAGGATAAAAGCCCCCAAGAACACATAATAATGTCAACTGAACCCCTGACTATCGAACTGTTCAGTTGATGGTCATTGTGTAAGGGGACTGGTTGAATGATGGTTGGTAGAGATGTCAACTGCGTAAGTTTGATTTCGACTTCCCGATTTGTTCTCCTTGAGATAAACCACTGGTCGATGTTTATGTTGTTGGCTTTCTCATAAAGAACAAAAGAGAGCTTGGCCGAGTGAGCGCTCCTGTGTATGGAAGTGTCGGCTGAGATGGCTGTTGGACGAACAATTGACCAAAACCGATCTAACGTGTATGACCGACCTGAGACATGCAGTAAAGATCATAAAGTGTTTACATTTCATGATTTTGCATGTAACAAGAGTCATGGAGGAGCGGGATTACATTTATCTTCCTGCTAATAATTTCCAGGATTAATTACGAAACCCCAAATATAAAGGAAATAATATTTTTGGATATTTTTGAAGATAATTGACTCACTCATCTGTATTTCCAGACAGGTTAATACTCGGGCTTTTATTCACCACCTTCTGACTTCTTGAAAGGTCAATATGTTGTTGCTCAGGGAGAGAAAATCTGGTGTGCGCCGAATATTTTGCCAGGCTCGGTGGACATTTCAGCTTATTTGAATGGGAAAAGCTTCAGAACTGTGCAAATGTCAGGATACATAATGGAAATATTCTGCTTATTTCATAAATATTAAATCCACACACACAACTGTCATTTTTGGAGTGCTCCTGTGCATCTGCTATTCCTGAGTTACCACGGAGTAAAACGCAAAGAAATGAAAATATTTCCTAGTAATTTAGGCATCTAAAGTCCACCGAGTAATAAAAATGTAATTGGAAATACTCATATAAAATATTATTTTCAATGAAAGCTGAAGCGCGACTATGAAAAAAAAAGATTTCAGTTTTGGCTGAAAAAAACACTAAATCTCTCTTTCCATGTTGCGATCAGCGTTGATCGCGGAAGTTAAAAGGGTAAATGGTTAAGATCTGAGGTTTCTCTGGTCTCCTCCTCACATACACAGCTCCTCTAAGCCCAGTTAATGAGCAAGATGAGAACGCTGGTCTTAAAGCAGCAACTCCAGCACGATCATCAACGGTGCCGGTAAAGCAACATCTGCGATATTAGTTAACGCTACTCAAAATTCGAAACTGTTTCACGTCTTACAGAGCATGCAGCTCCTGATATTGCTTAGATATTGGTGTGTGATCACAGAACCAATAAACGTTTTCTTGGAAATAGTCAACTGAGTTTTAAAAAAGCTGTTGAAAAAAAAAGAGGCACATTAACTGTCAAAAATATGAGACGAATCAGACGTGAAATGACCAGGAAGCCATTATTCTCCAATGCTGCCATCGTTCAGAACTGCAACCTCCCTGGAGGTCTAGGAGTACAAAGTGTTCAGTGCTCAGAGACACGGCCAAGTTGAGGAAGTTAAACTGGATCACCACTGAGCAAGACACAGAGGGACAAGGTGTTCAGTTCTCATAGATATGACCAGGGTGAGGAGGCTGAAATTCAACCACCACTGAACAAGACCCAGAAGTACAAGGTGTTCAGTGTTCAGAGACATGGCCGAGGTGAGGAGGCTGAGCCCGACCACCACTGTGCAAGACACAGAATTGCAAGAAGTTCAATGCTCAGAGACAGAGACACGGCCAATATGAAGAGGCTGAATGAGACCACCACTGATCAAGACAGAGAAGTACAAAGTGTTCAGTGCTTAGAGACATGGTCGAGGTGAGGAGGCTGAAACCCAATCGCCACTGAACAAGACACAGAAGTACAAGGTGTTCAGTGATCAGAGACAAGGTTGAGGTAGGAAGGCTGAACCCGACCACCACTGAGCAAGACACAGAAATACAAGGTTTTCAGTGATCAGAGACATGGTCGAGGTAAGGAGCCTGAACCCAACCGCCCCTAAACAAGACACAAAAGTACAAGGTGTTCAGTGATCAGCCTGAAATTTGACATCCACTTACCAAGATTTAGAAGAGTAAATGTCAAGACTGGACCAAGAAATATCTGAAGAAAGATTATTCAAATGTTTTATGGACTGATGAGAGTGATTCATGATGGACCAGATGGATGGGCCGTGGCTGGATCAGTAATGTGCACAGACCTCCATTTCCTCTCACATACAAGCAGGGTGTGGAGGTGGATACTGCTATGAGCGAATATTATTAAATATGAGCTATATGGACCTCTTCGGGTTGAACGTGGACTCAAAATCTACTTCCAAACCTACTGCCAGTGTTTAGAAGTTACTTTCTTCCAGCAGTGGTGTAAGAAAAAATCTGTATCTTTCATGATTTTTCTGCAGGACAACGCTCCACCACAACATGGAAGTCTCAACTGCTTGGTGGCAGGAAAGGCTTTGAAGATGAAAGAACAATGACATGACCCCTTCCTCACCCTACCTAAACCCTACTGAGAACTTTTGTGCCCGTCTTAAACTGGAGATTTACAGGGAAGGATAACAGTCACCTCTCTGGGGCTGTGGTTGGTGCTACCCAAAAAAGTTTATCGCCAACAGATGAAGAAACTGACAGATCCCATGGATGGAGCTTATGACGGTTACTGAAAAGAAGGGTGACCATATTACTATGTTTATCACTTTTTTAAATGTTAGAAAAGTATTTTTGGACATATTGATAAAAATCAGATATCAGATGAAATAAACAATTTAGATGGAAAATTTGCATTGATCATTTAGTTGCAAAATAATTCTGCACACATAAATATTCTACGAAAGACACAACTACACTTTTTTACATTCTTAAATATTTAGGTTTCGGGTTAATTTATCTTTTGGACTGACCAACAGCACTGGAGTTGTTCAATAAGAAAATTAATCATCAAAAATATAAATTGCCTAATAATTGTGAAAAAATGTATACAATTTATTTGATAGGGGATCGGAAGAACTTCATGAAAGATAATTTTACTTAGAAATAAGAGTCCAAGTTTCTCTTTTAGATGAACCTGAAGACAAAGCTTACCCGATATGGGATTCATCAAAGGAACCTGATGATGACAAAATGGTTACCATGCATAAACCCCGAGTACAAACTCAAACAGCCGAGTCGACTGTATCACAGTCATTCTCTGAAAGAAGATAAGCAGCTCATTATATGACTGTATTATATTGGAGGCTTATCGTACGTCTGCACATTCCACATTGACTTTAAGAAATTATTTTAGATTTAAAGACCATAATACTAAATCACTAATCAGCCTCTGACAGCTGCACCATGGAAACATTTATTGCACTAATGAAATACTTAACCAGCCCATATTAAACCTTGTTAATGGCCATACATAAATCAGGAGCATCTGGCAAAGATGTGTTTAAGTCTATTTCTAGTGTGTCATTGTGTTATGTATTATACAGTCATATGTTGAAGTTTTTGCACCCCTATTAATGTTAACCTTTTTTCTTTATAACAATTTTGGTTTTTGCAACAGCTATTTCAGTTTCATATATCTAATAACTGATGGACTCAGTTATATTTCTGGATTCAAATGAGGTTTATTGTACTAACAGAAAATGTGCAATCTGCATTTAAACAAAATTTAACCGGTGCAAACATATGGGCACCCTTATCATTTTCTTGATTTGAACACTCCTAACTACTTTTTACTGACTTCCTGAAGCACTAAATTGGTTTTGTAACCTCATTGAGCTTTGAACTTCATAGCCAGGTGTATCAAATCATGAGAAAAGGTATTTAAGGTGGCCACTTGCAAGTAGTTCTCTTATGTGATTCTCCTATGAAGAGTGGCATCATGGGCTCCTCAAAACAACTCTCAAATGATCTGAAAACAAAGATTATTCAACATAGCTTTTCAGGGGAAGGATACAAAAAGTTGTCTCAGAGATTTAACCTGTCAGTTTCCACTGTGAGGAACATAGTAAGGAAATGGAAGAACACAGGTACAGTTCTTGTTAAGCCCAGAAGTGGCAGGCCAAGAAAAATATCAGAAAGGCAGAGAAGAAGAATGGTGTGAACAGTCAAGGACAATCCACAGACCACCTCCAAAGACCGGCAGCATCATCGTGCTGCAGATGGTGTCACTGTGCATCGGTCAACAATACAGCGCACTTTGCACAAGGAGAAGCTGTATGGGAGAATGATGCGAAAGAAGCCGTTTCTGCAAGCACGCCACAAACAGAGTCGCCTGAGGTCTGCAAAAGCACATTTGGACAAGCCAGTTACATTTTGGAAGAAGGTCCTGTGGACTGATGAAACAAAGATTGAGTTGTTTGGTCATACAAAAAGGCGTTATGCATGGAGGCTAAAAAACACAGCATTCCAAGAAAAACACTTGCTACCCACAGTAAAATTTGGTGGAGGTTCCATCATACTTTGGGGCTTTGTGGCCAATGCCGGCATCGGGAATCTTGTTAAAGTTGAGGTTGACAATAATGTGCAAGAATCAGTGACGAAGTTGAAGCTACGCAGGGGATGGATATTTCAGCAAGACAATGATCCAAAACACCGCTCCAAATCTACTCAGGCATTCATGCAGAGGAACAATTACAATGTTCTGGAATGGCCATCCCAGTCCCCAGACCTGAATATCATTGAACATCTGTGGGATGATTTGAAGTGGGCTGTCCATGCTCGGCGACCATCAAACTTAACTGAACTGGAATTGTTTTGTAAACAGGAATGGTCACAAATACCTTCATCCAGGATCCAGGAACTCATTAATAGCTACAGGAAGCGACTAGAGGCTGTTATTTTTGCAAAAGGAGGATCTACGAAATATTAATGTCACTTTTATGTTGAGGTGCCCATACTTTTGCACCGGTCAAATTTTGTTTAAATGCAGATTGCACATTTTCTGTTAGTACAATAAACCTCATTTGAATCCAGAAATATAACTGAGTCCATCAGTTATTAGATATATGAAACTGAAATAGCTGTTGCAAAAAACAAAATTGTTATAAAGAAAAAAGGTTAACATTAATAGGGGTTCCCAAACTTTAACATATGACTGTATGTATAAACTGTATACCAAGAATATAAAAAAACACACAAGATTGTACACACACATTAACATCCAAAAAAAAGTTGGGTAGTTGATTAAATAGATTATTAAAAAGTTTACAACTTTACATTATTAATCCAAATTCCACTATATCAGGAATGGAGTAAAACCAATTAGCAGAATAAAGTGTTGGATATCGGTAGCCGGGTCTTTGGGTATGAGCGCTTTATACTGAAGAATTAAAATTGGAAATGGAACCATGTTGGGTATCAGGTTTGTCCATTATTCCACCATTTAGGACTCTATTGTAAAACTCAAAATAAAAATGTCCATAAATTGGAGATCATTTTTCGGATTTAAAAATAAAAACAAAAAAAAAAAATGAAATACTCAGGGGAGAAGCTGGAGTAAAATAAGAGCAAAACTGATTTTGGTCTAATGGCAGGTGTTCTTTAACATAGGCAAAAATATCTACAGCACTCTTGATAACATATTACTCAAAATCATCAAAGTGATTTTCTGGGCACAACAAAAAACAACATTGAAATGATCTTGGTGTCACTGCAATAGTCCCTAGACTCCCTGTTACTTTTATTTTCCCTTTTTTCCCTTTCACCTTTATGCAGTAATTCTTATGGCTGATTTTGTTTACATTAGGAACTTTTTGCCACTCCCACCACTCTATCCTATTCCTCTAGACTACAATTCCCTTGAAGGCAGAACTATATCTGTCCAACAGCTCATGCTTTCCTGCACTCTGTGTCTGCCCACTTCATCTACAAAGTTCCATCTTGAGACTCCTATACAGTCGCAAGATGGATAAATTTCTGCATGCTCAGTTTCTCTGTCCGAATTTTCTTCCTACGATTTCTTGTAGTCACTAATGTTACAGGTCCTCCATCCAGGCTCAGTGTACTGGGTGGGAGCACTGAGTCAAATAATATATTCTATAATAGCATGTAATCTAGTCTAGAATTCTGGAACACTCAACACCATCTCCTCTGACCAAAGTCACAAGTTAATTAGATTATGTGTTCTGAGTGGAGCTTCTATGTCCTCCTACCGCTCTTCCTTCTTTGGCACATCCCCAGTCAGATCACATCCCCATGACATCACTGGCTGAGCTGTTAAAAGCACAGACAGGAAATCTCTGTGCTTTAAACGGAAGTAAGGAGCCGGAAGACTCATCACCATGACAGCTTAGAAATACAGCATTATTTTAATAGCAAGTACATTGTGAATTTTTAAAATTTCTGATTGCCTTTACAAATCTTTCAAAACTCTGCGCACTTGAGAAAACATTTCATTATCTATTTCATTCAACAAATGTTAGGCGAAGGCAAGCTAGCACGAAAAATAGGAAGACCCCACCCCTTGGCCTATAAAAAGTCAAACTTGGCAAACTTGGTAAAATTTCAAAAATATTCATTGGATATAGACACAATTTGTAGTTCTCGGTCAAATTCCCAGATTTCCATTTAATTTGGCTATCTGTCCAATGAGATTTGTGATGAATGCTGTAACTTGGGAAGATCCAGGATTTAAGGGCATTCCAGGTGGAAAAGCCAGCTACTCCTAAGATTCTCATGGTGCAATAATCTATTCAATACCTCTATGCAAATGATGTATCTCCAATGGGTCTTCTAAATACTTGGTCAATAATGTGAGCTTAATTTATTTTTTTTATTATTTTAATTGAGAAATATTTGATATGACGCTATCAACGGATGTGTAGTCCAGCTCCAGATCTCTGGAGTGTGCTGTCTATCAATGACAGAATGGCATGCATTGGACTCACCATACCAAATTATGGCATGCTATGGGACTAGTGCCAATGTATCATTAAAGTTTATTGAACATGTGCATTTCAACTTCCAAAATGTACCCACTTTGGGCAAACTACTATTTCTGCCAATGAACAGTTACATTGGCCATTCCTGGGAAAATCTAGGTCTACTTGACACCCATACATGGCTCTCTGTTCTAGTACATAGCAGAGCTACTGAGTGGGGACACCTATGTTCCATCCATGTGCCCAATATTCGTGGGTGTGGATTGTTTATATAAGACAACCTGTTTAATTGCATCCTTATGATATTTTACTGATACTCATATCATTAAAAAGCTAAGCTTGCCAGCAAAGCCAAAAAAATAAATTTCCATAGTGATAGGCTTGCTTCCATTTGGTCTGTCTTCTACTGGGCTTATAGAACATTTTGAAGAGTCAGAACCTTTGGCTAACAAAGGAATTTTTGGAATCTACTGTCTTTAGTCGCTAGCTTGAAAATGGTAGCTGCATGGTAATCAAATTATCCTTGGTTGTCCCTTCAACTGTTGACAGATTATTGACCTTTCATGGTACATGGCTGGTTGTCATGCTTCATTAATTTCCACAATTTGCTTGTTTAGTATCTGAAAGTTGTTCATGAGCTGCCACAGGGTAGGCAATTGAGCGTAGAGTCAAAATCAACAGCCTAATACCTAACAATCTCCAACCTCAGCTCCAGCTGAGACTCGATAATACTGCATGCAAACCTCATTCTCCGGGGAAGGCTTCCTACATTCCCGTCAAATAAATGCTGTTTCGCCGGATATATTATTTAAACAAAACGTGAATTTCAATACTATTGGCCTTTATAATAACACCCTTTAATCAAATTACACCATTTTATAATCCTATTATGAGTTTTATGTGCAATTATAATGAAAATTTTCAAATACGGAGCTGAACGTGTCACAAAGCAGAATGTTAATCTATTTAATAATGTTATGCTTGACTCCGAAGCAGAGTAACCTTTCCATTAAGACAAGGCTATGTACTGCTTAGAATCTGCGAAATTCTACTGTGGCGACCTGACAGCAGTTGACTATAGATGTCTGAAAATCGATAGTGGGGTGGGAGAGGGTACAAATCTATCTCGTGAAGAAAAACAAATCTTTCTAGGAGTCACAACAGAAACAGCGTGAATTTTCTTTTCATTTAAAAAGTGTAGACTGTTCATATAAGGAGAAGTGAGAGGATGAACTGCGCCTATGACATAATATATTGTAGGTACGAGCCTCGAAGTAATTCTGCTTTACCAATGTGACAATGCATTGCTCAAAATTTCATATAACAGTGCCATGCTGGAGAGGAAACAAACTTTTTAAAGGATTGTTAATAATTTTAAAGTTCCTTTTACAAGGACCACCAGTCTTTAAAAGTTTTTGTCGGCATTGATCTTCAGGAGTGCACTGCTCCTCTACCTTTCGACTTCCTGCTTGTTTGGAGTGGTTTGGTTCTCCTGACTGATTGACCGTTTAGGCAAGCATCATGTTTGGGCTGCTGTTCTGATCTGTGATCTCCTGGATGCAGGAAGCAGAAGCAGCTTTGCCTCTACATCATCGGAGGATCACTAGGGTACGGAAATTGGATGGATCTAGCCAGCTTCTGAGCAGAGCTTACAAGTTTATAGAAAAGAGCCTGCAAGTGCTGCATTCTTTGCTTAGAAGAGCTGCCACTAGTTGCTAGATTGCAGAAGTGGTCAGCAACCTCGGCTAGAAGCAGTAAAGAAAGAAAAGTACTAAATATCATTTCAATTCTTGAAAATGGAAAGGATTTTTAATACCAAGTAAATTGCAAAGTTTAAACTTGGTCATTTAGTCACTTATTATAATAAGAATAATTTCTTAAGAGCCAATCTTGGGGTCACTAAAAATCGGGCAACCTTTTTTTTTTATAAATCACTGAACATGTAATTTATAAGTTTTATTGTACAGTAGGGAACAAAAATTGTTCACAGACAGTATTTTATCTTGCGTGTCTTGAAGACCATGCTGCTGGTCTTTGGGTTCTTTGGCCATTACTTTTTTTTAGGGATCTATTGAGATCAAAATCATATACGTAGGACATACTGTAGATATTGGAAAGATTACAACATTGAATCTATTAAAATTCATGGATCCATCAGAAAAGAGTGATTTATCATCGATTTTGATCAGTTTCATAAGAACTTGGTCAGTGTCAGTTTTTACCATCGGAGCTTGATCATAGAATCATAGAATCATAGAATCGTAGAGTTGGAAGGGACCTCCTGGGCCATCTGGTCCAACCCCCTGCTCAAAGCAGGATTCGCTAAATCATCCCAGTCAGATGTCTGTCCAGCCTCTGTTTGAAGACTTCCATTGAAGGAGAACTCACCACTTCTCGTGGCAGCCTGTTCCACTCATTGATCACTCTAACTGTCAAAAAGTTTTTTCTAATATCTAATCTGTGTCTCCTCCCATTCAGTTTCATCCCATTGCTTCTAGTCTTTCCTTGTGCAAATGAGAATAAAGTTGATCCTTCTACAATGTGACAGCCCTTTAGATATTTGTAGACAGCTATTAAGTCTCCTCTCAGTCTTCTCTTTTGCAAACTAAACATTCCCAAATCCTGCAACCTTTCCTCATAAGACAGGGTTTGCAGACCGCTCACCATTCTGGTCGCTCTTTTCTGAACTTGCTCCAGTTTGTTGATGTCTTTTTTAAAATGTGGTGCCCAAAACTGGACACAATATTCCAGATGAGGTCTGACCAAAGAGGAGTAGAGGGAAATAATGACTTCACGTGATCTAGACTGTATGCTTCTGTTAATACATCCTAGAATTGCATTTGCCTTTTTTGCTGCTGCATCACACTGTTGACTCATATTCAGTCTGTGATCTATTAGTATACCCAAGTCTTTTTCACATGTGCTGTCACTTAGCCCTATTCCTCCCATTCTATATATGCTTTTTTCATTTTTATTGCCCAGATGTAGTACTTTGCATTTCTCCCTGTTAAAAACCATTCTGTTAGTTGCTGCCCACTTCTCCAGTTTATTTAAATCTTTTTGAATCCTCTCTCTCTCTTCTCTAGTATTAGCTATCCCTCCTAGCTTTGTGTCATCAGCAAATTTAATCAGTTTACCATCAATTCCTTCATCTAAATCGTTGATAAAGATGTTGAACAATACAGGGCCCAGGACAGAGCCCTGTGGTACCCCACTTGAGACATTCTTCCAACTGGATGTGCAGCCATTTACGACCACTCTTTGGGTCCGATCACTAAGCCAGTTATGAATCCACCTAACAGTTGCCTTGTCCATTCCATACTTAATCATTTTTTCAATAAGGATTGTATGAGAGACTTTGTCAAATGCTTTGCTGAAGTCAAGATATACTATATCCACAGCATTTCCTTGATCCACCCAATCAGTGATACAGTCATAGAAGGAAATTAAGTTAGTCTGACATGACTTATTAGTTACAAACCCATGCTGACTCTGTTTAATCACTTCATTCTTATCCAGGTATTGACATACATTTTGTTTAATAATTTGTTCAAGGATCTTTCCTGGTATAGAAGTCAGACTCACCGGCCTATAGTTACCTGGGTCCACCTTCTTCCCCTTTTTGAAGATAGAAACAACATTTGCTCTTCTCCAGTCTTCTGGCACTTCTCCTGTTCTCCAAGAATTTTCAAAGATTATAGAGAGGGGTTCAAAAATTTCTTCTGCTATCTCCTTCAGTACTCTGGGGTGTAATTCATCTGGACCTGGAGACTTGAATTCATTTAGGCTAGCTAAGTGTTTCCTCACTATCTTTCTGTTTATAGATATCCTGGATTCTTCTATTCCCTTAATAGGACAGTGAATAACAGTTGATGTTACATTTCCTTTCTGAGAGAAAACAGATGCAAAATAGGAATTTAAAAGTTCAGCCTTCTCAACATCCTGTCTTACCATTTCATCATTTTCATCCTGTAAAAATCCTATAGCATCTTTGACTTTTCTTTTACTTTTGACATATCCCCAAAATCCTTTATTATTGCTTTTGACATCTCTTGCAAGCCTCAATTCATTTTCAGCTTTAGCTAATCTGATTTGTGCCCTGCAGGTTCTGCAGACAGCATTATATTCTTCTTTAGATATGCCTCCCTCTTTCCATTTTATAAACATTTTTTCTTCCTTTTTAGCATGTGCTTAAGTTCTGTGTTCATCCATCCTGGTTTCCTTAACTGCTTCCTATTCTTCCCTCTTTTCGGAATTGTTAACAACTGTGCTTTGAGAATTTCATTTTTCAAGATTTCCCATCCTTCCTGGACATTTTTGTCTTTAAGGATATCCAGCCATTGGATCCCTCCAATTCTCTTTCTGAATCCCTTAAAATCTGCCTTTCTGAAATCTAACCTTGACGTCTGAGTCTTCACAGGTCTTCCGCCTCTAGTTATCCAAAATTCTAAAATAGCATGGTCGCTACCTCCTAGGGTCCCAGCCACTTTTACCTCCTCAACCATTTCCTCCCTGTTTATAAGGATTAGATCCAAGGTAGCAGTTCCCCTTGTTTTCTCCCTTACCTTTTGGAAGATAAAGTTGTCAGCAAGAGAGGATAAGAATTTCCTTGACCTGTTAGTTTTGCCTGAGAGAGATTCCCAACAAATGTCTGGATAGTTGAAATCTCCCATGACAACTATGTCATATTTTTTGGAGAACTTGGCCATTTGATGCATAAAGAGTTCATCCATAGCTTCAGCTTGCACAGGCGGCCTGTAGTAAATGCCTACAATGGTGTCCTTTCCATTGTTCTGTCCTTGTATTCTTACCCAAACAGTTTCCACAGAACTCCCAGTCTCTGAAGCTTCAATCTCTGTGCAGATATACGCGTTTCTAACATACAATGCGACACCCCCTCCTCGTTTATCAGAGTTTTATCAGTCTATCTTGGAGGAAAAGAATTATGATGTAGATTGATCAAGCTTCTTCGGTCAAATAGCCCACGAAAAACAGACAGATGACATCCAAGTGGTGTCTGATTTTTTTCACCGAGCTAGAGATTTGCATTGGTGGATTAGAGACGACAATAGGATTAATATCAGACATATCTCAGAGCTTTTTTTGTGGACCACTCGGAAAAAAATCAGACATGAGAACTAGTCCATAGACTATCTGTTAGGAATCTGGGTTCTATAATGCCTATGCGGGAATCCAGATTCACACATTTGTCTCCAGAGGCTAAGTCCTTTGTCCCAGCTTCTGAGCATGCTCACGGGACTAGCTCTCATTGGAGTTCAGGAGTCAGGTGCTCAGGTCCTGCTCCTGATTTGATTGTGCGCTACAGCTATACTTTCCAGCAGCTAGCGTCCTGCATCGCGCCAGCGAGTTTGCGGTGTCTCCTCTGTGGCTCCGTGCACACCGCGCTGCGGTTGCAGTCTGTCGGACGTTCGCAGTTGCGACGTTCCGCATCTATTGTTACGGTAGGTCTAGACGGAGTAGTCCTGCGGTTTAAGGCTACTCCTGTGACCTTAAATACCGTATCTGTGTTGCTGTCAGTCTGTGACATAGAACAGACTCAGCATTATTGTATATTCTGTGCTTGCAGCTCTGTGTGTGAACAGAGCTTACCTCAGTGCATATTGGGTGCAGTTATACCCAGTGCACACTACCACTGTAGTGCTCTGCCTCTGTTAGCAGCGGTCTTTCCATCTGCCGCACGGTGGACCCCGGGCGGCGAACACGCTTATTTATATTTTTTTAAGCGTGTTCCGCCGCCGTAACATAATACTAGCACCAGGGTCTGGCTAAAGATGGCAGATCAGCAGCAGCTGTTACAGCTTGTGCGTCAGCTCGAGGCTCGTCTTGCTACCCTTGAGAGAGCTCTCGCAGCTTCGCAGGCCACAGATGCTGCTGTCCAAGCACTTACGGATGCGGTTGGGCGTATGTCCATGTCCACCCTTGCACCAACAGTTACCCGCCTCCCGTTACCCGAAAAATATTCTGGGGATGGCGCCTCCTGTAGAGGTTTTATCAGCCAGTGCTCAATTCACCTGGAGCTGCTGGCTGCGCAATTCCCTACAGAGCGGGCCAAGGTGGCCTTTATTATATCCCTACTGTCGGGCAAGGTGCTGGAATGGGCCACGCCATTATGGGAGCATGGTGACCCAGATATCCGGACCGCAGCTAATTTGTTAAATGCTATCAGGCAGGTCTTTCTGGGTCCACGGGTCACACATGATACCTCTCTGCAATTACTCGCCTTGTCCCAAGGATCACTCTCGGTCAGTCAATACGCCGTCCGTTTTCGGACACTGGCGTCCGAGGTGTAGTGGTCTGACAAGGCTCTAATTCCTATGTTCTGGAAGGGATTAGCAGAGCATGTAAAGGATGCCCTCTCCACGAGAGAAATTCCTACCATTCTCGAGGAGTTAATATCAATCTCCTCGCGGATTGACCTCCGTTTTTCGGAGCGTGGTTTAGAGCGAGCACACTCCAAACAGAGAGGTACTCCGGCTCCCAAATTTTTTGAGCCTCTGGAGGTGTCTGAACCAGAGGTTCCGCCACTCGAGCCCAAGGAGGTGTCTCGCGCCATGTCTGAGACATGTCCGGTTCAAGAGCCTGTATGCGGTTGTCACCACCTACTAGCTGCTTCCGAGGAAGTCAGTTTCCTGTAATGCTCTGACTGTGAGCCGGTAAGCGAGACCTTTGTCCCTCCTTGCCAGCAGCCTAAAGTCCTCGCATGGGCACACGCGCCCAATGTGGACGGCCATCGTGGCAATATGCATACCACGAAGTCTTTGGCTGGTGCGTATTGGTGGCCGCACAGGGCTTGGGACGTAAAGAAATTTATTCGGGCATGCACCCTATGTGCTCGGGATAGTCTTCCCGAACGGAGTGTGGCTACACCCGTCGTTACACGGCGGCCATCTCCTAAAACTCCAATTGTCTCCCGGATGTCCCTCCTGAGACCTGGCGATCTGGCCTCTCCTGATACCATCCGTGTGTCCTGCTTTTTGGTTTCACCTACCGGGACATCAGGCTCGCCTTTTGACGAGTCTGAGACCTGTGACTCAGTCGGGCACAGGTTGGTGGACCAGAGGGTTCAGGGAGGAGGGGGCCATAGGAGGGGGGGGGTAATGTTAGGAATCTGGGTTCTATAATGCCTATGCGGGAATCCAGATTCACACATTTGTCTCCAGAGGCTAAGTCCTTTGTCCCAGCTTCTGAGCATGCTCACGGGACTAGCTCTCATTGGAGTTCAGGAGTCAGGTGCTCAGGTCCTGCTCCTGATTTGATTGGTTATGCTCAGGGCTCTGGAGATTTCCGGCAGGTCCCGTACGCTATAAAAAGTGTGCATGGCCGCTATGCCATGCGCTAGTATTTTCATACAGCTGCTGTATGTATGGTGATGGATGCTTGGACTGGTGACTGACTTATTATGAAACCCCTTTCCTCTGATATTATGATTGTGTGAGTGATTGGGCAGCCGCCAGTAGCAGCGCTAGTGTCAGCGCGCTCCAGCTATACTTTTCCAGCAGCTAGCGTCCTGCATTGCGCCAGCGAGTTTGCGGTGTCTCCTCTGGTGCTCCGTGCACACCGCGCTGCGGTTGCAGTCTGTCGGACGTTCGCAGTTGCGACGTTCCGCATCTTTTGTTACGGTAGGTCTAGACGGAGTAGTCCTGCGGTTTAAGGCTACTCCTGTGACCTTAAATACCGTATCTGTGTTGCTGTCAGTCTGTGACATAGAACAGATTCAGCGTTATTGTATACTCTGTGCGTGCAGCTCTGTGTGTGAACAGAGCTTACCTCAGTGCATAATGAGTGCAGTTATACCCAGTGCACACTACCGCCGTAGTGCTCTGCCTCTGTTAGCAGCGGTCTTTCCATCTGCCGCACGGTGGACCCCGGGCGGCGAACACGCTTATTTATATTTTTTTAAGCGTGTTCCGCCGCTGTAACACTATCATAGATACAAGTGCTCTTCATCAAAATATGACATCTGAATGAGCCCTAAATTTGAGGATAAACCAGGCATTTTGTATGTACATTCATCACTTTTAGCTCTCTCAAAGAGGTGAGAAATTTTCCACAGGAAATTCCTAGGTTTGTATCAGTGATGCATTCTTTATTAGCTATGGTTGATGCTGAGACATGCTGGTGGTGATTCTGAGGTGCAGGACAAGATAAGTAGACCAAATTGTGTTAGACAAGAGAACGGTACAAGCTTGTAGTGTTTAAAACACTACTTCATTTTTTGATTTTTTTTTTCTCTTCACCGCCGGAATGCTATCACTAAGTCTGTTCCCTGCTCGTACTAAAATACTTACTAGTCACCATAGTCTGCTGTTCTCAGCGCTGCTCTGGTCCTCTTATGCTAGTTGTGACTAGCCAGGTTATTTGTTGGGAGGAATGGAGGTCACTTCTCAGTGAAAATCTTTGAGAGTCGGAACGAGGCCAGACCATCACTCTCATAGACTTACACTGAGAGCTAGATACCGTTATCTGTGATATCTGGACTGTCAAGAGCCGCAGTCAAAAGACAGTGGTGCAGGAGCGGAGCAGTGATAGGAAGAACAGAAGATGATGAATATAAAGCATTTTGCTACAGGCAGGGAACAGACATTAGTGATATCACTCCATAGAGTGGTGGTTTAAGTCAGAAATTTAGGTAGCAAAAGCAGAGTTCAAGCAAAGCCACACCTTCACAGAGTAGAAAGTTGTAAGGAAACCTGCAACATGCAGGTATTGTTTGATTCCAAAAGGAATTTGGCACACATGGGTCATTTAAAAAGTCTGGAAATGATGCATCCTTGTGTCGCAGCAGAGTGCAGAAGCCAAAGACAGAACACCAGATAAATTGTGCGGTAAGTCATGGCAGTATGACTTCGATGATTTCAATGTCCATAGCTGAGGACTAAGGTTGTTGCTATCAAGGTCAGGAAGAGCACATACCCATAACACAAAGCCTGATCTTACGTGTTTTTTTTTCTTACATAACATCAATAAGGGAACATTCTTTTTAAAGAACATTATATGGCTCTTTCAGTAGATGTCTTGTTTTTGGTCAAGCTGAAATAAATTTGAGCATCCACTCTCCACTTTTAATTTTATTATCTCTGCTGTAATATTGTAAACACCAGACCTATCATCAATAAGACCTAACTGAATATTTGTGAATCATCCCTTGAGGTCTATAGCTGGGAAGGAAGGATTTGCCACCAAAGTCACCTTCAAATTCGATTGATCAATGCTGAGACCCATTATTGCGTAAGACCCCAGCTCCACTCAATGGTAAAGTTATTCATCAAGACGAGTCAAGAACTCTACACAATATTGTGAAACCATTCCTTTTATCGAGTGGAAGTGAAAAACGCTCAATAAACTGCCTCACCATCTAAAATGCTTTTTGGTGGGTGTAATGTTTGCCTAACTAAAGTTGAGCACTCACTTTGGATAAATTATGACAAAATTCTCTTCTTTTAGCAAAGACAGGTCAACCATCTAATGTGTAAGAGCACCTCCCAATTATTCTCCTAACGTAGATATTAGAAACAAGAAGATCCTTCTTTTGTCATTGGAGAGATGTGTCAGACCATGATTTACTCATCTCTCCCCACTGTAAATATTGCAAGAGATCATTGGCTAAAGCAGGAAATGGTATTTTGTAATGTCACGTGTGACTGGATACACCGCCTCCAGCAGGGCGAATTTCTATAACACGCGTGAACTTGGATACACCGCCTCCAGCAGGGCGAATTTAAACAGAGTTAAGGGAAACACCGGGGAAACCGTTACAATGGAGGGCCCTGCAATAGGGAACGGGGATGTGGAGACCTCCTGCACTCCCCTGAGTCAGTGTCCCTACACTCCTGACGATCCCTAGGCAGGTTCCGCACCTGGCGACCAGCTGGATATCTCAAATCCCTAGCTCGCCCTGCACCTATCCCTTTCTAGTGAACTGAACGGTGCAGAAACTAATCCCACCACTGCACTAATACACACAAGGAAAGTCACAAACAGGGAAAAACACCACTTAGCTTTGCTCTATTGCTATTGCTCCCAGCAACAGAGTACAACACCAAAGTTCAGCTTCACCCCTGAAGCTCGATACCTGAATTCTGCTTCCGCCTGAAGCTATTACACCAGAGCTCCCCTGAGCTGCCAGGAACTCCTCTCTGTAGTTCCTTCCTTGGTTGGAAATGAGCAATACCACCAACAGTGAGTGAGACCACCTGCTACTCCTTTATAGATAGGAGCCAGGGTATCACACCTGCTTCATTATCACATGCAATAACAATAGCGGCCACCGGGGGCAACTGAACTAAAGTAACCAGATTGCAAAGACCCTAACGGCCACCGGGGGCAAAACTAGAACTAAAAACCACAGTGTAATAACCCTAATGGCCACCGGGGGCAAAACTAACTATAGGCAAACAGCTTAAAGGAAAAAAAAGGTTACTTGTGCAAAATCTGTCTTAATCCAACCTGGATCATGACAGTTTGGATCTTTTCATCAAAGACAATATCAGTTGATTTCTATGGTCTTGCCTGCAGCTATCTAGTGACAGTTCAAAGAGAAGTGGAAAAAGGGTGGAGAAACAATATAAAGTGCAATAGGATCTTATCCGATCATGGAGAAAAATAAGGTGCAAGAATGTGTTCACCTGATAGGGTTTTATGAAGCACAGCCGCTATGATACCTCAAAAGTGTCATCTGCTGCAAGCCCACAAAGGAGATCCAATGGAAAATAGAAATGGAAAGAAGTGCGTTAACTGCGCTACTAATGATATTCAAGGGAAAAATCCAGGAGACCAAGGAATATTATCAACACATTTAAAAGTCATCTGACTTCTTCAGAATGACAAACCACAAGAACCAGGTTTGTCTTGATGAATTAGGCAGATGAATTTGAAAAGCGTTCATAATAAACCACATAGAATGTTCTTTGGTCTCCTGGATTCTTCCATTGGTTATCATGAGCAGTGCAGTTAAAGGGAATCTGTCACCCCATTTTTGCTCTATGAGCTGCGGCCACCGCCATCAGGGGCTTATCTACAGCATTGAATAATGCTGTAGATAAGCCCCCGATGTACTCTGAAAGATAAGAAATACTAGTTAGATTATACTCACCCGGGGGTCCGGTCCGGTCCGATGGGTGTCTCGGTCCAGTCCGGCACTTCCCATCTTCTAGCAATGACATCCTCCTTCTTACTTCTGCCGCAGCTCCTGCGCAGGCGTACTTTATCTGCCCTGTTGAGGGCAGAGTAAAGTACTGCAGTGCGCAGGCACCGGACCTCTCTGACCTTTCCCGGCGCCTGCGCACTGCTGTACTTCACTCTGCCCTCAGTAGGGCAGATAAAAGTACGTCTGCGCAGGAGCCGCAGCAGAAGTAAGGAGGAGGACATCATCGCTAGAAGATGGGAGGCGCCGGACCGGACCGCGACACCCATCGCACCTGACCACGCCCCCTCGGTGAGTATAATCTGACTTGTTTTTCTTATCTTTCATATTAAATCGGGGTCCGCAGCTCATAGAGCAAAAATGGGGTGACAGATTCCCTTTAAGCTACTTATTTCCATTCTTGTTTTTCTTCAGTTTAACCATTTGTTGTCCTGTCCTAAATCTCTGTCACCATAGATATTAAAAATAAATATTTTATTCAACATTTTACTATGTATTTAAAAAGACTTGTTAGCGCTCCTGTTATGATAAATACTTAGAAACTCCCTTGAAAAAGAAAACTTAGAATATTTTTTTTCCTCAGAACTCTTCTTCTCTATTAATATTTAGAAATTATTGAATTAATTGACAACTAGGTGTCACTTTTCTCCCTAATTAAAGGGGTGCATCCTTACAGAGTCTGAAACAAATCTGATTGGACCATGTCAGAGTGTGTAAAGTCACACCCCCTACAGGTAACGCCCAGTTGTAAAAAAATTTATTTTACAGAAGAAATGACAGAGACGTAGCTCAACATGGAGTTGTGAAAAAGATTTTCCTCTACTTGTTATTTCATGAAGTGTATTAACTAAAACAGAAATATCAGGAGCTGATGGGAATGATTCAAGAATATGTAACATGTGAAAAGAGGCACAGCGTGAAAATCTCCAAACTCATTAGCTGGTTTAAGAAAATAGAAATGTTTCTAATTGGCATGCACAATGTTAGGGCTGGCGGAACGCACCAAATTATAAATAATAGTAGATGTGTTCGCAGCCCGGGGTCCACCGTGCAGAGGTGATACACTGCTGCTAGGTAATGGCGGAAGAATAGAGCGGCGTGAAAACAGTCACCCGTGGGTTACGTCACCCAGTGTGAACAGGAGCGAACGCTGTTGACTCACAGAGCCGCACAGCCGCTGAACTCAAATACCGGAGCCTGTTTAGCTCACAGAGCTCGGCCAAAAGGCGCACAGAAAGCGGCCACAGAACTCTACCCCAAGGATACAGTGTTAGAGTTCCTCTAGGCCCTCTGAGCGCACGGCGTCGCTGTCGCGAACGCCGCTATAGACGCTGGCTACGGAGTGTGGAGCCCGTGCACTGTGGCGTGCCAAGTCACTGATGGGGACTAATGCCTGACTCCGAATCTGCCCTACCTACACTTAAGCCTGGGCGCTAGCAGGCTAGGATGCACAACACATGCGTACCAAGGGTAGGGGTTTCATAATGAGTCAGTCACCAGAGACATTCATACGTGCATACATCACTCTCTCCTCATAGTCTGAAAATACAGTGTATCCTGGCACATGGCCGAGCGGCCATGCAAACCTTTTATAGCTGCAGGCGTCCGGGACCTTCCTGGCTTCTCGGATGGGCCAATCCGAACAGGAGCAGGACCTGAGCACGTGACCTTTGATCTTCAATGGGAGATCACTCCACGGGCATGCTCAGTGGCCCGACATGAGGACTTAGTCCTTGAGAATCTCGCTGCTGAGCAGCCTGCATTGCCATGGCTGTGACAGAGGTGGCAGCAGCAAGCAAACCCATGGAGGTGGTCTGGGCAGAGTGTCGGGATCGACGAATTTGCTGAGCAACCTCCTCTGCGGCTGGGGAGGAATGGGAGACCGCCGGGAGCAGGGCTCGGGATTCCCGCTGTGCAGTAACAGGAACCTGATGCCTAACATTACCCTCCCCCCTAGGGGAATTCCGCAATGAGAAGTGGAGCGTGGATGTTCTCCTCTGGCTCCCAGGACTGAGCCGCTGGACCATCACCCTTCCAATCCACTAAATAAAACTTTTGCCCCGCATCATCTTGCATCCCACAATGGCACAATGGCATTGACCTCAAACTCATCAGGTGACAAGTCTGATGTCCCAGCAGATGGCTCAGAAAACCGCGACATGTGAACCGGCACATTAGAAATAGCCAAGTGTGGTGGAAGGGCCAGGCAGTAGACCACAGGATTGATCTGCTCGAGGACCTTGAAAGGGCCAATATAGCGCGGTGCGAACTTAGCAGATTCAGCCCACAGCCTGATGTTTCGGTCAGAAAGCCACACTAAGTCGCCAGGGGCGAAGGTCAGAGCAGGACACCTGTGTGCATCAGCGGAGGCCCTCATTCTCTCCTTGGAGGCCCGGATAGCATCCTGCGTGCGATCCCAAATGTCACGTGCCTCCACCGACCAGTCTGCCACCCTAGAGTCGGTGGATGACACGGGCATGGGCACGGGGATGCGCGGAGGCTGGCCGTAATTTAAGAGGAATGGAGTCTGACCAGTGGAGTCGGCCGCAGAGTTGTTCTAAGCGAACGCCTCCCACGGCAGCAAGGATGCCCAGTCATCCTGCCTGGCCGACACAAAATGTCGCAGATATGTCACCAGGGTCTGGTTGGCTCTCTCAACCAACCTGTTCGTCTCGGGATGATAGGCCGAGGAGAGATTTAGCTCGATGCTGAGCAGAGAACAGAGCTCTCACCAGAACAGAGACGCAAACTGAGGACCCCGGTCGCTGACAATCTTATCCGGCATGCCGTGCAGGCGGAAGACATGTTTAATAAACAACGCTGCCAGGCCCCGTGCAGAAGGCAGCCGTGAGAGTGGCACCAGATGCACCATCTTGGAGAAATGATCGGTGACCACCCAAATGATGGTGCTGCCACTGGACTTGGGCAGACCCACCACAAAGTCCATACCGACCATCTCCCAGGGCCTGTCTGCTACCGGCAGGGGATAGAGTAACCCAGCGGGCCGCTGCCGAGAGGACCGATTCTGGGAGCAAGAGACGCACGCCTTAGTATAGTCCCTGACGTCACGGGCCATATGCGGCCACCAGTACGTCCTTGCAGGAGATCAGAGGTCCGTTTGGTCCCAAAATGTCCCCCCACCCTGGACGAATGAGCCAAAGAGAGGACCTCCGGTCGCAGATGGGCAGGGACAAAAGTCTTGCCTGGAGGTACCGACTCGAGAGCAACCGGAACCACGGTCCTCAGGCTCTCCGATGGGATAATCAGCCGAGGCTCTTCCTCCTCCGATGACACTACGGAGTGAGAAAGAGCGTCAGCCCGGATGTTCTTCTCCCTGGAGAGAAAATGCAGGGTGAAATGGAATCGGGAGAACAAGGACCATCTGGCTTGGCGAGAATTCAGCCGCTGGGCTGTCTGTAGACAGACCAAATTTTTCTGGTCGGTGAACACCTGGAAAGGGTGGCGAGCCCCCTCCAGGAGGTGTCTCCACTCTGAGAAGGACAGCTTCATTGCTAGCAACTCCCTGTCCCTGATGGAATAATTCCTCTCTGCTAGTGTGAAGGTCTTAGAGAAGAAGAAGCATGGGTGCTTCCGACCTTGCGAGTCCTTCTAGAACAGAACCGCTCCAGCACCAACAGAAGAGGCATCCACCTCCAGAATGAAGGGCTTATCTACATCGGGGCGATGTAGAATGGGAGCTCTAGCGAAGTGGGATTTAATAGAAGCAAAGGCCTTGGAGACAGTTTCCGACCACAGTTTGGGGTTTGCACCCTTCTTGGTAAGGGCTACCAAAGGCGCTACCAAAGTTGAGAAACGGGGAATGAGTTGGCGATAGTAATTTATGAACCCCATAAAGCGCTGCACCGCTTTGAGAGAATGGGGTTCTTGCCAATCCATCACCGCCTGTAGTTTGGCAGGATCCATGGCCAATCCCTGGGCAGAGATGATGTAGCCCAGGAAAGGCAAGGACTCATGCTCAAACACACATTTCTCCATCTTGGCATAAAGGGAGTTTGCCCGCAGGAGATCGAAAACTTTGTAAACATCTCTCCGGTGGGAGTCAATATCTGGAGAGAAAATGAGAATATCATCCAGATAGACTACTACCGAGGTGGTAAGCATATCCCAGAAGATATCGTTCACAAAGTCTTGGAAGACTGCTGGAGCATTACATAGCCCGAAGGGCATCACCAGGTATTCATAGTGCCCGTCTCTGGTGTTAAATGCCATCTTCCATTTGTCCCCATCACGGATACGAATCAGGTTATAGGCTCCCCGCAGATCAAGCTTAGTAAACACTCTCGCTCCCAGTAGCCTATCAAACAGTTCCGATATCAGGGGCAGAGGATATTTGTTCTTAACGGTTATGGGCGTTAAGACCCCTGTAATCGATGCACGGACGTAATTCTCCATTCTTCTTTTGGACAAAGAAGAATCCCGTTCCTGCCGGGGACACTGACTTCCTAATGAATCCTCTTGCCAGATTCTCCCTGATATACTGAGACATGGCCTCTGTCTCTGGGAGAGATAGGGAGTAGACTCGACCCCGAGGAGGCTCAGCACCGGGCAAGAGGGCAATAGGACAGTCGTAAGCGCGATGCAGCGGAAGGGTCTCTGCCGCCTTCTTGGAGAAAACGTCTGCATACTGCTGATACGGCTTGGGAAGCGAGGAGAGATCTGTGGGAACCTAGAGGTAGCGACCTGTACGCAGTCCCTCAGACACCTACCCTCGCAGGACTTGCTCCAACCGAGTATTTTTCCCGAGGACCACTCTATGTGAGGAGAGTGAAATCGTAGCCAGGGAACCCCTAGGAGGACCTGGTCAATACCTTCGGCCATAACAAGAATAGACAGCATCTCCTGATGAGGAGACAGTGAGAGTCTCAGTGGAGCCGTCTGGTGGGTGATTTGGGACGGGAGTGTCGCACCATTCACCACTCTGATAGTGACTGGTTGAGGTAGCAGGACCAGGGGGATTGCGTGTTGTTGGGCGAAGGCAGACAACATGAAATTGCCCTCCGCCCCAGAGTCCATGCAAACCTCCACAATCAGAGTGGAAGAATTGAACTCTAATATCCCTTTAAACAGGAGCTTGGAGGAGAATGTCCCTGTGTCTAGTAGGCCCCCTCCGATAACCACTAGACGTGAGCGTTTCCCAACCGCTGTGGGCACTGGTTAAAAGCGTGCCCAGTCTGCCGACAATGGAAACAGACTCGAGATACCCATGCAGGCTAGGACTTGGTCCCCGTGCGGGACACCTCCATGGCCTCTGGAGGCTCAGGCAGCTGACCGGGAGATTCCAGCGGTCTAGCAAAATTTGGAGCCAACCTATATCGTTGGCTGGACTTGGAGCGCTCCAGCCCTCGCTCGGTGAAGCGAATGTTAATTTGGGTGGAGACCGTAATGAGCTCCTCCAAAGTGGTGGGCACCTCTCTGGTAGCCAGGGCGTCTTTGACATGATCAGCCAGGCCTCTCCAGAATATAGGTATGAGAACCTTATCTGGCCACTCCAGCTCAGAGACCAGAGTTCTGAAGAGGATGGCATACTGGCTGACCAGAGACGGACCCTGGGTTAGGGCCAGCAACTGAAGTGCGGTGTCGTGCGTGACCCGAGGTCCCAGGAACACCTGCTTCAGAGTGAGCAGAAAATGGGTGGCACTCTGTACCAGGGGATCCCCACGCTCCCACAACGGGGTGGCCCACTCCAAGGCCCTGCCCGACAGGAGGGAGATCATAAATCCCACCTTGGCACGCTCATAGGGAAATCGTGTGGCCAGCAACTCCAGATGAATGGAGCACTGACTCACGAAACCCCTGCATGATGCACTATCAACCGAGAACTTCTCGGGCACCGCAGGCGAGACAAGGTCGGGGCAGGGCTGGGCGTGGAGACACGGGCGGCAGCCTCTGTAGCTGCTTGAACAGCGACCGAGGTAACATCCGCAGCTGAGGTGGAACGCTCTAGCGCTGCCAACCTACCCTCCAGCTGCTGGATGTACCTGTGCAGTCGCTGTTTGTCCGCCATTACTAGCCAGACCCTGGCGCTAGGATAATGTTAGGGCTGTCGGAACGCACCAAATTATAAATAATAGTAGGTGTGTTCGCAGCCCGGGGTCCACCGTGCAGAGGTGGTACACTGCTGCTAGGTAATGGTGGAAGAATAGAGCGTCGTGAAAACAGTCACACATGGGTTGCGTCACCCAGTGTGAACAGGAACGAACTCACAGAGCTGCACAGTCGCTGAACGCAAATTTCGGAGCCTGTTTAGCTCACAGAGCCCGGCCAAAAGGCGCACAGAAAGCAGCCATAGAACTCTACCCCAAGGACACGGGGTTAGAGTTACTCTAGGCCCTCTGAGCGCGCTATAGATGCTGGCTACGGAGTGTGGAGCACGTGCACTGTGGCGTGCCGAGTCACTGATGGGGACTAATGCCTGACTCTGACTCTGCCCTACCTACACCTAAGCCAAGGGTAGGGGTTTCTTAATGAGTCAGTCACCAGAGACATTCATATGTGCATACATCACTCACTCCTCATGGTCTGAAAATACAGAGTATCCTAGCGCATGGCCGAGCGGCCATGTGAACCTTTTATATCCGCGAGCGTCTGGAACCTTCCTGGCTTCTCGGATGGGCCAATCCAAACAGGAGCAGGACCTGAGCACGTGACCTTCGATCTCCAATGGGAGATCACTCCACGGGCATGCTCAGTGACCCGACATGAGGACTTAGTCCCTGGAGAATCTCGCTGCTGAGCAGCCTGCATTGCCATAGCTGTGCCAGAGGTGGCAGCAGCAAGCAAACCCACGGAGGTGGTCTGGGCAGAGCGCCGGAACCGACGAATTTGCTGAGCAACCTCCTCTGCGGCTGGGGAGGAATGGGAGACCACCGGGAGCAGGGCTCAGGATTCCCGCTGTGCAGCAACAGGAACCCGAAGCCTAACACATGCTTTCTTAGCTGTGACTACATACTGAACTTAGCTTTGAATATTCATGTCTGTTGAGCATTAAAAAATGTAAGGCTGAATGTATCCCGTGACAAAGTACATAATTGATACTGGAGCATAACCATGGATGGATTATAGGGAGTCCTAAGGACTTCTACAATGTAGACAATTTAGGGGCTTCCCTGATATAGCCTCATCCACTCAATATAGAGCTAATGGCCATAGTGAGCCCAGGCAGCAAACTAGAAAATTCTGTATTTGGCACTTTTACTGGTAAAGCAATAAGTTTGGAAATATTTTGAACCCTGTGTGTGGCATTGTTAATTATTGTTTCTGTGTGAAGAAATTAGTAGGTGCTAAGGTCACTAATTTGAGGATCAATCTGCATATGGCCTTAATTCAAAGCCCACCTTTTCTTAAAAGGTAACTTCTAATTGCATATTGATGATCATATCCCGATAAGAAGATTTGGAGACGAATATGGTCCAGAAGAAAGAAGTATCCATGAAGTGCAGTCATCCAAAAAGTCAGAAATCCTCTTGATCTATATGGATCTTGGCTGATAGGTTATCATTAAAAATTTACAATAAAACAATAGACTTCTGGATGTAAAGTGCCCTCCATCAAGCTAACAGAAAGGATCTCAGGTCCCAGAAGCAAAGTTTCAATAGTAAAGGACATATAAGTCGAGAGGATATCTGCCTTTTTGGATGACTGTGCTATCTGCGTATTATGGCTTCCAAATTTGGTGACCGCGTTCACCATTTTCTATCCTTGATGAAATTTGCAATTGTTTTTCTCATTTTTTCAATCACATATTCTACTGAGATGATCTGAATACATGGAAGTCTAATGTGCAATTCACACATCTGTGTGTCACGTTCTGAGCACTGACTATCGTTTGTGGACCTGCTTCAGGTCTCCTAACCCAAACTTGAAAGCCTCAAAGACATACATGCTAAGACCATGACAATCAGATGGGTGAGTGCCGCCTTGGAAAGATTCTCAGTTGATGTAAGAACTTTCATAGACGTAGGTGGAAATGATGATTCCTATAAATGGCTTTGATAATGGTGAGGGTAAGTTGAAACCCCAGGATTCGAGTTCTATGGCTACCTTGTCTTCATCAGTCTGTATGGAGAATTAAGTCCTATTGACCTGCATAAATAAATTAAGACTACACTCAGAATAAATAAGGACTCGCATTTAGACATATAATCCATTTCTTCATTTCCTATCTCTAACTTGGTCATATTTCTTTTTTCATCTCAGACATAGACATCATGCTAAACCGACCACTGAATGTATGGGGTCCATTGGTTCATGGACAGGTGGTTGACTATACAAGCTCATTTGACATTAGCATTGTAAACCACCAGCCAGAACCTTTCATAATCTGATAAAGAGAATCAAAAGACAAAAATACAAATCAACTTCATAGTCACCTGAAGGCGAAGTTCGAAGAAAAATATTCCAAAGGGCCCATCTCTAGACTTTGGAGCTGCTTAGGTAGCATTATTAAAGGGAATCTGTCACCGGATGTTGGAGGCCTATGTAAATGGCCTGGGTCCGGTCCGATGGGCGAAGTTTCTTCTTTTTTCTCCACCCCATCCGTGGTCCCCGTCCGCGATCTTTTCCGGTATTAGAATAGTTCTTCTCCATAGTTCGTGCATGCGCAAAGCAATCTTGCTTCGCGCACATGCAGTATGCTTTGCCCAACTTCAGGCAAAGCTGATAATCATTACTGCGCATGCGTCGGTACTCTATGTCCTGGAAGTATTTTGTTGTGGTCCGGGACATAGTGTACCGGCGTATGCGCAGTAATGATTATCGACTTTGCCCGCAGTTGGGCAAAGCATACTGCGCATGCGCGAGGCAAGATTGCTTTGTGCACGCGCAAACTATGGGGAAGAACCACTCTAATACCGGAGAAGATCACGGACGGGGGCCACGGATCTGGTGGAGAAAAAAAAGAAGAAACACCGCCCATCGGACCGGACCCAGGCCATTTACATAGGCCTCCAACATCTGGTGACAGATTCCCTCTAACTATGCTACCATCTTACTTTATAACCATAGACATAAAAAGGCAAAAAGTAAAAGCGCTAAAATATTTGCAAAATAATACTGTTATTACAGTAGTTGTAGAAACTAGCAAAAATTATTCATGTTGATCAACTACAATTTTTTCTTCGTACTGTATATAAAAGTATTAGAGAAGAATTCGATGTCGGAACAAATTCTTCCAGAAACGGTAACTGGAAGTGTTAGAAGAGTGAGAAGAAAGAAAATATCTGACTTACCTTTACAAGGTGAAAGGCGAACAGCAAATATAAAAAAGAAAGAAAATACAAAAATATTAGTGCCAAAGTTTGGTATAAATATTCAAAGTAGATCTTTAGCATATGAAAGGAATAATTAACTTTTGCCAATTTCGTTTCCTTGTGATAATATCATATTCATAATATTTGCCTCCCAGAACACCAAATATAAGTTGATTGAAGAGTTTGTGGCTGGAGTTGAGCGAATATGTTCAGAATCGGTCGCCGAATTTAAATTTGTGACATACTGTAGTTGTACCCTATTCGTGCCGAACTTACAGTGGGGCAAAAAAGTATTTAGTCAGTCAGCAATAGTGCAAGTTCCACACTTAAAAAGATGAGAGGCGTCTGTAATTTACATCATAGGTAGACCTCAACTATGGGAGACAAACTGAGAAAAAAAAATCCAGAAAATCACATTGTCTGTTTTTTTTTCATTTTATTTGCATATTATGGTGGAAAATAAGTATTTGGTCAGAAACAAGCAATCAAGATTTCTGGCTCTCACAGACCTGTAACTTCTTCTTTAAAAGTCTCCTCTTTCCTCCACTCATTACCTGTAGTAATGGCACCTGTTTAAACTTGTTATCAGTATAAAAAGACACCTGTGCACACCCTCAAACAGTCTGACTCCAAACTCCACTATGGTGAAGACCAAGGAGCTGTCAAAGGACACCAGAAACAAAATTGTAGCCCTGCACCAGGCTGGGAAGACTGAATCTGCAATAGCCAACCAGCTTGGAGTGAAGAAATCAACTGTGGGAGCAATAATTAGAAAATGGAATACATACAAGACCACTGATAATCTCCCTCGATCTGGTGCTCCACGCAAAATCCCACCCCGTGGGGTCAGAATGATCACAAGAACAGTGAGCAAAAATCCCAGAACCACGCAGGGGGACCTAGTGAATGAACTGCAGAGAGCTGGGACCAATGTAACAAGGCCTACCATAAGTAACACACTACGCCACCATGGACTCAGATCCTGCAGTGCCAGACGTGTCCCACTGCTTAAGCCTGTACATGTCCGGGCCCGTCTGAAGTTTGCTAGAGAGCATTTGGATGATCCAGAGGAGTTTTGGGAGAATGTCCTATGGTCTGATGAAACCAAACTGGAACTGTTTGGTAGAAACACAACTTGTCGTGTTTGGAGGAAAAAGAATACTGAGTTGCATCCATCAAACACCATACCTACTGTAAAGCATGGTGGTGGAAACATCATGCTTTGGGGCTATTTCTCTGCAAAGGGGCCAGGACGACTGATCCGGGTACATGAAAGAATGAATGGGGCCATGTATCGTGAGATTTTGAGTGCAAACCTCCTTCCATCAGCAAGGGCATTGAATATGAAACGTGGCTGGGTCTTTCAACATGACAATGATCCAAAGCACACCGCCAGGGCAACGAAGGAGTGGCTTCGTAAGAAGCATTTCAAGGTCCTGGAGTGGCCTAGCCAGTCTCCTGATCTCAACCCTATAGAAAACCTTTGGCGGGAGTTGAAAGTCCGTGTTGCCAAGCGAAAAGCCAAAAACATCACTGCTCTAGAGGAGATCTGCATGGAGGAATGGGCCAACATACCAACAACAGTGTGTGGCAACCTTGTGAAGACTTACAGAAAACGTTTGACCTCTGTCATTGCCAACAAAGGATATATCACAAAGTATTGAGATGAAATTTTGTTTCTGACCAAATACTTATTTTCCACCATAATATGCAAATAAAAAGAAAAAAAAACAGACAATGTGATTTTCTGGATTTTTTTTTCTCAGTTTGTCTCCCATAGTTGAGGTCTACCTATGATGTAAATTACAGACGCCTCTCATCTTTTTAAGTGGTGGAACTTGCACTATTGCTGACTGACTAAATACTTTTTTGCCCCACTGTATGTTTGACGATCGATTCCGAACATTTTCAGCCATTTCCTTTCCCATTGACTCCAATGACGTTCGGCAAATACAATATTCGCCGCCGATCGTAATTGGAACTGAATTTTGAAAATTTTGATCAACGCTAGTTGTGGCCCACCAGACGAGCATTGTGCAGTGGCTGAGAATGATACTGCATGTCCTTTCTTGTACGAGAGAGAACTTGCAGTACCACAGAGCTCTTCCAGGGAGTTTTAGCCTACTTATTTCAGCAACACATCACTGCAGGATCAGGTTACAGACAGGGTTTGTCTTTATTCACTTCTCAAAGCATCTCTATGAACAATGCCTGTTGTGTATCCCTTGTAGATGTCATCATTGTTTAAGTGCTACATACCCAGCAGGTATATACTGTACATATACAGGCACACTGATGAATACAAATGCCAATAGATATAGTGGTAAAATAAAAACAGATTTACTGTTTTCTTTCATGTCAGTGTTATAATGGTCTGCTGATGACCTGAGGTTAGCATCCTCGATAATCAGAACCTCCCACTCCCATCTCCAAGACATTACACGTGCTGCGCCAATTCTTTGGAATGCACTTCCCAGGTCAATATGATTAGTCCCCAATCCCTACAATTTTAAGCGTGCCCTGAAAACTCATTTATTCAGACTGGCCTACCGACTCAACACATTAACCTAATCTATCCCTATGTGGCACAGCCAAAAGTTTTACCATAACCAGGTTCCCCGCATCATGTTCCCACATGCTTCATGCATCCATTAGCCCTCTGTGTCTGTACTGTTACACACTTAACATTATGGCTGGTCCATACAATCAGGGCAACTGTTACCACCCACCTTTCGTGTCAACCTCTTTCCTCATAGACTGTAAGCTTGCGAGCAGGGCCCTCACTCCTCTTGGTATCTGTTATAATCTATGTGATTATTGTTATGCTGTAATGTCTATTGTCTATACAAATCCCCTCTGACATGTAAAGTGCTGCGGAATATGTCGGCGCTATAGAAATAAAATTTATTATTATTATTGTTATAATGTATGGTAAGAGTGAAGTATCCCCAGGTGCAGTTTGTTTTGAACACAAATACCTTCAAAGAACAGTCTAAACCAGCATATTAAGGTATGTGCACACGGTGCGGATCCGCTGCAGATCTGCAAGCAAGGTACAGTACAATGTTAATCTATGGGATTTGCTGCGGTTTTAAATCCACAGCATGTCAATTCTTTCTGCGGATTCCGCTGCGGTTTGACACCTGTTCCATTGTACAGGTAAAACGCAGGTCATTTTACTTGCGGATTTACCTGCAAATCCGCTTGTAAAAATCTGCAGTACAATCCGCACAATCCATTTATTACTTATTTATTAAATGCAGCAAATTGTTATTGTTGCAAATGCATATATACACAACTACGTAAAGTAAAAAGTTAAAAACACCCTAGAAAAAAAAAGAAGAAAGAGGCAGTGTGGTCAGTGGCAAATCACACAATGGCTCAATATAATCAATAAAATATATATTATAACCATAAAGCATTAAGGGTATAGCATATACCCATAACCATGGTAAATCGAAGTATAATATCGGAAATCAAAACATGATTATGAGACTAAATGACATAAGTACAATAATAAAGCTTAAATTAGAAGCTGACTCCTCAAAACAAGTTTTAAAGCACCAGTAGCTAATGGACCAAAAGAAGACTACACTGTCCAGTACTGCAAGGTGTGTTTCACATACCGCTTTGTCAGGGGGTCAAAACACAAACATGAGTTTTGAAAACACAAACTGTACTTGACTCACCCTTCCGGGTCCATCAATGAGCCTCCACCTCCTCCCTAGTGACTTTTGTTGTGTGCATTTTAACATCATGTCACTTCAGCTTTTTTATCAGCAACACTGACCGAAAAGACAGCACGAGCCATGGAGCTCACTGATTGGCTGCAGTGGGGTTGATGTGAACTCAGCACCACAGACAATAACAGAAAACGTGGCAGTGGTGGAAACTGAATGCTGAAGCCGGGAGGGGTAAATAAAGCCCGGTTGTTGTTTTTAAAACAAATTGTTCCTGGAAATAAGTGTTTTCTGAAACTGGAAACCCCTTTAAGAACTACAACATCTGCCCCCCCAAAAAGTCCATATATCACAGCCACATGCTAAGAAAAACTCACAATGGTCTGTAACAATCATCAGAACCAGAGAGTGGCCACATAGATTCAAATAAATATCTCCCAACAGAGTATCGCAAAATTATGCTTTTAATCTTTCCCATCTGGTCATCTTGTGCCATTCACCTAATTTATTTGTAAAAATGACAAAACCGCTGTCTACCGATGGCTGCCTCTTGTTTAGCTGATATCTTGAAGTCAAGTTTTACAGCTCATTAACTCCATTCTGACAGAGGTTGTAATAGTACACTGATGTCGGACTCCCTCCCTTTGATGTAGGCTCCGGCGCTGAGCCCACATATTTTTCGGCACATGTCAGCTGTTTTGAACAGCTGACATGTGCCTCTAACAGCTGTGGGTGGAATCGCGATCTACCCACGGATGTTAACTAGTTAAATGCCGCTGTCAAACCCTGACAGCGACATTTAACTCACGCTTTCAGTAAGAACACCGAAAATTCCGCCCATCGGCACCAGTGTCACATGACCGCAGGTCGCCGATGGGTTGCCATGACAACCAGAGGTCTCCAGCAGACCTCTATGATTGTCACTGCCGGATTGTTATGAGCGCCGCCCGGTGGTTGGCAATCATAGTAAGTGAGCAATTCTGCTACATACAGGCAATCTGATCATCGCTTGTATACAGTAGAGCCCATTGCGCGACTGCAGCTTCTAGTTTCCCATAGAAGCTATTAAAGCATACCAAAAGTAAAAAAAAGGTTTTAAAAATATAAAAGAAAAATATATATATGTAAAATTTAAAATCACCCCCCTTTTGCTCCATTCAAAATAAAACAATTAAAAAAAAAATCACGCATACACATATTTGGTATCACCGCATACAGAATCGCCCGATCTATCAATACAAAAAAGAATTAACCTGATCGCTAAATGGTGTAACGAGAAAAAAAATGCCAGAATTACGTTGTCTGGTCGTCGCGACATTGCATTAAAATGCAATAACGGGCGATCAAAAGATCAAGTCTGCACCAAAATGGTATCAATAACATCAGCTCAGCACACAAAAAATAAGCCCTCACCCAACCCGAGATCACAAAAAATTGAGACGCTATGGGTATCGGAAACTACTTCAATTCCTTAAGGGAAAGGAACAAACTTTAATAGAAATAGGTATGGGTTGAATTAAATTATTGCTTTTCAAATGTTGTGACTTTTTTATGATTCTAAATAGAAAGAATTTGGCAGCCTGCCATACTTTAGCATGGCGGGATTGTTTTAAAAAAAATTTAATTTTAGCTTTCTCAGATGGACCTACAGAGCTTTGGTAGAGCCAAACTCTGTGAACCAAGAGCACAAGGAGAACGTATCTATGTCATCCTGGTTGTATTGAAACCCTTGGCTCCAGCGAAGCTTCTTATCTGCCACATTGTTGTCAAGCAGAGATGAAGATATTCCATTGGCACAACCCTGAGACATATGCCTTGTATCATTAGCTGGATACAAATAAGTTGGCATGTTCATTGACATTAATCTGTGAGAAATCACTAAGAAAGAAGTTAATTCGCTCACATTTTGAAATAATAGACACTAATGGTATTTCTTTGCCATTTTTACAACTTCGGAGAACAATGACAAATGTTTCAAATTGGAAAATGGTTAAGGTTTGCCTTTGGGAAATCATATATACAAACTTATATGAAGTGTAGTGAAGAAACCTCTGAAGGAAGAATAACTGTGGGTTTGTAAGGAGGAGGACCGCACCGCAGTTACCTGCTTGCCGGGGCCGGAACAGTCAAAGCTGGATCCCCTTGGGGAATTACTATTACTTGCTTGGGGGCTTGGGGGAAGTAATAGTGAGCCAGATGAACCTCCTGACCAAGGGGGGTGGAGGGATATAATGAAAAAGCGCTTGCAGCAGAGGGAAGCTTGGCGCCAACCAGGGGCAGCGTGCAAGTCAGGTGAGCGGCACGCCCCGTTCCCTCCACAGATTACTGGCGCATTGAGAGAGTCCTACGCTGTCTGCAGAGGGACCGCTGTGCTGATGGGAGCAGTGCGCAGCAGCCAGAGAGAGGAGTGCCCCATCCTGTGAACACCGTCATTGTGCAGGTCAGTGCCCGTTAATTCTCCCCCACCAACAGCGGGGACTAGAGAGAGACAGAGAGAGGTGCAGTGTGCCGGTGACTACAGAGAGCAAGGTGCCAAACGCTTCGGGCCCGTGAGTACAGCGCACGTGCCACATTAGAGGGACCAGGTATGGGACAGACACTAGTGCCCTGATTTTGCCAGTTAATATTTGCCGAGCCACGTTGGGCTCATACGGGACTATGGCTCGCACCCTTGTCAGCCACTGCAGCATATGAACTAAGGACTCAGCGGAAAGTACCCGGAGACCGACAGCTGCCACCAACAGACGGGGCATTGTTGTCTACAGGATTCTATGGGAAAAAGACACTGCGACAGCTTTTTTTTGCGCTACTGACTTTCAAGCAGCATCTACTGTCTGAGGAACTACTGATTTTCTAGCCAGATTCAAAAGAACTGCCGTAATCTTGTTCATTATTTCTGCATATCCTTTGCAATTGAACTGTTTATTCCCACAGTTAACCATTCAACTCCCTTAAAGGAGTAAATGCCCTGTTTAATCATTTAAACTGTTAAAATTGCTAACACTTGCTCTGCCTCCAGTCCGTCACTGCATCCCGCAACCTGCTCACAGGTTTATACCATTGTAACTCCAGGCTTTTTTTTTTTGCTTTTTTACACATTTCTTGCATGAGATAAAATGTTGAATGCCAAAAAATGAGTGATTTTTGTTTAATTGTTTAAATATGTAAAAACTCTAGTGTTCTGTAAGAAAAAGATTTTGTCATATGTGCAATTTTTTTTAAATTAAGTAATGTAAATGTCTGAAAGGTTATCCCCTGTGCATATGCCCTTTTTGGTAAAATGGATGTCATAGAATAAAATCTCCCACTTGGAACCTCCTACACTGACCATAGTAAGGACGTTTAGTGACATAGTAGAAATGAATGGGCATGTGGTGGGGCTGGACAATGGAGGTTCAAGGAGGAAGCTACAATATAGAGGGTGTTCATTTAGTATAGAGTTTGTTTAGGAATAGTGATGGGCGAGTAGCATCGTTGCTCGGGTCTCCCCGAGCATGCTCGGGTGACCGAGTATTTTGGCGTGCTCGGAGATTTAGTTTTTGTCGTCTCAGCTGCATGATTTGCGACTTGTAGACAGCCTGAATACATGTGGGAATTCCCTAACAAACAGGCATTCCACACATGTATTCAAGCTGTCTTGCAGTCGCAAATCGTGCAGCTGAGAAAACCAAATTTCCGAGCATGACAAAATACTCGGAGACCACCCGAGCATGCTCGGAAACACCAGAGCAACGAGTATACTCGCTCATCACTATTTAGGAAGCCACAGAGTTTTCTGAAGGCCTTTATAGACATGGAGTGAAAATTAAAGCGTACCTGTAATTTCTCCAAAACTCATAGCAACATTTTGAGCTTTTTAACCTCATCACCCTTTGACAAGTTAATACTGCAACTAAGGTATTGATTGGTGCAATATGTTTAGTAACTATTCCGGTTTTCATTATTTGTGGCTTGCTACCTCATTTTTTTTTTCAGTTGGAGATTCCATTTCTGCACTCTGCTCCTTTCCCTTAGTAACCAGTAGTGTTGAGCATTCCGATACCGCAAGTATCGGGTATCGGCCGATATTAGCGGTATCGGAATTCCGATACTGACTTCCGATACTTTTGTCATATCGGATTCCGGAATCGGAATCGGAAGTTCCCATCATGCTATGAGCCTGCTTGCTTTGATTAAGCCAATGGGAATCCTCCGAAGTGTGGGCACATCCTGTTAGGCATGTAGGCATGTTAACTATTGGCATGGCTGTGATTGGCTGCCGAAATGATGTCATGATGCACTATAAAAGCCACCGCAGCCGCCATTTCTGGTCACTCTGCTGTGAATTCAGTTAGGGACAGGCTGCTGTAGAAGACTGTGAGGGACAGTTAGAAATAGCGATTCCACCAAACATCTAGTGCTTTACCCAGGCTACATAAACCACCACTGTAGCCTTCTTTGCCCTAGCAGCAGTGTTCACAGCTGTCTGCAAGGGCTGTGTGAGTGCAGCTCATGCTGTGGAGTGGGTCCTGTAGCCACGTCAGGCTGTAGGCCACCCAGCGTGCCTCACTGCTGCCTCATACATCTTTTATTTTTTGAGCTGCATTTTTTACATAATTTCAATCTAGTGTGCTTCCATCCGTATCCATATACGTTGGTTGCAAACACTAGTAGTAGACAGCGGAGCCTTTCTGCAGCCTTTCAGTGCTAGTGTCCACTTTGCTGCACTGTTCACGGCTGTCAGAGAGGTCTCTGACTGTGTGTGAGTGCAGCTCACGCTGAGTAGTGTGTCCTGCAGCTACGTCTGGCTGTAGGACGCTCAGCGTGCGTCAGTGCCTCACACATATTTTTATTTGAGTGCAGCTCATTTTTTCTTCTATTAGTGTGCATCCATCAGTCTCCATCTACGGTGGTTGCAAACACTATATAGGAGTACACAGCGGAGCCTTTCTGCAGCCTGTCAGTGCCAGTGCCCACTTAGCTGCACTGTTGACGGCTGTCTGAGAGGTCTCTGTGTGTGAGTGCAGCTCACGCTGAGTAGAGTGTCCTGCAGCTACGTCTGGTTGTAGGACGCTCAACGTGCGTCACTGCCTCACACATATTTGTCTTTGAGTGCAGCTCATTTTTTCTTCTCCTATTAGTGTGCATCCATCCGTATCCATCAACATTGGTTGGTTGCAAACACTATATAGGAGTAGATAGAGGAGCCTTTTTTTCTGGCTTGTGCCCTGCCGGCGCAGCCAGATTAGTATTACCCAATTTTTTTGGAGCCTCATCTTTTGCATTGTAGGTTACCTGCCTGCATTGTAATAGCTCCAAAAAGTTGGTGATACTATCAGTTTCAATTCTTTGTTCACATACTTTGAGTTTGTTTCCAACAAAGAAACCACAAAAAAAGTTCACCAAACACTACATTTGGAACTTGTGTAGGCCACATCAGCTCCTATTAAAGTGTAGTCCACACACACACACTTCATAAAATTAGTGTTTCTTGTACCTGTAACCAGCTGTTCAGGAATAAGCACACTAAGGCCCCCCTTTGTACTTTTCTGCCTATCTTAAGCAGTCTGGCAAGATGAAGAAGGCAGGGAGTAAGGCGCGTGGGCGTGGGCGTGGGCGTGGAGTTTCAGCAGGGAGAGGACGTGGGGATTCTGCAGGGAGAGGACGTGGGGATTCTGCAGGTAGAGGACGTGGGGATTCTGGGCCTGCTGCGGGCACCAGTGGATCAGCATCCCCCAGTTTTAGCAGGCAACAGTCCTTTATGCGCAGCTTTGTAGGACCTCAACGTACCCCACTGCTGCGGGAGGAACAAATTGAAGCCGTTGTCGGATGGATGGCAGCTAACGCATCGACTTCAATTACTTCCGCATCCTCTCAGGATCAGAGCACCGAAGAGCAACCATCTGTCTCTTCACCACCTGCCAAAGTGCCCAGGCAGTCAGAGAGACATGGACAGGAGCCATCACAGTCTCTACTTCTGTTCTCGGAATCTGTTGGCTTGGAAAGGGGGGGCCAGCCAAGCAGCATTCCTGAATGTGAAGAAGAGGGAGTATGCAGTGATGCTCAACTTCTTTGTCCCTCTGAATCTGAAGAGGCGAGTGGGCCAGTGCCTATGGTCAGCACACCTCAGTATGCATCAGATGATGACGAGACTCAGTTGCCACTTTCTGGTGCGTACGGTGCTGGCGAGACAACCCCGGAGAAGCAGCTGTTTGAAGAGGGGAGGGAAGATGATGAGGTCCTTGACCCATCATGGCGTGAGGAACAGGAAGGTGGTGGAAGCAGCTCGGAGGAAGAGATTCCCCTACCGGCCAAAACAGGAGGCAGAGGGAGGGGGAAGACTTGGTTGCCTGTACCCTCCACTTCGGCACCCGTTAGGAGCATTCCTCATTCCAAAGGCAAACCGGGCGCTCCCAAGAGTTGCATTGCGTGGTCCTTTTTTGACACAGTTGCAGATGACATTTGCTTTGTCAAATGCAAGCTGTGTCATCAGATAGTCAAAAGAGGGAGAAATGTCAGCAACCTCAATACCACAAATATGTGGAAACATGTGCGCACCAAGCACGAGTTGGAGTTGCAGAGACACCCTGAAGACGTAGGCCAACGTACAGCACCACCTACCACCTCTTCAGTTCGTGTTGGGGCCTCTTCCTCCAGCTCACACACTGCTGGTTCGGCTTCCTCACAGGATCGCCAGAGAAGAACCTCTGCCACTGTTGTCCGGAGACCCTGTCAGATTCCACCCATAGCAGCACGTTCCCATCCATCACAGCCATCGGTAGCACAGGCATGGGATAAAAGGCGCCCTTACTCGGCAAACCATCCCCGAGCACAGTCTCTGAATGCTGGCATTGCCAAACTTCTGGCAGTTGAAATGCTGTCATTCAGGCTGGTGGACACTGACACCTTCCGGGACTTAATGGCATTGGCAGTCCCCCAATACAACGTGCCCAGCCGCTTTTATTTCAGCAGGCGAGCCGTCCCTGCCCTGCAGAAACATGTTGAGGGCAAAATAAAACATGCGCTACTAAACGCCGTTAGTAGCAAGGTCCACCTGACCACCGATGCGTGGACCAGTAACCATGGACAGGGACGATACCTTTCCCTCACTGCCCACTGGGTCAATGTTGTGGAGCCGGGTACAGATCTGGAGAGTGGCGCTGTACGTGTTCTTCCAACGCCACGGATTGCAGGACTCCAGTCTGTACACATAGACTCCTCCTCCTACTCAAGTTCCTCAGAAACAGCAGAGCAGGAGCCTGTTACGACCGATATGAGCACAGCCGTGGCCAAACGTCAACAGGCTGTACTCAAATTAATTTCTTTGGGGAATCGAAGCCACACAGCGCAGGAGCTCTGGAATGCTATCAAGCTGGAGAGCGATGTGTGGTTTGGGCCAGCGAATCTCCAGCCGGGCTTGGTAGTGTGTGACAATGGCCGAAATCTGGTGGCAGCTCTTGGCCTAGGCAACCTCACACACATCCCATGTCTGGCACATGTGCTTAACTTGGTCGTGCAGAGCTTTCTGAGGGACTATCCGGATCTTGATGCACTGTTGCACAAGGTCCGCATAGAGTGCGCTCACTTGCGACGTTCCAGCACGGCAAGATCGCGCCTCGCTGCTCTGCAGCGACGATTTGGCCTTCCGGAACATCGCATCATATGTGACCTACCCACCCGGTGGAATTCAACGTTACATATGTTGGAGCGGTTGTGTGAGCAGCAGGCAGCAGTCATGGAGTACCAGCTGCATCAGGCGCAAACAAGTCGCACTGTGCGCCGTTCACACTTCAGCACCATTGAGTGGGCCTCTATGAAGGACATCTGCCTCGTTTTGCGTGCCTTCGATGAATCCACGCGGATGGCGAGTGCAGATGATGCACTAGTCAGCATGACTGTCCCCCTTATCTGCCTGCTTCAACAAACACTGCAAGCACTAAGGGATGAGGTTTCGGAAGAGGTGGAGGATGAGGAGTCCCAAATGCCATCTGCTTCTGGACAGTCTGCGCTACGTGTTTCCTCACAAAGGCCTAGGCAGGGGACACTTTGTGAGGAGGATGAGGAGGAGTCGATGGAGGAGGAAGACATCTCTACAGAGGAGGGAGGTACACAAACCTCTACTCAGTATGTACAGCGAGGGTGGGGTGATGCAGAGCAGGCCGAGGTCACGCCTCAAACAGGGGACAGCGGTTCTTTGGCAGTTGGGAGTCTGCAGCACATGGTTGATTTCATGCTGCAGTGCCTGAGAAACGACCGCCGCATCGCCCACATTCTCGTCTCGGCTGATTATTGGGTGTACACCCTCCTAGATCCTCGCTACCGGGACAGCGTACAAAGGCTCATACCAACGTTGAACCGGGAGCATAAACTGCGGGAGTACGAAGAGTCACTGGTGCAGTCCATAATGTTTTCCATTCCACCCGACAGCATTGTTGCTAGTGCTTTACAAAGCAGCTCTGTGCGTCGAGGCAGTGGAGGAAACTCTGCACAAAGAGGGAGCAGAGGCAGCGCCGCAGCACAAGGCAAGACCACTATGGCCCAAATGTGGCAAAGTTTTGTGTGTCCACCACAATTGTCTACACCATCAGCGACGCCTCGAGTCAGCAGGAGGCAACGCTTCCGTCAGATGGTGTCAGACTACATGTCTTGCCCTGTCGCTGTACTCCCAGATGGCTCTTCCCCCTTCAAGTTTTGGGTCTCTAAGCTGGATACATGGCCAGAGCTTAGCCAGTATGCATTGGAGGTGCTGGCTTGCCCTGCTGCCAGTGTATTATCGGAACGTGTCTTTAGTGCCGCAGGTGGTGTACTAACAGACCGTCGCACGCGACTATCTTCCGATAATGTTGACCGGCTGACTTTTCTGAAAATGAACAAGGCCTGGATCTCCAAAGACTTTGCCATTCCTCTTACAGACTAAATTAGTGGTTGGCAACTGTATCCAGGTCTGCTGGTGTGTTCATTTTTCTACCACCTGAACTATAATCCCTGTGCTTCAACACAGCCAGTTGTCGCTCAGATGTGTCGTCTGCACAGAGAAACACACTAGCTCCTGTGTTAGTGGGGTTCAGTAACGCCAGCTGATCCCCTGCTGTGTGGACGGCAAAGTCACCAGCTCCATCAACATTCAAACCACTACTGATTTTTAACCGTGCCCAACTTAGGTCTCTGGCTCCACTGTCTCTACTATTTCCTCTGACCTCCAACCCCGCCATCTACATCTCTGAAGTGGCGTCAGCACAATCTACACTTGTTCCTGTGTTCCTGTGGCTCAGTCCCATCAGTTTATCCCCTGATGTGTGTCCGGCAAGGTCTCCTGCTCTGTCCACATTCCCATAACCAGTAGTGGGAATGAGGACAGAGCTGGCGAACTTGCCGGACAAACATCAGGGGATCAACTGACGGGACTGAGCACCAGTAACACAGGAACAAGTGTAGATTGTGCTGACGCCACTTCAGAGATGTAGCTGGCGGGGTTGGAGGCCAGGGTAAATAGAGACAGTGGAGCCAGAGGCCTAAGTGGAGCATGGTTAGAATCAGTAGTAGTCAAAAACCTCCATAAAAACCGCTGCCCATTGGCCTCTGCATGCGGCATGCGTAATCCTGGGCTCCAACAGTGTCAGTTGGTGTTCAGATGTGTCGTCTCCACAGAGCCAAACACATTCGTTCAAGTGTTAGTGGGGTTCAGCCCTGCCAGCTGTTCCCCTGCTGTGGAGATGGCAAGTCTCCTGCTTCCTTCAGCTGCCAAAAGCAACAGGCCCCAGCCTGCTCCTCGCCTAATCCTGGGCTCCAACAGCGTCAGTTGGTGTTCAGAAGTGTCGTCTCCACAGAGCCAAACACATTCGTTCGAGTGTTAGTGGGTTTCAGCACTGCCAGCTGTTCCCCTGCTGTGCAGATGGCAAGTCTCCTGCTGCCTACACCTGCCAAAATCCAGTAGGCCCCAGCCTGCTCCATGCCTAATCCTGGGCTCCAACAGCGTCAGTTGGTGTTCAGAAGTGACATCTCCACAGAGCCAAACACATTCGTTCGAGTGTTAGTGGGTTTCAGCACTGCCAGCTGTTCCCCTGCTGTGGAGATGGCAAATCTCCTGCTGCCTTCACCTGCCAAAAGCAACAGGCCCCAGCCTGCTCCTCGCCTAATCCTGGGCTCCAACAGCGTCAGTTGGTGTTCAGAAGTGTCGTCTCCACAGAGCCAAACACATTCGTTCGAGTGTTAGTGGGTTTCAGCACTGCCAGCTGTTCCCCTGCTGTGGAGATGGCAAGTCTCCTGCTGCCTACACCTGCCAAAATCCAGTAGGCCCCAGCCTGCTCCACGCCTAATCCTGGGCTCCAACAGCGTCAGTTGGTGTTCAGAAGTGACATCTCCACAGAGCCAAACACATTCGCTCGAGTGTTAGTGGGTTTCAGCACTGCCAGCTGAAGCCCTGCTGTGGAGATGGCAAGTCTCCTGCTGCCTTCACCTGCCAAAAGCAACAGGCCCCAGCCTGCTCCTCGCCTAATCCTGGGCTCCAACAGCGTCAGTTGGTGTTCAGAAGTGTCGTCTCCACAGAGCCAAACACATTCGTTCGAGTGTTAGTGGGTTTCAGCACTGCCAGCTGTTCCCCTGCTGTGGAGATGGCAAGTCTCCTGCTGCCTACACCTGCCAAAATCCAGTAGGCCCCAGCCTGCTCCACGCCTAATCCTGGGCTCCAACAGCGTCAGTTGGTGTTCAGAAGTGACATCTCCACAGAGCCAAACACATTCGTTCGAGTGTTAGTGGGTTTCAGCACTGCCAGCTGTTCCCCTGCTGTGGAGATGGCAAGTCTCCTGCTGCCTTCACCTGCCAAAAGCAACAGGCCCCAGCCTGCTCCTCGCCTAATCCTGGGCTCCAACAGCGTCAGTTGGTGTTCAGAAGTGACATCTCCACAGAGCCAAACACATTCGTTCGAGTGTTAGTGGGTTTCAGCACTGCCAGCTGTTCCCCTGCTGTGGAGATGGCAGTCTCTCCTGCTGTCACCTCATTCCAAATACAGTAGGCCTCTGCCTACACCCTCCTATTTCCTGGGCTTCAACACAGCCAGTTGTAGCTCGGAAGTGCCGTCCACACGGAAAGAGACACTTGCTCCCGTGTCTCAGTGGGGTTCAGTAACGTCAGCTGATCCCCTGCTGTGTGGATGGCAGTCTCTCCTGCTGTCACCTCATTCCAAATACAGTAGGCCTCTGCCTACACCCTCCTATTTCCTGGGCTTCAACACAGCCAGTTGTAGCTCGGAAGTGCCGTCCACACGGAAAGAGACACTTGCTCCCGTGTCTCAGTGGGGTTCAGTAACGTCAGCTGATCCCCTGCTGTGTGGATGGCAGTCTCTCCTGCTGTCACCTCATTCCAAATACAGTAGGCCTGTGCCTACACCCTCCTATTTCCTGGGCTTCAACACAGCCAGTTGTAGCTCGGAAGTGCCGTCCACACGGAAAGAGATACTTGCTCCCATGTCTCAGTGGGGTTCAGTAACGTCAGCTGATCCCCTGCTGTGTGGATGGCAGTCTCTCCTGCTGTCACCTCATTCCAAATACAGTAGGCCTCTGCCTACACCCTCCTATTTCCTGGGCTTCAACACAGCCAGTTGTAGCTCGAAAGTGCCGTCCACACGGAAAGAGACACTTGCTCCCGTGTCTCAGTGGGGTTCAGTAACGTCAGCTGATCCCCTGCTGTGTGGATGGCAGTCTCTCCTGCTGTCACCACATTCCAAATACAGTAGGCCTCTGCCTACACCCTCCTATTTCCTGGGCTTCAACACAGCCAGTTGTAGCTCGGAAGTGCCGTCCACACGGAAAGAGATACTTGCTCCCGTGTCTCAGTGGGGTTCAGTAACGTCAGCTGATCCCCTGCTGTGTGGATGGCAGTCTCTCCTGCTGTCACCTCATTCCAAATACAGTAGGCCTCTGCCTACACCCTCCTATTTCCTGGGCTTCAACACAGCCAGTTGTAGCTCGGAAGTGCCATCCACACGGAAAGAGACACTTGCTCCCGTGTCTCAGTGGGGTTCAGTAACGTCAGCTGATCCCCTGCTGTGTGGATGGCAGTCTCTCCTGCTGTCACCACATTCCAAATACAGTAGGCCTCTGCCTACACCCTCCTATTTCCTGGGCTTCAACACAGCCAGTTGTAGCTCGGAAGTGCCGTCCACATGGAAAGAGACACTTGCTCCCGTGTCTCAGTGGGGTTCAGTAACGTCAGCTGATCCCCTGCTGTGTGGATGGCAGTCTCTCCTGCTGTCACCACATTCCAAATACAGTAGGCCTCTGCCTACACCCTCCTATTTCCTGGGCTTCAACACAGCCAGTTGTAGCTCGGAAGTGCCGTCCACACGGAAAGAGACACTTGCTCCCGTGTCTCAGTGGGGTTCAGTAACGTCAGCTGATCCCCTGCTGTGTGGATGGCAGTCTCTCCTGCTGTCACCTCATTCCAAATACAGTAGGCCTCTGCCTACACCCTCCTATTTCCTGGGCTTCAACACAGCCAGTTGTAGCTCGGAAGTGCCGTCCACACGGAAAGAGACACTTGCTCCCGTGTCTCAGTGGGGTTCAGTAACGTCAGCTGATCCCCTGCTGTGTGGATGGCAGTCTCTCCTGCTGTCACCACATTCCAAATACAGTAGGCCTCTGCCTACACCGTCCTATTTCCTGGGCTTCAACACAGCCAGTTGTAGCTCGGAAGTGCCGTCCACACGGAAAGAGACACTTGCTCCCGTGTCTCAGTGGGGTTCAGTAACGTCAGCTGATCCCCTGCTGTGTGGATGGCAGTCTCTCCTGCTGTCACCACATTCCAAATACAGTAGGCCTCTGCCTACACCCTCCTATTTCCTGGGCTTCATCACAGCCAGTTGTAGCTCGGAAGTGCCGTCCACACGGAAAGAGACACTTGCTCCCGTGTCTCAGTGGGGTTCAGTAACGTCAGCTGATCCCCTGCTGTGTGGATGGCAAAGTCTCCTGCTGCCTACACAGTCGTACCACTACTGATTTTTAACCGTGCTCCAATTAGGCCTGTGGCTCCACTGTCTCTCGTGTTTCCCCTGTCCTCCAACCCCGCCAGTTGCAGCTCCGAAGTGGCGTCTGCACAATCCACACTTGTTCCTGTGTTACAGGTGTTCAGTCCGGTCAGTTAATCCCCTGATGTGTGTCCGGCAATGTCGCCTGCTCTGTCCACATTCCCATAACTAGTTATGGGAATGTGGACAGAGCAGGTGACATTGCCGGACACACATCAGGGGATTAACTGACCGGACTGAACACCTGTTACACAGGAACAAGTGTGGATTTTGCAGACGCCACTTCGGAGCTGTAACTGGCGGGGTTGGAGGACAGGGGAAATACGAAAATCAGTGAAGCCACAGGCCTAAGTGGAGCTTGGTTAAAATTAGTAGAAGTCTACAACCGATCTTAAAATTTCTTCAATGCAGCCTCAGCCTGCTCCGTGCTTGTCCCTGGGCTTCAACACAGCCAGTTGTTGCTCGGAAGTGCCGTCTTCACAGAGTAAAACACTAGCTCCTGTGTTTGTGGGGTTCAGTAACGTCAGCTGTTCCCCTGCTGTTTTGATGGCAATCTGTCCTGCTGCCTCCCAATTGACAGCACATCAGGCCTCAGCCTGCTAAGTGCTTGTCCTGGGCTCCAACATCGCCAGTTGCTGCTCATAACTGACTTTGGCACGGGTACTCCCTCCTGCCCAGCTTGGTTCCAGCCCTGCCTGCTGATTCCGGGAAGTGTCAATGTCAGTTTGCCACCCCAAGTTGCCATGTCGTGTTGCGGTTGGGTTAGCCGAGGCTAGGGTGCCAGCAGTTTAGGTGCTTCCTATGTGGACTGCGGGTTCTGGTAAGAAAGGCTTGTTCCGTAGTGCCAGTAGGACAAGCACCCCCTGTAGGACTGTGTGATTCGGTAACTGCGGCCAGCTTGCGGCATGCCAACTTTGCTTTTCAGGGGTAACTTCTGCTACCCCTCCGGGTTCCAGCACCGTCAGCTGGTTCTCGTCAGAGCCTTTGGCCTAGGTGCCTCCATCTCGGTATCCGAGTTCCGGCAACGTCTGCTGGTCCTTGGTAGTGCTTTGTAGCACAGGTACCTCCTGCTTAGTAACCGGGTTCCAGCACCGTCAGCTGGTCCTCGGTTGTGCCATTGGCTCTTATTCCTTCTGCTGCCCCTCCGGGTGCCAGCACTGTCAGCTGGTCCTCGCTATTTCCATTTGCTCTTGCAGCTTATGCTACCCCTCCGGGTTCCAGCACCGTCAGCTGGTTCTCGTCAGAGCCTTTGGCCTAGGTGCCTCCATCTTGGTATCCGAGTTCCGGCAACGTCTGCTGGTCCTTGGTAGTGCTTTGTAGCACAGGTACCTCCTGCTTAGTAACCGGGTTCCAGCACCGTCAGCTGGTCCTCGGTAGTGCCATTGGCTCTTGTTCCTTCTGCTGCCCCTCCGGGTGCCAGTACAGTCAGCTGGTTCAAGAGGACAAAGAACAGGAAGACAACCACCAATATGCAGAACAACAAGAGAGAGAAGACAAAGAAGCATAAAAAAACAAAGCAGAAGAACATTAAGCATAAGACTAATACTCTGAGCAAATGATATTATCTTATTTATAAGCAGAAGAAGACTAAGCAGTGTATGGGGGTGAGTCCGTTCCTCCTCGTGGTGCCCCTTGAAAAGGCCTGCTGCTGCAGGCCAAACTGAACGCGGACAAATCCTGTTGTAAACCTTTTGTGACAGGCAGAACGGAAGGTGTAAACTTCTAACTTTTCTAGATAACAACTACAGGAATGCCTGACACAAACAAGAATATGATGAAGAAGAATAGGAAGAAGATGAAGAAGTTGAATATGTAGAATAATAATTGTTGAATAAGAAGAATATGAAGAATGTAAGAAAAGGAAGAAGAAGAAGAATGTAAAAAAAGGAAGTAGAAGAATTTAAAAAAAGGAAGAAGAAGAATGTAAAAAAAGGAATAAGAAGAAGAATGTAAAAAAAGGAAGTAGAAGAATGTAAAAAAAGGAAGAAGAAGAAGAATGAAAAAAAAAAGGAATAATAATAAGAAGAAGGTAAAAAAAGGAAGAAGAATAAGAAAGAAGAAAGAAGAAAGAAGAAGAAGACATACATGTCTGGCAAAATATAAATGAGGCTAACATAGTCAATATCTTTGTAACTCCTAACGTCTTTAAAAAAAAAGTTTAATTCCTGCTATTCCATTTGATTGGGCTAAACCTCTATGGCTATAATGTCTCCTCCACCTCCCACAATACATTCTACATTATTCTTAGTTGTTTTTCTTCATGTAGAATTAACCTACAAGGAAAGAAAGGGTTTTTTTTAATTCCGATATTTTGGCCCCATTGACTTGCATTGGTTCCCGGTATCGGAATCGGCGATACCGATACTTTTTTTTAAGATCGGCCGATCCATTCCGATCCGATATTTTCAAGTATCGGCTGGTATCGCTCAACTCTAGTAACCAGTATGGATAACACATTTATTATCTAATGGCTTTCCAGCTTGAATTAACAGAAAATTTCCCTCTATAATTACGTATACAGTTTGACAGACCAGAGAGGTGGAACGGAGAAACAAGACTTGTCCCTACATCTACATAGAGAGAAAAAGACTTGTGTCAACTTCCTATAGAGAAAGAAAGTCACAAATACATTCCATAGAAAGACAAAAACCCTACCCCACTTCTTGTTTAGTGCTAAATATCCATTTCTATTTCCTGTCAAGAGGCAAATGACCACCCTACTAGCTATAGAGATACATAGACAACCCTCACTTCCTGTAAAGAGACAAAGACCACCCTACTAAGTACAAAGATGTAAAGAGATTCTCCATCATGCTGTAGAGAGCCATACCACACTTCCTACAAAGAAACAAAATTCCACCAAGTTGATGTAGGAAGCCAGAGATTTGCACATATTTATTGTAGAAAGACAAATAGTGCCTCACCTCCTGTAGAAAAAGAGAGACCTCCCCATTTCCTGTAGGGAGATGACCTACCCTACTCCCTTTTGTGTGGTCAAGATCAAAACCTAATCCCACTTCCTGTTGAGAAACAAAGACCACCATGCTTCTTGTAGAGATATAAAGACAACCCCCACTTCCTGGAGAAAGGCAAGGATCCACCCCTACTTCCCATAAAGTTACAAACAGTGCCACATTTCCTGCAGATAGACAAAGACCCAACCCCACTTTCTGTAGAGAAATAAAGACCCATATTCACTTCCTGTAGGGAGACAAAGGCCCACCCCTACTTCCTGTAGAGAAATAAAGACCCATATTCACTTCCTGTAGGGAGACAAAGGCCCACCCCTACTTCCTGGAGAGTGATAAAACCCACCCCCATTTCCTGCAAAGAGAGAAAGACTGCTCTCTTATGGAGAAATAAATACCTATTCCCACTTCCTACAGAGAGGAAAAGACCCACCATAAATTTTTAAAAAGAAGGCCCGCCACTACTTCCCATAATCCTTTTCTGCAGCAAATTATATGGAATATATAGACAATGAGACTATGAAGTGATTTTTTAGGCTAAAAATATAATTTTGTATGTGCATTGGGTAGCAAAACATTGTGAGCTGCTGAAAATACAAATCAATGGAATTTGGAATAGGTCCTTAAAGTTGTTTTCCCATCAATAAAAAACATTTTAATCAACTTTTTCTTCAATAGATCCTTGAATAATAATAATGTACACACTTGTATGTGTTTAAAAAAATGTTCCTGTGCTGAAATAATCTTATAAATGTGTCCCTGCTGTGTACTGTGTAATGGCTGTGTCAGTTCAGGACCTTGGACTGATCATACCACAGCTCCTGGCCAGGGGAGGATGGAAAGAGAGTATACAGACATTACAGGACAGGATCACAGCTAAAGTTAGAGCTTTTTTTTATCTCATCTTGGTGTCCCTTATTATGATGTTTATATGTCCTAAGTCAACATTTGGCTTAACGGTAGATTGTGACATACACATTTGTCAGAACGTAAGGCGGCCAGGGTGGTAGTCGGGGCAACGGGCTGTTCTGTTGCCACACTTTGGCGCCCCATAGATGAAATGCAAAGTCCTTTCTGCTGCATGTGCAGCATGTGCCACGGCACACTTACAGATTCCCCTCAGCTGCTGTCATGTCTGCACCGCATCCATGAGCTCTATAAATCACCTCAGAGCCAAGGTCTTTTTTCAACAGCTTAACTATACTGAATAGCAGCATATTTATCACACAGGCAGCACAATTCGCACAGAGCCACATATTCTGCACTTTCTCTGCCTTCCACTCAGACTCTATTCTTTCTGTAATCTCTCTCTCTTTCCTCCCAGCATTCACTAATGTACCTCTAGCCAAACCCTGTTCTGTCGGTGCTTTCCTTTTCATTGCAATCCGAGCAGCCTCTTTGGACAGTTCATGTCCCATCTGTGTCTTCCACGTCACCAGCTCCCTGTCAGCCCCTTGTCTTGTTCCAATTGGGAAAGTTGTCGGGAATGCCATTTCAGCTGCTCCCACCCCGGTCTTAAACCCCAGATCCTTCTTGGGGTGGTTCTGTTGATCTGGTGCCCGGCTGCACTATTCTCCACCCTGGGGCCCCTTACTGCCATCACAGCTTTTTCCGCATGGCCAGCAATTTATCTGGACTCAATACTGCATGCATCCTGCCCTGGGCAAGGATGCCCAGGCTTCTGCCTCTAATCAGGAAGTGCCTGTCCTATACCTCCCTGCTCTGTGCTGCTCTGCTCTGTGACCCCTCCCATTTGCTTATCCCCTATGCTGCCTGCAGCTAACTAATACTCCTATCTATTCTCTAATGTGCCCCCCTCTTTTCTAACCCCATTATTACTCTATGCTAACTTCTATCCCTAATCCTAAACATATACTCAGTACATGGCAGATACACAACATCACAGTACATGAGCATTACATTTTTGACATTAATGAACAATGAGGTGCCGCATGTAATCGTGCGAACAGCGTCCAGGGGAGAGGAGGCACGTGAGGTTCTCTGCCACCTCCTTACAAGAACACAATACACATGAGGGCATATGTTTTGGCCTGCATAGACATCTTGCAGATTTTGATCACTTCCTTGCATATTCCTCATGATAAAGTGCCTGGACAATGAAGCGTTCCCTTAATTTGGACATTTTGCGTGCCCCTGGCTCATAAAGCCTCCTATTCCCTGCATATATGACACGGTATTAAGGTATAATCACAAATGAACACACCATGTATTCTATCTTTCCTCTTACTGTTCTCACTAATGACTATATTACTCATGTGATATATGGACACCTATTTTCCCCACGATGAACGCTTAGTCACGTGCAGTACAATATACTCTATCCATTGTTTATTAGATTCCTATAATGTAATATTTTGAAGGTTTGCATGCCATTATATTTGCATCATCTATTTTTTTTGCTCGTTGACAAATGAACAAAGCAGAAAGTTCAATCGATTTCTAGAACATTTGATGGATCAGAAATAGATCAAAGCCGAGCAGTCAAACCTAAGAAGATTAAAGAGGCTTAGCAAAAGCTCAAGACAGATTGAAGACAATCACATGTGGACAATTAAACTGCCCCTAAATGATATGTGCCAACATAGTCTGTAGTATTGCATGTAGGTTGTAATTACTCACAATGCTCTTAAACACAGGAGTAAGCTCCCATAGGCTTCATCTTGGATTGTAATATGGTATCGGTGCACAAAGGCAACCCAACAATTCCATGACGTTGTCACCGTTAATGATTTAACACCAGGATGCCAATGCTAAAAGTCCACAGCCCCTGAGGAAGCCAAATTTTGGTGATACAAATCTGGATTTCTCCATTCCTCACAATGAAATGTTTCTTAACATTAAAGGGAATCTGTCACCCCATTTTTGGCCTATGAGTTGCGGCCACCGCCAACAGGGGCTTATCTACAGCATTCTGTAATGCTGTAGATAAGCCCCCGATGATGGGAATGGCGGCACCCATCGGACCGGACCGAACGCCGGGGTGAGTATAATCTAAGGGTCCCGTTTCACTCAGCAACGCACCAACGATCCTGACAATGATACATCCTGGTAAGAATCGCTGGTGCGTCGCTAAATGGTCGCAAGTAAGCTGCCAAACAGGCAGGTCTCTTCAGCAACGCAGCAACGATCCGGCGATCTGAATAACGACCTCGGCGGTCATTGGTACCTTGTCACACAGCAGCTATTCTGACGATTCTCGCCTGCGTCCCTGAGTTCTGCATCGCCAACGAGGTCGCTTGTCGGGGTCAAACACAGCGATGCACTCTGACCAACGGGACACCAATGATGAAAAAATGGCCTAGGACATTCGAGCACGATCAGTGATATCCAGCAGGGGGGCCGGTCGCCCCTACATGTCACATGTAGCGAGATCGCTGGCGAGGTTGCTGTTGCGTCACAAAATCTGTGACGCATCAGCGATCTCGCTAACGATCTCGCTATGTGAGAAGGGGGCCTAACTCTTTATTCTTATCTTTCAGGTTTCATCCTGGGCTTATCTACAGCATTACAGAATGCTGTAGATACCGTAAGCCCCTGATGGCGGTGGCCGCAGCTGATAGGCCAAAAATGGGGTGACAGATTCCCTTTAAACTCATTTTTTTGTCCCCTATTTATTATATGTGTCAATTCACATTTTTCTTATTATTAATACTGCTGATATTATATTTGATGTGCTATTTTTTCCTTTATTGCTTTTATATCTCTTGTATTTTTTGTATGTGTTTGCCTAACGGTTTAAGGTGGTTTTCCTTGGATACCTGATAACTCCTGTGAGGGACTCTCTTATCTCATTACTTGAGCTCAGACTGTTATTCTCATTGTGGCACATTAGTTTTGTGCATGTTTTAATTGGGTTTTAATTTGTGTTTACAGTAATTATTTTTTGCATTATTGAATAAAAATATTACATTTTGGGATGTGCCTTTCCTTATTGTTGTGATTCTTTACCATGTACTCCCTACTATTTTGGTGATGCCCGCTTCTTCTAGACTAATTGTGCCAGTACTAAAAGTCAACACCTTCAACCAACAGAGGCCTGCTACCCAAGAATACCACATTGCTCATGGACTTCTCCGAATAAAAAGAAACATTACCCGTGGCCTATATCCATCCGCCTAGAAATGACTACATTTTCCCAAAGTTCAGAAGCCCCAGATTTTAATCACAGACTTAACTATAAAACACTGACTTAGACACCTACTACTAAAGAGACTTTGTCAAATACAGGTATATCCAGTTCTCTTTTAACTTAAATGGGTTTTCGTCAATGGTTTAAAGATGTAAAAACAAAAAAATACTCGCCTACTGATCATCTTCTAGTCATCTATCAATAGAAGCAGTCATGTGCTGACCCCACCGGAACAAAAACTAGGAGAGCGGTGGGGCACCTGAGGTGACAATCCCAATAATAACCCCTTAATTTTCAGCAAATTTAAGTAAGCAAGAGAAATAGAAAATAAGGCGCTCTTCCTGTGTGACACCTTGGGTGAACGTGAGTTGGTGGAATGGCCACACAACTAATCAGGTTGTGCATGGCACAACTACGTAAAGAGTGATGTATAATACCTTCATGACTAATATTCCGGCCACTGCTCTCACAGCAAAAGAAGAGAGGAGATAACAAAAGTAAAGGAGAGAGGAGTGCGGTGGATCCTGGATGCTGCCATTTAGAAAAGTTAATTAAGGCTATAAGCATTACAAACTTCAGATTTATTGCAACGCATTTAGAAGAAGAGCCTACTTCTTCCTTATAGGTTACCATTAGTGATGAGTGAGTATACTCGTTGCTCGGGCTTTCCCAAGCATGCTCGGGTGGTCTCCGAGTATTTTTGTGTACTCTGAGATTTAGTTTGGGTCAACATAGCTGCATGATTTTCGGCTGCTAGACAGGCTGAATACATGTGTGGAATGCCTGTTTGTTAGGGAATTCCCACATGTATTCAGTCTGTCTAGCAGCCGCAAATCATGCAGCTGCGTCAACAAAAAGCAAATCTCTGAGTACGTCCAAATGCTTGGAGGACACCCGAACATGCTTGGGAAAGCCCAAGCAACGAGTATACTCGCTCATCACTAGTTACCATACGTTGTGCCTGAGGAAGGATTAGTGTCTACTCCGAAGCGCGTTATAATAAATTGGAAGTTTTTACACTTACCGACTGGATTAACCTTTGTCAGCGTCAACGGCTGGGATCCACCACACTCCTGTCTCCATTACTTGGAAATGTAATTAAGGATACCATTTTCTGGCAATACAAATTCAGAACATTATTACAACTTGCTAGCAAATCCCTCAATAGCCCCATATTCACATCAGAAATACTAGAGGGCCACATATGGACAGACTCGTACAGATTAGACACCTCCCAACAGAGTATACCATTTTTTATTTTTTTAAAGTTAGTCATCTTACATCACTTACTTTATCTTAATAGTTGTCAAGTCTAAAATAAAAAAAAATGAAGGATGTATCTGTGGATCCATAGGCAACAAAAGTAAATTAATAAAGTCTTTAAAGTAAAAAGGTTAAGAAAAGTTTAAAATGAACATGACTAAGGGCGCTTGAATGACAGAAACGCGTCAGGATTTATACATATTTTTTGGATTCCAAGTTTTTGAATAAAACATGAAATAATTTTTACCTATTGTTGGATGGATGTGCAGCTCATTTCCTCTCATCCTTGTATTCTTGGCTGAACTTCACCAGCAGGACTGGCACCCGACACACAGTTTCCAACCCTCAACATCGGATGACATGGTGTATTGAGCTCACAATCCCCCCTCTCTATCAAAATGAATGGTATGTGTTAGGGAATCTGAAATATTTCTCATTCGACCCTTGATGTTGGTTATCTTCTGACCCACCTAAGGCAATGACAGCTAGTGGTGGATCCTTTGCTATCAGATACAACGTTAAATAAAAGCCCACCACTCTGGCTTTTGTTTCGTAAGTGTTGGCCACCTCTATGGCAGTCCTAATTATGAATCCAACAGTCAACCGCTATTTTCTACATCCATTCGAAACACCAAATTCTGTTCATTCCACCTCAATTTAATTTTTCTTGGCTTGGCAAGCTGCGCTTTGCTAAGGTTAATTGTTTTCTCACATTTGACATCATCCGTGACATCAACCGGCTTGTAACCCTGAATTTATTCGCTGCTCTGGTTTAATCAGCTAAATTGCTAAGTTTACAACGTCTGGTGTCATAGATACAAAAAAAAATGCACAGAGAAGAGCAAAAATCTTCTGCTTAAGGAAGAACAAAAGGTGTCTCGAGGGCAAAAATTGTTGATTTCAGTAAACAGAGAAAAAGCCAATAACGTAGATGAAAACAGAGACGACAAAAATACACTGGGCTTTCAATGTCGTTTCCTGCTGCCTCCAACATGTTCTGTTTATCTCTCACCCAAATACATTCACTTGGCTGCTTCATAAATAAGAATGTGATTATGTTTGTTTGCCCAGCAAGCACGGAGACAAGATATATACAGTACTTATAACGAGAGCGCGGTGATAAGAATAGAAAATCCCTATGTAAATATCCAATACTTATATTCTTGGCCCGCTGATGATTTGGTATTATTTTACCTGCACTCTGGGGCGCATTGCATTACTGGATTTGTATTGGTTTGAAGAAACAATGTAGTCAAAATATGAAAGTTCAGATGTGAATGTAATTTCATCTGCCCATGTGTGAGGGAACTCACAGAGGAAGGGGGGCATCGGCTTCACTCTCCTCAGCAGGGATCGGCTCTATGGCGCCACCACTTGCTCCAGGTCAGCCGAGGAACTGCACCGAAGGCAAATCGTCACCGGAAAGGCTTCCCTTATAGGTACGAATTAGTGAGGCGCTCCCAGTGAGCACTTCAGAGCACTTCAGCTGGATCACTTCTTCTTTTATTATTGCTGTGCGGCCAGGGCAGGGCCGGATCCGAGTCTGAGGTGCGGTGAGGTCAGACGTGGGTGAGCTGGTCTTTCAAACCAATATGATTTTCTGCCCAGAATCGTTGATGGCCCATAACTTTCTGCCCACATCTCTGAATGGGTCGGTTGCGCCACCAATGGGTTCCGCTGGATTTTATCTGCGAATAGTGACTAAATATGCCTACCGTATGTAATTCCTGTTAGGCTACTTTCACACATCAGGTTTTCGGCGTCAGGCGCGATCCGGCGTCGTGCCGGAATGCCGGATCCGGCAAATGTTTTGTAAAACCTGATGTGCCGGATCCGTTTTTCTGCCGGATCCGTCTTGTTCTTGACAGACAAAACCGGATCCGTCTCATCCGGTTCATCCGTTTTTCTATCCGTTTTTCGACGGATTACGCCGGATCCGGTTTTTAAAATTGACCCTTGTGGCCTTCCGAACGGGATTGGCTACTGGAAAACTATATATAGCATGTTCCTACAGCCCTTCTTTGACAGGTTGTAGAGGAGAAAGTGCAGGTTGGAGAGAAGAGCAAGTTACTGGCGAAGATGGATGTTGTCATTGGAAATATTACCACTAGAAGTTCTGTGACGGTTTCAGTAATGAGGGACAATTTTGCACTATACTTTATGTCACCTCAAGGCAGAGTACACTGGCAGGATGACAGAGTGTGAAAGATTTGTGCCCTAACCAAACTTGTGTACCTTCTGGACCAACAGTATATACCTTTGCCAACCAAAGTTGGCTATCTTGTCATGGTCTTACTATTTTTAGCTTTAGGCCACAGGTGTGTACCTGGTTGTGTTTTATGCAAAGTATTTCACCTTTTAACAAAAGTTGTGTACATTGTTAGGAAATCACCAACAATAAACACAACTTTTCAGGTGAAATACTTTACTTCAAACACAACCAGGAACACAACTGTGGCAAAAAGCTAAAATTTACCCACAGTTATATACCTGGTTTTGAATACCTTTTTACCTTTTAAATACCCTGTATTTAACCTTTTTTTTAAACATATTTCGCCGCAGAAAGAAATGACAGACAACCAGTGTAAACAATAATTTAACTTTTATTTAAAATATTTCTTTTTGTGTAAACTGTTTTTAAAGTTAAAAAAACTTTTTTAATAAAGGATTGAAACCAACCAAATGGGCATTTTTATTACAAAAAAAACATTATAACTCGGTGTAGTGTGGGGTGGAAATACTGCTGGAGGGGCTGCGGGACACTTCGACAATGGGAGTGTGGAGAGAGGACTGGGATCGTGGTGGGGAAGGAACAGTTAGAGGTGATGGTGTGGAAAAAGCTACAGAATGGGTGGACATGTGGGAGGCAGAAGAGGTGGTGGGCGGTGGAGTGGAGGGTTGGGCAGGGACTGTAGGAGCAGATGATGTTGATGGAAAGTTGTATGGGGAAGGAGTTTGGTACGGGGAAGGAGTTTGGTACGGGGAAGGAGTTTGGTACGGGGCAGGTTGCTGGAAGTGGGGAGATGTCTGGTACTGGGGAGGTTGCTGGTACTGGGAAGGTTGCTGGTACTGGTGAGGTTGCTGGTATGTAATAGGAGGGGGAGGATGGAAAGTGGCTGGAGGGGGTGCAGATGTAATAGGAGGGGGAGGATGGAAAGTGGCTGGAGGGGGTGCAGGTGGAGGAACTACAGTGGTGGGAGGTGGAGGTTGGGAGGTAACCTGCTGTAGAGCACCGTGGCACGAATGCATTACATGCATCTGCTGGGTAGGAGATAGTGTTGCCATGCGCTCCACAACAGACCTGAAAAAGGTGTGGTTTGGCGAAGATCTTGCTTCTGAATGCATGGTTTGCAGAAGTGTCTTCACCTCCAGAATGCTGGAGTTGATCTGCTGAAAGCCTGCGGAGATTTGCTCTGACAAGACTTTTAGACAGTTCTGGAAAGATGCATTCAGATGCAAGAACTCTGGCGCATAACTCTTTTCCTGACCCCTCTGCCGCTGCCGCCCAGTACCCGCAGGTGTACTAGAGGTGGCAGGGGCAGAAGGGTGGGGTAAAGGGAAAGCGATCTCCTCACCAGCAGCTTCATGTAATGTAGGCGGCCACGATGCTCCTGTGCTGGTGGATGGGACAGATGGGTCGAATGTGTGGGAAGGCTGGGAAGGTGCAGATGTACCGGGGCGGTCGAAGTGTCCCTCGGTGCCGGTCTCCTCAGGGATCGCCTCAGAAGGGTCCAATCGTGCAGGCTCCCGAGTGCTGCTCACCGTGCTGTGGAATAAAGAGAAAAAAAAACAATTAAAATACTGACATGGTATGGCCCTGGCTGAAAAAAAAAAGTTACATCTAACATTTTTTTTCACATGTGGTGTGTAATATTTACCTTCTAGTGACCATTGTTTCCCGGAGGAACGACAGGGCTTGTGCGTACTTGTACTTGCTCCTGCGTCCTCCAGATCCACTCGGGGCCCGCATCTCTTTATTGAACTCCTTCTTGAAACGATCCCTCACAGACCGCCACCGATTCACAATTCTGTTCCCTGAAACGAGAAAGGAGTGGTTAGTATACAACATCAGTGTTTCACAAACTCCAGTCCTCATGGTCCCCAGGGGTCATGTTTTCAGGATTTCCATAGTAAATAGAAATCCTGAACACATGATCCGTGGGGACCATGAGGACTGGAGTTCGGGAAACACTGGTTTACATCAAGCAACCGGTACTGTATATACTTACGCTCTTTAATCTGGGCCCGAACATCGAGGTCCTCCCAGCGGCCCACAAGGAGCGAACAGATTTCCTCCCAGAGTCGTCGGGTAACGATCAGGTCAGCGTGGCGGCGGTCAGCCATATTCCAGAGCGGCTCCCTTTCTCTGACGAGATCGATGAGGTGGTCCACATCGAGTCTTCCATCCTCACCGTCAGAGTCGGGAGCACGCTGTGAAGGCTGTTAAAGAAAAAGACAAAAATAACATAATTAGCCTCCACAAAAGAAATGAAATAAAAAGTGCAAAAAAACAAAGCAAAAATATTTATACTTACACGCTGGTGACCGCTGCGTTGCTGTCGCCGACGACCCTGGGAGGCACTGCGAGGACCTCTTGGCCGAGCACCAGATTGTGAAGACTAGAGAAGAAAACAAAAAATGTTATGTCTTTGGATGTAGGCATTTGTTTGCTGTGTGTGGTCTGCAGAACATTGTTTTCTATGTGTTGTGTGTAGTGTGATGTTGTGTTTCTGCGTTTGATGCAAAAAACTTACCAATTGTGAGCCCACTCCAAGTGTCTGTCCACCCCTTCCTTCTTCTTCTGGGAGCTCCTCTTCATCTTGTGAATCCTGTTTTGAAATAAAAGGCAATGAATAGACATATATTACAGAGATGATGGATTTTGGAAATAAAAACTTACCGTCAAACGCTGACGATGCGAGGGAGGGCTCCCAGAAGATGATGTGCTGTCTTCCTGGTGGCCACACTCCATGGCTGTGGGTGGTGTTCCAGCTGCTGCCATTGCTGCTGCTGCTGCTGCATCTATTGGGCGGCTGTTGAATAAAGAGAAACAAAGGGCCAATGAATATCTTGCTATTCAATAGCCCTAGTTTGGAGGAATGGGGGATTTGATAATTACCGTCTCTCATCTGCTGCTGGCCTCCCCTCCTCAGCATGTTCCATTTGCTGCTCCATTTGGGGTGGTGGTGGTGCTGATGGTGCTGCAGTGGTCTCCTGCCTTCTCCTGCTGTGCTTGGTTGCTTTCTTGGGTGGCATGTTGGGTGTGGCTGTGGGTCCCACTGTCTTGCTTTTATATATGTCTTGTGGGCAGAGCTACTGAGCATGCTCAGACCAAAAAAACCGGATCCGGCCACCGGATCCGGCTTTCGCCGGATCAGGCGCATTGCGGCGCTCAAAGGCTTTCATTGTGTGAAAGAGCCGGACGCGCCGGATCCGGCGTGTCCGGCTTTTTCGCCGGAGACAAAAAACGTTACAGTAGCCGTTTTTTCCAGACGCCGGATCGCGACACAAAGCCGGATCCGGCGAAAACCGGATGAAACGCATGGCCATCCGGTGCGATCCGGCGCAAATGCAAGTCAATGGGGGGGAAACCGGATCCGGCATTGCATTTCGCCGGATCCGGTTTCTGTCAAAAGCGCCGGATCGCGCCTGACGGCGAAAACCTGATGTGTGAAAGAGGCCTTAGCTATGCTTTATAACTCCATAATGCAGGGTTCTGGAGGTGGCTAAATAATATGGGCGCATAGGGAAAGGAATGCCGATTACGATAACGTACTCGGCTAAGCTCAGAGATATTGCATTCTGTTATTATAGGTCATTTTCCAGATTCAAAACCTTAGAGCCTGCTGTGACTTGTTGTACGACAGTGCTTCTCTCAGACAAATAGCCAGCTTTGTAAAAAAAAAGTTTGCACCCTTGTGTGAAGAGCTTCAAAGGGCTTGTTTTTGGTTTTTAATTACAGATAAACATTGCATGGCTTTTTATGGCCTGGGGTAATGCCAAGTTGGGGGCACATTCCAGGAGTAACATCTCCGTTGTGCCTCACACCATGTGTCTGCGCCCATGGGAGATTAGGGTACTGAGAGATTATCACCTTATTGTTACTTCGTGGGGTCCACTCACTGTAGCACATCTTCCTTTCTGAATATTCTCAAAGATATTAGGAGATTGTTAGCAGAGAACACACACTTTAGATCAACTTTGTTCATTAGATTATTTTCTTAAGTCATAACCTCAAGAGCCTAAGGGACTGAGATTTATTAGAAGTTTTATGTAGCCTAAAGAGTAACTTTAGATCTCTATGCAAATGTCTTGAGGCAGTGATATTTTGAGGATACATGCATTGATTTTTTTTTTACTTTTAGTCTCCGATAGGATTATGCCGTAAGATGGGTATTGGGTTCTTCGTCACCCACCATGTGCTGAAAAGGTGAGTTTTCATGACACAGAATTGTGCAATTGTCTTTTGCCCTCTTCTACAATAACTGTTGATTGAGGGTTTTCATTACAAAGGGATTAGACCAGATAGGTCAACAGCTTTACAGGTGAACAGACCAACATACTAGGGCAGCCATTAGAATTCTAAGAGGTATTTTTTCTTCTTTTGGAGACTAACAACTAGACAATGCTTCCTGAGGAAAAAAAATCTATGCAAATTATCCCCACTCCAGGAGGAAGGAGGTTGGCTTTCTAATGCCACCTAATCTTTAAGTCAATGTACAACACTCTAACAAGTCTTTCAACATGTCTTAAGTTATTTAACCAAACTTAAGTCTTCTCCAAGCAGCACAACCCCATCAAAAATAGAAACAAAATCCAAATTGAAGGGTATTATCTGCTCAGTTATAACTTCAAAATTACCAGGTGTCAGTCTCAGCATGAAGAGAACTTTGGTCAATAAGTACTACGAATTCACTCTACAGCTATAAACGTTGCGATCAGCAGCATTACATGTTAATAACCTGTACAGGTCCCCTTCACATGTCAATGTCTATATTATGGAGGGTGAACGATTGTGTGCTGTATCATTTCTAATCTCAACTGTTTTACCCTTTAGATGCTGAGGTCAATGTTAATGATGACAAGTATATGGCTACACAGAGTGAGCAAGGTGAACCTAAGAAGAAATTGTGAAGTGCTGATGAATCAATATAGCAGAAAAGAAAAGGAAAAAAAAAACTACAATTAAAAAAATATTCACTTTTTAGGTAGTTTAATCTCTACACATAAATGTGTCCTTCCTTAATATTCCATTTGAGCATGATGGACATGATTTTGTAATGTTCTGCCGGGTATTGTTTATGCTATATTTATGCTATTTTAAATATCTATTTGGAATTCTTCATGAAATTCACTGAAATGTATGGGTGGAAACATCTGTATTGCTAGAGGGAGCATAAGAGAAGACAGCATATCAGATATGAGTGTGTAAGGGGGACGACCACACCGCGGGTACCTGCCTGCCGGGTCTGGAACGGTTTAGGATGAATCCCTTGTTGCCTGGGTGAAGGAAGAGCAAGCTGGACCAACCTCCTGATTGAGGGGGGTAGGGAGATATAAAGCAGAAAGCTTTTTACCGGTGCCGCGACAGGCAGCATTGAGAGGGTCCCCTGCCATCTGCAGAGGGACCGCTGCGCTGAGGGGAGCAGTGCCTTCAGCAGCAGCCACGGAGAGGAGTGTTCTGTCCTGGGAGCATCAGCATCGTGCAGGCCAGCATCCGCCGTCTCTTGCCACCAACAGTGGGGACCAGAGAGAGAGAGGAACGTGCAGTGTGTGCAAGGGGACTACAGAGAGAGGTGCAGTGTGTGCCTGATGACTACCAGAGAACAAGGCTCCGTACGCTCTATGTCCGTGAGTACAGTGCACGTGTCACATAAGAGTGACCGGGTATGAGACAGACCCTTGCGCTCTGACTTTGGCAGTGTATATTTGCCGAGCTACGTTTGGCTCGTACAGGACTGTGGCCTGCACATTTGTCAGTCACGGAAGCATATGGACTAGGGACAGCGAAAGGTATCGGAGACCAACTGCTGCCACCAGAAGACAGGGCATTGATGCCCACAGGACCCCTTTGGAAAAGACACTGTGCCAGCCGTTGTCGGTGCTATTGATTTCACAGCCCCTCAGACTACTGACTTGCTAGTCGTATTCACTGGATCTGCCGCTACCTGATCCTTTATTCGTTAACTCAGAATATCTTTTGAAAATTGTACTGTGTAATCCCCCGTTTAACTGTGAACCTCTCTGCGTGGAGTATTCCCCTGTTATTAAAAATTGTTAACCCTTGCTCTGCCTCCTGTTCGTCACTGCATCCCACAACCTGTTGACTGTCTACAGTGAGAAGTCTGCACTGCTCAGTTGCGTGGATGTGAATCAGGTGAGACGCCAAATTGGATCCAATGGTCCCGTCTGAGAGATTCAACCAGAAGGAGAAAAAGGGACGCCAACTTGAGGAATCCACCAAAGCATCCATGCCTGCCACAAGATCCCGATGGAGGGCAGAAAGTGTCAAGTGTCCCTGAAATGCACACTCCCACGGTTCCCGGTGTTTATGAGAAAGAATTCCTGCCTCATTCCCTGAGATGTGTAGTTGACTGCCCACCAGCCCAAGGGAAGAAAGTAGGCCTGAAACTTCAGTGATAGCTGCTCCATTGAACCCGGACACACTCAAGTCCTCTACTACCCTACCTGACTCTACCATGCAACCTGAAATCCAAGAGGAGCCTCAAAATACTCAGTGTGACCATGCTGGTGATTTGCCCCTGCGGTATGCACAGAACAATTCCCTTTGGCAGAATATGGTGCAAGAGAGGCAGAAATGGATGCGAAAATTGTGGGCATCTGTCCCACCTCCGAAGAACATAAAGAAGCATAAAGAACTCTCACCCATGGAATGTCGAGTTAAAGGAGAGGAAGATTGTAAGGGAGACGACCACACCACAGGTACCTGTGTGCTGGGTCAGGAACAATTTAGGTTGCATCCCCTGGTGCCTGGATGAAGGAAGGAAGAGCAAGCTGGACCAACCTCCTGACCGAGGGGGGTGGGGAGATATAGAGCAGAAAGTGCACACAGCAGCGGAGAGCTTGGCGCCAACCTGGGGCAGCGTGCAGTCAGGTGAGCGACACGCCCCGTCCTCCCGACAGAGTACTGGCGCCGCGACAGACCGCATTGAGAGGGTCACCCACCATCAGCAGAGGGACCGTTGTGCTGAGGGGAGTCGTGCGTTCAGCAGCAGCCAGGTAGAAGAGTGCTCTATCCTGGGATCACCAGCATTGTGCAGGTCAGAGTCCGCCATCTTCCGCCACCAACAACAGAGACCAGAGAGAGAGAGGGACATGCAGTGTGTGTCTAGTGACTACAAAGAGAGGGGCAGTGTGTGCCCTGTGACTCCATGTCCATGAGTACAGTGCACATGTCAAATAAGAGTGACCGGGTATGAGATTGAAACTTGCGCCCTGCCTTTGCCAGTGTATATTTGCTGAGCCACATTGGGCTTGTACAGGCCTGTGGCCCGCACCCTTGTCAGCCACTGCAGCATATGGCCTAGGGGCAGCAGAAGGAACCGGAGACCGCCAGGCAGAAGACAGGGCATTGATGCCCACAGGACCCTTTTGGAAAATACACCCCACCAGCCATTGCTGGTGCTAATGATTTCATAGTCTGAGGGACAACTGACTTGCTAGTCGTATTCACTGGATCTGCCGCTACCTGATCCTTTATTCTGTAACTCAGAATATCCTTTGCAAATTGTACTGTTTAATCCCCCGTTTAACTGTGAACCTCCCTGCGTGGAGTATTCCCCTGTTATTAAAAATTGTTAACCCTTGCTCTGCCTCCTGTCCGTCACTGCATCCTGCAACCTGCTCACAAGTGAATCGTTTCAATGTGAATCAAAATCTTGTTGAATTTTTGCAAATTTGCTGGATCGGTATGCAGAAGATTGCATCAGACAGAGAAGGCTTGTGAGACCAGGAAGCTTCCCTATAATATCTTGCAGCTATCACATGTTCAGTTATAACTCAACCAATAAGGAGGATCTATCATAGCCTGTATAAAAGCAGAGGCAGAGAATGCAGCCAATATTTTATGGTGAAATCTGAATAGTTAGCAGACGTCACAGCTCACAGCTTAACCTAAGTGATAGGGAAAGAAAGCCATAAATCACTGAGGAAACTGTACAAATAGTGTCTTTTGAGTCAGGACAGCAGTGATTGAGATTAGGCTGTAAGGAAAAGAAAATATTACAGATTTATTAACCATGGAGAGAATGCTAAGATAATCCACTGAGATGAGAGACAGGTCCAGGGATGGTCACATGACTGACAGCTAATGCTAGCTTGATCAGCAAGTGAGGTTATAGTCATCACCGTATTTATAGAGATCACGCTGCCCTGGGTACTAATCCTTACATGATCCCATAAAGCCCATTTACACTTGCCAATTACTATCATGATTCACTTGTTTTTGCTCAACCATGATAGTAATTGATCAGTGATAGCATAGGAGACGATCACCAATCATGATGCCATAAAAATATTGCTGCAGTGTTGACCCTGTGGAACGCAGCGCAGGTGTAGAATAGATGCTGTGGCTTTGATAGTCTGCAACGCAGGTGAAGTTAGGTGAAGAGTAAGAAATTGGGTAGATGAGATTTGTTGAAATTCATCTACATTGGGGTCACCTTATTTGAGCTTGATCAGACAAGCATATATTTGGTCCGCGCTGTCCGTGTGCTAAACGGACTGCACACAGACAGCATGTGGACCATTGAAAGCTAATGGGGTGGCTCAGATAAGCGTTTTTACAAAAGGGTTAATGGTCCACTTGTAAAAAAAAAAAAATGAAATCCTCAAAATTCTGAAACTTGATGAGTGCATAAGAAACAGATTTGATAAGGACACCATCCATATGGAGTCTGTTTGAGAAAGATCTATTGCAATTATTAACATAGAAAACTGTATTTTTCCTTGTATAAATTATTAATTAACCTTTTAACGGCATATGCCTTACTTGTACGGCGCAAGTCGAAAGCAGTTGCATGGAGTGGGCTCACTACCACCCCATACTCGGCAGATGATGGCTGTATGTTACAGCCCAAACCTGACTCTAACAATCGTAGGTTAGGCGAAGCTCTGCCTACAGCATTTAACACGCGCATCGAGGCATGCCATTTAATTTGCCCATTGGCGCGCTCGTAATGTTATCGCAGGTTGTCGATGGGTTGTTATTACAGCACGGGAGTCTGTTGAAGACCGTCATGCTTGTCATTATGAAGCCTGTGGCCGGGCTTCAAAGGACACCATGATTTTCACTATGTGCATGTGTTGTGGTATTGCTGTATGCAGCACAAGTGATCAGATGAGCGTCCCCTAAAGGGACTAATAAGAACAGTGAAAAGTTAAAAAAATAAATGTTTTAAAAAATATGAAAAAAAATATATATACCGGATGTAAAGGTTCAAATCACCCCTTTTTGTCCCCATCTAATATATAAAGCTCAATGTGGATGTGTGTGTATGTCCGGGATTGGCATCCGCACCGTCGCAGCTACAGCCACAAAATTTGGCACAGTCACACGTCTAGACCCCGAGAGCGTCATAGGCTATGTTGTGAGGCGAAATTTTAACCCCGCGCGCTCCAATTCACCAAACAATTTTGCCCCTATCTACATAATGGGGAAAAAGTGAAATTAAAAGTGTTGGAGGCAAATTGACAGCTGCCAGATGTGAACAAGGGGGACTTAAAGAATGAGAGCGATGGCGCCAAAGAGTATATACCGTACAGTTGCTAAGGTGGGGCCCTGACATGGGATACTCACCACACACGGGGATATGAACACATACAAAATGCGCCACACACTACCACGTGCTCCAACACATATACCACCCTCAGCACATATTTCACCACACATACACCAACCTCACCACATAAAAGCCGAAACACAAAAGTCGCCACTCAAAACTCGCCACACTGTCCCAGAGCTGTTTAAAAGATGAAAAATGAGCTGTGATTGGTTGCTATCAGCAACAGTTTTCTTTGTAGACAGTTGTGGTAACTGAGGCCTATTATTCTTATCATTTCTATGGTGTTATCGTCCTTCTGTAAAGCTGGAAATAACACAATTTATTACCGTGCCAACACAGACCACCCTCTGACACAGACTGCAGGGGGAGCCCAGTATCATACAGGATAGGATTAGATACATGGCTCAGCAGTCAGTATCACACAGTATAGGATTAGATACACAGCTCAGCAGTCAGTATCACACAGGATAGGATTAGATACACAGCTCAGCAGACAGTATCACACAGTATAGGATTAGATACACAGCTCAGCAGTCAGTATCACACAGGATAGGATTAGATACACAGCTCAGCAGACAGTATCACACAGGATAGGATTAGATACACGGCTCAGCAGACAGTATCACACAGGACAGGATTAGATACGCTGCTCAGCAGTCAGTATCACACAGGATAGGATTAGATACACAGCTCAGCAGTCAGTATCACACAGGATAGGATTAGATACACAGCTCAGCAGACAGTATCACACAGGATAGGATTAGATACACAGCTCAGCAGTCAGTATCACACAGGATAGGATTAGATACACGGCTCAGCAGACAGTATCACACAGGATAGGATTAGATATGCAGCTCAGCAGACAGTATCACACAGAATAGGATTAGATATACGGCTCAGCAGTCAGTATCACACAGAATAGGATTAGATATACGGCTCAGCAGTCAGCATCACACAGGATAGGATTAGATACACAGCTCAGCAGTCAATATCACACAGGAGAGGATTAGATACACGGCTCAGCAGTCAGTATCACACAGAATAGGATTAGATACACGGCTCAGCAGTCAGTATCACACAGGATAGGATTAGATATGCAGCTCAGCAGACAGTATCACACAGGATAGGATTAGATACACAGCTCAGCAGACAGTATCACACAGGATAGGATTAGATACACGGCTCAGCAGTCAGTATCACACAGAATAGGATTAGATACACGGATCAGCAGTCAGTATCACACAGAATAGGATTAGATATGCAGCTCAGCAGACAGTATCACACAGGATAGGATTAGATACACAGCTCAGCAGACAGTATCACACAGGATAGGATTAGATACACGGCTCAGCAGACAGTATCACACAGAATAGGATTAGATACACGGCTCAGCAGTCAGTATCACACAGGATAGGATTAGATATGCAGCTCAGACAGTATCACACAGGATAGGAATAGATAATAATAATAATAATAATAATAATAATAATAATAATAATAAATTTTATTTTTATAGCGCCGACATATTCCACAGCACTTTACATTTCAGAGGGGATTTGTACAGACAATAGACATTACAGCATAACAATAATCACCTACAGTAGATTATAACAAATAACAAGAGGAGTGAGGGCCCTGCTCGCAAGCTTACAGTCTATGAGGAAAGAGGTAGACACGAAAGGTGGGTGGTAACAGTTGCTCTGATTGTATGGACCAGCCATAATGTTAAGTGTGTAACAGTACAGACACAGAGGGCTAATGGATGCATAAAGCATGTGGGAACATGATGCTGGGAACCTGGTTATGGTAAAACTTTTGGCTCTGCCACACAGGGATAGGTTAGGTTAATGTGTTGAGGCGATAGGCCAGTCTGAATAAATGCGTTTTCAGGACACGCTTAAAATTGTGGGGATTGGGGACTAATCGTATTGACCTGGGAAGTGCATTCCAAAGAATTGGCGCGGCACGTGTAAAGTCTTGGAGACGGGAGTGGGAGGTTCTGACTATTGAGGATACTAACCTCAGGTCATCAGCAGAACGGAGGGCGCGGGTAGGGTGGTATACTGAAACAAGGGAGGAGATGTAGGGTGGTGCTGAGCCATGGAGGGCTTTGTGGGTGAGGGTAATAAGTTTATACTGAATTCTGGAGTGGATGGGTAGCCAGTGTAATGACTGGCACAAGGTAGAGGCATCGGTGTAACGATTGGTGAGGAATATGATCCTGGCTGCAGCATTCAAGACAGATTGGAGAGGGGAGAGTTTGGTAAGAGGGAGACCGATTAGAAGAGAGTTACAATAGTCGAGACGAGAATGAATAAGAGAAACAGTAAGAGTTTTTGCAGAGTCAAAAGTAAGAAAAGGTCGAATTCTAGAAATGTTTTTGAGGTGCAGATGACAAGAGCGAGCCAGTGATCGAATGTGGGGGGCAAAGGAAAGCTCGGAATCAAGTATGACCCCAAGACAGCGGGCATGTTGCTGGGGAGTAATAGTGGAACCACACACAGAAATAGCAATGTCGGGTATAGGTGCATTAGTAGCGGGAGGAAACACCAGGAGTTCAGTCTTTGACAGGTTCAGTTTCAGATATAGTGAGGACATGATATTAGACACAGCGTTTAGACAATCGCCAGTGTTTTCTAGAAAGGCTGGCGTGATGTCAGGAGAAGAAGCGTATAATTGGGTGTCATCAGCATAGAGATGGTACTGGAAACCAAATCTACTGATTGTTTGACCAATAGGGGCAGTGTACAAGGAGAAGAGGAGGGGGCCTAGAACCGATCCTTGAGGAACCCCAACAGTAAGGGGAAGGTGAGAGGAGGAGGAACCGGCAAAAGAAACAGTAAAGGAGCGGTCGGAGAGATAGGAGGAGAACCAGGAGAGAACGGTGTCCTTGAGGCCAATGGAATGGAGCATAGTGAGGAGGAGCTGATGATCCACAGTGTCGAATGCTGCAGAGAGATCCAAGAGAATTAGCATGGAGTAATGACCATTTGATTTAGCTGTTAGCAGATCATTAGAGACTTTAGTGAGGGCAGTTTCAGTGGAGTGTAAAGAGCGGAAACCGGATTGGAGAGGGTCGAGAAGAGAGTTTTCTGAGAGATAGCGGATAAGACGGGAGTGGACCAGGCGTTCCAGGAGTTTAGAGATGAAGGCAAGATTAGAGACAGGTCTATAGTTAGCGGCACAGTTTTGGTCGAGGGATGGTTTTTTAAGTAGTGGATGTATGATGGCATGCTTAAATGAGGAGGGAAAAATACCAGTAGAGAGAGAGAGGTTAAATATTTTAGTTAGGTGAGGGGTGTCAGCAGGGGAAAGGGACTGGAGGAGATGTGACGGAAATGGGTCACTGGTGCAAGTAGTTGGGCGAGAAGATGCAAGGAACCTGCTTACTTCTTCTTCTGTGACTGGTTCAAAATCAGAGAGTGAGTTAGATGCAGTGGGGGAGGGAGGACGGTGCATGGTATGAGGGGATTTGGAGATAATTTCCTGTCGGATCTGGTCAATTTTTTCTTTGAAGTAATTGGCCAGATCGTCAGCTCGGAGCTCCGTGGTTGGGGCCTGTACTCTTGGATTGAGTAGAGAATGAAAAGTGTCAAAGAGACGTTTCGGGTTATTGGACAGTGAGGTGATGAGGGTGTTGAAATAGGTTTGTTTGGAGAGGTGAAGGGCAGTGTTGTATGTTCTAAGCATAAACTTAAAAAGGATGAAATCTTCGTGTAGATTGGATTTTCTCCACAGACGTTCGGCGCACCTGGAGCACCGCTGCAGGAAACGTGTTTGCACCGTGTGCCAGGGTTGTCGCCGTCTGTGTTGTGGTGTTCTATTTATAGGGTGTGCAAATTCATCCAGGGCAGTTTGAAGTGTTTCATTGTAATGCTTCAATGCAGAATCAGGACATGAGAGGGAGGAGATAGGGGCCAATGAAGACTGCAAGTTCTTCATAAGTTTCTGGGTGTTAATGGCCTGTATGTTTCTATAAGTCTGGACAGTGGGGGTGACCTGAGCAGCCTGGCAGCTCTTGATAGAGAATGAAAGAAGATTGTGGTCAGAGAGCGGGAGAGGGGAGTTTGCAAAATCATCCACTGCACAAAGCCGAGAGAAGACCAAGTCGAGGGAGTTTCCGTCTTCATGCGTTGGAGAATTAGTGAGCTGTGAAAGGCCAAATGAGGAGGTTAGAGATAAAAGGTGAGTAGCAGATGGGGAGAGGGGAAGAGCAATGGGGATGTTGAAATCTCCCATGATGAGGGTAGGGATGTCACAGGAGAGAAAATGTGGAAGCCAAGTGGCAAAATGATCCAGGAACTGATGGGAGGGGCCGGGAGGACGATACACCACCGCCACTCGCATGGAGAAGGGGGTGTAGAGTCTGACGGCATGGACCTCAAAAGAAGGGAAGACAAGTGAGGGTACTTGAGGGATAACCTGAAATGTACATTTTGGTGATAGGAGCAGACCAACGCCTCCACCAGCTCTATTGTCTGATCTTGGGGTATGAGAGAAGTGTAGCCCCCCATATGAAAGAGCAGCAGCAGCGGTAGTATCTGACTGCTGGATCCAGGTACACAGCTACACAGATACACAGCTCAGCAGTCAGTATCACACAGGATAGGATTAGATACACGGCTCAGCAGACAGTATCACACAGGATAGGATTAGATACACAGCTCAGCAGTCAGTATCACACAGGATAGGATTAGATACACAGCTCAGCAGTCAGTATCACACAGGATAGGATTAGATACACGGCTCAGCAGTCAGTATTACACAAGATAGGATTAGATGCATGGTATTTATGTGCAATATAATCATTATAATTTGCTATAACTAACCACAGTTGGGAACTATGCCCAGGCAACGCCGAGCTCTTCAGCTAGTTAAAAATAAAGACTATGTATATAGTCTTTATATATATACTGTATATATATATATATATATATACTGTATATACATATATATAATATATAAAGCTCAAGTGTGTGTATGTATGTATGTGTGTGTGTATGTTCGGGATTGGCATCCACACCGTCACAGCTACAGCCACAAAATTTGGCACAGTCATATGTCTGGACCCCGAGAGCGTCCTAAGCTATGTTGTGAGGTGAAATTTCCAATTCACCAAACAATTTTGCCCCTATCTACATAATGGGGAAAAAGTGTGTGTGTATCAAGCCCCGCCCCTCATTATGATGTCATAATGGTTGCCATGGCGACGCTGATGTCATCATAGGTTGCAAGCCCCGCCGCTCATTATGATGTCATAATGGTTGACTATGGGATGGAGGATGTGTGATGGGTATATGGGCACTCGACTATGGGATGGAGGATATGTATGATGGGTATATGGGCACTCGACTATGGGATGGAGGATATGTATGATGGCTATATGGGCACTCGACTATGGGATGGAGGATATGTGTGATGGGTATATGGGCACGGGCCTATGGGATGGAGGATGTGTGATGGGTATATGGGCACCCGACTATGGGATGGAGGATAATTATAATTTGCTATAACTAACCACAGTTAGTTATTATGCCCGGGCAGTGCCGGGCTCTTCAGCTAGTATATATATATATATTAAAAAAATACACGTATGTGGTATCAATGTGTTCAAAAAAGCCAGCTCTGTCATAATCTAAAGATAATTAACTCGATCGATAAACACCATAAACAGAAAAAAATTCAAGAAGAAAAACATTAGTTTTTTTGGTTTTTGCAATACCACTCACAATTCGCTCCTCAAAAAATAGCCCTTCACATAGCTTTATAGACCGAAAAATAAAAACACTACGGGTTTCCGAAAATTGCAGCACAACCCTGAATATATTTTTTTGCAAACTTCTGATTTTTTTCCCTACTAAATGAATGAAAAAGCTGGACATGTTTGGCATCATCATAATTTTACTGATGAGTAGAATCATATTGCACTGCAATTTACCTCAAATTGTGCAAGGTAAAAACAATTCTTAAAAAACATTGTCAAACGGTAAACGATCCCTTCTTTTATTGTCTCCTTCCTTTGCCATAGGTAACCAGACAAAATCCTATGACATCATCACACTACCCTTTTTAAGGCTGTCTTTGGCCAGGTGCTTGATTATTTATTAACATTATTTCTGTTGCCTTAATTTTGTTTTGTTCACCTGACTGAGCTCCAGCCAGGTGTTTATCTCTTCTTGTACTACTAACTCCCAAGCTACAACCAGTATTATTTACAAGCTCAGTCAAACTTACTAACTTGTGTTTACACCAACTTCTCAGCAAGCAAGTTACCAATTCCTCATAACTCTTCTCAGACCTGTTCCCATCTGGTTTCTGCAAAGTATTGCATCTCTTCAACATTTCTCCAGTTTACATGTACATTATTGTATACAACATTGCTATTAACCATTGTCCTGCTAGAATATTCCAGATTGCATTTTCTTCTCTATTACAGTGCTGCTGTTAACCACTGCTCTGCTGGAAGATCCCAGACTGCATTTTCTTCTCTGTTACATTTCTGCTGTTAACCACTGCTCTGCTAGAAGATTCTAGAGGGCATTTCCTTTTCTTTTCTGTTACATTCCTGCTGTTAACCACTGCCTTGCTGCAATAACCCAGACTGTATTTCCTTCCCTGTTTCATTTCTGCTTTTAACCAGTGGGATAAGACCAGACTGCATTTACTTCATGGTTGTATTTTTCCTACTAAACATTGCCCCTGCCTCCCCTGAACATACCAGACTGAATTTCTATATTTAACTGCTTCCATGCTTGAAGATACCAGTTTTGTATATGGCTGTTATTGTGTGTATCAACATACAATCTGCTTCGTCTTTGCTACCTGAACTGCTTGTTTGTCTGCTGCCTTGCATACCATGTGTCCTAATCCTTGCTGTTTCACATGTAATATGTCAAGACCTGCTACTTTGCTCCTACATCTCTTGTTTAAGCTGCTCAGTCAAAGAATCTACCACACCAGGTGAGCAAGTAATAAAATGTATGTCATTTGAATGTCATATTTTTTTAAGTGACATACGGATGACATATTGAGGATATCACCAATGTAAAGTGGTTCTTTTTTTAGATAAAAAAATTGTCAATTTTACAAACTAAATACTTGACTGAGCTTAACTGCACAGCAAATCCACAGCCATATTTGAAGAAAATCAGACAAATTATCACTAGTTACAAGTAAGTGATAGGTGGACTCATGGATTTTTGAGTCCATTAAGTTCAGCCAAACATTTTAAAAAGTTTGATTTGTGTACCAGAATGGTATCCAAAACTCGAACCCTGAGCCCGGACCCCATTCAAATGAATATGGGTCCCGAACAACTGGTGTTTACCATGCTGTCATTTCCGTGACAGCGCGAGAAAGACTGGCTGTAATCAGCTGTATGTTCGTTACCACCAGTCAGAGCTCTGCAGTTCCCACCCTGTCAAACAGACATTACAAAGCTGACAAATATTAGCCCACTTTCCACCACACCAAAGCAAATGGGAGAAGCTGGACAAAGTGCCAAAATCTAATAAATGCACCTTTTTTGGGGGTAGGTGCAGGCTGCTATTTTAAGCTGGGGGGGTAAATATCTATGGCCTATTGAGAATACCAGCCCCCCAGCTGTCTGATTTTGTTTGTCAATTATGGGGTGATTTCACGCGTTTTTAAAATTATTTATTTAAATAATAAAAAAAGGCATAAGGATTTCTAAGAATAATCACTTTAAATAATATGCAGTGGAGATTATCAAATTATGAAACATTTTCCAACTTTATTGAATTTTGATCTTCAGCATGTCAAAAATAGACATGTTGAAGATCAAAATTCAATAAAGTTGGAAAATATTTCATAATTTGATAATCTCCACTGCATATTATTTAAAGTGATTATTCTTAGAAGTCATCAATATTTGATGAGTGGGGTCCACCTGGAATCACACCATTTCGCAAGTATCTGGATCCATGGCTGTCATTCAGCATTCAGTGCTAATACATCATAGCTCTGTACACTGCTTAGTGGCCATTCCTGTGTACTGCAGCTAAGCTCCTATTGTAGTGAATGTATTCTGACCTGCAGTACTGAGAATGATCTCTACACAGTGTAGTGTTTTGACTGTAATAATTATGAAATTCTAACTGCCCCTGCATCGGGTATCAGCTGGATGGTAAGGATGCTGGATGCTGAACCCCCAATAATCTAATATTCATCACATGTTTTAAGAATGAGTCTACATTGTTCTAGTGAAAGCCGCTTAGTTATTCCGTTCTGTGAATAAACAATATGCTGCCCAGCTCCCTCTATTGGTGCAGGCACTCTAACTAAAGTTGGAGTGAATTGATTTGACGAAACCAACCTTGCGGGAAGGTCTGTACAAAGTAGCCGTTGGACTGGAGCACCAAAACCTGCCTCCTACCGCCCATATTTTCTCTTAAGTGGCTCACCTGGCATGACGCCGTTGTTCCAGTGTGATGTTGCACCAGGCCGACTAAATAAAAGAAGGGTCATGGATGGTGGGAATTAGGCTCCACTGCTCCCATCCAACAGCAACAGATTACTGACCTAGAGATCCAAGGAGACCAGCACTCTACTTTCATGGTGGTGCATGAGGTGAGTAGATAGAGTAGATAATATGAAATCAGAAGACTCCTTGATTTCACAACGGTTATATTGTTATCCTCTTATCACAAGTGAACTGGACGCATTTAAGCCCATCTCAAGATTTCAAAAGCAGTATAAAACTGCTGTGGAAAGCTCGGGACGGGCTGAAATGTGTCCAATTCCATATTGATCAAATAAATGATAAAAATATAACATTTGTGAGTGCTAGGACTCTTCTGATTACAGATGACTTACCTGGCAACTGGCCTGAGTTCTGCAAATTGAGACTTTGCTTTTAATGTATGAACTGGATAGGAGTTAGCTGTTCCACTAACATAGGGAATTGAAGAAGCCTTCATTATGGTGGTCAATGCAGGTTCCTTGCACTTGGACCACATTTATCCACTGGTTATCACCAATAATGTTGGTAAAACTCTGTACAACCGGAAAGCCTCCTTAAATGTATTCCTTTCCAGACAGATTTTGGATCAGCATAGTCTTTTGGATGCATTTAAATTGAATACACAATATTACACAACTATGTCCTGTTAACATGCTAACATTTCTTGTACGAATCAGATTCTTTCTGTTCATTTCAGGTCACTGTCTCCACTATTTTTTCATTTTATTGTCATTTGCTGGCAAAGTAACCTCATATCAGTCCAATCATTGTCAATGCAAAAAAAGAAGGAGCCATTAACCGGCTGCATTGAGCCAGATGCGTTGTAAACACTGTGCAGATTTCTAAGAGCATTTGGGACCTTTGTTACTGGGTGAATGGACAATGAATACCGTGACTTAGGAAAATGATTGTAATGCGTGCCCACCCAACTCTTGAATCAGCCCAGCGCATTTCGTTCCAAACCTCTGATTAACAAAGCTCTCCTCCGGTAATGGCCATTCCATGCTCTGCGGGGAAGATGATATTTCATTGTGCGTGCTAGAGGCTTTTAATTTCTTTGGAGCACATTAAAATAAAGTCATTCTTTGAGTCATTTTAACCTTGTTTTGCATAGACTATTGAATTTGAAATTCATTGACTTCTACGGTCCAGGAGAGATGTCATTAAGAATGGCCGCCCTGGATCATTTATAACTGTGAACCTACAATAAATTTAATAATTAATGACACCATGTCATTTATGGACCATTGTTTTCTATCCATTTTAATACCAGTTACCTTAAGTGTTATGAGCGTTAAGTAACTGAGCAGCAATTCCAGGCAGAGGGTCCTTTCTTTCCTCCTCATTGTTGGCATTGGTTGGATGTGGACTCGGCCCATGGATGTTCCCAATGTCTCAAGGTCAATGACTTTACAGTAATACCACATTGTCAATGCCATTTGCTGTCACTCACATTTATTTTCTAAGCAGTAAGCTCTATAAGCTGCGCTGCAAGGTGTGAGTCTGAGCAGCTTTTCATCTTTTTTTTATAAGCAGCCTCATCACCTTCATTTCACACATTATACCACAGTGAACATGGTTAAAATCTCCATTAAAATATCCATTACTCCTATGAGTGCAACCTACGTATCAGCCGCGCATTTGAATGTCAATGAGGGAATGTCCTTTCTAGAAACTGTATTTTTTTCTATAATGTAATTTGCCAAGATTGTACATCAAGTAAACATTGATATAGCATCCATCAAACTGTTATGTAACACCCTATAATTTGGTCGCACATCATCATTGATTTGGCAAAATAACTATATGCATATTGATAATGTTTAATTTTAATATTCATAATATTTAATTGCAATACTCCGCCCGACCACATGGTGTGCTGTTACTTGGAAACATCTATCATCTTTCTATTTATCTATTTGTTGGTAAGTGATCCTGAAATTCTTAGCTATCCACCTTCCTAATGATTATGTTATGAATTGGGCTGGGCCAACTCCCACTAGTATTTAGGTGGTTTTGTGCACCATGTTGGCAATTGTTGAGTCGGGAAATAATTTTTTTCCCAATGTGGAGCTTAGTGTTTGCCGCATGGGTTTTTTTTTGCCTTCCTCTGGATCAACATGTTAGGCTATGGGTTGAACTAGATGGACTTAAAGTGTTCCTTCAACCTTAAATGCTATGTATGTTATTATGTTTTGTTATAGCACTTTTTTCACATATTAGTATTGATTCCATGTGAGTGTTATTTGGGGGAAATATTCATTGATGTGCCGGCAGGTTGAAAGGCTGTATGCCCTAGGTAGTACTACTGGATAACAAATGTGAGGCCCTAAATAACAGAGGGTACACATAAGGGTATGACTTGTAAAGTGCATGTCAGCATGCAGAAGGTATGGTATTAGAGGATGCACATGATGTGTCTTGGAGAACTTAAGCAGGAATTTCTGACCATTTTCAGTTATGGAGTACAGCAATTTAGATGACAGTTAAGCCGTCAGCTACAGCCTGTGAGAAGCAGATTTGAGACGGACATACTTGTACAAATGGGGTGCCAGATTGACTGACTAGTAGAAGTATAGGATGCTTTATGTGGCTGAAGAGGAAGACCGGCCAGGTAAGAGGAACTACTGCCTGGGTGACTAGTGTTTGCAGAAGAATGGGCCACAAAAAACAATGCATTCATGAGACATAGACAAAACTAAACCAAGACAAAGGAGTCAGAAAAACCCACTTGTGTTCTGCACATACTGAAGCCTGGATTTGCCACGCCCATGAGGAACAATAGTAGACCTTTGTGGTCTGTTATTAAGATAACAGTAGTCCAAAAGAAGGTTGTGTCACTTTGCCTACTCAGAATATACTGAGGATAGGCAGCTTCCTAGACAATATATATTGCTTCTGGAAAGAGCTTCTGGAAAGATAACTCTGTGCAATAGACTACATAATTTGCCTAGAGATGAATTAATAACCTTTAAAGAACAGTGCTAATGTGACTTGTGAAGAGAAGAGTTGATACCAATTTTTTATTGTAAATAGTTAATTTAACAATGTTCCACATTATGCCCAACCGTGACGCATGTGGATTTGTGGAACCACTGTTCCACAGGGCCGGGCCTACCCATGAAGGGGCATAGCTAAGTGACTACCTGGTGTTCACTTGGGCTCCTGATGGTAGAGACAGACTGAGTTTCAGGTAGTCTCCAGGTACCTCTCCTGGGCAGAACCTGGTACTGCAGCTGCTGACCCCAGGGATCAGGTATGCTGACACTGATTTAGGGCTTAGTTCAGACATAATGGTATAGGATACTGAATCAGGGTTTGACCACTCATGGACCGGGGAATAATGTTTATACACTGGCGGCACTGGGACCTGGGGACATCAGGAACAGGGTTGGCCACACAGGGACCAAGGGAATTTGGGTACGGGACTGACCACACTAGGACCAGGGGACAATGTACAGGCACTGGCCGCACACGGACCAGAGGATGAGGTTCAGGCACTGGTTGCTCTGGGACCGGGAGACTACCTATACAGGACTGTGGCCACACTGGGAACTAGGGACTACGTACACAGGACTGGCCACTCCAGGACCAGGGGACTTCGGTTACAGGACTGGCCACCCCAGAAAGAGCGGAAAATGGTTCAGAACACAGGTGGCACTGGGACCAGGGAACCTGACAACCTTACAAATTATTAGTAGTACACCTTACTGACTAATGATTCTACTCGCTGCTTGATGACTCCCTAGGGGAGATGGAATCGAATGCATTGAGGGCCAGGTGTTGAGTAAGCCAGAGTCACTGCATGAAAAGAGAAGAGGACACCTTGCAGGGGCCCTGGTAGCAGTGCTACAGTACCCTCTTATGCCCCCTCTTCTTTAAGCCCACAAGGACTCTCTGCAGAGAAGTTGGAGGCCGGCACCTCCTAATGGACTCACAACTTCTCTTCAGGACCATGACTTCCTCTGTCCACTAGCAGAAAAGTGAGACCTCTCACCATCTTCATGACTAGGATGCTTCTCTCCATCAAGCCATCTTCAACAAAGGACAAAGCAGGTGTAGTACCAGAAACTGGGTATTTAGAAGTCCCTTTCTGTACACTGAGATCAGCTACCACCTCGGAAGATGGTTGGTGGATTGCATAGACTTGGAAGATGCTACCATCTTGACGTTCACTTCACCAGACCTCCTAAAGACTGAATATACCTGCTTTGAGTCCATCTTCTGCTTATTCTCCAAGATGACTTGTCCACAAGGCGGGGAAGTTCTTGGCTGCAGATCATTGGTACAATTGTCACAATTGCCTAGACTGTGTGAGGACATTGCCTCTGCTCCCCTTTCTTCTGAGACTCCAGCACACTGTGACTCAGTGACTAGCAGACCTGGTGGAGGAGACATTGCTGGCTGACCTGAACATACAGCTCTGACCAAAATTAAGAGACCACCACATCAAAACCCTGTCATGGGCAGCCCATTCTCCAGACCTGAACCCCATTGAAAACCTCTGGAATGTAATCAAGAGGATGATGGATAGTCACAAGCCATCAAACAAGGAAGAACGGCTTAACTTTTTGCACCAGAAGCAGTGTGAAAGACTGGTGGCAAGCGTGCCAAGACGCATGAAAGCTGTTTTTTAAAATCATGGTTATTCCACAAAATATTGATTTCTGAACTCTTCCTGAGTTAAAACATTAGTATTGGTGTTTCTAAATTATTATGATCTTGTTTTCTTTGTATTATTTGAGGTCTGAAAGCATTGAGTTTTTTTTTAAATTTTGACCATTTCTCCTTTTCAGAAAAAACAAAACAAAATTTATTGCTTGGAAATTCAGAGACATGTTGTCAGAAGTTTGTAGACTAAAAGAACAATTTACATTTTACTAAAAAATATACGTTAAAGAGAAAAATCAGACAAACTGAACATTTGGAAGTGGTCTCTTAATTTTTGCCAAAGCTGTATAGGGACCAGCCACCTCTTGTGACTAGGCTATCTCCAACGAAGCAGCACAATGGGATCTCCAGACTAGAACAGGCTCTTGAGTTCTCTCAGCTCTGGACGACTGATGATAATACCAGACAGCACATGGAAGGCGATCTTCTCTGTGTATAACACTCCAATCTGGAGCTAAAGTTGTTCAGACATGACTTTACTGTATCTGAGTAGGGCTCATCCTTCACCTGACAAAACCCTCACTGGATTCTGGAGCTGTCAGATAGGAATCTGGCACCGACTCTTTATGGCTTGAAGCATGAACTAAAGAACGGGTCTGTGGTGCACACACAGGACTCAAGAAGCAGGAGCATGCCAGAGACCGCGTAGAGGGCTGGGGCGGTGAGTAAGCCGGCATCTCTGCATGGAGGGGGACAGAATGCATGGGCACCTATAGCAGCGCTACTTTCAAGGTAGAGCCTATTTGTTGAAAGATCCTTCAATGAACCAAGGCGACCTTAGTGCATCTGATAGTCATCCTGAGTATCTATCTGATTCTTAGAGAAGATTGAATCGAATGTGCCTCAGATTTCATCAAAAAAATAAGGTTTGCCAGTCTAATATTTGTTTTCTAGAGATTTGATCTGCACAAATCCAAATAAAATTTATGGATTCAAAGGGTTAAAAAATGTGAAAACTTACTATTTTCTCGACCCTCTCATCATAATGTTTTTAATTCAGTGCAGTGTATGCCTAACATGGCGGGTATATTCTGAAGCTGGCCTAGCGAAGATTACACTGACACAAAGAAGACAACCATATGTCACTGCTTTGTTGGTGTCACGGGACCAGGGGCTCCTTCCCTGTCCCCAATGCTAGGGACGCCCTAGCTCTCCCTGTTCACCAGATTACTTCTGATGGTGAAGATTCTGGGGCAATGTACCTTGTCATAGCTCTTGAATCTGCCCTCAGTCTGTACTCTTCCCCACCCAGGGATGAGGGGAGTAGAAAGGTACCGTAATATACTAACCAGACTAACACGGTAATAAAAACAGGGATAAAGGAAACCACCAATCATACAAATATACTCGCACAAACAACAAAGGAATGCATCGGGGAGTGGATGATGGGGTAAAACTAAAGTAGGAAAATTAGGGGAAATTATCACACACACAAAACCTTGCAAACAGTCACAGATAAATCCACCAAATGCCTTCTCAAAAAACAACCAACAACCTCCAACCATGCAGCAAAAGCTATCCTCTGGCAATGAATGCTAGCCAGGGCCCAGATTAAAGAGAGATGAGTGACTAACAGTGCAAAGTTGAGAGCGTTATCACAGGAAAGCATTCAGGAGCTCTCAACTGAGCAGATTAATCCCTGTACTGTTAAAATAAACCTGCACTTTTTAACCCCTTAATGACCAGAGGTATTTTCGATTTTGCGCTTTCATTTTTTGCTCCCCTTCTTTTCAGAGCCATAACTTTTTTATTTTTCTGTCAATATGGCCGCGTGAGGGCTTGTTTTTTGTGGGACAAGTTATAAGTTTGAACGACACCATTGATTTTACCATGTCGCGTACTAATGAAAAACAATCTCAGCAAACAGATGGGTATCATTATTTATATAAAGAGCAAAGTATGTAAATATAGTCATTTATTGATACCCCAAATAATGGACAAATATGTGGACTGATCGCAATATAGCATATAAACCACAACCACACAAAAGAGACGATCATAAAGTCCAAGAATGATAAAAAATATATCAAACTTTATTGAATTAATTCATAAGAATAGTAGCAAGTGTAAAGTAGTATACACCAAAGTGCTATGTGCAGTACAAAAAAACACCAAACAAACGGGAAGCGGATGTGTGGTCTCAAAAATACTAAAGGTATCTAGCATTGTTATATATAGGAGATGGCAAAGAGACCCCCACTTATATTACTATATTATATTTCTAAATTCCCTCAAAAATATTAGCAGGCTGCTAATATTTTTGAGGGAATTTAGAAAGAATAGATTTAATATCACATTGTAAATCATAAACCATGGCGAGGAGATGGAGATATTTACAGAAACATTTACTGCGGTCAAGGTCAAAATCAGTGTTCTCATTAAAAATGCATCCTTAGCGCACAATGACATTGTCATGGGAGCAGCGTGTGTAGGACATGACTACATGCATCCCTTCATTTATCATCACTCATACTACTACACGTCTCTTCCTCCACCCGGCTGTCAAATGCTTCACATATCTATGTCTTTCCGGAGTGTGGCAGTCATGAAAGAAGAGCGAGATTGTGTGCTGCAGACTGCAGTCTGGTCTATTAGCGTGACTGACAGGCATCCAGAGCCCCATGGAGGACACACGGTCTGCAGGGTCCACTTCCTCTCCAGCCTTCTGCAGGTTATGAGCTGCTAACATGACATCGGGCAATGAATGTAATGTAATAGTGTAACACTGCCTGACTCCAACCCCAAGTGTATCCCGTATACTCCACTTCTGTCCGTCACTGTCTGCACTAACCTTGATTTGTGACTTTCAGAATTATCGGCGCACAGTGGAACCGGCCAACGCGTCACACAGCGGTTACAGGGTTATGGAATGAGGAATAGACATCTATTCGGGATGGTTTCCCTACAGCAGGCTTGACACTAGGATATCAAGATGTCGTCGTAATTAAAGGACATAATATGTATAATTGGGTCGTAGACATGACTATCCCCCAGACCATATGGAAGTCAACTTTCCTACGATTCTTCTGGGCTCTACATATCACAAAATAAGTGGACCAGCTTTTGAAAAAAAAACAAAAAGAAATCTATGAATGATACTCTGTGGTTATGTGGGTTCCAGCCTTTTGAGGGTTTTACTAGCAGGTTATAGAAAACAATTTAATTTAAATTTGTCCCAGAAATTTCGACTGTCGAGAATATGTCAGAGTAGAGAGTAAGGCTGGAGTCACACTACAGCAAGATACGGCCGAGTCTCGCAGGCTAAAACCAAGCTCTGGCACCGGCACTCCGGAGCGGAGCGTGCAGCTCCATGTATTGCTGTGCGGCTGCACGCTCCGCTCCGGAGTGCCAGCGCCAGAGCTTGGTTTTAACCTGCGAGACTCGGCCGTATCTCGCTGTGTGTGATCCCGGCCTAAGGGCTCATACTCACTTGCGAGAGACTCGCACGATTCTGGTGCGAGTCTCTCGCATGAAAACCTGGCACTGCTGCCGGCACTTGGACCGGAGCATACGGCTGTATTGAAATACTTGTGGCCACACAGTGATGGTGGCAATGCCGGGTTTTCATGCGAGAGACTCGCACAAGAATCGTGCGAGTCTCTCGCAAGTGAGTATGAGCCCTAAGGGCGAAGAAGTGGAAAGATAATGACCAGAGCATTAAGAGAATGGAGATGAAGAGCATATTCACGGGAAACACCCACTGGGCTCAAAACCTGCAACTCTACAAGGAAGCAAGTGAACGAAATCATGGCATAATGAAAAAAAGAAAAGAAACAGAGAAATGATCATGCAGCGCAGATCCCATTTACAGTACTCGTATTTTGCTTTTTGTTTACTTGCTTAATAGTGGGGTTGCAGGTTTTGAGCTCAGTGGGAATTCCCGTGAATATCTTCCATTTTCTTATTGTCTCAAAAATACACTTTCAAAGTCTCCCTAGCAGAACTGTGAGTGTTAATAAAACTGAACAGTGCTGACTACAGATAACTCAACAGGGCTCAAGAGGATATTAGCGAGATTACAGGACCCGACTGCGGACTTGGGGCTTCAGTTTGGCAATAATGTAATAATTTTATATGCTCGTGATTATATTGGTCTGCACATGTGCTTTATCCCCCCCCCAAAAAAAAAATACTAATCAATGCTTATTTTTTCTAAGGTCTTTTTATTCTTTCTTGTAATTTGCCATTGTCAAAGACCATTTATTTAAAGGGGTTTTTTCTTTCTAGATTGCAATGTCAAATAATGTAAGACATCATCATAAATTATAATTCATGCAATCTTTAACGACCAGTCAAGGTCAAGCAGTGCACAGAGATAGCAATGCAAAATTTGCCTAATTTCATTCTTAAGATCTGCCAGTCTGAGTATAATAATTTCACTAGGTTTAGTAAACATATTATACACACTTTTTCAAGGAATTCTGGGAGGCACAATCATAAAGCGTCCGCAAGATGCAAGCTCCGATGTTCATGGAGGCATTAAAGCTGTTGCCCTGAAATAGATCGGTGGGGATCTGACACTATTCACTTTAATAAGAGCTGAGCTGTAGTACCCAAGAACAGCCACTACATGGTGTATGGAGCTCTGAGAAGAGAATGATTATTAGTACAGAAAAATCATCTCTTATCTTCTCTGGAGGACCCAGCGCATCAGTATTACACAGACAACCAATGGCCACCATGTAGTACTTTAATTAACCTGTGGAGGTGCTGCAGATGGAATGTGAAAACTTTTTTTTATCAACTGAATGTATTTGGGGTCAGAATTTATTTTTATAACTAGATTTCATTAAACATTTGGCGCTGTTTGGTTTTTAAGGCCCTTTGTTTCCGGGCACATTCACCTTTGAAGTGATCTATGATCATAAAATAGCTCAGAAAACAAAGATCAAATACAGTAGTTACAAACTGACTGTAAAACCAACAGAACGAACTCACTATGGATTCCCAATAAAATTTGTTATCGGGGACTTTATTTTTTATGGTGCTGAGCATGTATAGGTCAGCAGATAGTTGCTAAACATCCGCCTGTTCTGCCGTGTAATGATCTCTCTCAGATCACGTAGGGCACGGACCACTTCTGGCAACAATTCCCCTGTTTCCTATGATGTCAGATTGACAGAGCAGTTCCTTCTCTTCCGCTCTGCTCGGTCGATGGTCCATCACCGCCAACGCCATGATAGTTGACAGTCGACTCAGCTATATAAGCTTCTCTCGCAAGTGAAAATCAGAGCATAGGTGTAGAGAAGACAGAGAACTTAATTTCTCCATCTCCTTCATTCTCTGTGTCTGCGGAGGTCGGTTTGCACTTGGGTGACATCCAAGCGCAGCCCGATGTTTCACACGCACTCATAGACCTTTATGGGTGCGCACAATCCGATTATCAGATGCATCCTCAGATGTACTTTCCATTATGTCCATGCTGCCAAAAATCACTGATCTGCATTGCCCCATGGCAAAACATTGGGCCGAGTGCGATAAAACATGACATTTTCGTGTCGGCGAGCCCCAAAGTGCAAATTTGCATACAATGTGTTGTCACGACCAATATCTGGCCACACGTGGACACTTACATCATAAGCACCATCTAACATACAAACCCAAAAAAATTTTTAGTTTTGTTTTATTTTTTTTCCATATATTTTGTTTTTCTGATGCAATTCAACTCAACAAGAAAGATACACATCTGCATGAAAAACATTTTTTTCTCCCAAATTAGTGTAGCCATGTTTCTTTTTCTAAACCTGCACAACTTCTATAAAGTCCTTCATAATAAAAAGTGGTGACAGCACGAGTTGCGACGAGCGATAAACTCAGCATGGCTGTATTTTCTCTTGCTGCTGAAAGCAATTTTACTCCTAAAATGTGTTTTTGTGTTGTTTTGTGTCATTTGTAGTTACCATTCATTCTCACCTACGTGTGAAAGCCATTTATCTTCAACACCTGGGGTCCCTGGAGCTAGTAAACTATTGTGTCAGGCAGGTGGTATGTTTGTCAGTGGTCTTGGAGAGATGTCACAAGCTCTCTCTAACAAAGGCTTTGTTGTCTCTTCTGGGCAAACTGATTATATAAGGTGGCCAGACGGAATATGAATGGACCTAACAATGATATTTTTTTGCTTGAAGCTTAGGGTAGATGGACAAGGAGTGACGTAAAAGGAAGCCAAAAAAGAATAAAACTGGAAAGGTTTTAGCTGGAAGACCCAACAATGTCCAAGCAGATCCTGTCGTTCATGGTCTTCACGCCCTGGGGCACTTTCCGCTGCCGGCTTGATGACGAAAAAAATTGAAAACATTTCCTGCTGATGTAGCATTGACCCTGCAGCGTATTTGTTAACAAGGAGTCTATAATTAGTGGATGGATTCTGATGCTCATGAGATCTGAATGCACTTGATCCTCCTTCTGCAGGTGGTGTTATGATTGAGTCACCGTAGGAGGCAAAAACAGAAATGCTAGCTAAGTCCAGAAAACCAGAGAAGTTGGCAACTATCAGATTGCAGACCCCTGAACCTATCAACACAACTAGCAGTAGCCATGGGGGGTTCCTACGATGACCTAGACCCCTCGATCACAGCCGGAGAGATACATAGGCCTAAAGAAGGAAAGGGGAAATCTAACTGCCCCAGAGCAGACCCCAAAGCAATAGGCAGCCCCCCACATATAATGACGTTGAAGCAAGATGAAAACACTTACACAGACAGAAAGACAGGCTGAGCAAAGACGGGGCCCAAAACTACCTAGATAGGAACGGATAGGAAGGCTGCTGTCTGCAAATTGCCAAAACCCTATCAGAGACAAAAGCCAACAAGCTGATATAAAAATGGCCCTGAAGCAACTAAGCTTCAAAAACTAAATCAGCACTCAGGTACTTTCAGAAGACAGAGCTCACGGAACACTGCACACTCCAGCAGGGAGTGGCAGAATCCAAAAAGCAAGAAAAACAAAAACAAATCTTAAATGCAAAAAGTCAAAACAGAAAACTTAGCTTTAGGAGAGCAGGAATCAGACTGGTGTCCAAGAGTCCACAGAGAAATCACCCGCAGGGCAGAAAGGGCGTAGGCTGCCTTAAATCCAGTCAGTGACACCACTCAGCCAATCGTCTTCATTAGTCCCAGGTGCCTGATAATCAGGCTCACTACCTTCCTTCACTAGAATAGGGAGTTCACCAGGCCTAAGTGACGGAGGGGAAAATGAACTCACAACAGTACCCCCCCTTGAGGAGGGGTCACCGAACCCTCAACAACGCTACCAGGGCGATCATGGTGAGCCCGATGAAAGGCACGCACCAATCTTTTGGCATGAATGTCAGAGGCAGAGACCCAGGAATTATCCTCCTGACCATAACCCTTCCACTTAACCAAATACTGGAGTCTCCGTCTAGCCAGACGGGAATCCAGAATTTTCTCTACCTCATATTCCAAGTTACCTTCAACCAATACAGGGTCCGGAGGTGCCACCTCAGGCACAACTGGCTCAACAAAGCTCTTCAACAAGGACTTATGGAACACATTATGGATCTTAAATGTGACAGGAAGAGCCAAGCGAAAAGAGACCGGATTAATGATCTCCAAAATCTTGTAAGGTCCAATAAATCTAGGTTTAAACTTAGGAGAAGCCACCTTCATAGCAATATTTTTTGATGATAACCACACCATATCATCAATCTTAAACTGGGGACCAATGGTCCTATGTCGATTGGAAAACCGCTGGGCCTTTTCCTGGGAGAGAGATAACTTATCCACCACTTGGTCCCAGATCTGGTGCATTCTCTCCACCACAGTGTCAACACCTGGGCAGGCAGAGGGCTCCACCTGCCCTGAAGAAAATCGAGGATGAAACCCAAAGTTACAAAAAAAAGGTGACATCAAAGTGGCAGAACTAGCTCTATTATTTAAAGCAAATTCGGCCAAGGGCAAAAATGAAACCCAATCATCCTGATCAGCGGAAATAAAACATCTCAAATACGACTCCAAGGTCTGGTTTGTTCTCTCTGTCTGCCCATTGGTCTGAGGGTGAAAAGCAGAGGAGAAGGACAACTGAATTCCCAACTTGGAACAGAACGTCCTCCAAAATTTAGACACAAATTGAACTCCTCTGTCAGATACAATGTTCTCAGGAATCCCGTGCAAGCGAACCACCTGTTGCAAAAACAGGGGCACCAACTCAGAGGACGATGGCAACTTAGGGAGTGTTACAAGATGAACCATCTTAGAGAACCTATCACAAATCACCCAAATAACAGTCATTCTTTGAGAGACCGGCATATCAGAGATGAAATCCATTGAAATATGGGTCCATGGCCTCCTGGGGACCGGCAAAGGCATCAACAACCCACTAGAGCGAGAACAAGATTTAGACCGGGAGCAAGTCCCACAGGACTGCACAAAATTCCTGACATCATGAGACAAGGTGGGCCACCAAAAAGAGCGACTCACCAGATCTCTAGTACCAAAAATACCCGGATGACCAGCCAATGCAGAGCAATGAACTTCAGACATCACTCTCTTCTTCCACTGGTCAGGAACATACAACTTTCCACTGGGGCAACGCTAAGGTTTGTCCTCCTGGAACTCTTGCAGAGCAAGTCTCAAATCGGGCGAGATGGCAGAAAGAACTACCCCTTCGCCTAAGATGGTAGCAGGCTTGGTCACCACAGGAGAATCAGCAAAGAAACTCCTAGAGAGGGCGTCTGCCTTGACATTCTTAGTTCCAGGAAGGAAAGAGACCACAAAATCAAAACGTGTAAAAAACAAGGCCCACCTAGCTTGTCTAGGGTTCAAGCGTTTAGCCGACTCTAGGTAAATCAAATTTTTGTGGTCAGTGAGGACCACAACTTGATGTTTGGCTCCCTCCAACCAATGTCTCCACTCCTCAAATGCCCATTTCATGGCCAACAGTTCCCGATTCCCCACATCATAGTTACGTTCAGATGAAGAGAACTTTCGGGAAAAGAAAGCACAGGGATTCATTTTAGATGTTACCGGATCCTTTTGGGACAACACTGCTCCTGCACCAATCTCAGAAGCATCCACCTCTACCTGAAATGGGAGTGAGACATCAGGTTGCCGCAGAACCGGGGCGGAGGTAAATCTATGCTTCTGCTCCTGAAAGGAAGCAACCGCCTCCGGAGACCAATTCAACACATCCGCACCCTTCCTGGTCAGGTCAGTCAATGGTTTGGCAATACTAGAAAATTTTGCTATAAATTTCCGATAAAAATTAGCAAAACCCAAAAACTTCTGGAGGGCCTTCAAAGAAGTGGGCTGAACCCAATCATAAATGGCCTGTACCTTGGCCGGGTCCATTTCAATAGTTGACGGAGACAAAATAAATCCCAAAAAAGAAATCCTCTGTACTCCAAAAAGGCATTTTGATCCTTTGACATACAGAGAATTCTCTCTCAAGATCCGGAACACAGTCCGAATATGTTCCACATGAGCATCCCAATCCTTGGAGAAGATCAAAATATCGTCCAGATAGATAATCAAAAATGTATCGACAAAGTCTCGGAAAATATCGTTCATGAAGCACTGGAAGACAGAAGGGGCATTAGTGAGCCCAAAAGGCATCACCAGGTACTCAAAATGTCCCTCCGGAGTATTAAACGCCGTCTTCCATTCATCCCCCTGCTTAATGCGGATAAGATTATACGCCCCCTGAGGTCAAGCTTGGTAAACCAGCAAGCACCTCTGACTCTAGAGAATAGATCCGAAATCAGGGGTAACAGATACTGATATTTAATAGTAATTTTATTGAGGGCACGATAATCAATACACGGCCTTAAAGAACCATCCTTCTTGGCCACAAAAAAAAAGCCGGCACCTAAGGGTGAAGAGGATGGTCTAATATGACCCTTCTCCAACGCCTCCTTAATATAGGACCGCATAGCCTCGTGCTCGGGTACAGATAAATTGAAGAGCCGACCCTTAGGAAATTTACACCCCGGGCTTAGTTCAAATGCACAGTCATAACTCCTATGAGGAGGCAAGGACGCAGACTCATTCTCACTGAATACATCATAGAAGTCCGCCAAATAGTCAGGAACCTCATGCGACTGAGGAGAGGTGGAAAAAAACGGAGCCTCATTAAAGGTACACCGGCAACCCCAACTCACCACAGACACAGACTTCCAATCCAAAACTGGATTATGAATCTGCAACCAGGGAAACCCCAGAACAATGGCATCATGCAGACCATGCAACACCAAAAATCTGCAATTTTCTTGGTGGTCTGGGGCGACCCGCATGACCAACTGGGTCCAAAACTGAGGTTTATTTTTAGCCAGAGGGGTAGCATCAATCCCCCTCAAAGGGATAGGCGTCTGCAGAGGTGTCAATGGAAATCCACAACGTTTAGCAAAATCCAAGTCCATTAGGTTTAGCGCTGCTCCCGAATCCACAAAAGCCTTGGCGGAAAATGTGGACAGGGAACAGATCAGAGTAATCGCCAAAAGAAACTTAGGCTGAACCCCACCAACAGAAAACGTTTGTGCAAAGGGTTTCTCACGTTTAGGACAAACAGAAATAATATGTGAGGCATCTCCACAGAAAAAACACAGCTTATTGCGCCTTCTGAATTCCTGACGTTGCGCCTTAGACAAAACTCTATCACATTGCATAGGTTCAGACGTCTGTTCAACCGGTGGCAACACCTCTCGTGTAATCCTGCGTTCACATAAACGCCGAGCAACCTGAATGGCTAAAGACATAGAATCGTCCAGACCAGAGGGAACAGGAAATCCCACCATAGTATCTTTTACGGCTTCTGACAAACGCTTCCGAAAGAGAGCAGCCAAGGCACTATCATTCCAGGTAGTAAGGACCGCCCACTTTTGGAACTTTTGACAGTACAACTCTGCAGGTTCTCGACCCTGGTTCAATGCTAACAGGGTCTTTTCAGCCTGATCAATAGCATTAGGTTCGTCGTACAGCAACCCCAAGGCTTGAAAAAATGCGTTCACATTAGTCAGAATAGGGTCATCTGGTTTCAAAGAAAACGCCCAATCCTGGGGATCGCCACGCAGCAAAGAGATGACAATTTTAACCTGCTGCGCGGGGCTCCCTGACGAGTTAGGCTTCAAAGCAAAAAATTATTTACAATTATTTTTGAAACTCAAAAATTTAGATCGATCCCCAAAAAATACATCAGGTGTGGGGATCTTTGGTTCAACAGCATGTGAACGAGCAAGATAGGCGGAAATTCCTCGCACTTCAGCAGCGAGCTGCTCCACACGATCAGACACTTGCTTTATCTCCATTGAGAGAAAAAAAAATTCCCCCTACGGCCTCAGAGATATAGAGGAAAGAATATACACACTCTTTTTTTTTTTTTTTTAAACACAATTCTTTCCTGCTATTGAGTACCCCAGGATCTGCGGTTTGGGCGGGTGATTCTGTTATGATTGAGTCACCGTAGGAGGCAAAAACAGAAATGCTAGCGAAGTCCAGAAAACCAGTCCAGAGAAGTTGGCAACTATCAGATTGCAGACCCCTGAACCTATCAACACAACTAGCAGTAGCCGTGGGGGGTTCCTACGATGACCTAGACCCCTCGATCACAGCCGGAGAGATACATAGGCCTGAAGAAGGAAAGGGGAAATCTAACTGCCCCAGAGCAGACCCCAAAGCAATAGGCAGCCCCCCACATATAATGACGGTGAAGCAAGATGAAAACACTTAGACAGAAAGACAGGCTGAGCAAAGACGGGGCCCAAAACTACCTAGATAGGAACGGATAGGAAGGCTGCTGTCTGCAATCTGCCAAAACCCTATCAGAGACAAAAGCCAACAAGCTGATATAAAAATGGCCCTGAAGCAACTAAGCTTCAAAAACTAAATCAGCACTCAGGTACTTTCAGAAGACAGAGCTCACGGAACACTGCACACTCCAGCAGGGAGTGGCAGAATCCAAAAAGCAAGAAAAACAAAAACAAATCTTAAATGCAAAAAGTCAAAACAGAAAACTTAGCTTTAGGAGAGCAGGAATCAGACTGGTGTCCAAGAGTCCACAGGGAAATCACCCGCAGGGCAGAAAGGGCGTAGGCTGCCTTAAATCCAGTCAGTGACTCCACTCAGCCAATCGTCTTCATTAGTCCCAGGTGCCTGATAATCAGGCTCACTACCTTCCTTCACTAGAATAGGGAGTTCACCAGGCCTCAGTGACGGAGGGGAAAATGAACTCACAACAAGGTGGGCATCCTTGTTCTTTGAGCTTTTGTCCCTATTGTATAACTGTGGTTTTGCTATGTCGTAGAGATATGTCAGTTTTCATTGGTGGGGAGGGGTGATTTTTGATGCCTCCATTAATTGCTAAAACAAAGATTAAAAAGAACAGCTCTTCTCCGATGAGTTCATTGGAGGGCCTGTGAAGTCTGTCTTCAGTTTCGAAGGAGAGCAGCAGAAGGCTTTAGTTTACTGCTAAGGGTCCTGTCACATTTAGCGATGCACCAGCGATCCCGACCACGATACGACTCGGTCAGGATCGCTGGCGCATCGCTAAATGGTCGCTAGTGAGCTGCCAAACAGGCAGATCTCACCAGTGACGCAGCAGCGGTCAGCGGTTGTTAGTTACCTGTCAGACGCAGCGATGAAGACGTCCTCCCGCCCGTGTCCACGGGCAGCTTCCTGCTGGGCTTCCTGCTGGTGCTGACGAGAAACGGTCCAGGACGATCTCGCGCGATCAGCGATAGACAGCGGGGGACCCGGTCGGAGGTAAGTATCACACATAGCGATATCTTTAGCAATATCGCTGCTGCATCACAAAGTTCGTGATGCTTTAGCGAAATCGCTAGTGATCTCGCTTAGTGTGATGGGGCCTTAAGTGTCTAAAACCTATGTAAGACATCAGCAGGACTACATTCTTAGCTGACAGGTGGGAAGTTGATCTAAGGTCATTGACAATTATGTGGAAGGGCAATAAATGAGAATATATGTGTGGGACATTGTGATCTTTGCAATGGAGCCTCCTTCTCTACTATGTATGCCGCTACACAAATGTAAGTAATCTTAGTGGTTCGGTAGTTGTCCCATCTGAGGTTTAGCATGGGATAGAAGCTGAGAAGTTGACCATGTAAATAAGCAGTTTTCTATCAGTTTATATAGCATTTTGTTTTAAGAAACTGATTTTCTGATTATGGGAAGAGGGAGGCTAAGGCCGGGGTCACACTTGCAAGTGTGATGAGAGAAACTCGCACGAGTCTCTCTCATCAATACCCACCACTGCCATCGGTGGTTCGGACCGGAGCGTTCAGCTGCATAGAAAGACATGCAGCCGCACACTCCAGTCCCAAGTGCCGGCGGCAGTGCCAGGTATTGATGCGAGAGACTCGTGCGAGTTTATCACATCACACTCGCAAGTGTGACCCCAGCCTTATTCTCAGTAAGGGAGAGGCAGGACTCACAGGCTTATCTGAGTGTGAGACAGAGAAGCAGGACTCACAGACTTTATTTGAGTATTTGAGGGTGTAAGCAGGACTCACAAGCTTAATCTGATGGAAGGAGGGGGGAACAGGATTCACATGTTTTGACTGTTGGAGAAGGATGTCAGGACTCAAGGGTTTCATATGAAGATTGAGAGGCCAAGGCAGGACACACAGGCTTATCTGAGTGTGAGAAAGGGCTATAGGACTCACAGACTTTATTTGAGTATGTGAGGGTAAAGGCAGGACTCATAGGCTTAACCTGTGTACGTGTAGTACATGGGCCAATTGGGGGTGGTCCCTTTCGGCTGTGGAACAGACGGGAGACAGATGCAGAAATCCATTCAATCAGGTCCAAACTTTATTGGGTGTCCTCTTGACATCCACAGCAGACACAACAGCTTCTGCTCCCTGGCCTGAGTACCTGTCACCTTCCTTCTGCTTCAATTCGGCGAAGACCCCTACGTTCCTTCACTGTGGCTGCCCACGGCCACAGCGCTTCCCCCATCAGAGTCTGCCAGCTGTAACGCTTACTCACTCTTCAGTGTCCAGCCATGCTGTACCCCAGACCTCCGTTAGTCACTGTCGTCCCGTCCTGCTGCTGTCCTCTGAGGGCCACCCCCCTCTCTGAGTAACTGTCTCTTTCTCTTCTGTCTTTCCTGAGCTTCTCCTTACTCCATCCTCTCCTGAGCTCTTCCCGCTTTTCTCTTCCTCCTGGGTGTCTGCCCTATCCCTGGGACTCTACTTCCTTATATCTCCTCCTTCTGGAAATCCCCTTCCCAGTCCCGTAACTCTGCCCACCATGACTATGCAGTTTCCCTAGCTTGAGGATTGCTATTGAGTCCGTTTCTCACTACTCTATGTCTCCATCTTGTGGCCAAAACCCGGTACTACACCATCTTTCCCTAATTCTAGCTGTTGTCCCACACATATACATACAAGTCAGAATAAAGCATGGTATAGACTTACAAGTCTTTGGACCCTGTGCAGACTGCAGCAGCTGTTTCATGCATTTGTAGGTGTTGTGACCGAAGTTTCACAACCCTTTCAGGTGAGTCTCGACTTGCCTCACCATTACAATTTTACCATTTTAAAGGTTTCACACAGTGGATGCGCCCTGTTTTGTTTCTTTTATATGTGAAGGCGGGAGAAGCAGGAATCACAGTATTTCTATATGTGAAGGCAGGGGAAGCAGGACTCACAGGATTTCTATATGTGAAGGCAGGGGAAGCAGGACTCACAGGATTTCTATATGTGAAGGCAGGGGAAGCAGGACTCACAGGATTTCTATATGCGAAGGCAGGGGAAGCAGGACTCACAGGATTTCTATATGTGAAGGCAGGGGAAGCAGGACTCACAGGATTTCTATATGTGAAGGCAGGGGAAGCAGGACTCACAGGATTTCTATATGTGAAGGCAGGGGAAGCAGGACTCACAGGATTTCTATATGTGAAGGCAGGGGAAGCAGGACTCACAGGATTTCTATATGCGAAGGCAGGGGAAGCAGGACTCACAGGATTTCTATATGTGAAGGCAGGGGAAGCAGGACTCACAGTATTTCTATATGTGAAGGCAGGGGAAGCAGGACTCACAGGATTTCTATATGTGAAGGCAGGGGAAGCAGGACTCACAGGATTTCTATATGTGAAGGCAGGGGAAGCAGGACTCACAGGATTTCTATATGCGAAGGCAGGGGAAGCAGGACTCACAGGATTTCTATATGCGAAGGCAGGGGAAGCAGGACTCACAGGATTTCTATATGCGAAGGCAGGGGAAGCAGGACTCACAGGATTTCTATATGCGAAGGCAGGGGAAGCAGGACTCACAGGATTTCTATATGCGAAGGCAGGGGAAGCAGGACTCACAGGATTTCTATATGTGAAGGCAGGGGAAGCAGGACTCACAGTATTTCTATATGTGAAGGCAGGGGAAGCAGGACTCACAGGATTTCTATATGTGAAGGCAGGGGAAGCAGGACTCACAGGATTTCTATATGTGAAGGCAGGGGAAGCAGGACTCACAGGATTTCTATATGCGAAGGCAGGGGAAGCAGGACTCACAGGATTTCTATATGTGAAGGCAGGGGAAGCAGGACTCACAGGATTTCTATATGTGAAGGCAGGGGAAGCAGGACTCACAGGATTTCTATATGTGAAGGCAGGGGAAGCAGGACTCACAGGATTTCTATATGTGAAGGCAGGGGAAGCAGGACTCACATGATTTCTATATGTGAAGGCAGGGGAAGCAGGACTCACAGGATTTCTATATGCGAAGGCAGGGGAAGCAGGACTCACAGGATTTCTTTATGCAAAGGTGGGGGAAGCAGGACTCACAGGATTTCTATATGCGAAGGCAGGGGAAGCAGGACTCACAGGATTTCTTTATGCGAAGGTGGGGGAAGCAGGACTCACAGGATTTCTTTATGCGAAGGCAGGGGAAGCAGGACTCACAGGATTTCTTTATGCGAAGGCAGGGGAAGCAGGACTCACAGGATTTCTATATGTGAAGGTGGGGGAACAAGGACACAAAGGATTTCAATATGTGAAGGCAGGGGAAGCAGGACTCACAAGATTTCTGTCACGAAGTGACTGGCCCTGTGTGACACAACCCAACAAACGGTCGGTCACTAAACGGTAAACAAGCAAGGGATCACTGGGGACACAATTGGGTGGGCCCTGCAATAGGGAACAGGGAAATGGACACCTCCTGCACTCTCCTGAGGCTGTGCCCTAGTCTATCCTGATGTCCCTATACAGCTTCTTTCAAACCGTCACCGAGCAGCATACCTTAACCCTCACTTGACCTGCACCTATCCCTCAGTAGGGAATTGGCAAGTGCGGACACTGGTCCCACCGCTGCACTAATACAACACCAAGGGAAGATATACAAACGAGGTAAGACAAACAACACTTAGCTTTCTCTGCTGCAATGCACCGCACAGCAGAGTAAGGCACCCGATCACAGCATTCAGCTGAAGCACCACTGCACCTGAAAGCTCCTTTCTTAAGCATGGTTGGTTTCCAAAGGACCTGTATAACCAACAGTCAGCTAATGCATCAGGTGACCTTTTAAAGGAAGGTGGGAGTGGTCACCACCTGTGTCAGCAAACTCACCTAGCAATGCAATTACACCAGCGGCCACCGTGGGGAAAAACTGATATTAACTCCCGATGGCCTGAAAGGAAAAAAGTTTTAAAGTGAGAATACAGATCTGACACAGATCCAAAAATGGATCGTGACAATTTCTATATGTGAAGGTGGGGGAAACAGGACACACAGGATTTCTATATGTGAAGGAGGGAGAAGCAGGACTCACAGGATTTCTATATGTGAAGGCGGGGAAGCAGGACTCACAGGATTTCTATATGTGAAGGCGGGGAAGCAGGACTCACAGGATTTCTATATGTGAAGGCGGGGAAGCAGGGCTCACAGGATTTCTATATGTGAAGGCGGGGAAGCAGGATACATGGTATTTATGTATGTGAATATGTGTTAGTTTTGGGAATGAAAATTTACAAGGCGATTCCATAATTTTTTCCCACAGAATTGAGTAACTTCATAATTTTTCCCCTCTGCTTGGTCTAAAAAAGTAATCATTACTGCCTACTACATTTTTGGTTCTTGATTTCTTTTAGTGTTTCTTAAAGCTACAAAGTTGCCATTTGAATTGACTTTAGTTTTGTGCCATGTCTGAGATCGGCTTTTTTCTACAAATTAAACAACTGAATGGACATCCTCCAAGGCCGGTGATTCCATAATTTTTGCCAGGGGTTGCATATGTGAAGGTGAGAGAAGCAGGACTCCCATGATTTTACATAAATATAATATACGGTATATCCCTGAGCTCAGTACCTTCTTCTCCGTCCTCTGCAGTCCTTTGTTAGGAAACTTGATAAACTTTGATTTGTTTGCATCAGCCTGTTTATCTATCTACCAACCAGAACTATACTGATCTGAAACTCAATGAATTTTTTTTTCCCATTTTATCCAGTTCATCTATTTATGTTCTCTGAAAAGTCTGCCGCAACTCATGAAAGGGCGTAACAAGATTCTCCGCATCGTGATGAAGACAAAAAGTCGTGATTGTTTCTTGATCTGTTTGTGGTAGAACATTTGAAGAAATGTATAAAGTTTGTAGCACTTTGTGTGGAGAAGCTTATGAATACAATAAAGCTGGGAGACAAGCTGATACAGTGTATTACCTGCTAATTTGTGGCAAAAATTGTCTCCCAGAGAATTCCATCTCGTATAATTCAGCCGCTTTGCATGGCGAGGCAATTTTGCAGCTCACTGTCACATCTGAAGTGCACGGCTCATTATGATAGGTGCTTCAATCATCCTGTTTATTACGACTTTCAAATCGCATGTTTATCAATTTCTGTGTTCTTAACGCCGGGCGGGGAGGCTGCTGCACAAACCTGTCTCTTCTTATCAGCTTTATTATTTAACGCGAGCATGTGAAAACTTGCAAATAAAACATCGCCTGTGGCGCTAGAAGATATTGGAGTTTCCTGTCACTTTCGGGTAACGGTTTGGTGACATCACGGGAACAGATTAATTTGTTGCTCTAGATTAAAACCTAATTTGTACCTTAGATCTTGGCACAACAGCTGCAAAAATTCATCTACTTCAATGTCTCATAGGGGATGTCGGAAATGGAAAAAAAAAAGTCGTATCTGATTATTTTTCCAGAAAAAGTGCCGCTGTAGTATAGATACGTTGTTGGGTTTTTTTTTTTTTTAAATATTTTAAAATTGGTATAAAATTAGTAAAAAGATATTGGATCGGCCCTCTTAGGATTTAATCATGTGGTTGGCTGTTACTAGAGGAAGGAGAGCACCATTAATCAAGGTGGTAGGGTTAACACACGCCCCCTTTCTTTCGATTATGCCTCATTGACCCCATGATAACTGGTTGTCAATCTTAGCCGTTCACATGTCCAATTGCTGAGCCAACACTACAGTCAAATAAGTACATCCATGCATAGGACAAACACATGAATATGCCTTACATGCAACGGTCATTTCGAAAAACTTTTGACTTCTAAAAGAGGCATGGTAACATTTTAATTTCTGATGGTCAGTCAGCTAAAATACCCGATTGCCAAAACTAAGGCACAGAACCATTCAGCCGAGCTCTTCTCTCCTCCAGGAGTCAATAAAAAGTCATTGAGGTGGTCTTAAATGTTGCAGTAAAGTAGCGATCACCTGACCGCTTCTGCTTTTTGGAGCAATTAGAAGGTGTCTTACCAAGGAGAGACAGACGCCCATCTCAACTTTAGACATGTCTCAAGTTTTAAAAATGACTACTAAACTTTCAATTAATTGCATTCCATAGATTTGGAATATAGTTTTGAAATAGAAAAAAAAAATATTTCTCATCGCTCATCAGGTTGTCTGCAAAATTCAACTGGGACAGAAAGAATTAACTTTGGAAAAAAAAACCCAAACATTGTTTGTCTATGGTGGCCATTTATAGAATTGTCCATCAAGGTAACACATGGATGCCTCAAAACTCCCAGAGATGGTTGACTGTTCTGGTTCATAGAAAAATAGTCCCAAGTATGTGATGTCCATATGACATCCCCTTTCGTGGCATGAAGTTGGATCATGATGTCTCAGTCTCTTTGCTATATTATAAAAAGTAGACATCAAATAAAGTCATCCTTACAGCTTGCCAAAGCAAAACAACAGCTAGCCAAGACATTGATAGAAAAAAGGTATATTTCTCTTTATTTACGGCCACTTTCTCTTTGTTTGTTCCTTTATTCCTCATGTCACCACTGACAGTGATAATCCAAGGTAATAGAAGAAAAGAAAATGCCACAGTGTAATATCCTTTTTGCAAATAAATGAAAGATCCAGTTGCAACATCAAGGATCCAGGGGAAGTCTGGAGTCAAATACACAGCCCCATGCAGCTGAATCCAGGTGTTGTTGGACGCATTGGGATCCCGAGCCTTAAGAGGGAAAAGGAGCTCGAGAAGTTGTTCTATGGGTACAGGTGGGTCCATACCATAAAGCAGAAGAAATACAGGTGTTGGTGGTGCCATATTGTTCAACTTGATCAGCTTCAGAACCATAGGATGCAGAGGACGCTGGATGTGGACGCAATGGATACAAGTTCGGTTCTTGTCAATTACATGTGGAGTTGCCCAGGTCAAGCTAGGGACCAGGAGAAGAATATGGAGGACCTGCAGGAGGAACGGACTCCCTTTCCAGCAAACTGAATGCAGAGTCCTCTTCACAGGACTTCCCCCATCGGGGAATTGGCAGGATCTGAAAGATCATATGAGAGAAGCTGGAGATGTAGGCTATGCTGATGAACCCCAGGACGGAATGGGGATTGTGGAGTTTATTTGCAAGGAAGACAAGGAATATGCTTTGAGGAAACTCAATGATGCAAAGTTTCATTCTCATGAAGGTGAAACCTTTCATTCCAGTCTGTGCTTAAAGAAATGCTAATTGACTGTTTCTGACAAGTGGAGAAGGATGATTGGAAGCCTATCATGCCTGGCTAATTTAGAAGCGGGAGGAAGGTGAGGACACAGTGGTAGATCCATGTTGAACCTTTGCCATGGGACTTTTTTTTCACGCCATCCCCTTGTCCCTGAAACATTAACAGAAACAACTTCTTGACTGACCATTGCCAACGATGTATTTCGGAAGTTTTCGACCCATAGCAGTAGAAGAGTTTGAGTGATAGTTTTCTTGTTTGTGAAATAAAGAAATACAAACTTTGCCATCCAAAGGACATTTTGCTCCAGCAAAAAAAAAAAAAAAGATTAAAATATACAATGATAGAAGGAGACAATGATTTTATTAGCTGTCAAATAATATTAGATCTGGAAAGAAATTCTCCGGTCATGGTGGGAACTTCAGATCTATTTTCTTTCAAACGAATGAATGTGGCACATGATGTATGGATGTCAATCTCACAGTCACTGGGAATTACTGATTCCTCTCGAGCTGATCCAGATTTTTTATGTTAGTGTCTAGGCGCAAAGAAGTAAGAATCGGTAGGACTATTTTACTTATCTAAGGATAGTCTCATGTATTCTGTTTGATGAAAACTAGTTAAGTTTTTATACAATTCCATTGGGTACCGATAGGAAATATTTTGAGGGCTGTAGTATCTTGGATTTCAACGTATCCGATCCTGTTCCTACAGGAAAAAAAAACTCTGACCTGAGAACTGACAGGTGTTTATACCCCTCAAACATAATTGTCCAAGCCAAATGTGAACGCACCAACCGCAATTTCAAAAAAGTTGTGAAGAAATCATGAATGCATTGATTTGGAAATCTATTTTCACCATATTTTATTCACAGCAGAACACTGAACAAATCAGAAGTTGAAAGATGACATTTTTTAAATTTCGTTTGAAAAAAAATAATTCATTTAGAAACTGATGGCAAAAAACACATCTCAAATAAAACCAGGGTTAACAAAAGGCTGGTAAAGTAAGTGGTACAAATGAATAACAGCCGGAAGGACAAATATCAACTAAGTTGCATGACTGTATATAAAAAGAGCAGGCTAGAGAGGCAGAGTCTCCCAAACACAAAGATGGTCAGAGGTCACCGATCTGTGAAGTATTGCCTCTAAAATCTGTGGAACAATTTAAAATAGAGTTAGGTACCATAAAATTGCAAATAGTTTAAATATTCCACTATTTGCAATGCATAACATCATCAAAAAGGTCAAAGATTCTGGAGAAATTCATGTGCACAAGGGAAAAGGCCGATGGTAAATATTGGATTCTCCTGATCTACAGGTCCTCAAGTGGTACTGCATTAAAAATAGGCATGATTTAGTCATGCAAATCACTGTATGGTCTCAGGAAAACTTCCAGAAATCATCATCTGTGAACACAGTTTACCATGCAATCCACAAATGTAAGATAAAGCTCTATTATGAAAAGAAGATTCCATACATCACCGCAATCCTGAAACGCTGCTGTTTTCTCTGTTCTAAAACTCATTTATAATGGACTGAGGCGAAATAGAAAACTGAATCAGAATGTGAAATTCTTTATGGAAACCATAGACGTTGTGTCCTGCAGACTCAAGAGGAGAGTGACCAACCGGCTTCCTGCATCTCTGATGGTATGCAGGGCATTAATGCCTAGGCATCAGCAGCTTGCACATAAGGAATTGTACTGTGATGCATTATGTAGTGTTTCAGAACAAAATCTGCTCCATCCAATGTCTATTTCGGAGAAAATCTTGAACATTTCAGCAAGACAAAGCTATACCACATACTGCATACATCACAATGGAATGACTTCACAGTAGAAGAGTTTGGTTGATGAGCTGACCATCTACAATCCAGACCTTCCTCTAATGGAAAATATTTTCTCACATTACAAAAATAAGGATCCGGCAAATAAGACCCAGGAGTGTGGAGCTGAGAGAATCCTAGACAAGACTGGGGCCACATTCCTTTGTCAAACCTCAAGCAATAGTCTCCTCACTTCCCAGACGTTTAGACTGGTGGTAAAAGAAAAAGGGATACTACACAATCATAGACAAAGGGCTATCCCAAATTTTTTTGAAAATTGTTGTTACCATCAATAAATATTTAAGTTAAATTTAAAAAAAAAAAACCCAGAAAAATATCCAACAACCAACTTCTGATCTATGTCCCATGTAATGGTGTGAATAAAATACAACTATAAGAGATTATAAAATAATTGTTTTCTTTACATTTGACAAGGTGTCCCAACTTTTTTGGAATTGGGTTTAGATATTTGGGATATATACCATAAGAAGGCCGAAATATAGAAATATGAAGCCAATGTCATTCTATTGAGCTGCTATAGAATTTGACTAAAGTGGGTTCCACTGTTGGACAAAGATAAAGCAGTAAGTACCTGGATAATTACAGTAATGAAAGAAACTGAAAGTCTCAAATGGAGAAGAAAGTACTTGGATGATGATAGTTAAAAGAATGTGAAGGTTTTGTGAAGAAAAAGAGAGAAAAAATGGTATTGGGATGATTGAAGTTGAGAAAGAAACTAGAGGTCTTCAAAAGAAGAAGGAAAGGAGGAGGCACCTAGAATGGCAATGAGAACAGGAATGGAAGGTCTATAAAGAAGGAAAAAGAAAAGAAAACATGTGGATGATGGTAGCTGGGAAAAACGAAAGTTCACGAAAATGAGAAGAAAAGAAGGAAGGAGATACCTGAATTATGGAAGTCAAGAGAGAAAGTGAAGATCTCAAAAGTAAGATGAGAGGGGGAAAAGCCTGAATGGTTCTAGTCAAGAGAGAACTTGAAGGTTTTGAGAAAAATGGGTAAATATAAGATGATAGTTGAGAAAAGAAACTAAAGGTCTTTAAAAGAAGTAAGGAAATTATTAGGAAGATGGTGACAAGAGCCAAAATCAAGGTCTCAAAAGAAGGAGAAAAGAAAGAAGACATCTGGATAATCATTGTCAAGAGAACATTTGAAGTTCTTGGAAAAAAAGAAAAAAGGAATAAATAAAACCTGAAGGTATCAAAAAACAGAGAAACAAAGGGGAGCATGGTATAAACAACGCTAGTAGAGTAACATAGTTATTAAGGTTGAAGGAAGACTTTAAGTCCATCTAGTTCAACCTATATCCTATCCTAACCTGCCCTATCATGTTGATCCAGAAGAAGGCAAAAAAAAAACCATGTGGCAAACAGTAAGCTTCACTTTGGGGGAAAAAATTCCTTCCCGACTCCACATACGGCAATCAGGCTAGCTCCCTGGATCAACGCAATATTAAGAAAACTAGTGTATATACCCTGTAATATTATACTTTTCAAGAAAGGCATCCAGTCCCTTCTTAAATTTTAGTAGGGAATCACTCATTACAACATCATATGGCAGAGAGTTCCATAGTCTCACTGCTCTTACAGTAAAGAATCCGTGTCTGTGAGTATGCTTAAACCTTCTTTCCTCCAGACGTAGAGGATGCCCCCTTGTCCCCGTCACAGGTCTAAGAGTAAAAAGATCATTAGAAAGGTCTTTGTACTGTCCCCGCATATATTTATACATTATAATAAGATCACCCCTAAGCCTTTGATTTTACAAACTAAATAGCCCCAAGTGTAATAACCTGTCTTGGTATTGCAGACCCCCCAGTTCCCTAATAACCTTGGTCGCTCTTCTCTGCACCTGCTCCAGTTCAGCTGTGTCTTTCTTATACACCGGAGACCAGAACTGTACACAGTATTCTAAGTGTGGTCGCACTAGTGACTTATATAGAGGTAAAATTATGTTCTCCTCATGAGCATCTATGCCTCTTTTAATGCATCCCATTATTTTATTTGCCTTTGCAGCAGCTGCCTGACACTGGCCACTAAATGTGAGTTTGTCGTCCACCCATACACCCAGGTCTTTTTCAGTGACAGTTTTGCCCAGTGTTATACAATTAAGCACATAATTATACATCTTGTTCGTTCTACCCAAGTGCATGACCTTACATTTATCCCCATTAAAGCTCATTTGCCATTTACCAGCCCAAGCTTTTAGTTTACATAAATCCTCCTGTAATATAAAATTGTCCTCCTCTGTATTGATTACCCTGCAGAGTTTAGTGTCATCTGCAAATATTGAAATTCTACTCTCTATGCCCCCTACAAGGTCATTAATAAATATGTTACAAAGAAGCGGGCCCAATACTGACCCCTTTGGTACCCCACTGCTAACCGTGACCCAGTCTGAGTGTGCTCCATTAATAACCACCCTTTGTTTCCTATCCCTGAGCCAGCTCTTAACTCACCTACATATATTTTCCCCTATCCCCATTGCTCTCATTTTATGTATCAACCTTTTGTGTGGCACCGTATCAAAAGCTTTTGAAAAGTCCATGTACACCACGTCCACTGCATTCCCTTGGTCCAGACCGGAACTTACCTCTTCATAAAAGCTTATCAGATTAGTCTGACAGGAACGGTCCCTCGTAAACCCATGTTGATATTGGGTCATGAGGTTATTCTTCTCCAGATACTCCAGAATAGCATCTCTTAGAAAACCCTCCAGGATTTTACCCCACAGTTGAGGTTAAACTTACTGGCCTATAATTTCCGAGTTCAGTTTTTGTCCCCTTTTGAATATTGGCACCACATTTGCTATACGCCAGTCCTGTGGTACAGACCCTGTTATTATGGAATCTTTAAAGATTAAAGATAATGGTCTATCTATGACTGTAGTTAATTCCTGCAGTACTCGGGGGTGTATCCCATCCGGGCCCGGGGATTTGTCAATTTTAGTGATTTTTATACGCCGCCGTACTTCCTGCTGGGTTAAGCAGGTGACATTTAATGGAGAATTTTTTATCACTGATCATGTTATCTGTCATGGGATTTTCTAAAAGTCATTTAGCATATTGGCTTTTTCCTCATCCTCATCACCCATTTCACCCAGACTATTTTTAAGGGAGCAACACTATCATTTTTTAGCTTCTTACTATTTATGTAGTTAAAGAATATTTTTGGGATTATTTTTACTTTCTCTGGCAATGAGTCTCTCTGTCTCAATCTTTGCTGTCTTGATTTACTTTTTACAGAATTTATTTAATCTTCTGTATTTAGTTAATGCCTCATCACTACCTACTTGCTTTAATTCTCTAAATGCTTTATTTTGATCTCTTATTGCACCCCTTACAGCTCTATTTAGCCATAGTGGTCTCCTCCTATTTCTAGCATGTTTATTCCCATACGGTATATATTGTGCACAGGTCTTATTCAGGATGCTAGTAAACGTCTCCCATTTTCTTTGTGTATTTTATGTCCTTAGTGCCGTAAAGTGACTAAACATCATCTCTCAATGCAAAGTTGTTCAGATGTGGTCAAGACTAGAGGAAGGTAGTACATAAATATGTGCATTACGGGGATGACATTGCCTATCTGAGGTGCAGGAGACAACGTGAAGATCAAAGACAATGGGGTATCTTACAGTTTTCTTACAAATTTATGGTTACGTATAACATATGATGCAGAAGACTAATGAAATGCAGAACGGCAATAGCCAAGAGGAAAGAATAAAAATGAAGAAGAAGAAATCTAAGATGGTGGGACCATATTGTAAGTAATGATGGAAAGCCCTTATAAGGAGGCAGGAGTTTACTCCAAGGTATGACATGGGGATTTATGGTTATTTGTTATGCTCCAGTCCATGAAGCTATAAATGAATTTCAGATAATTTCTTTCATAGAGATACGCTGATTTACTCATCTCCAGTAATTAGCATATTCCCAAAATAAAGATGTGCAATAGAAAAACTCTATATTTTCCCAAGAGCCAAAAAAAATGAGAGCTGTCACTGTGAGCGACTGCGAATGATCAGCAATTCTAATGCCAATAAAAGAGGCTCATTTTTTCACATGGGCTCTCTGGAAATGTAACAATTACTTAATAAGAGCTGGGTAGCCGGATCAGGACGGAATCCTTCACAGGTTGCAGTTTATGATGGATAAAGCCGTTCTCTTCCTAAAAAAATCACCAGAGGCACTTAAAGCAGGTGGCAGCAGACGTCCCTGGGACATTAGATAAGTGTTATAGACGAAAAGTTTGCCAAGCTTTTCTTTTTTTAATTATCTGAAGGGCACAGTCAGGACAAGTATGGAAGATAAGGCATAAGATAAAAATATGGTAAATACTAGCAATATACATAGGGGGCAGTATTATTGTAGTTATATTCTTGTACATAGGGGGCAGTATTAGAGTAGCTATATTCTTGTACATAGGGGGCAGTATTATAGTAGTTATATTCTTGTACATAGGAGCAGTATTATAGTAGTTATATTCTTGTACATAGGAGCAGTATTATAGTAGTTATATTCTTGTACATAGGGGCAGTATTATAGTAGTTATATTCTTGTACATAGGAGCAGTATTATAGTAGTTATATTCTTGTACATAGGGGCAGTATTATAGTAGTTATATTCTTGTACATAGGAGCAGTATTATAGTAGTTATATTCTTGTACATAGGGGCAGTATTATAGTAGTTATATTCTTGTACATAGGGGCAGTATTATAGTAGTTATATTCTTGTACATAGGAGCAGTATTATAGTAGTTATATTCTTGTACATAGTAGGCTGTATTATAGTAGTTATATTCTTGTACATAGAGGCAGTATTATAGTAGTTATATTCTTGTACATAGGGGCAGTATTATAGTAGTGATGATCTTGTACATAGGGGCAGTATAATAGTAGTTATATTCTTGTACATAGGAGCAGTATTATAGTAGTTATATTCTTGTACATAGGAGCAGTATTATAGTAGTTATATTCTTGTACATAGTAGGCTGTATTATAGTAGTTCTATTCTTGTACATAGAGGCAGTATTATAGTAGTTATATTCTTGTACATAGGGGCAGTATTATAGTAGTGATATTCTTGTACATAGGGGCAGTATAATAGTAGTTATATTCTTGTAAATAGGAGCAGTATTATAGTAGTTATATTCTTGTACATAGGAGCAGTATTATAGTAGTTATATTCTTGTACATAGGAGCAGTATTATAGTAGTTATATTCTTGTAGATAGGAGCAGTATTATAGTAGTTATATTCTTGTACATAGTAGGCTGTATTATAGTAGTTATATTCTTGTGTATAGGGGAAGTATTATAGTAGTTATATTCTTGTACATAAGAGTAGTATTATAGTAGTTATATTCTTGTACATAGGGGCAGTATTATAGTAGTTATATTCTTGTACATAGGAGCAGTATTATAGTAGTTATATTCTTGTACATAAGAGCAGTATTATAGTAGCTATATTCTTGTACATAGGGGCAGTATTATAATAGTTATATTCTTCTACATAGGGGGCAGTATTATAGTAGTTATATTCTTGTACATAGAGGGCAGTATTATAGTAGTTATATTCTTGTACATAGGAGCAGTATTATAGTAGTTATATTCTTGTACATAGGGGCAGTATTATAGTAGTTATATTCTTGTACATAGGGGCAGTATTATAGTAGTTATATTCTTGTAAATAGGGGCAGTATTATAGTAGTTATATTCTTGTCCATAGGAGCAGTATTATAGTAGTTATATTCTTGTACATAGTAGGCTGTATTATAGTAGTTATATTCTTGTGTATAGGAGCAGTATTATAGAAGTTATATTCTTGTACATAAGAGCATTATTTTAGTAGTTATATTCTTGTACATAGGAGCAGTATTATAGTAGTTATATTATTGTACATAGGAGCAGTATTATAGTAGTTATATTCTTGTAGATAGGAGCAGTATTATAGTAGTTATATTCTTGTACATAGTAGGCTGTATTATAGTAGTTATATTCTTGTGTATAGGAGCAGTATTACAGTAGTTATATTCTTGTACATAGGGGCAGTATTATAGTAGTTATATTCTTGTACATAGGAGCAGTATTATAGTAGTTATATTTTTGTACATAAGAGCAGTATTATAGTAGCTATATTCTTGTACATAGGGGCCGTATTATAGTAGTTATATTCTTCTACATAGGGGGCAGTATTATAGTAGTTATATTCTTGTACATAGAGGGCAGTATTATAGTAGTTATATTCTTGTACATAGGGGAAGTATTATAGTAGCTATATTCTTGTACATAGGGGGCAGTATTATAGTAGTTATATTCTTGTACATAGGAGCAGTATTATCGTAGTTATATTCTTGTACATAGGGGCAGTATTATAGTAGTGATATTCTTGTACATAGGGGCAGTATAATAGTAGTTATATTCTTGTACATAGGGGGAAGTATTATAGTAGTTATATTCTTGTACATAGGAGCAGTATTATAGTAGTTATATTCTTGTACATAGGGGCAGTATTATAGTAGGTATATTCTTGTACATAGGGGCAGTATTATAGTAGTTATATTCTTGTACATAGGAGCAGTATTATAGTAGTTATATTCTTGTACATAGTAGGCTGTATTATAGTAGTTATATTCTTGTACATAGAGGCAATATTATAGTAGTTATATTCTTGTACATAGGGGCAGTATTATAGTAGTGATATTCTTGTACATAGGGGCAGTATAATAGTAGTTATATTCTTGTACATAGGAGCAGTATTATAGTAGTTATATTCTTGTACATAGGAGCAGTATTATAGTAGTTATATTCTTGTACATAGGAGCAGTATTATAGTAGTTATATTCTTGTAGATAGGAGCAGTATTATAGTAGTTATATTCTTGTACATAGTAGGCTGTATTATAGTAGTTATATTCTTGTGTATAGGGGAAGTATTATAGTAGTTATATTCTTGTACATAAGAGTAGTATTATAGTAGTTATATTCTTGTACATAGGGGCAGTATTATAGTAGTTATATTCTTGTACATAGGAGCAGTATTATAGTAGTTATATTCTTGTACATAAGAGCAGTATTATAGTAGCTATATTCTTGTACATAGGGGCAGTATTATAATAGTTATATTCTTCTACATAGGGGGCAGTATTATAGTAGTTATATTCTTGTACATAGAGGGCAGTATTATAGTAGTTATATTCTTGTACATAGGAGCAGTATTATAGTAGTTATATTCTTGTACATAGGGGCAGTATTATAGTAGTTATATTCTTGTACATAGGGGCAGTATTATAGTAGTTATATTCTTGTAAATAGGGGCAGTATTATAGTAGTTATATTCTTGTCCATAGGAGCAGTATTATAGTAGTTATATTCTTGTACATAGTAGGCTGTATTATAGTAGTTATATTCTTGTGTATAGGAGCAGTATTATAGAAGTTATATTCTTGTACATAAGAGCATTATTTTAGTAGTTATATTCTTGTACATAGGAGCAGTATTATAGTAGTTATATTCTTGTACATAGGAGCAGTATTATAGTAGTTATATTCTTGTAGATAGGAGCAGTATTATAGTAGTTATATTCTTGTACATAGTAGGCTGTATTATAGTAGTTATATTCTTGTGTATAGGAGCAGTATTACAGTAGTTATATTCTTGTACATAGGGGCAGTATTATAGTAGTTATATTCTTGTACATAGGAGCAGTATTATAGTAGTTATATTTTTGTACATAAGAGCAGTATTATAGTAGCTATATTCTTGTACATAGGGGCCGTATTATAGTAGTTATATTCTTCTACATAGGGGGCAGTATTATAGTAGTTATATTCTTGTACATAGAGGGCAGTATTATAGTAGTTATATTCTTGTACATAGGGGAAGTATTATAGTAGCTATATTCTTGTACATAGGGGGCAGTATTATAGTAGTTATATTCTTGTACATAGGAGCAGTATTATCGTAGTTATATTCTTGTACATAGGGGCAGTATTATAGTAGTGATATTCTTGTACATAGGGGCAGTATAATAGTAGTTATATTCTTGTACATAGGGGGAAGTATTATAGTAGTTATATTCTTGTACATAGGAGCAGTATTATAGTAGTTATATTCTTGTACATAGGGGCAGTATTATAGTAGTTATATTCTTGTACATAGGGGCAGTATTATAGTAGTTATATTCTTGTACATAGGAGCAGTATTATAGTAGTTATATTCTTGTACATAGTAGGCTGTATTATAGTAGTTATATTCTTGTACATAGAGGCAATATTATAGTAGTTATATTCTTGTACATAGGGGCAGTATTATAGTAGTGATATTCTTGTACATAGGGGCAGTATAATAGTAGTTATATTCTTGTACATAGGAGCAGTATTATAGTAGTTATATTCTTGTACATAGGAGCAGTATTATAGTAGTTATATTCTTGTACATAGGAGCAGTATTATAGTAGTTATATTCTTGTAGATAGGAGCAGTATTATAGTAGTTATATTCTTGTACATAGGAGCAGTGTTATAGTAATAATAATAATAATAATTTTTATTTATATAGCGCCAACATATTCCGCAGCACGTTACAATTAAGCGGGGACATGTACAGACAATAAATTCAATACAAGTTAAGACAATTCAAACAGTGACATTAGGAGTGAGGTCCCTGCTCGCAAGCTTACAATCTACAAGGAAATGGGGGGACACAGTAGGTGAAAAATGCTTGTTAATTCAGGTCTGGCAATTATAATAGGGTATATTAATAGTAATTGTATAAATTGTATAAATAGTAATAGTAGTTATATTCTTGTACATAGGGGCAGTATTATAGTAGTTATATTCTTGTAGATAGGAGCAGTATTATAGTAGTTATATTCTTGTACATAGTAGGCTGTATTATAGTAGTTCTATTCTTTTACATAGAGGCAGTATTATAGTAGTTATATTCTTGTACATAGGGGCAGTATTATAGTAGTGATATTCTTGTACATAGGGGCAGTATAATAGTAGTTATATTCTTGTACATAGGAGCAGTATTATAGTAGTTATATTCTTGTACATAGGAGCAGTATTATAGTAGTTATATTCTTGTACATAGGTGCAGTATTATAGTAGTTATATTCTTGTAGATAGGAGCAGTATTATAGTAGTTATATTCTTGTACATAGTAGGCTGTATTATAGTAGTTATATTCTTGTGTATAGGGGAAGTATTATAGTAGTTATATTCTTGTACATAAGAGTAGTATTATAGTAGTTATATTCTTGTACATAGGGGCAGTATTATAGTAGATATATTCTTGTACATAGGAGCAGTATTATAGTAGTTATATTCTTGTACACAAGAGCAGTATTATAGTAGCTATATTCTTGTACATAGGGGCAGTATTATAATAGTTATATTCTTCTACATAGGGGGCAGTATTATAGTAGTTATATTCTTGTGTATAGGAGCAGTATTATAGAAGTTATATTCTTGTACATAAGATCAGTATTATAGTAGTTATATTCTTGTACATAGGAGCAGTATTATAGTAGTTATATTCTTGTACATAGGAGCAGTATTATAGTAGTTATATTCTTGTAGATAGGAGCAGTATTATAGTAGTTATATTCTTGTACATTGTAGGCTGTATTATAGTAGTTATATTCTTGTGTATAGGGGAAGTATTATAGTAGTTATATTCTTGTACATAAGAGTAGTATTATAGTAGTTATATTCTTGTACATAGGGGCAGTATTATGGTAGTTATATTCTTGTACATAGGAGCAGTATTATAGTAGTTATATTTTTGTACATAAGAGCAGTATTATAGTAGCTATATTCTTGTACATAGGGGCCTTATTATAGTAGTTATAATCTTCTACATAGGGGGCAGTATTATAGTAGTTATATTCTTGTACATAGAGGGCAGTATTATAGTAGTTATATTCTTGTACATAGGGGAAGTATTATAGTAGCTATATTCTTGTACATAGGGGGCTGTATTATAGTAGTTATATTCTTGTACATAGGAGCAGTATTATCGTAGTTATATTCTTGTACATAGGGGAAGTATTATAGTAGCTATATTCTTGTACATAGGGGGCAGTATTATAGTAGTTATATTCTTGTACATAGGAGCAGTATTATAGTAGTTATATTCTTGTACATAGGGGCAGTATTATAGTAGTTATATTCTTGTACATAGGGGCAGTATTATAGTAGTTATATTCTTGTACATAGGAGCAGTATTATAGTAGTTATATTCTTGTACATAGTAGGCTGTATTATAGTAGTTATATTCTTGTACATAGAGGCAGTATTATAGTAGTTATATTCTTGTACATAGGAGCAGTATTATAGTAGTTATATTCTTGTACATAGGGGCAGTATTATAGTAGTGATATTCTTGTACATAGGGGCAGTATAATAGTAGTTATATTCTTGTACATAGGAGCAGTATTATAGTAGTTATATTCTTGTACATAGTTATATTCTTGTACATAGGAGCAGTATTATAGTAGTTATATTCTTGTACATAGTTATATTCTTGTAGATAGGAGCAGTATTATAGTAGTTATATTCTTGTACATAGTAGGCTGTATTATAGTAGTTATATTCTTGTGTATAGGGGAAGTATTATAGTAGTTATATTCTTGTACATAAGAGTAGTATTATAGTAGTTATATTCTTGTACATAGGGGCAGTATTATAGTAGATATATTCTTGTACATAGGAGCAGTATTATAGTAGTTATATTCTTGTACATAAGAGCAGTATTATAGTAGCTATATTCTTGTACATAGGGGCAGTATTATAATAGTTATATTCTTCTACATAGGGGGCAGTATTATAGTAGTTATATTCTTGTACATAGAGGGCAGTATTATAGTAGTTATATTCTTGTACATAGAAGCAGTATTATAGTAGTTATATTCTTGTACATAGGGGCAGTATTATAGTAGTTATATTCTTCTACATAGGGGCAGTATTATAGTAGTTATATTCTTGTCCGTAGGAGCAGTATTATAGTAGCTATATTCTTGTACATAGTAGGCTGTATTATAGTAGTTATATTCTTGTGTATAGGAGCAGTATTATAGAAGTTATATTCTTGTACATAAGAGCAGTATTATAGTAGTTATATTCTTGTACATAGGAGCAGTATTATAGTAGTTATATTCTTGTACATAGGAGCAGTATTATACTAGTTATATTCTTGTACATAGGAGCAGTATTATAGTAGTTATATTCTTGTACATAGGGGCAGTATTATAGTAGTTATATTCTTGTAAATAGGGGCAGTATTATAGTAGTTATATTCTTGTACATAAGAGCAGTATTATAGTAGCTATATTCTTGTACATAGGGGCAGTATTATAATAGTTATATTCTTCTACATAGGGGGCAGTATTATAGTAGTTATATTCTTGTGTATAGGAGCAGTATTATAGAAGTTATATTCTTGTACATAAGAGCAGTATTATAGTAGTTATATTCTTGTACATAGGAGCAGTATTATAGTAGTTATATTCTTGTACATAGGAGCAGTATTACAGTAGTTATATTCTTGTAGATAGGAGCGGTATTATAGTAGTTATATTCTTGTACATTGTAGGCTGTATTATAGTAGTTATATTCTTGTGTATAGGGGAAGTATTATAGTAGTTATATTCTTGTACATAAGAGTAGTATTATAGTAGTTATATTCTTGTACATAGGGGCAGTATTATAGTAGTTATATTCTTGTACATAGGAGCAGTATTATAGTAGTTATATTTTTGTACATAAGAGCAGTATTATAGTAGCTATATTCTTGTACATAGGGGCCGTATTATAGTAGTTATATTCTTCTACATAGGGGGCAGTATTATAGTAGTTATATTCTTGTACATAGAGGGCAGTATTATAGTAGTTATATTCTTGTACATAGGGGAAGTATTATAGTAGCTATATTCTTGTACATAGGGGGCAGTATTATAGTAGTTATATTCTTGTACATAGGAGCAGTATTATCGTAGTTATATTCTTGTACATAGGGGAAGTATTATAGTAGCTATATTCTTGTACATAGGGGGCAGTATTATAGTAGTTATATTCTTGTACATAGGAGCAGTATAATAGTAGTTATATTCTTGTACATAGGGGCAGTATTATAGTAGTTATATTCTTGTACATGGGGCAGTATTATAGTAGTTATATTCTTGTACATAGGAGCAGTATTATAGTAGTTATATTCTTGTACATAGTACGCTGTATTATAGTAGTTATATTCATGTACATAGAGGCAGTATTATAGTAGTTATATTCTTGTACATAGGGGCAGTATTATAGTAGTGATATTCTTGTACATAGGGGCAGTATAATAGTAGTTATATTCTTGTACATAGGAGCAGTATTATAGTAGTTATATTCTTGTACATAGGAGCAGTATTATAGTAGTTATATTCTTGTACATAGGAGCAGTATTATAGTAGTTATATTCTTGTACATAGGAGCAGTATTATAGTAGTTATATTCTTGTACATAGTAGGCTGTATTATAGTAGTTATATTCTTGTGTATAGGGGAAGTATTATAGTAGTTATATTCTTGTACATAAGAGTAGTATTATAGTAGTTATATTCTTGTACATAGGGGCAGTATTATAGTAGATATATTCTTGTACATAGGAGCAGTATTATAGTAGTTATATTCTTGTACATAAGAGCAGTATTATAGTAGCTATATTCTTGTACATAGGGGCAGTATTATAATAGTTATATTCTTCTACATAGGGGGCAGTATTATAGTAGTTATATTCTTGTACATAGAGGGCAGTATTATAGTAGTTATATTCTTGTACATAGAAGCAGTATTATAGTAGTTATATTCTTGTACATAGGGGCAGTATTATAGTAGTTATATTCTTGTACATAGGGGCAGTATTATAGTAGTTATATTCTTGTAAATAGGGGCAGTATTATAGTAGTTATATTCTTGTCCGTAGGAGCAGTATTATAGTAGTTATATTCTTGTACATAGTAGGCTGTATTATAGTAGTTATATTCTTGTGTATAGGAGCAGTATTATAGAAGTTATATTCTTGTACATAAGAGCAGTATTATAGTAGTTATATTCTTGTACATAGGAGCAGTATTATAGTAGTTATATTCTTGTACATAGTAGGCTGTATTATAGTAGTTATATTCTTGTGTATAGGAGCAGTATTACAGTAGTTATATTCTTGTACATAGGGGCAGTATTATAGTAGTTATATTCTTGTACATAGGAGCAGTATTATAGTAGTTATATTTTTGTACATAAGAGCAGTATTATAGTAGCTATATTCTTGTACATAGGGGCAGTATTATATTAGTTATATTCTTCTACATAGGGGGCAGTATTATAGTAGTTATATTCTTGTACATAGAGGGCAGTATTATAGTAGTTATATTCTTGTACATAGGGGAAGTATTCTAGTAGTTATATTCTTGTACATAGGGGCAGTATTATAGTAGTTATATTCTTGTACATAGGAGCAGTATTATAGTAGTTATATTCTTGTACATAGGAGCAGTATTATAGTAGTTATATTCTTGTACATAGGGGCAGTATTATAGTAGTTATATTCTTGTACATAGGGGCAGTATTATAGTAGTTATATTCTTGTACATAGGGGCAGTATTATAGTAGTTATATTCTTGGACATAGGGGCAGTATTATAGTAGTTATATTCTTGGACATAGGGGCAGTATTATGGTCTTTATCTACTTTTCATGAAACTGTATTATAGCAGTTTTAGTTTTGCCAGAAGGGGGCATTATTATTTCATGATTGTATCCTGGCAGCTTTTTAGTATTTTAGTGGATATATTAATACTGTGTATTGCTATATGCTACAGAAACAATGCCTTATGTTTTATAAAGATGAATCACGATTTCTCAGTGGAATACGTTCACCTTTCCCAGTTCTATAAATCTACGTTACGATGAATTACAGTAATCTGGCGCTAATTATTATGTACATTACTGCATACTATTCATCGAGTAATGTTAGTTAGCCTTTGTTCCTGTGATAATGATAAGAAATCCCTCCTATTAATCCTGCGAGCGATTAGAAAGCATTTATAACGTCCTCGCAGCTTCCGCAGATTAGTCTGTTTGATGAACACGTTTAGATCTCGCTCGCAGCTCCGCACACCTGAGGGCTTCTGCATTCTCCGCACACCGAGGAGCTCCGTGCGCGGAGTAGATATGTTACCGCACTTTAAATTGACTGAGAGGGAAATCAATAGCGTAGGTTAGAAATGTTGCAGATCCATCTGGAACTGGTACGTGGTTTTCCTTCATTTTACCTTTCAGCATTTTAGTCGTTTAACCCCTTCTTTAACATTATATTCTCCGGGTTATAAAGAACCTGCTTTAAAAGATGTGCAAAGACAGTAATGAATCTGATGGCATCGTCCCACATTTTCAGCAACAACAGCTGCGTCTTTGAATCTCCACTGGCCAGAGGACTTTAAGGTCTTTTTTTTCCCCGAATTTACAACAGTCCATGTATGTTTGATCGGTGGGAGTTTGACTTTGCCCATAATGGTGGTTGATGATCATCAGTGATGGTGGAAGATGGACCACCACCAAGTAAACCTTCATGAAGCATCTTAAGTCTCATTGTTTTCTTTTACGTAGGTGCTAGTTATCTGGTTGATGTGTCTGCTACTAACTAAAAAGATATCAATCACAACATTTCAGGTGTATAATGGCCCCAATATGACTAAAGTACAACATCCGTCCCCAATTCCCTTAATGTTCATAATTCGGTCACATTTCCACCAGTGTATAACATCTGACCTCATGTTCTCCAGCATGTAAGACTCAGCCTCTCACCATGCCGTCGGCCTTTAGTAACATGTGACAGATCGGTCGGTGTTGCCGAGCTCAGTGATACCGGCGCAGTCCTGTGATAGGGTCCTCTGGGATAACAAGTCTATTCATGACATTTAATCCTCCTGAATCTTCCTCCATCATTTGTGAGTGATATTTTTCAGAAGTGGAAGGAACTGTAGAAACTCAGTCACAAAATGGAAATTATAACTACTATAGTACTGCTCCCTATATGAATGTGGCCAGAAAATTTACCGATGCTATGCTGACTCCATAATTTAAGTCCACAGATCCTCTGGTATTATCCATTCCACAAAAACTGGGTCCCCGACAGGAAATTCATGGCTGAGCAGCTGTATGCAGCCTTACATCACCAAGCACAATGCTGAGCGTCAGATGGAGTGGTGTAAAGCCGCCACCACTGGACTCGGGAGGAGACGTGTTCTGTGCGGTGACGGATCACATTTCTCTCTCTGCGTGTGATGGAGGAGTCTGAGTTTGGTGATAGACAGAAGAACGTTACCCCCTGACTGAATTGTGCCCCTGTACAGATTGTTGGAGGAGATTAATGCTAGGGGATTGCTTTTCAGAACTCGGCATCAATGCTTTAGTTACAGTGAAGGGAAATCTTAATACTTTATTCTTCATACAGATATGGAGGGAGGGGAGACATGACAGGGCAAACAGAGCCCAGACCCCAGCCCCATCCAAAAATGGAAATTGTGAGTGCAACATTTCCTCCAATCTCAAGGTGTGACCTCACAAATGCTCATCTCAATAATGGGGCAAAAAGTCCTACAGACACCTCAAAAATCCTGCAAAAATCCTTTCCAGAAGAGCAGGAACCTTAATTACTGCAGAGTAATGTCTCCATATTAATGTCTGTGGATAAAGATTGGGAGTCAGAAAAGGTCCTGTAGGAGTAAAATGAGGGAGCACAATCCTTATCTCCATATAGTGTATTTAATAGATAAATATATATAAGTAGATATGAGCTAGAGAGATGATAAATAGAAAGATAATAGATAGAAAGATAGATAATAGATGGATAGATAGATAATAGATGGATAGATAGATAGATAATAGATGGATAGATAGATAGATAGATAATAGATGGATAGATAGATATATGATAGATAATGGATAGATAGATAATAGATGGATAGATAGATAGATGATAGATGGATAGATAGATAGATGATAGATGGATAGATAGATAGATAGATAGATATATGATAGATAATAGATAGATGATAGATAGATAATAGATAGATAGAGAGATAATAGATAGATAATAGATAGATAGATAGATGATAGATAATAGATAGATGATAGATAGATAATAGATAGATAGAGAGATAGATAATAGATGGATAGATAGATAATAGATGGATAGATAATAGATAGATAGATAGATAATAGATGGATAGATAATAGATAGATAGATAGATAATAGATGGATAGATAGATAGATAATAGATGGATAGATAGATAGATAGATAATAGATGGATAGATAGATAGATAGATAGATAGTAGATGGATAGATAGATAGATAGATAGTAGATGGATAGATAGATGATAGATAATAGATAGATGATAGATAGATAATAGATAGATAGAGAGATAATAGATAGATAATAGATAGATAGATAGATGATAGATAATAGATAGATGATAGATAGATAATAGATAGATAGAGAGATAGATAATAGATGGATAGATAGATAATAGATGGATAGATAATAGATAGAAAGATAGATAATAGATGGATAGATAATAGATAGATAGATAGATAATAGATGGATAGATAGATAGATAATAGATGGATAGATAGATAGATAGATAATAGATGGATAGATAGATAGATAGATAGATAGTAGATGGATAGATAGATAGATAGATAGTAGATGGATAGATAGATGATAGATAATAGATAGATGATAGATAGATAATAGATAGATAGAGAGATAATAGATAATAGATAGATATAGATTGATAGATAATAGATAGATGATAGATAGATAATAGATAGATAGAGAGATAGATAATAGATAGATAGATGATAGATAGATAATAGATAGATAGAGAGATAATAGATAATAGATAGATAATAGATAGATTGATAGATAATAGATAGATAGATGATAGATAATAGATAGATAGAGAGATAGATAATAGATAGAAAGATAGATAATAGATGGATAGATAGATAATAGATAGAGAGATCTTGCTGTTTGGCATATCATACAAACACCTCCACTAGAGAAATAACATGCATGCGCTCCGCTTCTCCAGCTTTCCAATCTATTCCCTTCCCCTGATCTATGATGTTGCATTGCCCCATTTTTGGGGAGTATATAAAAATGGTTTCCTTGTGATTTAATGGGCAATAAACATTCTGCGGCTAATGATTAAATGTAGCCTGTGAGGATAAATCTGCCGTTTAACATTCATGAAGATAAACACAGCAATCTCACATAGAAACTATCAATTTGGGGCCAGTAAATCAGTCAATTTTCGTGTTTAATTACACATCATCAGTGCGGTAATATTTGGGTGTATTGTGGAGTCAGGGATTTGTACTGGTAATGTTGGAAGCCCGGTAGTACGTTGTATTTGGAAAAAAAAATTACTGAGTGTTGACGAGAAAGTAGCCAATATAACTCAAGCATACGGTATATTCTGTGCACCTAGTTGACTACCCTTAAAGGGATTGTCCAGTGCTAAGATATTATTGAACTTTCCTTACAGTATAAGAGAGCATCTATAGCAGATCAAGGTAGGAGAAACAGAAATCACCACCATCACTTGCTGCCCGCATTTGCAGCCATTAAGTATATGGGTCTGGGAGTCCCTGATGAAGACATAGCGAAACGCGCGTTGGAGTGGTGTGGGGGGCAGTTGAGTGCCAGACTGGTTGGTATCTGATTCTCTTTTGTTTATACTCTTGCACTTTTGCTCTTTATTTTATTAATCATGTCTTATCAGTATTATTTCATCATGTGCACCTTAGTTATTTTTGTACGGCAATTTATTACCAATATGTGATTAGATATTTACTTATATCCCATTTACTTCTAAAAAGTTTTATTTCACTGATCACATGGTGTTTGATCATTGATTTTTGCACTTGCGCGCTTTCTATTTGTTATGTGCATTAGTATGTATTTATGTATGTTACTTATTCTGTATGTTATATTTTTTTATATGTATGAAATCGAGTCTTTGCTGATTTGTCTGCCGTTCCATGCCCCTCACATCACAAAAAAAAGTTTTAATACATTCTTGTGGACATTATTTTTGGTATAGTTGTGTATAATCATATTTTAATTATTCATAAAATTCTATATACTTTTTTAATTTAGCAGTATTTGGAATATTTTTTTCAGATTACTATTTGCTTTAGTATTCCTTATTGTATGTTATTTACTAATTTATGGTATGTCTTTTCTATGTAGGTGTTTTGCTTTTTTTTTTTTTTTTTTCTTCACTTCCATGCGTTTTCTGTTCCCCAGCTTGCCAATATCAGTATTTCGTCACTGAGTCTCCAAGGTCTGGCCTACATGTTGCCCCTTCAGCCTCACTTTGCCTGTGCTCAGAACTGATCATAACTGTAACGTCCGTCTGCGGTTCTGAGCTGCAGCCAGGCAACACCCCGAGAAACACTGATACCCTTTACCCATATACAGGGATCTGGATTTACAACAGAGCCCAGGAGGTACTGTCTGAATAGGAGCAGCGGCCAGAGCAGGACGGTCGTCAGAGTGAAGTACAAAAACGGCAGGCAATAGCAGAGTCAATTTCAGGCCAAGGTCAGAGTCAAAAACCAGGAGGGCGGCAGAGGTACAGAATCGTTAGGAAGTAGCAGAGTCAGAATATCCAGGCCAAGGTCACAAAACAGGAGAGTAGCAGAAGTACAGAATCGTCAGGCAAAAGAGGGGTCAGAAATCCAGGCTGAGGTCAGAGTCAAACAGAAATCAATCACTAAGTAACACACAGGGGAACCAAGAATATATCCGGCGGCTTGCAAGACCAGTCCCAAGGTATTTGAGGGATCAGGTCATCCCTCACAGGTTCCTGGACTGGTGATGTCATTAGGGCCGCCCCCAAGACCAGGCCAGATGGAGTTGCAGTAACCCCCTGATGACTGACAGAGGGGCGGAGCCTGCGCCCACCAGATGCCTGCGCAGGAGCCACTTCTCTGTCACCACCATAACTCACGGGCGGACCACGGCGCCTCCCAGTGGCCGAGGCAGGAACAGCCGTCCCCGAATCTGACAATGAAGTGGCGGTCTGGCGCCTCCTAGTGGCCGTGACCGGAACAGCAGGCCTTGAATCCAACGGTGACGTGACAGACCGGCGCCTCCTAGTGGCTAAAGCTGGGATCATAGGCCCTGAGTCTGACGGCGACGTAATAGAACCACGGCGCCTCCCAGTGGCCGAGGCAGGAACAGCCGTCCCCGAGTCTGACGGCAAAGTGGCGGCCCGGCGCCTCCTAGTGGCTGCGACCGGAACAGCAGGCCCCAAATCTGACGGAGACGTGACAGTACCCCCCCTTCCAAGAGGGGCCTCCGGACCCTCAAAACCTGGTTTGTCAGGGTGGAGGAGGTGAAACCTTCTAATTAGTGCTCTTGCATGGATGTCCCGCGCAGGGACCCAGGACCTCTCCTCCGGGCCGTAGCCCCTCCAGTGTACCAGATACTGTACGGACCCTCTTACAAGGCGGGAGTCAAGGACACCCTGGACTTCATACTCCAAGGACCCTCCGACCGAAATGGGAGGAGGAGGGGACGGGACAGGGTGAATTGGGGAGCGATACAACTTGAGGAGAGACTTGTGGAAGACATTGGGAAATTTGAAAGACTGAGGGAGTTTTAAACGGAAGGCCACCGGGTTAATCACCTCTATAATCTCGTATGGACCAATAAATCTGGGACCCAGTTTGGCAGACGGTACTTTAAGCTTGATGTTTTTGGTGGAGAGCCAAACCTTGTCTCCAACTCCCAGGTGCGGTCCTTTGGATCGCCGTTTGTTCGCTGCCGAGGTCTGTCTAACCCGGGCCCCTTTCAAGTTAGAGTTTACCTCAGACCAAATGGTTTTTAAACGATGTATATTTTTCTCTACCCCAGGAAGCTCCGACATTCTGGCCGAGAATGAGACAAAGCGCGGATGCAGCCCGTGGTTGCAGAAAAAGGGGGTAGACTTAATGGAGTCCTGATACTGATTGTTTAGGGCAAACTCGGCTAGTGGCAGATGTTCTGCCCAATCGGACTGGTGTTCTGAGATGTAGCAACGAAGGTATTGCTCCAGAGCCTGGTTGACACGTTCGGTTTGCCCATTGGTTTCAGGGTGGTAAGCCGAGGAAAAAGATAGCTCAATACCAATGCGTTTACAGAACGCCCTCCAGAACTTTGACACGAATTGGGTACCCCTGTCAGACACAATATTGACCGGGGCACCGTGTAAACGTACCACATGTACAATAAACAGTTTACTCAACGTTTCCGAGTTAGGTAACCCCGACAGGGGGACAAAATGACATTGTTTACTGAACCTGTCCACCACCACCCAGATACACGTCTTTCCATCTGAGGACGGTAGGTCCGTAATGAAGTCCATGGAGATGTGGGTCCATGGACTCTCGGGGGTGGGCAAGGACTGGAGCCAGCCGGCAGGGCGAGTATGGGAGGACTTGGCGCGGGCACAGACCTCACATGCTAAGACATATTCTTTGCAGTCCTTAACCACCGTCGGCCACCAAAAATTCCTAGTTATCAATCTGGCGGTATTATTGAGACCAGGATGGCCTGCCAAGACAGAGTCATGTGATTCTCTAAGCACTTGTAGGCGAAACGCAGGTGGAACGAACAATTTGTTGGGTGGCGTAGTGTCAGGGGCTTGTTCTGGGGATTTACGGATCTCCTCCAGAAGGTCCAATGACACTGCGGAGACAATGATCCCAGTGGCCAATATCGGAACTGGTTCACAGTCCTCGGCTTGTGAGGGGCAGAAACTGCGAGAGAGGGCATCGGCCCTCACATTTTTTGTACCAGGGCGGAAGGTGATTATAAAATTAAACCTAGAGAAAAACAATGCCCACCTTGCTTGTCTAGGATTTAACCTTTTTGCTGATTCTAGGTATGTCAGATTCTTATGATCGGTAATTACCGTGATCTTGTGTTTGGCGCCCTCGAGGAAGTGACGCCATTCCTCGAAGGCCCATTTAATTGCCAATAGTTCCCGATTCCCAATATCATAGTTTTTCTCCGTGGGAGAGAATTTGCGGGAAAAAAACGCACATGGACGAAGCTGAGTGAGGGATGTAGTGCCTTGTGATAGCACTGCTCCCACTCCGATTTCAGAGGCATCCACCTCCACAATAAATGGACGGTCCAGATCCGGCTGAACCAAAACTGGGTTGGCCACAAAACTCTCTTTTAACGTAGAAAACGCCTGAATTGCCTCAGGATTCCAGTTGGCCACGTCCGCCCCTTTCCGGGTCAGATCCGTGAGTGGCTTGGCAATCTCTGAGAAACCTCTAATAAACTTGCGGTAATAATTAGCGAACCCCAAAAATCGCTGCAGCGCTTTCAGCGATTTTGGTTGCACCCAAGCCTTAATAGGTTGGATCTTGGCAGGATCCATGCGGAAGCCTTTACCTGAAACCATGTATCCTAAAAACTGTACCTCCTCAGCAAAAAATACACATTTCTCCAGTTTAGCAAACAAGGAGTGTTCACGTAGTCTTTGTAGCACAGAACAGACGTGTTGAGAGTGTGTCACTGGGTCAGCAGAGTAAATCAGAATGTCATCTAAATACACCACGACATACACCCCACAAATGTCTCTAAAAATATCGTTAACAAAGTGCTGAAATACGGCAGGTGCGTTGCTGAGTCCGAACGGCATAACCAGGTACTCAAAATGGCCAAGGGGTGTATTGAAGGCCGTTTTCCACTCATCCCCGTCTCTTATGCGGACTAGATTGTATGCCCCCCGGAGGTCAAGTTTAGTAAACCAACGGGCTCCTGTTAGCTGATTAAAAAGATCAGGGATGAGTGGAAGCGGATACTGGTTTTTTATAGTGATTGCATTCAACTCCCGATAATCAATGCAGGGTCTGAGACCACCATCTTTCTTCTCCACAAAGAAGAACCCAGCCCCAACTGGAGAAATGGACGGTCTGATAAACCCTTTTCTTAGGCTATCTGCAATATAGTCATTCATGGCCTGACGCTCTGGGCCAGAGAGATTAAATATTCTTCCCTTAGGGAGACGGGCATCCGGAATCAGATCAATAGGGCAATCATACTCTCTGTGAGGGGGTAGCTTTTCAGATTCTACAATAGAAAAGACATCCTCAAAATCTCTGAAAGCAAACGGTATGCGGGGGGTTTTAACCTTAACTTGGTTTACTGCCAAGGATATGCAATTTTTCTGACACTGTGGGCTCCAGCGTACAACGTCACCCAAGTGCCAGTCGATGACAGGATTGTGCTGGCGTAGCCATGGCATACCCAGAATAACTGCAGAGGTTAAATTGTCCATCACAAAAAATGACACCAGCTCAGTGTGTAAGGCTCCCACAGACATGGAAACCTTGGCAGTAACAAACTTAACCCCCTCCTGAATAATGGACGTGCCATTAATAGCCGTGGTTTTAATAGGGGCATTAAGTTTTAGTAGAGTTACACCCAAATTCCTAGCAGTCAAGGAATCCATAAAATTTCCTTCAGAACCACTATCCACATACGCGTTTAAACACAGCGATTTCTGACCACATGAAACTGAAATGGGTAATAAAACTTTAGCCGCATCTGCGGGCAATACCTGAACCTCTGGGCAACCATAGCCAGAGTAGTTGCCCAGAGGTCGACGTGCCAGGAGCATGGATCTCTGAGGTGCAGCTCTCTCCCTGAAGACTCCAGACTGCCGCATAGTTGTCCAAGAAAATGAGAGAGATCTTCCAGGCTGTGCACTGCAACAGGTGTTCAGGCCAAAAATCAGCTCAGTCAGAAGAAGAAAAAAAAAAGTTCAGGGAGACTGCTTTTGTATATGTTGGGTATATACACAAGAAGCAGTTAATTTTATGGCCGGATATAATGTAACGTCCGTCTGCGGTTCTGGGCTGCAGCCAGGCAACACCCCGAGAAACACTGATACCCTTTACCCCTATACAGGGATCTGGATTTACAACAGAGCCCAGGAGGTACTGTCTGAATAGGAGCAGCGGCCAGAGCAGGACGGTCGTCAGAGTGAAGTACAAAAACGGCAGGCAATAGCAGAGTCAATTTCAGGCCAAGGTCAGAGTCAAAAACCAGGAGGGCGGCAGAGGTACAGAATCGTTAGGAAGTAGCAGAGTCAGAATATCCAGGCCAAGGTCACAAAACAGGAGAGTAGCAGAAGTACAGAATCGTCAGGCAAAAGAGGGGTCAGAAATCCAGGCTGAGGTCAGAGTCAAACAGAAATCAATCACTAAGTAACACACAGGGGAACCAAGAATATATCCGGCGGCTTGCAAGACCAGTCCCAAGGTATTTGAGGGATCAGGTCATCCCTCACAGGTTCCTGGACTGGTGATGTCATTAGGGCCGCCCCCAAGACCAGGCCAGATGGAGTTGCAGTAACCCCCTGATGACTGACAGAGGGGCGGAGCCTGCGCCCACCAGATGCCTGCGCAGGAGCCACTTCTCTGTCACCACCATAACTCACGGGCGGACCACGGCGCCTCCCAGTGGCCGAGGCAGGAACAGCCGTCCCCGAATCTGACAGTGAAGTGGCGGTCTGGCGCCTCCTAGTGGCCGTGACCGGAACAGCAGGCCTTGAATCCAACGGTGACGTGACAGACCGGCGCCTCCTAGTGGCTAAAGCTGGGATCATAGGCCCTGAGTCTGACGGCGACGTAATAGAACCACGGCGCCTCCCAGTGGCCGAGGCAGGAACAGCCGTCCCCGAGTCTGACGGCGAAGTGGCGGCCCGGCGCCTCCTAGTGGCTGCGACCGGAACAGCAGGCCCCAAATCTGACGGAGACGTGACAATAACAAAAAGTTCTACCTTGACGGCTCCTAGCTGTACCCACTGCAGTTGAGCACTCCTTCCTTGTTTTTTCCACTTGTTAAAATACAGACTGCCATCCTGTAGAGAAAGGAAGCTTGCTACCTAGTATCTAGAAATCTGCTTGCACACACACCCAGTATGAGGCCTAGTCAAAATATTGAACACTTTATTGACACAAAGGGTGAAATAAAGATAAGAAGGGCACGCACTTATTTGTGACCAATGGGCTACACAGATATCCCTTCTTTTGTTTTATATTTTTCTCTCCTCCTGAATGTGTGGTCCTCTTTTTACCTGAACCCTATGAGAAGGGTGTGTTTATTTTATGTTCTATTTGTTATTCTCTAGTCATTGATGGAGGACAACTGTTAACTATTATGCCCATTTTGCAGTAGCGATGCTCCAAATTTACCGGCTAGGGGCATTTAGGGGTAGTGCCACAATTAAAAAACTATTTATATTGGCTTTTATAATAACACACTTGGCAACAGACTTCATTTTTTCAGGAGAATCCTGTAAAGCCCTATGTAAAGGGGAAGAGTTTGCGCAAACCCTGCTCCCCAATGCAAAAAAACCCCAAAACATAGTAACATAGTTTTGAAGGCTGAAGGAAGACCTTATGTCCATCTAGTTCAGCCTATTTTTAGTGCAGCTGTTCTGCATTGTTGATCCTGGGGAAGACAAAAAACCCACAGAGTAGAAGCCAATTTTCTCCATAGGGAAAAAAATTCCTTCCCCTAAGCTGGGTCAACCATCTACCTATAATATTCTGTTATTCGTAACCATCTATACTGTTACTCACAAGAAAAGCATCCATTCCTTTCTTACATTCATTCAGTGACTTGGCCATCAGCACTTCCTCAGGAAGAGAATTCCAGAGCCTCACTGCTCTTACCGTGAAGAACCCTCTTCTATGCTGGTGCAGAAATTGTCTTTCCTCCAAACGAAGAGAATGCCCCCTTGTTCTTGTCACAGTCCTTGGTACAAACAGCTCATTGGAGAGATCTCTGTATTGCCCTCTGATATACTTGTACATATATATTAAGTCTCCCCTAAGTCTTCTCTTTTCTAGAGTAAATAGACCTAATTTTGATAACCTTTCTGGGTATTGTAGTGAACCAACTACATTTGTCATTTTAGTAGCCCGCCTTTGAACCCTTTCAAGTTCAGTAATGTCTTTCTTGAGCACCGGCATCCAAAATTGCACACAATACTCCAAGTGTGGTCTGAGGAGTGATTTGTACAGAGGGAGAATTATGTTTTCAGCTCGTGTCCCCAGACCTCTTCTAATGCATCCCATGACCCTATTTGCTTTGGTGGCAGCTGCCTGACACTGGGCACTCCAATTTAGCTTCTTATTGACTAAGATGCCTAAGTCTTTTTCCATGTCTGATTTCCCCAGCAGTTTCCCATTTAGTAAGTAATTGTAGCATCTGTTTCTCCTTCCCATGTGCATAACCTTACACTTATCTGTGTTAAACCTCATTTGCCATTTTTCAGCCCAATTCTCCAATTTACTCAAATATGTCAGTAGTTGCAAACTGTCCTCCTTTGTGTTAACTACCTTACATAGTTTTGTATCATCTGCAAATACTGATATTTTACTGTGTAAGCCATCCACTAGATCACTAATAAATATATTAAATAGTAGGGGGCCCAATACAGACCCCTGTGGTCCCCCACTAGTAACCCTGGCCCAATCTGAGTATGCCCCATTAATGACCACTCTTTGTTTTCTATCACTAAGCCAGCTCCCTACCCATCTACACACATTGTCCCCTAGCCCAAGCTTTCTCATCTTACTTACCAATCTTTTATGTGGGACAGTGTCAAATGCATGGTAGGAAAAATTGTCCTAATTTAGAGCATTTCAATGTCTGCAAATATGTAAAATAGATGTAGCCAACCCCTTCCTATGATCAGAAAATAACCTCTTAAATCAGATTTTTTTTTCGTTACATGCATTTAAAAAAAAAATGTTGGCAATTTTTTTTGTCTATAAAAAAAAGCGTAATCTTCTAATATTTACAGTTATCACCAAAGTTATTTTAGGCTCATACTTCTTGTTCTTTCAGGAAGAGTTTTCAGCAGGCTCATTATCACAAGAAGGAAAATTGCAATAATAGAACACCGCTATAATCAACTGATAGCACAGGATTTTACAATCACAGCTGATCCTGCTCCCTCTCCTTTGACAATGACCTTTCCACACACTCATTAGTGCTTTAACCCCTTAATGTCTGCGGACGTGCAGAGTCCGTCATTGCAGGAGGTAACTTCCCACACCATGACGGACTCTGCACGTCCTGCCTTTGAACTGTCACTGCTTGTAAACCTGCAGTTTCAGTTCAGTGCCGACAGCTGTCTATGGGGGTTCAAAGTGCTCACCACACAGATAAGCTCTATGGGGGGTCTATTTTCCAAAATGGGGTCTATTGTTGGGGGTTTCTACTGTTTTGGCACATCAAGGGCTCTGCAAATGCAACATGACGCCCATAGAACATTCCATCAAAGTCTGCATTCCAAAACGGCATTCCTTCCCTTCAGAGTTCAGCCATGCGCCCAAACAGTGGATCCACCCCACAAATGGGGTATCAGCGTACTCAGGACAAATTGCACCACAACTGTTGGGGTCCTATTTCTCCTGTTACCCTTGGGAAAATAAAAATTTGGGGGCAAAAAGATAATTTTTGTGGAAAAAAAAGATTTTTTTATTTTCACGGCTCTACATTATAAACTTCTGTGAAGCACTTGGGGGTTCAAAGTGCTCAACATACATCTAGATAAGCTCCTTGGGGGTCTAGTTTCCAAAATGGTGTCATTTGTGGGCGGTTTCCACTGTTTTGGTACATCAGGGGCTCTCCAAATGTGACATGGCATCTGATCGCAATTCCAGCCAAAAAAGTCAAATGGCGCTCGTTCCCTTCTGAGCTCTGCCATGCGCCTAAATAGTAATTTACCCCCACATATGGGGTATCAACGTACTCAGGGCAAATTGCACAATAACTTTTGGGGTCCTGTTACCATTGAGAAAATAACAATTGGGGGTGAAAAGGTCATTTTTTTGGAAAAAATATGATTTTTTATTTTCACTGCTCTGCGTTATAACCTTCTGTGAAGCCCTTGGGGGTTCAAAGTGCTCAACACACATTTAGATAAGTTCCTTGGGGAGGGGTCTAGTTTCCAAAATGGGGTCACTTATGGGGGGTTTCCACTGTTTAGGTACATCAGGGGCTCTGAAAATGCGACATAGCATCCGCTCTCGATTCCAGCCAATTTGACATTCAAAATCTCAAATGATGCTCCTTCCATTCTGAGCCCTGCTGTGCGCCTAAAGATTAGTCTTCCTCCACACAAGGGGTATCGGTGTACTCAGGAGAAATTTCACAACAAATATTGAGATTCATTTTCTCCTGATACCCTTGAAAAAAATTAAAAAAATTGTGTCAAAATAAAAATTTTTGGAAAAAAAGTTAAATGTTCATTTTTCCTTCCACATTGTTTCAATTCTTGTGAAGTACCTAAACGGTTAATGAACTTCTTGAATGTGGTTTTGAACACCTGAGGGGTGCAGTTTTTAGAATGCTGTCACTTTTTGGTATTTTCTGTCATATTGACCGCCCAAACTCACTTCAAATGTGAGGTGGTCCCTAAAAAAAATGGTTTTGTAAAGGGCATAAAAATTAAAAGTTTGAAAATTGCAAAATTTTAAAAATTTTCGCCATATTTCCATTTTTTTCATAAATAAACGCAAGTCATATCGAAGAAATCTTACCACTAACATGAAGTACAATATGTCATGAAAAAACAATGTCAGAATCAGCAGGATCCGTTGAAGCGTTCCAGAGCTATAACCACATAAAGTGACTGTGGTCCGATTTAAAAATTAAGGCCTGGTCTTTAACCTACAAAATGGCTTGGTTGTTAAGGGGTTAATAAAAAAACACAAATAGAGATAGAATGCGGTAGTTGTAACTGTGTACATGTGTTGTTTCCTGAAGCAATCAGAAGTTAGAATCTAAAGGAGCCCTGGTGGTCGGTGTTAAAATTGCAGGAGTTCTGTTTATTTTTAAAACAGATATGGAAAAAAAATTGAGAAAAGATTTTAACAAACATATTTAACACAAGAACCTGTTTTAATAAGACATTTTGTAACAATGTATTTCCTTCCATTGTGTGCGCCTGAAGCTGCATTTAGGCCTTGAATCCTGAGGGGGCCCTAAAGTCTACAATTATACAGGAAATTTAGTAATTATCGGGTTCCAATAAAGGTTCAAAATTGGGCTTTGGGAGCTCCAAGTTTCACATTTGTCACACAATGTATATTTACTTTTCTTTATCTTTCTCAAATTTCTTCTCCTGGATGAGGAACAGGACGCACTGAACAGTCTCGGTGACTGAAGGCTTGGCAGAACATCACCAGCCCAGAGGTCATGAGGGTGAAAGAAATGAGAGCGACGGTCTTTTAAAGATGCAGAGGCTTCCAACGGAAGGTCGCCGGTTCACGGTCTCTTCATGTTGATGGTGACAGAAAATCATTGCTGTCACAAAGCATCTTGCAGGCCATGGTGGAACGTGAGCTCTTGGTCTACGACCATCCCTGAAGACTGGACCTGACATGACAATGATTATTAGCACTGCTGCTGAGTCTCTCTGAATGGAAGTTTCTGAGAATCAGTTGACAAAACCTTGTCTGCCTCGGAAAACTTGCCCATCTCCGGTAGAGTCATCCTTAAACCTTCCATCCTGCCTGCTAATCACACAGACTTTACTCTTTGATTGATATCAGTAAAGACTAGAGTTGAGCGATACCGTCCGATACTTCAAAGTATCGTATCGGATGGTATCGGCCGATCTTTAAAAAAAAGTATCGGTATCGCCGATTCCGATACCGGAAGTCCCATTCAAGTCTATGGGACTTCCGGTATCGGAATAAGAAAAACCCTTTCCTGCCCTTGTACAGCCTCTCTGGGGTCTGTACGGGCCTTTCGGGGGGCTGTGCCGGCCTGCCAGGGGGTCTGTGCAGGCTCCGGTGGTCTGTGCCGGCCTGCCGGTGGTCTGTGCAGGCTCCGGGGGGCTGTGCCGGCCTGCCGGGGGGCTGTGCCGGCCTGCCGGGGGGCTGTGCAGGCTCCGGGGGGCTGTGCCGGCCTGCCGGGGGGCTGTGCCGGCCTGCCGGTGGTCTGTGCAGGCTCCGGGGGTCTGTGCAGGCATCGTCCGATGGGACTACAAGTCCCATCGGGCGATGCCTGCTACCATGACAGTGATTGACACATTAGCCAATGATGGGACAGTAGTAGTCCCATCATCCGGCTAATGTGTTAAATGTAAAAAAAAAAAAAAAAAATTACATGCTACATACATACAACATGCATACTACATACATGCTACATTCATACTACATGTAACATACATACTACATATATACTACATGCATGCTACATACATACTGCATGCTACATACATACCACATATATACTACATACATACTACATGCATGCTACATGCATGCTACATGCTACATACATAACACATATATACTACATGCATGCTACATACATACTACATGCTACATACTACATATATACTACATGCATGCTACATACTACATGCTACATACATACTACATATATACTACATGCATGCTACATACATACTGCATGCTACATGCATGCTACATACATACTACATACATACTACATGCTACATACATACTACATATATACTACATACATACTACATACATACTACATGCATGCTACATGCATGCTACATACATACCACATACATAACACATATATACTACATGCATGCTACATACATACTACATGCTACATACATACCATATACATACTACATGCATGCTACATACATACTACATGCATGCTACATATATACTACATGCATGCTACATACATACTACATGCTACATACATACTACATATATACTACATGCATGCTACATACATACTGCATGCTACATGCATGCTACATACATACTACATACATACTACATGCTACATACATACCACATATATACTACATACATACAATACATTCATACAATACATACATAGACATACAGTACATATAACATAGAGTAACATACTTACCAATACTTGTCACATTGTTCCCCGAAGCCATTGTCTTTCCGGAATAAATATTAACATAACAAACCACAAAAATACTCACCCACGATCCGAAGCAGTCCACGAGTGTGTCCCACGACGATCTTGGGTAGAGAACGGCAGCATCAGATGATGCTGCCGTTCTCTACGGGCTGCAGGAATCCAATGACGGAAGGTAGGTATCCTTCCGCACTGTATTCCTCCGCCACTTAAAAAAAAAAAAAGTCCCTAGTCTCACTTTATGCCATTGCTGTATGGGAAATTCCCACGCAGCAATGGCATAAAGTGAGACTAGGGACTTTTTTTTTTTTTAAGTGGCGGAGGAATACAGTGCGGAAGGATACCTACCTTCCGTCATTGGATTCCTGCAGCCCGTAGAGAACGGCAGCATCATCTGATGCTGCCGTTCTCTACCCAAGATCGTCGTGGGACACACTCGTGGACTGCTTCGGATCGTGGGTGAGTATTTTTGTGGTTTGTTATGTTAATATTTATTCCGGAAAGACAATGGCTTCGGGGAACAATGTGACAAGTATTGGTAAGTATGTTACTCTATGTTATATGTACTGTATGTCTATGTATGCATTGTATGTATGTAGTATATATGTGGTATGTATGTAGTATGTATGTAGCATGCATGTAGTATATATGTAGTATGTATGTAGCATGCATGTAGTATATATGTAGCATGTATGTAGTATGTATGTGGTATGTATGTAGCATGTAGTATGTATGTAGCATGCATGTAGCATGCATGTAGTATGTATGTAGCATGCATGTAGCATGCATGTAGTATGTATGTAGTATGTATGTAGCATGCATGTAGTATGTATGTAGTATGTATGTAGTATGTATGTAGCATGCAGTATGTATGTAGCATGTATGTAGTATGTATGTAGTATATATGTAGTATGTATGTAGCATGTAGTATGTATGTAGCATGTAGTATGTATGTAGCATGCATGTAGTATATATGTAGTATGCATGTAGCATGCATGTAGTATGTATGTAGTATGTATGTAGCATGTATGTAGTATGTATGTAGTATATATGTAGTATGTATGTAGCATGCATGTAGTATGTATGTAGCATGTAGTATGTATGTAGCATGCATGTAGTATGTATGTAGCATGTATGTAGTATGTATGTAGTATATATGTAGTATGTATGTAGCATGTAGTATGTATGTAGCATGCATGTAGTATGTATGTAGTATTTTTTTTTTTTTTTTTTTAACATTTAACACATTAGCCGGATGATGGGACTACTACTGTCCCATCATTGGCTAATGTGTCAATCACTGTCATGGTAGCAGGCATCGCCCGATGGGACTTGTAGTCCCATCGGACGATGCTTGCACAGACCCCCGGACATCAGCACAGCCCCCCGGCAGGCCGGCACAGCCCCCCGGCAGGCCGGTACAGACCCCCACAGGGTGCACAGACCACCGGCAGGCCGGCACAGCCCCCCGGCAGGCCGGCAGAGACCCCGGGCAGTCCACACAGCCCCCCGGCAGGCCGGCACAGCCCCCCGGCAGGCCGGCAGAGACCCCCGGAAGGTCCGAAATGACGGCGCATCATGATGCGCACACACCGCGCATCATGATGACGTCAGGCCGTCAATCAACTGAACTTCCGATTCCGATGCCGAATTCCGATATTGAAAAAATATCGGAAGTCGGTATCGGAATTCCGATACAGCAAGTATCGGCCGATACCCGATACTTGCGGTATCGGAATGCTCAACACTAGTAAAGACCCAAGTCATTAATGTTTAAGAGGAGAAGAGGAGACGGTCATTGTCTTTTAATGTGTGTTAGTTATGATCAATAAATGTAAAAAAAATATTATTATGCTAAAATCCAGGACTGGGGGAAGGTGTAATTGTCCCAAATGTTGTTAAGTCAGCCATAGACATTAGATAAGACATTCTGTTTTGTTTATGTAAAGAGGATTTCCATTTTCAGCCATTTATTGCTGCCAGAGAAGTGGATAGAGAAAGCCACACATGCACTGCCAGCTCTCTGCTTCTGACTGTGCCTTCCTAAATGGAAGTGGATTCCACTGCTATCAGACATTCGTGACATATCCCAACAATACATCATAAATGAGTGAAGAGAATTAATTCACTTTAGTGGAGACATCATGGTAACTGGCTGTTAGGGCTGGCAAATATTAAAGAGATGGTATAAGGTGCGTTCGCAGCCCGGGGTCCACTGTGCAGAGATGTTACCTGCTGCTAGGTAATGGTGGACACTAAATGGTGGTAACAAACACACACAGGTTAACCTCACCCGGTATAAAGGAGGCGAACCCTGTTACTTCACAGGGCCGCAATGCCGCAGGGTGAATGCTAGTGTCTTGGTCACAGGACTCTGCCCCAAGGACACGGGGATAGAGTCCCTCTACACCCACTAGCGCTCAGCGCCGCAACTGCGGTACCAGGTAAAGTCTAAGTAAAGAATAACTGCACGGAGTGCATATAGCGCCGCACTGGCGGATGCCACTAACCACCCTAAACTTAGGGTCTGGAAAGTGCACAATTTGCGCATGGCGCCGCTCTGACGGGTGCTGCTGTAGGCACTGAAATGTCATGCCTTGTGCTGGATGACACAATCTGGTGTAGCTCAAACACCCAACACATGAGTCATTCACCAGATTACAAACATACATCAACACATACACAAATATAATTTTATATTAGCGCATGGCCATGCGAACCTTTTATAGCTTCAGGCTTCCAGGACCTTCCCTGTAGTCCAATCGGAGCAGCAACAGGACCTGAGCATATGACCTCCAACCTCCCCGACCTCTAATGCGAGGTGGTCCCACGATCATGCTCAGTAGGCCGAAAGAAGGACTTAGTCCCAGGAGCTGCTCGCTGCTGACTAGTGCAGGTTGCTAGCTGAACCAGGGATGGCAGCAGCAACCAAATCGGCAGCACTAGCTTGAGCAAGATGCTGGGATCGATGTCTCTGCTTAGCAGGCCCCTCTGCGGTCGGGACTGAATGGGAGACAGCAGAAGGCAAGACTCATGATTCCTCCTGTGCAAAGGAAGAGACTTGACACCTAACACTGGGCTGCACTTGCAGGAATGGAGAATTCTTGATGATACAAAATTAACTTTTTTTTTCAACCAACGCGTTTCGGCTTGGGACTGGTGCCTTTTGCCAAGTATAAAAGCCAATGATTGTTTTTTCACCTGGCAAAAGGCACCACATGTGTTATTTGAATGGAAACCTTAATTTTATTCCATCGAGGCTTCTTCATTTCCAAATCCCAGTTACCGTGATATATCCAGTAAAGTGAATTGCAATCTGGAAGAGTTTGTCCTCCAGCCATGAGGCTGCACCTGTGGATTCTAAAGCTCTTATAGGTGTTATGCCACACACAGCACCCCCAGGTGAGCACTACCATGTCTCTAAACATCTCCCACACCGATACCTTCATCCCTTGTCATTTATTGCACTGGTTATACAACTGCTACACAGCACAATACAAATTAATCACTCTCACCCATAAAGGTATCCACAGTTCTGCACCACCCTAAATCTCCTCCCTCATCTCAGTCTACCACCCTTCCCATGCCCTCCGTCCTGCTAAAAACCTAAAACTAACATTTACAGTAATCTAAACCTCCCACTCCCATCTCCAAGACTTCTCACGTGCTGCGTCGATTCTTTAGAATGCACTAACCTGGATAATTCCCAATACCCATAGCTTTAAGCATAATCTTAAATAAAACACATTTCTTTAGACTGGTCTAGGGGTAGACACTAGAGTTGAGCGACTTTTGTTTTTTTAGGGTCGCGTTTCGTTTCGTGAAACCCGACTTTTCCAAAAGTCGGGTCGAGCAAGATCGTCCGATTATAGGGAAAAGTCGGGGTCGTCCCGAAACACGAAACCCAATGTAAGTCAATGAGGAATAAAAGTCGGCAGTGAGAGGAGGACAGGAAACACACCTACAGTGCCCATTTGAATGCCAAAAGCATCAATTCTTCTTACTTAAGCTTGTCAACCTTAATTAACTTCATAATACAAGTTACGCACTGAAAAATGGGGGTTATTTGGCTAAAGTTGTGGGGGGGGAGGGCTGGCTGCAGGTTTTCATGTGCCCTGGGCGAAAGAGCTCCCCTTTAACACATACCACAACTCATCATGCTCCGATACGGCAGATAAATAGCGGTATAGTACAATGAAAATACCTCACTTTTTACATCTCATGACGAGGCCCATCTATTTCTCCATACAGAATCATTGGTCCCATATAATGTTTGAAACAGTATATGATGAGCTCCACATAATGCTACAGTATATGTTGGTCCCCATGGATGAAGCTCCACTGTCTTATGGGCCCAAATAATGCTCCAAACATAATGGGCCCCATTTCTAATGCTCTAGTGTATAATGGGCCCTGTAAATGCTGCTCCAGTGTCTGATGTCCACCTTTGGAATGTTCCAGTGTATGGTGGGCCCCATCTATCATTCTCCAGAGTATAGTGCTCCCCAAAAATTGCTGTCCCAACATTGAAAACAATCAAATAAGTCTCATCGCTAGGGAATCCCTGTACTTGTCTTGACAGGTGCTGTAGCTTGCTTAACAGCTCGCCAGCCATTCTCACGCCCAGTATGGATTGCACGTGATTGCACAAAGGTTAGAAAGGGTACCGTATCCCCGGATAACATGTATGGATAGCGTACACATTCAAAATATATGTCTATACAGCATGAGGCAGGCTCAGACGGTGTCAGGCACAGTATGGATTGCACGTGATTGCACAAAGGTTAGAAAGGGTACCGTATCCCCGAATAACATGTATGGATAGCGTACACATTCAAAATATATGTCTCAGGAGGCAGGCTCAGACGGTGTTAGGCCCAGTATGGATTGCACGTGATTGCACAAAGGTTAGAAAGGGTACCGTATCCCCGGATAACATGTATGGATAGCGTACACATTCAAAATATATGTCTCAGGAGGCAGGCTCAGACGGTGTTAGGCCCAGTATGGATTGCACGTGATTGCACAAAGGTTAGAAAGGGTACCGTATCCCTGGATAACATGTATGGATAGCGTACACATTCAAAATATATGTCTCAGGAGGCAGGCCCAGACGGTGTCAGGCCCAGTATGGATTGCACGTGATTGCACAAAGGTTAGAAAGGGAACCGTATCCCTGGATAACATGTATGGATAGCGTACACATTCAAAATATATGTCTCAGGAGGCAGGCTCAGACGGTGTCAGGCACAGTATGGATTGCACGTGATTGCACAAAGGTTAGAAAGGGTACCGTATCCCCGAATAACATGTATGGATAGCGTACACATTCAAAATATATGTCTCAGGAGGCAGGCTCAGACGGTGTTAGGCCCAGTATGGATTGCACGTGATTGCACAAAGGTTAGAAAGGGTACCGTATCCCCGGATAACATGTATGGATAGCGTACACATTCAAAATATATGTCTCAGGAGGCAGGCTCAGACGGTGTCAGGCACAGTATGGATTTGACGGCCCAGATTACACAGCGGAGGAGCAGGGAGAGGTAAAGATTGCAAATGCTGGGGCCCTGCCCAAGCAAGGGGGGCCCACTCGTGGGCGTCGGTACTGGCACTGGGCCCCTCATAGTACAGCGGTGTGTCTGACGGCGGGTGTGCACCACCACCGTCAGAGACACTTGATTGCACTATGAGGGACCCTGTGCCAGTGCCCGCGCCCAAGAGTCGGCCTACCCACCTGTCCAGGGCAACGGCACTCGCACGGTGTCGTGCGGTAGGTGGTGACCCCGGCCATGGGGGGGGAGGCAGCACAGTTAGGGAGTTTTAGAAAGTGGCATATGTTGATGTTGGACATTCAGCTGATGCAAAAGGCGAAATAGGTGAAGTACCAGGAAGAGGTGGACCAAAGCAAGCCATTTTTCTGTCACCCTATGTGTCATCAGGGGAAGGTGGGACAAAATCCTTGGAAACCCATGCGTGGTTCATTTTAATGAAGGTTAGATCATCCACATTTTGGGTTGACAGACGGGTCCTTTTTTCTGTCAGGATTGATCCAGCTGCACTGAAGACTCTTTCCGATAGCACACTTGCAGCTGGGCAAGCGAGCTCCTGTAAGGCATATTGGGCCAATTCAGGCCAGGTGTCCAGTTTAGCGGCCCAATAGTCAAAGGGGAATGACCTGTGTGGGAGAACATTGATATGGGAGGAAAAGTAGTTTGTAACCATAGTTGACAACTGCTGTCTCCTGTCACTTTCCATCGATGCAGTATTACCAGTTGTGTGAGCGGTATTTGAAAAATCAGTCCACAACATTGTCATGAAACCCCTGTCTCCAACGCCACTTCTGCTGTGTGCACCACGAACACCTCTGCCTAGCTGCCCCCGGCCTGTACGGCTCGTGTGAGAACCATCACCGCTGCTGTGTGCTGGGAATGCCTCAAGCAACCGATTTACCAGAGTTGCTTGTTTATTAGCCAATATTAGGTCAAGGTTCTCCTGTGGCATGATGTTTTGTAATTTGCCTTTATAGCGTGGATCCAGGATGCTGGCCAACCAGTAGTCGTCATCGTTCATCATTTTGGCAATGCGGGGGTCCCTTTTTAGGATCCGCAAGGCATAATCTGACATGTGGGCCAATGTTCCCGGTGTCAATGATGCACTGCGAGTGCTGGGTGGAGGAGCACTTTCTGGCAAATCCACATCCCTCCAGTCACGCACAAACCCTGTACCAGACCTTGCCACGCCAACATTTTCACTTGCCCCACGAGATGCATCCTCCTCCCCTAAGTAATCATCCCCATCATCCTCCTCCTCCTCTTCTTCCTCCACCTCGTCCAGGAGAGGTCCCTGAGCAGACAATGGCTGAATGTCATCAAGGATTCCCTCCTCCTCTTCCTCCTCATCAACATTGGCTGCAGACGCCTGCTCCTTAAGGTGCGTCAAAGTTTGCATGAGCAGACGCATAAGTGGGATGCTCATGCTTAGGATGGCGTCGTCTGCGCTTACCAGCCGTGTGCATTCCTCAAAACACTGAAGGACTTTACAAAGGTCTTTCAGCTTCAACCACTGCACGCCTGTCAACTCCATGTCTGCTCTCAAAGTGCCTGGCCGTGTATCCTCCCACAAATGCATTATGGCCTGCCTCTGCTCGCACAGCCGCTCCACCATGTGCAGGGTGGAGTTCCACCTTGTTGCAATGTCGATAATGAGGCGGTGGTTGGGAAGGTGGAGCAATCGCTGCAGCTTCTGCATACGAACGGAGTGTACAGGCGACCGGCGGATGTGCGCTCACAGTCTTCGCACCTTCTGGAGCAGGGCTGTTAACTCCGGATAATTTTTGAGGAAGCACTGCACCACCAGGTTCAAGGTGTGAGCCAAGCAAGGTATGTGGCTGAGTTTTGAAAGGGCTATGGCTGCCACAAAATTACGGCCGTTATCACTAACTACCTTGCCTGCCTCAAGATGTACACTGCCCAGCCATGACTCAGTTTGTCGCTTCAAGTACTCGGCCAGCACCTCGGCGGTGTGTCTGTCGCCCAAACACATCATCTGCAACACAGCCTGCTGACGCTTTCCACTAGCTGCTCGATAGGGGGACACATCGTGTGCAACAGTGGCAGCTGCAGATGGAGTGCTCGTACGACTGCGCTCTGTGGACGAGCTTTCGCTTCTGGAGGAGGAGGAGGAGGAGGGTCGAACGCCTACAGCCAACTGTTTCCTATACCGTGGGCTAGGCAGCACTGTCCCACCACCGCTGTCCCCTGTGGACCCTGCATCCACCACATTAACCCAGTGCGCAGTGATGGACACGTAACGGCCCTGGCCATGCCGACTGGACCATGCATCAGTTGTGAAGTGCACCTTTCCGCTCACTGACTGCTTGAGTGCATGGACAATGCGGTCTTTCACATGATGGTGGAGGGCTGGGATGGCTTTGCGAGAGAAGAAGTGGCGACTGGGTAGGTCATAGCGTGGTACTGCATAGGCCATGAGTTCGCGGAAAGCTGTGCTTTCCACCAACCGAAAGGGCATCATCTCAAACGAGATTAGTTTGGCAATGTGGGCGTTCAAACCCAGTGTACGCGGATGAGAGACTGAGTACTTTCTTGACCTACTCATAGTGTCTGGGAGGGTGAGCTGGACTTGAGAGCTGCATATGGTGGAAGTAGCGGTGGGCAGGGCGGACTGAGAGAGGGTTGATGATGGTGATGGAGTTGGTGTTCTTTCTGATGGCCTAGAATCAGTCTTTCGTTGATATAACAGTGGGATTCCCTGACTGCTGTGGTCTTGCAACGACACCTCAACATTTGCTGCTGTGCTAACCGGTGGGCTTACAGTGGGGGAAACAATGTAGCGTTGCTGACTACCTTCGTTGTGATCAGTTGCACATGTGGCACTTGAGGTTTGGTGTTGTGTCCACGCTTGCAAGTGCATGCTGGTTAAATGTCTAAGCATGCAACTGGTATTCAAATTTTTCAGATTTTTCCCTCGGCTAAAGGTCTTTGCACACTTCTTACAGATAACCTTGGCCTGATCATGAGGATTTTGTTCAAAAAAGTGCCACACTGCACTCTTCCTACTTTGGCAGACATTTTGCGGCCTAGCACGCTGTGATCTTTTGACCCTCTGGACAAGCTGTCCAGCAACTCTTTTGATGTTTGGAACCTGTCTTTGGAGTGCTCCGGGCCTGCCAGATAACAGCTGTTGCGATGTCGATGTCTGCTCTGGATGCTCCTCATCTGAGCTATTGGAAGCAGCACCCTCTTCCACCCAGTGGATGCCAATCTGGGTCAACAACTGGGTCATCCATCACCTCCTCTTCTATGTCATGTGCACCTTTCTCTGTGTCACCGTGTATGGTGGTATAGTGTGCGGGAAGGGGCACCTGAGTCTCATCAGGGTCAAAATCTGGCTCTGTACACTGCGAGGACAATGCAGTGCTCTGAGTGAATGTACCAGCAGAATCATCCATCAGCGGCTGTGCATCAGTGCACTCCATGTCAGATTCATCTTGGCCTGGGTAATTCACCATTTCACTTGATAATCCAGGCATGGTATGTGAAAACAGCTCCATGGAGTAATCAGTAGTATGGCCTGCGTCATCCTTCAATCTTGGTTGGGGTGAAGGACACAAGGAAAGGTGTGGTTCATGAACATGAGCCTCCAATGACGACTCAGTGCTTTTACTTTTTACAACTGAAGAAGAGGAGGCGATAGAGCTGGAGGCTGAGTCAGCAATGTAAGACAAAACTTTTTCCTGATGCTCTGCCTTTAAAAGCGGTTTGCCAACTCCTAGAAAACTAAGCGTTCGAGGCCTTATGTAGCCAGACGATGACGCAGGGTCAGCACCTCCTGCATTCGGTCCTATTTTGCTCTTGCCACTACCATCAGATCCACCACCAACACCATCATTACCAGCTGCCAACCCCCGCCCAATTCCACGGCCTCTTCCACCAGCCTTCCTCATTTTTGGTAGAAATGTAGACAAAATCCAACAAACTATATAGTAATGTAAAACAAGGTACAAGGTGTCTATAGGACAGGGGAGATTTAGAATTTCTGCACACACTTGTGGACAGTGGACACTTGTGGATTGTGTGAGGCCCACTGATATCTGAGCGCTATGTGACAGGCTCGATGGCACAGCTGTGACCAAAGTGACGAGAGGATAATGGAGATTTTGAATCTCTGCGCACACTTTTGGACACTGGACACTTGTGGATTGTGTGAGGCCCACTGATATCTGAGCGCTATGTGACACGCTCGATGGCACAGCTGCCTGTGACCAAAGTGACGAGAGGATAATGGAGATTTTGAATCTCTGCGTACACTTTTGGACACTGGACACTTGTGGATTGTGTGAGGCCCACTGATATCTGAGCGCTATGTGACAGGCTCGATGGCACAGCTGTGACCAAAGTGACGAGAGGATAATGGAGATTTTGAATCTCTGCGCACACTTTTGGACACTGGACACTTGTGGATTGTGTGAGGCCCACTGATATCTGAGCGCTATGTGACACGCTCGATGGCACAGCTGCCTGTGACCAAAGTGACGAGAGGATAATGGAGATTTTGAATCTCTGCGCACACTTTTGGACACTGGACACTTGTGGATTGTGTGAGGCCCACTGATATCTGAGCGCTATGTGACACGCTCGATGGCACAGCTGCCTGTGACCAAAGTGACGAGAGGATAATGGAGATTTTGAATCTCTGCGCACACTTTTGGACACTGGACACTTGTGGATTGTGTGAGGCCCACTGATATCTGAGCGCTATGTGACACACTCGATGGCACAGCTGCCTGTGACCAAAGTGACGAGAGGATAATGGAGATTTTGAATCTCTGCGCACACTTTTGGACACTGGACACTTGTGGATTGTGTAAGGCCCACTGATATCTGAGTGCTATGTGACACGCTCGATGGCACAGCTGCCTGTGACCAAAGTGACGAGAGGATAATGGAGATTTTGAATCTCTGCGCACACTTTTGGACACTGGACACTTGTGGATTGTGTGAGGCCCACTGATATCTGAGCGCTATGTGACACGCTCGATTGCACAGCTGCCTGTGACCAAAGTGACGAGAGGATAATGGAGATTTTGAATCTCTGCGCACACTTTTGGACACTGGACACTTGTGGATTGTGTGAGGCCCACTGATATCTGAGCGCTATGTGACACGCTCGATGGCACAGCTGCCTGTGACCAAAGTGACGAGAGGATAATGGAGATTTTGAATCTCTGCGCACACTTTTGGACACTGGACACTTGTGGATTGTGTGAGGCCCACTGATATCTGAGCGCTATGTGACACGCTCGATGGCACAGCTGCTGTGACCAAAGTGACTAGAGGATAAGGGAGATTTTGAATCTCTGCACACACTTTTGGACACTGGACACTTATGGATTGTGTGAGGCCCACTGATATCTGAGCGCTATGTGACAGGCTCGATGGCACAGCTGTGACAAAAATGACTAGAGGATAAGGGAGATTGGATTGCTGTTAAAAAAGCAGTTTGCGGAGCAGTGGGTAAACAGCAATGCCAGCGTGTCAGGAAGCCTTAAAAGGCAGCCCAACAACCAACACCACTGATACACCACAATATAGCCTCCCCTTGCACTGCACACACAGTGACTTGTGTGTTGTGCAGGCCAAATCGCTAGCAGCAGAAGCAGTTTTTTTGTCTTCTTCCCTGCCTAACGCTCTCCCTACAGAATCAGCAGCAACCTCTCCCTATACTAAGATCGGCAGAAGTAAGATGGCGGTCGGCGTGCATGCCCTTTTATACCCCCTGTGACGCCCACCAAAGCAAGCCAATCACTTGCATGCCCTTCTGAAAGATGGTGGTGACCCGTGCCTAGGTCATCACGTTGCCCACAGTGTCTGTGGATCCTGATTGGCTGAAAAAGAGCGCAAAACAAACTTTTGAAACGCGACTTTGGCGCGTAAGTCGCCGACCTCGTGGCCGACCTCATCCTAGGGTCGGGTTTCGTTTCATGAAACCCGACTTTGCCAAAAGTCGGCGACTTTTGAATTTTTTCGACCCGTTTCGCTCAACTCTAGTAGACACCATTCCAAAGACTCCTACCTACCCAAAACAGATCTCATACTTTGCACTGATGAGGGGCAACACCCTGAAACACTATGCAATACAACAGAAAAAATAGAGTATTACGTCTAAAAAATAATTTATAAAAAGGTTCAAATTTATTACACAGGATATATATCAGTACATGTGAGCAACAAATAAGTCAGCTATAGAGACATTACAGAGGCATGATCAAGTGGAAAGTGGCATGTACAACCATATTACATATAATGGCAATTTTTACTTAATAGTAAAGTGCATAGTGCTTATGTAAACCTCAGAGATATAATGAGACAGTGAAGGTGTGAATACTTCAGAGTAGGCCTGTACCTGAAATCAAATCAAACCTAGTATGCTAATTCCCTTCCATGTACCCACAGACTCTTACCCATATTGTGAAATAAAGGATGACGCGCCACCAGCCACAACTAGCATGGCCCCCTGAGGAAGCTGACACGAAACGCGCGTTGGGGTTGGTAGCACATCTTCCTTTACTTCACAATATGGGTACGAGCCTGTGGGTACATGGTGGGGCTTTAGTATATACAGTTGTGGCCAAAAGTATTGACACCCCTGCAATTCTGTCAGATAATACTCAGTTTCTTCCTGAAAATGATTGCAAACACAAATTCTTTGGTATTATTATCTTCATTTAATTTGTCTTAAATGAAAAAAACACAAAAAGAATTGTCCTAAAGCCAAATTGGATATAATTCCACACCAAACATAAAAAAGAGGGTGGACAAAAGTATTGGCACTGTTCGAAAAATCATGTGATGCTTCTCTAATTTGTGTAATTAACAGCACCTGAAACTTACCTGTGCTACCTAACAGGTGTTGGCAATAACTAAATCACACTTGCAGCCAGTTGACATGGATTAAAGTTGACTCAACCTCTGTCCTGTGTTCTTGTGTGTACCACATTGAGCATGGAGAAAAGAAAGAAGACCAAAGAACTGTCTGAGGACTTGAGAAACCAAATTGTGAGGAAGCATGAGCAATCTCAAGGCTACAAGTCCATCTCCAAAGACCTGAATGTTCCTGTGTCTACCGTGCGCAGTGTCATCAAGAAGTTTAAAGCCCATGGCACTATGGCTAACCTCCCTAGATGTGGACGGAAAAGAAAAATTGACAAGAGATTACAACGCAAGATTGTGCAGATGTTGGATAAAGAACCTCGACTAACATCCAAACAAGTTCAAGCTGCCCTGCAGTCCGAGGGTACAACAGTGTCAACCCGTGCTATCCGTCGGCATCTGAATGAAAAGGGACTGTATGGTAGGAGACCCAGGAAGACCCCACTTCTTACCCAGAGACATAAAAAAGCCAGGCTGGAGTTTGCCAAAACTTACCTGAAAAAGCCTAAAACGTTTTGGAAGAATGTTCTCTGGTCAGATGAGACAAAAGTAGAGCTTTTTGGGCAAAGGCATCAACATAGAGTTTACAGGAGAAAAAAAGAGGCATTCAAAGAAAAGAACACGGTCCCTACAGTCAAACATGGTGGAGGTTCCCTGATGTTTTGGGGTTGTTTTGCTGCCTCTGGCACTGGACTGCTTGACCGTGTGCATGGCATTATGAAGTCTGAAGACTACCAACAAATTTTGCAGCATAATGTAGGGCCCAGTGTGAGAAAGCTGGGTCTCCCTCAGAGGTCATGGGTCTTCCAGCAGGACAATGACCCAAAACACACTTCAAAAAGCACTAGAAAATGGTTTGAGAGAAAGCACTGGAGACTTCTAAGGTGGCCAACAATGAGTCCAGACCTGAATCCCATAGAACACCTGTGGAGAGATCTAAAAATGGCAGTTTGGAGAAGGCACCCTTCTAATATCAGGGACCTGGAGTAGTTTGCCAAAGAAGAATGGTCTAAAATTCCAGCAGAGCATTGTAAGAAACTCATTGATGGTTACCGGAAGCGGTTGGTCGCAGTTATTTTGGCTAAAAGTTGTGCAACCAAGTATTAGGCTGAGGGTGCCAATACTTTTGTTTGGCCCATTTTTGGAGTTTTGTGTGAAATGATCAATGCTTCGCTTTTTGCTTCATTCTCGTTTGTGTTTTTTCATTTAAGACAAATTAAATGAAGATAATAATACCAAAGAATTTGTGTTTGAAATCATTTTCAGGAAGAAACTGAGTATTATCTGACAGAATTGCAGGGGTGTCAATATTTTTGGCCACAACTGTAGGTTTGATTTGATTTCAGGCACAGGCCTGCTATGAAGTATTCACACCTTCCCCACTATCTCATTATATCTCTGAGGGTTACATAAGCACTATGCACTTTACTATTAAGTAAAAATGCCCATTTGATGTAATATGGTTGTACATGCCGCTTTCTACCTGATCTTGTCTCTGTATTGTCTCTATAACTCACTTATTTTGTTGCTCACATGTACTGATATATGTTCTGTGATTATGTAATAAATTTATACCTTTTAATTAATTATTTAATGGGAGTATTACTGGTGGGAGTGCCCCCTCTTTTTTGTCCTGCACTGGGCCCTTCCACATAGGTATTGGAGGTTCCCTACGCAGACTTATTAGTTATGGTATCTTCTTTAGTCTTCATTCTCCTTTATCTTGAAACACCAGGTCTGCAAATTGAGATTCCGGTTTGGCTTTTATCCTTAAGTCCTATTGCAAGGCAGGTTAAAGAGTCGATATTGACTTTTAGGATAGCTGTTTCCAATAGGTGGTGCTACAGTTGTAGTTCTCTTCCTCTCTGAAGAGACAATTTGCATGTTCTCATCAAACTCCAAAGTCTTCAATTAATGGATCATGCAGACGTCTGTGGATCTGGGTCTGATCAAGCACCACTTTAGACAGTCTGGCCGCGGGTTTCCCAACTCAAGTTTGAAAGCGTCATGGAAATACATGAAGTTACAATGATCCTATCAGGATCCTCTTGGCCAGTCCACGCACTAAAGTCTGTAATTGGACCGAGAACCACGTACGTCTGCATGAGCCCTAAGATGGGCAAAAAAAACACCAATTGCATCAATTTCTGAAAGTTTTCAACACCCTTGTTTGTGTTGATCATTGCATACCATGCCTACGGGAGGGGAATCCAAATGCGACTTAGTCTTAAAGATTGTTATTTCTTCTTTGCTTAATAAAATATATATACAATATACCAATGGCGCTAGTGTGCAGGGTTGATTCAGCAGCGAGTAAGGGACCCCCACACCACCAGGGGTGAAAATAAACAATTTAAACAAAATGATACTCGCACTATGAATCAATGGAGAATAAAATATATATATATATATATATATATATATAGTTACCTGTAGGATCAAGGCAATAAACTCATAAGCATTAGATGGTAGAGGGCACTGAGTATTGATGGATCAAACTACAAAAAATGCAAAGTCATAAAAAAAAAAAAAGTGTGAAGTGTCTGGATTAGACTCTAGTGGCTAAGAGCATGGTCGGTATTGCGTTCTAATAGTTAATTAAAAACACCTATCATATAACTATACAGACATAAATAAAACCAGAAACAAACACACTGGGGGAACCATAAAGTGCTATAAATGTAACTTGCACATACCCCCACTGTGAGGCTGGGTTCACACGTGGCGTTTTTTTCGCGTTTCCGCAGCTGTTTTAACCGCGCGATTTTGCCGCGAAAACGCGAAAAATAAGCATCCCATGCATTCCTATGGGATTCCGCAATGCTGTGCTAATGCTGCGGTTTTTACCGCGGCGGAATCGCTACGCGGTAAAAACCGCAGCATGCTCATTAATTTGCGGAATCGCGGCGATCCCGCACCCATAGGAATGCATTGTTCCACTTATTTCCCGCATGTGGCTGTGCACAACATGCGGAAAGTAAGCAGAACATTTGCGGATGGTACCCATGGTCCGGAGGAGAGGAGACTGTCCTCCGGGCTTTGGGTACCATATCCCTGTAGAAAAAAGAATTTAAAAATAAAAAATATTGTTATTCTCACCCTCCGGCGTCCCGCGCAGCCTTCCCGCTTCTCTCCACGCTCCCGTTCCCAGTAGTCCTTTGCGAAAATGCCCGCGATGGCGTCCGATCTCGCGGGATCGCGAAGTCTCGCGGTCATTCGCGCGACGTCATCGCGAATTACCGCGAGACGTCGCGATCCCGCGAGAACTGACGTCATCGCGGGCATTTTCGCAAAGGATTACTGGGAACGGATGCGCGGGACGTCGGAGGGTAAGAATAACAGTATTTTTTATTTTTTTTACATTTTATCTTTTACTACTGATGCTGCATAGGCGGCCTCAGTAGTAAAAAGTTGGTCACACTTGTCAAACACTATGTTTGACGAGTGTGACCAACCTGTCACTCAGTTCTCCCAGCGATGCTACAGATCGCTTGGAGAACGCTAGCATTTTGCAAGCTAATTACGCTTGCAAAATGCTAGTTTTTCCGCGGGAAAATCGCGGGAATTTAAAATGCGATTTTCCCGCGGACTGGAATTCCGGAACTCTCGCGGTAATTTCCGCGAGAGTTCCGGTACGTGTGCACTTAGCCTGACTATTACCTCTGAACAGGAGTGCAGTGGGAAACACCCGGTGGTTCACTAATGTGGACAGACTTTTAAACAGTAGATTCACCGCTGTGAGCGGACTTTTGCTTTTGAGCGGTAGAAGCCAGCAGCATATACTTGCTAATCATTTAGGAAGTCTCTCAATCAGTAGAGAAAAAAAAAAAAAAAAACAAATAAAACACCGAGCTCTGTTCCGGCCGGTAACAGGCTCCAGGTGCTGGCAAACATCCGATAATTCTCCGATGGTGATAGATCCCGCGTGAATGGCGTGAGAGCAGGGAAAAGAGCACAAATGATCGCTCACCAAAGTAGACACAGTCCAACGGCGGTCAGCATACCAGCCGCATTATAGATTGTAGACACCCGCGGTCAGCGTGGTGTGAATCTGGCAGGACCTGCGATGATAATCCAGATCACGAGAGGCGCGCAATCACGTGATGTCTGATAACAAGAGTGCTGCTTGAGCCAAAATTCCAACTAGTTTCGGAATAGCACGGATTCCTTCCTCATAGGTGGCGCTACAGTTGTAGTTCTCTTCCTCTCTGAAGAGACAATTTGCATGTTCTCATCAAACTCCAAAGTCTTCAATTAATGGATCATGCAGATGTCTGTGGATCGGGGTCTGATCAAGCACCACTTTAGACAGTCTGGCCGCGGGTTTCCCAACTCAAGTTTGAAAGCGTCATGGAAATACATGAAGTTACAATGATCATATCAGGATCCTCTTGGCCAGTCCACGCACTAAAGTCTGTAATTGGACCGAGAACCACGTACGTCTGCATGAGCCCTAAGATGGGCAAAAAAAACACCAATTGCATCAATTTCTGAAAGTTTTCAACACCCCTGTTTGTGTTGATCATTGCATACCATGCCTACGGGAGGGGAATCCAAATGCGACTTCGTCTTAAAGATTGTTATTTCTTCTTTGCTTAATAAAACCCCACAATTTGGGCTGCGAGATGACAATTTTATAAAAAAGTACCTAATTTTACTATATGTAGAGAGATGTTTATGATATGTGGCTGCCTACCGGAAGTCATGTGAATTGCATCCTGTAGAAACTACTATGTTGAGATATTGAGTTATTTTTCATGAAAAATTGGGCTTTCTAAACCTCAAGATTAGAGCCCGATCTCCACAAGCCAGCAACGGAAAGGTGGTTGTGACTGCACAATTCTCTCTAATCATTTTTAAAGAAATTTAAAAAAACTGCTGAACCGATATTCTAATAAAAAATAAAATAAAAACAAGCCAGGTAAATTTTGAAGCATCACTAAATTGAATGCAAAATTTGGATTTTAGTTGAGGTCTGTTCGGAAGTAAACTACGTGCAAATATTCAATTCATTGGCTTTCCAGCTTCCCAGTGAATCCTGATTGACTTGGAGTAGATTTCACCCCATCCGTAGGAGGTTTTAGTTTGTTTGCAGCGTATTGTATTATCAAACAGTATTATTTTTTGCTGCCTTTTCTTGTATTTTTCATTAAACTTGCGCTTGATCCACCTTCCGTTCCCGTAAAGCCTTGTGTACCACTGGAATCGTGACCCACCTTTATTAAACTATTTATGAGATCACGCCCGTAGTGGAAAAGTTATTTATATGCAGATTGATTTGATGAAATTTTTATAATGCTTTTCTATTTCATTATAATTAGCGAGACATTAGGTCAGAAGTAATGTTTTGCGATGCCGAGCTGAAGGTTTTTTTTTAAAGAATCTAAGGCAAATTTAACAAGGAGAATAACCGGCAGGAAATTGAATTTTTTTTTTCTCATCTGTTCTTAAAACACAAAGAATATGCATTGTACAAACAGAATAAAGTTCTCATCTGCTTAATAAATAAAATTAAAAAAATCTAATTAAATAGGCAATTATTTTTTTTTAAGACCATAGACCATAGAAAAATGGAAAGTCATAAAGGGGTTGTTGGGTTAGAAAAATGCATCCTTACCATCGAACCTCCTGTAAATCCAACTATATCAGTATTTAAAGGGGTTGTCCACTTGTGGTCGCATGACCATTGCAACCTTCAATATTCTGTCAAAGTGGACGTCCCCTCCAGCAGAATATAGAAAGGCTGTGGAGGATCAGCACCTTGATTGCTGGGAGAGATATGGACGACATTGTAAGATAAGTGCCGGTCTTGGAAGAATATGCAATTTCTTTTTCCTTTTTTTATCTGGGTAAATTCTGCAGTAAAGAAGAGATTGTCAGCTAGTGGACAATCATTTTAGGTAATATGGATATAATAGAAGCATACCTCCCAACCTTCACAAATCCACCAGGACATGCCCTGATTTTGGCAACTGTCCCGCTATATCTGCAGCATATCCTGATTTCAGCAGTACTTTCATCCTTAGGATGCAGCTACAGTGGAGAACAATATTTAAGCAGATGGCCTCTGGCTTGCTTATTCTCCATCCAGTCTGTTCCAGCTGGCGTGATGATGACACTATCTTACACCTGCTGTTGTGAGGAACAAGGAGCAGAGACTTAAAGACAACTGGTCAGCCGGCTTGTGCACAGTAACCTACAGACAGTGTCAGGTCGGTGCCATTATACTGATTACAATGTTACCTGTGTCAAGACTCTGGACAGTGACTCCGCCCCCATGGTAACGTGACTGCCTAGTGCCAGGTCCTGTTTTCACTGCTTTGTCTCTGGTCCCTGCACACTGCGTGCCTTGTTCCTGCACTCCCTGCACTCGCTCACATGCCCCCTGATAGTGCCCCCTGGGCAGCACCTGTGACATCATTGGTGTCATCACATTCTGGTGATGAAATCCGTCTTGTGGTTGTTGTTTAATGTTTATTTTCAGTTTTGCATTAATGATATGCTCGTGCTCCAGGGTGGCCTGTGGGGGGTTTTCTTCATGTGGTGCTCTGATGAGGTATTCATAATGCAGACTACTGACAGGTCACTGATCCCTAAGGCTAGTTTCTCATTTGCGCTTTATAGCACAGCGACGGCCTGCGCACGGCCGCCGCTAAGCCTCGCCCCCTGCCGGCTCCCGGCCCGCCCCTCCCGGTCATCGCTGCCTTCTAGCGCACATGGGCACTTGCGATCTGCGCACCCTATGTTTAGCGTAGGGTGCGCAGATCGTGCGCTGGCCGTGCGCTAGCAGGATTTTGCCGTGCGCTGCACACTTTTGAAGGTGCGCCCGTGTGTGCCAAACGCAGCATGTTGCATTTCGGCGCGCACGGCGCACCTTCAAAAGTGCGCAGTGCACGGCAAAATCCTGCTAGCGCACGGCCAGTGCACGATCTGCGCACCCTATGCTAAAGATAGGATGCGCAGATAGCAAGCGCCCATGTGCGCTAGAAGGCAGCGATGACCGGAAGGGGCCGGCCGGGAGCCGGCAGGGGGCGGGGCTTAGTGGCAGCCGTGCTCAGACTGTCGCTGCACTATATAAAGCGCAAATGTGAAACTAGCCTAACTCACCTGGCCCCTAGTTTACATAATGAATATTATATATATTTTAAAAAAACCTTCTGCAGGCAGGTGCCAGCGATGGTGCTTGCAATGCAGCGTGATCGCTTCTATAATGAGTATTTAATTATTGTTTTTGATGGTATTCATAATGAAAAAAAATTTTGTCTGAAAATGGTGCCAGCCACGCCAGCACAGTAGCAGCTAGCTGTTATTGCACAGGTGCTGGCGGCGCCATCTTGCTGGGGGAAAAAAATTTTCTCCTCCAGCTTAGTGCTGCCGGCACCTGCGCAGTAGCATCTATCGGATCGTCGACAGCTGCTACAGCGCAGGCACAGACGGCACCATTTTCAGACTGATTTTTTTTTTCCATTTATGTATACCACCAAAGAAAAAACTTAAATACACATTATAGATGTGATCATATATAATATTCATTATGTAAACTAGGGGGTCAGTGAGTGAGGGATCAGTGACCTGTCAGAAGACATACTGGTTAATACCTAATGAGAGCACCACATGAATACCCCCATACGCCGCCCCGGAGCACGAGCATATCATTAACTCAAAACTGAAAATAGAGCTTACACAACAATCACAAGATGGATTTCATCACCAGGTATCATTGTAATCTGTATAATGGCGCCGACCTGACACTGCCTGTAGGTTACTGTGCACAATTCTGCTGACAGGTTCACTTTAAGAAGATCTGTAGATATTCTCTGCTTATTGGTGAAAAAGGGGCTAGATAAGATTTTTCTATCAGTTACTGCACTATTTTCCATGTAGTGAGGAGGCACATCATTGTGTGTGTTATGAGATGAACTTTGGGGCATCTTGTGTGTGTGATGAGGTCCATTGAGGACATCAAAATTGTTTGGGCTCCACTGGGGGCATCAACTTTGTGACATGGAGGCATCATTTTATGTAGGGGCCATAAAAGAGATATTGTACTGTGTGGGAATACTAAGGGTAAGTGCACACGGAGTTTTCTGGTGGGGGTGCAGATTTTGTAGTAAAATCCGCAGATAAATCTGCAGGACTAAAGTCCTGCGGTTTATCTGCGGATTTGCCTGCGGTTTTGCCCTGCAGTTTCACACCTCATAATGGATGAGGTGTGAAACCGCAGCGGTTCTACACAAAAGAATTGACATGCCGTGGATTGTAAACCGCAGCAAATCTGCAGCATGTGCACAGTGTTTTCCAGTTTACCATTGAAAACAATGGTACTGTACAACGCACCTAAATCTGCTGCGGACCCGCAGGGCAAAAACCGGTGCAGATCCGCAGCAGAATCCACACCATGTGCACATACCCTAAGAGAATTCACTAGAGGTACTTTTTCTATGTGGATGCACAAAAAGAGCTGGACAAAGGGGCAAAGCTTGGCATAAAATCAAAATCTCTGCATTGCAGTGCAGTGCATGCGCTGTAATATGTGTCCTTTCTTCATAGTAGCTGGGGCTACGTAAATGGGACTCTCCAGAATAATCCAGTGCAGTGAGAATGGGGGTGCTGCCATAGAAGTTCAAGTGAAATAAGAGGACTTGCATGGCAGAATAGGGTTATGGAGGGAAACAAAAAGGGGCTTCATTTTATAGGATCGGCTATGCCTATTTGAATATAATGGCACTTAATGGCTAAATGGTCAGAATTTGCCTACGGGGCATTACTCGAACGGGTGACGAGGAGGGATTTTACAGGCAAATATCACATATTTCCGGCTATTACCTCTTTTTTGCTACAAATCCTTGAGTACAAATAAGGAAGAAAGAGAAATACTAAGTTACACAATTTCAAACTTTTCCAGCACGAAAACAAACTTTAGTTTCTTTTATCAAAGGAGAAGAATGGATTCCTGAGAGAGAACACGGGAAACATTTTCACAGTCTGGCCATGTTTCCTCTTCCTCTCTCTTCTGGGATCCGTTACCGTCTCTGTGCCTTATTCATTGCAGGTCACTGACTATGAGGACACCTGAGCGGAGAAAAAAGGAATCTTAAAGGGGGTGACTAGGATTAGAAAAAAGGCTTTTTTTTTGTTCTTTTTAGACAAAAACAATGCTACCCTCGTCAACAGGTTGTGTCCGGTGTCGCAGCTTATTCTCATTCATTTCATTGTAGTGGAGATGCGCTCCTTTGTGCACCAAGCAGGTAGCACAGGAGAGGGAGAAAAGAGCGCACAGACAATGACATGCAAGGGACAAGTGCGCTTGTACAGTGTCAGTGTGTGTGTACGCATTACCATCCCTCTCCTGTGAGCATCTGCCATCGCTGCTTTGTGATCCTTTGTGCAGCGAGCGTCTGCTATGCACAGGAGAAGTAGGTGAGAATTCTGCCCCTGCACACTGACACTGTATGCTCGTTCTCTGGTGTCAGTCAGTGCCGGACAGGGGCGTTAATCGGTGGGGTTAATCAGACAACACATTATATATGCATTTTAGTGATCAGTTTCTTAGTGTAAAATGAGCAATTTATACTTAGACCTTAAATAAAACAGTGAAGATCTGTAATGAAGGAAGATTGTGTGAGGATTGTGTGAGGCCCACTGATATCTGAGCGCTATGTGACACGCTCGATGGCACTGCTGCCTGTGACCAAAGTGACGAGAGGATAATGGAGATTTTAAATCTCTGCGTACACTTTTGGACACTGGACACTTGTGGATTGTGTGAGGCCCACTGATATCTGAGCGCTATGTGACACGCTCGATGGCACTGCTGCCTGTGACCAAAGTGACGAGAGGATAATGGAGATTTTAAATCTCTGCGCACACTTTTGGACACTGGACACTTGTGGATTGTGTGCGGCCCACTGATATCTGAGCGCTATGTGACACGCTCGATGGCACAGCTGCCTGTGACCAAAGTGACGAGAGGATAATGGAGATTTTGAATCTCTGCGTACACTTTTGGACAGTGGACACTTGTGGATTGTGTGAGGCCCACTGATATCTGAGCGCTATGTGACACACTCGATGGCACAGCTGCCTGTGACCAAAGTGACGAGAGGATAATGGAGATTTTGAATCTCTGCGTACACTTTTGGACAGTGGACACTTGTGGATTGTGTGCGGCCCACTGATATCTGAGCGCTATGTGACACGCTCGATGGCACAGCTGCCTGTGACCAAAGTGACGAGAGGATAATGGAGATTTTGAATCTCTGCGTACACTTTTGGACAGTGGACACTTGTGGATTGTGTGCGGCCCACTGATATCTGAGCGCTATGTGACACGCTCGATGGCACAGCTGCCTGTGACCAAAGTGACGAGAGGATAATGGAGATTTTGAATCTCTGCGTACACTTGTGGACAGTGGACACTTGTGGATTGTGTGCGGCCCACTGATATCTGAGCGCTATGTGACACGCTCGATGGCACAGCTGCCTGTGACCAAAGTGACGAGAGGATAATGGAGATTTTGAATCTCTGCGTACACTTTTGGACACTGGACACTTGTGGATTGTGTGAGGCCCACTGATATCTGAGCGCTATGTGACACGCTCGATGGCACAGCTGCCTGTGACCAAAGTGACGAGAGGATAATGGAGATTTTGAATCTCTGCGTACACTTTTGGACACTGGACACTTGTAGATGGTGTGAGGCCCACTGATATCTGAGCGCTATGTGACACGCTCGATGGCACAGCTGCCTGTGACCAAAGTGACGAGAGGATAATGGAGATTTTGAATCTCTGCGTACACTTTTGGACACTGGACACTTGTGGATTGTGTGAGGCCCACTGATATCTGAGCGCTATGTGACACGCTCGATGGCACAGCTGCCTGTGACCAAAGTGACGAGAGGATAATGGAGATTGGATTGCTTTTAAAAAAGCAGTTTGCGGAGCAGTGGGTAAACAGCAATGCCAGCGTGTCAGGAAGCCTTAGAAGGCAGCCCAACAACCAACACCACTGATACACCACAATATAGCCTCCCCTTGCACTGCACACACAGTGACTGGTGTGTTGTGCAGGCCAAATCGCTAGCAGCAGAAGCAGTTTTTTTGTCTTCTTCCCTGCCTAACGCTCTCCCTACAGAATCAGCAGCAACCTCTCCCTATACTAAGATCGGCAGAAGTAAGATGGCGGTCGGCGTGCACGCCCTTTTATACCCCCTGTGACGCCCACCAAAGCAAGCCAATCACTTGCATGCCCTTCTGAAAGATGGTGGTGACCCGTGCCTAGGTCATCACGTTGCCCACAGTGTCTGTGGATCCTGATTGGCTGAAAAAGAGCGCAAAACAAACTTTTGAAATGCGACTTTGGCGCGTAAGTCGCCGACCTCGTGGCCGACCTCATCCTAGGGTCGGGTTTCGTTTCATGAAACCCGACTTTGCCAAAAGTCGGCGACTTTTGAATTTTTTCGACCCGTTTCGCTCAACTCTAGTTATTATATGACAGTTATTAAAAGTTTACTATAAGACTAAATACAGGTGATATGGTAAAGAATTGCAATGCATCCACAAAAATCAAATGCTAAACAGTGGATCCGTATAGAACCCAATTTTTTTGTGCACCCATAGTGTCATCCAATTCATGTAAGAAACCAGTGCAGGCTGCAATATTTTTCGCATGTAGGTTCGGACCCACTGCCCTATTGAATAACATTCATCTGAGTGCTGTCTATTTTCTATTGGAAAGCTTTTGGTCTTAAAATACAGTCATGTGAACTTGGTCTTAGATAATCTGAACAGCGCAATTGAATAACAATGGTCCATGGTGAGAACTCGAACCAAAAATACGGTGATGTGAATGTTGCCTTCTAAGAACAAAGAAGTGACTAAGCTTAGTGGACACAGGGAGAGTCCTTTAATTCTTATGTATGTATGAATCCTGGTATTTGCTAGCATGTATGGAATTTCTAAATTTATGTATGGAACACCTATAGCCATGAAATGTATAAATATATGAACATTCCGGCAAACTCCTGTAGATAGCATGACTGTATTTATTCTATTCTCACTGGCTTAATCCCATAAATATGTGACTTCAGATTTTGTATTAGTCTATGCCTGATGAAGAGACCTGAGTAGTCTCGAAAGCTTGCAATATGTTACCATCCTTTCAGTTAGCCATTAAAAGGTATCAACCACTGAGGACTCTCAATTCTGAATATTTTTCTGGCTTAATCCCAGAAACTTCTAAATAGGAGTAAAGGTCGATATAAGACTACGGAAAATGCCAGATGTAGAGTTTTGAAACATTCATTGACCTAACTTTGTCTTATGTGTGTCCAGTTCACATCCACAAGCGCACGAAATCAGTGGCTCATCGGTGTCAGCTACTTTTTGGCAATTTCCCAAAACGACAAACCTATTATCACGGACACCAGCTTTTCAACACGGCTTAATAATGTCTAGTGATGGTTCTTGTCCCATCTAAGATTTTATAGTGCAGCTTGGCTTGTTCTGATTGACTGCCGAGAACAAGCACAAGCTCAGCAAGAAGTCAGCACAAAGAAGGCTTATTGACTGACTGCTGAAAGGATACAGTTGTGCTCAAAAGTTTATATACCCCGACAGAATTTTTGCCTTATAGGCCTTGTTTTAGAGAATATGAATGATAGCACGAAAACTTTTTCTCCACTCATGGTTAGTGTTTGGGTGAAGACATTTATTGTCAAACTACTGTGTTTTCTCTTTTTAAACCATAATGACAACACAAAACATCCAAATTACCCCGATCAAAAGTTTATATACCCCATTTCTTAATGCCATGTATTTCCCCCTCTAACATCAATGACAGCTTGCCGTCTTTTGTGGTAGTTGTGGATGATGTTCTTTATTTTCTCAGATGGTAAAGCTGCCCACTCTTCATGGCAAAAATCCTCCAGTTCCTGTAAATTCCTGGGCTGTCTAGCATGAACTGAGGGCTTCAGATCTCCCAGAGAGGCTCAATGATATTGAAGTCAGGAGACTGAGATGACCACTCCAGAACCTTCACTTTGTTCTGCTGTATCCAATGACAGGTCGACTTGGCTTTGTATTTTGGATCGTTGTCATGTTGGAACATTCAATTACATCCCTTGTGCAGCTTCCGGACTGATGATTGCATATTTTCCTCCAGTATTTGCTGATAACATGCTGCATTCATCTTTCCTTCAACTTTGACCAAGTTTCCTGTGCCTTTGTAGCTCACACATCCCCAAAACATCAGTGATCCACCTCCTTGATTTACAGTAGGAATGGTGTTCCTTTCACCATAGTCCTTGCTGATCTCTCTCTAAATGTTACATTTCCAGTTGTGGCCAAAAAATAAAATTTTGGTGTCTTCACTCCAAATTACCTTGTTCCAGAAGTTTTGAGGCTTGTCTCTGTGCTGTTTTAAATGTTGTAGGAGAGATACTTTGTGGCATTTGAGCAGTAATGGCTTTCTTCTGGTTACTCGACCATGCAGCCAATTTTTCTTCAAGTGCCTCCTTATTGTGCATCGTGAAACAGCCGCACCGCTAGTTTTTAAAGATTCCAGTATTTCAGCTGATGTTATTTGTGGATTTTTCTTTGCATCCCGAACAATTTTCCTGGCAGTTGACGGCAAAATTTTTGTTTGTCTACCTGACCGTCGTTTTGTTTTTACAGAGCCCCTGATTTTCCATTTGTTAATCACAGTTTGAACGCTGCTGACTGGCATTATAAATTCCTTGGATATCTTTTTGTATCCCTTTCCTGTTTTATATAGATCAACTACCATTTCCCATAGATCCATTGACAATTCTTTTGCTTTCCCCATGACTCACAATCCAGAAATGTCAGTGGCTGGATGAAAGATGCAAGAGTCTGTCTGGATCCAAGAGACTCACTCAGCTTTTATGCACACACTGATTACAAGCAAACAGGTCACAGGTGAGGATGTTACCTTTACAAGACATTCAAACCCATATGTGTCTACTTCTGTGCATGTTATCAGGCCTAAATCACCAGGGTATGTGAATTTTTGATCAGGGTCATATGGATGTTTTGGGTTGTCATTATGATTTAAAAAGAGAAACCACAGTAGTTTGACAATAAATGGCTTCACCCAACCACTAACCATGAGTGGAGAAAAAGTTTTGGTGCTATCATTCATATTCTCTGGAAAAAGCCCAAGAAAGCAAAAATTCTGCCGGGGTATGAAAACTTTTGAGCACAACTATATATATGAAGGCTACTACTACTACTGTAGATGAACGAGTCAGCTTGGTCAGGAGATTTCATGCATGTGTATTATATACATTTTGTGCGAATTGAATGGACTGGAAGGGGTATTAAAATTTTAAAATATCGACTTTTGCCACCCTTGGTCTTCCAATCAGCTCACCTTTAATCTCTCTTTAACCTAATATTTTCTTAGTCTTTAGTTCTGCCTTTTTACTCTAAACATTATTAATGAGTACTACTCCACCCCATAGTTTGAGGTCTAGTGAAGAATGGCAGCACAGGATGCCCAGAAAAGAGAAGATGGACGAATGAAGAGAAAATATATATCTACAGGAAAGGTAATGCATGTATGATTGCTGAGCTGAGGGTCCAACCATGGGTAAGGTCACTGATCACAAAAACAAGGACCTTAATATTTCAATTGGAGCAATAGTGACCAGATTCAGCTACCGCTCCATTAACAGTCTATGGGAGTAGTGGTTGCATAAATGCACCAATGGTCCATTCACACAGCGAACTTTGGACCTCACATTCTCCTGATCGGTGGGAGTCTCAGCAGCCGGATCCCTATTGATCACATATTTATGACTGATCTTTTGTATAGATGATAAAAGTTTTTAAAATAAAGAAAAATTGCTTTTATTTTTGATATTGTAGTAATTTATTATTTTATTTTATGGTATCCATATTAAACACACACTTACGCCTCCTGCATTTTCTGTATAGGTAGTGCAGAAGCATTTATGTGCAGCTGCAAATATTTTGATTTAAAGGGTATTTCCATCACCTAATGTGAAGGTTTTAAACAAGCTGTAATGCTTCTACCCATCCAGTACTTTTTGTCTTTTTGCATTGTTCTTACAGTGTTTGCTCCTCTTCTCCTCTCCTAACACTCCCTGTTTATTCCCCTCCACTTTCGCCCTTATTATCTCAGCTCTCTCCTGACCACATTTCCCAGCAGCCTTTGTGATAATCTTCCATCCCGCAGTCCAAAACACCTACTGTCATTCTTCCCATATGCCTACCATATCCTCCTGGCCTGCCATTGTCCCATGCCCAAAGTCAACTGAGTATTACACAGTCCATCTGAAGACAACCGAGCTGCTTATCACAGTCTGGTCTGTGACGGGGTATACGACAGAGCAAGAAGGGACAACAGGCCGAGGGACGATCCAACGAGATTTATTAAGGCAGGGAGCATACAACATCAAATATCCATAATGTCCTTGGAGTCCATGAGAAGTCCACAATAAGTCCACACAATGGAAACAAATCCGGGCACCTCACGATAGTCCTTGTGCCAGATGCGATAACAATAATCCTTGCAATAGTCCACAGGATTCCACACAATCCCACGGACGTCACGAGCTGGCCTCAACTCAGTTCGTGACTCCTTCCACCTCCGCACTCAAATCACAACTGATCTTAAAACAAGAATGTATTGTCAGGGCTCCTGGGATCAGCCCATCTGAAGGGGGGTAGGGGTCACACCTACTATTCAATGGTTTGGTCCATCAGAAGATTCTAGAAATGTAAGGGCTCCACTGTGTCAACAGGATGTGTATTGTAGGTTATCTTCTGCTTAGGAAACAATAGCCAAAGTTCCACTAGCTGTTGACACAAGCCTAAATTAGCTTATGGTCCAGGTACATCACAAGACATTGCAAAGTATTGGGGGAAGGAGACATGGTTAATTTACAGCAAATACAACCAGAGAAAAGTTAAATGACATATTATACAAAATACAGGACAGGGCAAAACTATAAATCATGACATGGTCAATTTCAGGGTCCGGAAGAAAGATAGATCGGGCAGAGAAGAAGAGAAATAGGAAAGTAAAACAAACCATGATGACCTGGCTGAGTTGAGATGCATGACTTGAAACAGGGCAAGTAATGAACAAGTATTGGAAAGATGCTCATATAGAAACATTGGGTCAAAAAGTCCAAACAAACTCATACAATCTCCCAAAAAAATTAAAGGACTTGGCCACTTTTTATTCTATCATAAAGTGTTGTAGACATGATTCTGTGACACTAGTATACTATGCTAAAGTATTAGAAGTTTTCCTCTTTCCACACAGACCAAACAACACATCTGTCCATATAATGGCTGGTGGTCGAGGAGTATTTGAGCAGACAAGTCCATCAGCCATCTCCAACTGGAAATTAACTTTCCCGTATTAGGGGTTTCTATAATTACAGGAGGATGATTGATAGGTCTGGTCACATTCTCTCCCATAAGTAGCCATTTTATAGGCAGTAGCGCTATGTGGTCGGTGAGTAAGGATGTGCTAAGTGCGTAAGGCGAAACTGTAAAACATAAGTGTCACAAAATCTCCAACACTGCTGTTAAAATTAAGATAAAGTGGCCAACCCATGTAAGTTCAGCCTCTGAACTCACAGAAATAAGTTACAGGTAAGCTGCATGCAGAGGTTAGATTGTGTGCAGTATAAAAAGAGATATCATTAAATCTCCCACCAGTTAATGAAAGTGACATGACTCTGCTAACTCCATCCCAGTCTACACAACAAATCTGAAAAATTAGCTAGTGAAAACAAGAACTAATATAAAAATTGTATTTTTTTCTAAATTTAAAGGCGAAAACTTGTCATGTAGAAAAAAAGATATTTTAGCCACAAGAGGTGTGTATTTGATATGTTGTCAATCCACCCATGAAATATGTAAGATTTCACAGTTAAAACAAAACGACGTAGAAACCGGTGGATTTGGCGGAACATTTCTATAGAAGGGGATGTACAGCTCGTGTCTGGTTAGTTATTATCTTCAGTAAGGAGTGCTGGGGTTACAGACGGGAACACAATTTGTGCAAAGCAATTTACATTCATCAGGAGGAATTTTGTTTTGGCTTCGACAAGGTGAGGGAAAGTTCTTATTTTAGAACCATGCGGGTCTGTTAGAGACTGAAATGCAGTTTTTGATCGACAACTTAAAGACTGTTCCACACTAGAGTTACAGATCAGCATTTTCCACTTCACAGGGATCCCATTCGGTCTATGAAAAGCGTTTCTGAAATTTATCTGTAGCTCAAAATTGTTAAGCGTAACACAAAGTCTGAATCAAAATGTACTTTTCTCCCTATTGAAACTGTAAAATGTTAAATATAAACCATACAAAAGAATGAAAACGGAGGCAACACCCACAGTGTCCAAGAGAAAAAAAAGTAGTTTTTTTCACCCATGGAGATGCAATATTCCAGTTTTTCAGCTGAAACCTTTATCTTGGTATAAAGTGGTCTTTATAAGCCAGGGTCAAACTAACCAGAGGCTTAGTACTGGCCAATGGGGCCACAGATCCAATCTTCTGTCCATGAAGAACATTAGATTACTGTCTACTGTATTTTACTCGGTCAGTTTATTTGCTCGTCACAATAAAGGGGTAGTTCTCTGTGGGGCATTCCTATTAGTTACCAGTAGGGATGAGTATACTCGTTAGGATTCGGTACTCGGCGAGAAATGCGGTACTTGCGGTACTCGTGTTACTTGACTCCTAGCGAGTAAATTTCACTACTCGCCTCGCAATATTCGGATCTCCTGCCCGGCATGTGTTAGCCAATCACAGTAAAGCCGACGCCTTCGTTGTTGTGGCATTACTGTGATTGGTTGGCTGCGCAGTGTCACTGTCTCACTGGAGCCCCTGGAGAGCGGTCGCATCAGCTGATGCGGCGGCTCTCCACGGGAGATCGACGTGGGACCCTTGTTCTTAATGGATTACGGCGGAAAGGTGAGTATAGGTTGCTTTATTACTTTAAATTTTTTTTTACAGGTGATCGATGGCTTCGGGGAATGCGGTGAGTATGTACTTTATGTTATGTGTTGTATGTTATATGTATGTACTGTATGTTATATGTTGTATGTTCTGTATGTCTTTTTTTTTTTTTTTTTACATTCACCGCATTAGCCGGATGATGGGAATACTACTTTCCCATCATCTGCTAATGCTGTCACTGTAGCGGGCATAGCCGGATGGGACAAGCAGTCCCATCGGACGATGCCCACACAGCCCGTACAGGCCCCTCACAGAGCCAGCACAGCCTGCACAGAGCCAGCACAGCCCAGCACAGCCCTCACAGGCCCCGCTCAGCACTGGCAGAGTCCACAGAGCCCGGCACAGCCCCGCACGCACACACAGCCCCACAGACCCCGCACACATTCTCCACAAACACACATTCTCCGCCCACTACTTGCATTTCCCATAGACTTACATTGGACTCGCTACTCATTATGAGTACCCGAGTATTAGGCGCTGCTCATAAAGAGTACAGCGAGTCTGAGTATTTCACTACTCACTCATCCCTAGTTACCTGAGTCCACTAATTATAAGCTCATCATATTGCATGAAAGAAAGGTCCGTGAGAACTGTGGGAAAATGTTAAAACATATTTTTTACTGTACAATCAAAAACATGGGGAGAAAAAGCAAAAAAGGTAAAGATTAAGGCTCCATAATCGTATGCGTTTTGCGTTAGCAAACCTTATTCAAAGGTGTGAATAAGGCTACGAATAGCTATGGACAAGGTTTGCTAACTCTATAAGTTAAGCTTATGGATCGTTAATCTCTTTTTTATGTTCTTTGCCTTTTCTCACATGTTTTTAATTGTACAGTAAAAGTTATGCTTTAACATTTTCCCATTTTTTCTGGATCCTCATGGACCCTTTTTTCATTTCTAAGCTTGTTTGTTCCTACACCCCCTGCACCACACCCTGAACAAACAAGGTCTACCAGGGTTCCTGTGTGAATGTAAGTGGTTTTCACACTGAACTCTCCTCCCTGGAAGGTGAGCTGATTATCTTTTTCTTTCCTTATGATATGGCATTTCCATTGTAAGTGATCAACTATAGTCTCTGGGACATCCTGGTACCAGGCCATGGAACAAATTGAGATAGTCACAAGTAGAAGTCCAAAGTAGAACAAAAAGGTAGAAGCAAGATAAGCAGAACGATCAGGTAAGCAGAGGTCAGGATAAAGAGCAAGAATTCAAGAAATACAACACATAAGAGTTAAGAAAGGATCTACCTTCTTCAATAAATGTTATGCAGCAGCTGAGAGGCTTCTTCAATAGGTGCCCGACACCATCTGCAAACATTGAATTCTGAATTCCTATAGAATGTTTGCAAATTTGGGACTGTTGGTAAAACCTCACCCAAGAGTATATTTTTCACGTATGAGAGCTATCTGTATTTTTTTACGGATACCACTTACACTACAGTAGCGATTGGGGTCATTAAGTCTATGATCTCCTGCAGACCACATCTCTTTTTGATCCAAAGGTTCGGTCAAAGTCGGCAACATAAGTCCATCCGCTGCCAACGATTACATCCGAATGTGGTCTGATCTCCATGGACCTTCAGAAATGAGAAAGTGAAGAAACTTTTTTTCTCTCCACGTCTAATAAAGAACTGATGACACTCAGGCCAAACTCTGATCAAAATAATCAGTCTGTTTTTCTGATACGCGAGAACAATGGACGTCTGAATGAGGCGTAATGATGAAACTGGATCATGAAAGAAAAATAACGTGAGAGCCTCAATTCTTTCCTTCTAGGTACAAATTAGGCTGGTTTCACATTAGCGCTTTTTAAGCGCACGCACGGCCGGGGGTAGCTCCGCCCCCGAGCCGGCTCTCTGCCCGGCGTGCCCGCCCCTTGCTTGTAGCGCCGCCTCCTAGCGCACAGCGGCGCCTGCGATCAGCGCACCCTATCGTTAGCATAGGGTACGCAGATCGTGCGCAAGCCGTGCGCTAGTTGCGCTTTGACCTGCGCTGCGCACTTTTGACGGTGCGCCGTGCGCGCCAAAATCCGAAAAGTTTGATTTTGGCGCGCACGGCTCACCGTCAAAAGTGCGCAGCGCAGGTCAAAGCGCAACTAGCGCACGGCCTGCGCACGATCTGCGCACCCTATGCTAAAGATAGCGTGCGCCGATCGCAGGCGCCGCTGTGCGCTAGGAGGCGGCGCTACAAGCAAGGGGCGGGCACGCCGGGCAGAGAGCCGGCTCGGGGGCGGAGCTACCCCCGGCCGTGCGTGCGCTTAAAAAGCGCTAATGTGAAACCAGCCTTAGCAGTACTGATAAAAGCAGTTATCCTCCTTGTCGTTGCCTTAGCTTTATCATCAGGATCAGAATTTTTTTTCAAGGTTTTTTTTTTTTCAAAGATTGACAAGAAAAGTCTCATGGTCTCCAGCCTTGTTTGGAGTGTTTTGGCAAAAATCTAAGGCAACAAATTGAATTCATGTGAAAGAAGTCATGACTGATGACTGTTGGCCATCTCTGGACCAGGTATTTGAATCAATGCTATGCTTATGTGCAGTGATCAGCAATAGCTGGGTCTCTACTAGGCTTATGTTATACTTACAAATCAGTTCCCATATCTCCCGTCTGTTAGCCGTCCTGCTGACAGATATATAAGCAGTAAATAAAACCTCCCCCTCCTCTCCTCGTACATGCAGGACGATCAATATGGGAGTTGATCTTGTTGGTCAGTGCTCGCACTCGCTCACTCGTTGGAATGGAAATCAGAAATTTGTAAGGATTTATATTCGGAGAGATCAATAATAATACTGACCTTCTCAAATCATCAATAAAATTTGCTATAACCCCTGACAAAATATACTGGTGCTCACTTCATTTGCAATTTGTGCTGCACTGCTGGGAATATTATTTAGTTATTTCCAGAGCTTGACAGAACTGCTGAAAAATGCATGCGGATAGAGGAAACGCTGTATGGAGATTGACCTCTTCAGTGCCGGTGAAACAAGGGATTGTACAATATAGGGTCTTCAGCTTCAACACAAATAAACACAGTAAGGCCGGAGTCACATTTAACATATGGAAAATCCGTCCCAGTCTCCCTGCCGAGAGTGGCAGGCGTGTAATACCAGTGTCTTGTGAGTACTATCTGATTTCTTACACCTAGCATCCGATTTACATCCAAATGTAGTGTGATTGCTATCCAATTGCAATGCAATTTTAACATGAGCTTTTACATACAGCAATTATCTGTCATTTACATATCGCGTTCAAAGAAAATATTCTTCAACATATATTAGATAGTATATTTATATGTATGCACATGTATATTATAGAAAGTACAGTATAATCACAAAGTTACAGAGTGACATGTTAGAATAGAATAGATAAAACAGATTACAATGACAAATACAATTAGTACAGTATGTGTGCAAATTACTGTACATATATTTAATTAATAAAACATTATTTTTCAGAAAGAAATGGCGTAACCAGCAGAGGGAAAGCCGACAGCTAGGGGCAGATGTTTATAGCCTGGGAAGGGGGTAATACCCATGGAGCTTCCCAGGCTATTAATATCAGCTTACAACTGTGTACTTAGCCTTTACTGGCTACTAAAATGGGGGACCCCCCAAAAATGACGTGGGATCCCCCTATAATTAAGAACCAGCAAAGGCTATGCAGACAGCTGCAGGCTGATATTAATAGCCCAGGAAGGGGCCATGGATATTGCCCCCCCCGGCTAAAAACATCAGCTCCTAGCCTACCCAGAAAAGGCGAATCTGTAAGATGCACCAATTTTGGCACTTAGCATCGCTCTTCCCACTTGCCCTGAAACGTTGGCAAGTGGGGTGATAGTTGGGGGGTTGATGTCACTTTTGTATTGTCAACCCCGAGGTTAGTAATGGAGAGACGTCAATAAGACTCCCCCATTACTAACCCTATAGTCATATTGCAAGAAAACACACACACCCAAAAAAGTCTTTAAATTGAAAGAAAGACAAAGACTCTTGAATATTCTTAATTAAACCATACTTACGACCTCACCCATTCCTCCTATGCCCTTGTCATCTGCAAAAGGTTGCAGGATTTGGGAATGTTTAGTTTGCAAAAGAGAAGACTGAGAGGAGACTTAATAGCTGTCTACAAATATCTAAAGGGCTGTCACATTGTAGAAGGATCAACTTTATTCTCATTTGCACAAGGAAAGACTAGAAGCAATGGGATGAAACTGAATGGGAGGAGACACAGATTAGATATTAGAAAAAACTTTTTGACAGTTAGAGTGATCAATGAGTGGAACAAGCTGCCACGAGAAGTGGTGAGTTCTCCTTCAATGGAAGTCTTCAAACAGAGGCTGGACAGACATCTGACTGGGATGATTTAGCGAATCCTGCTTTGAGCAGGGGGTTGGACCAGATGGCCCAGGAGGTCCCTTCCAACTCTACGATTCTATGATTCTATGATTCTATGAAAAGAGATAAAAAAAGAAAAAACAGTATTCCTCACCTTTCCGCAGAGATGATGATCCATTTGTCCCACGACTGGTCCAGATCTGCTACATCTAGATGGCAGGCTGCATGATGCGTTCATACAGCCTGTCATCTAGTAGACACTAAGCATTGTGTGATCAGTGTCTCCCTGTGAACTGCTATTGCCTGTCTGAGGGCACAGCAAGCATGAAAAAGTTTTGCTCGCGGTGCCGTCAGACAGGTCCTCCGAGTTCACGAGCAATGAACTCACTACACCTTTCTGATGTCAGTGCGAGCGCCATTGGAAAATTTCCCACGGCGCTCGAGCCAATGTCACATGGGTCTCTCGAGACCTAAGAGAATTATAAGGAACCTTAAATTATTCACCTCAAATCAATTTTCTTAGGAATATTCTAATTTTGCCTGATCCGCACATCTCTTTTGAGGACTGATTTTGGAACCCTAAATTTTCAAGTAAATTGAATTTTTAGCCTTTGTTTTGGCTGTATATAAGGGGGGCAGCGAAACCAAAAGCTTACCGTATATTATTGTATGGTAAATTCGTAGCAACGTACTATGGATGTCGATGACGGTTCTTCAAGAATATATCAACACATATAAATCAAGGAGGACTAAATCCCATAAGGTAGGGATGAAGCGTGTCAAAATGAACGCAGCATGGATCTGTCAGTTGGTTACCACAGATAAGTAATTTTTGAAATTGGACCAGTGTGAATATTGCCGTAGGATGATGCAATGTGTGCTAACTAGCAGAAATAATCTCCCTTCTTGGGTCTAGAGGGAAATATGATGTACAGAAAGTGAAGTGACAGGCAGGAAATGATCCCTGCAGGGGTTCTTAATGTGGGTACCAAGTAGATTTTGATAAACGATTGACTCCCACCTGATCGAATTTCAGCCAAGACTCCCACATTTTATAATTGCTGTAACATTCGGAGGGGAATCAATCTACTCTGTTAAACCCTTCAACAGCAATGTAGGATTTCAGTTAATAATGCAGTCCTAAGTATGTGAGGCTGAAATATTTACTGCATATCTTTATGGTCTTCCGATACATAAGTTACACCAAGGGCCTCTCGGGGAGTGTTGTTTTATTCTCCGAAGTGACGGGTCAAGGTCTAGAATGAGCTTGTAATTCTGGAGGTGTTGCCGGCTTCTTCATTTTGTTCAGAGACTGTACTCTAAATGTAAAGCTTTGCTTTTGTGATGTACGTATGTTCTAACTATGAACTTTATAACTTTATATTATGCTATGATGTAAATCTTTTTTCTGCCCAAAAATGACAAAAGTATTCTCGGTGTGACCCTTCTTCAGGCATATTACAAATTAATTAATAACACAAGAGCAGAACATTTAAGAGATATTACAGCAGGACTTTTGTTCATGAGGTAGAAGGGGTGACAAATACATGGTACCACAATATAATTTATTAATGTACATTTTTATACTGTGAAAAACTATAAGACCACCAGAAAAAGGGGTGATCACCCAGAAGATCCGGCAAATCTATCAAGTGCTCCAAATCCTAGCAAACAGCTGAACAGCAACAACAACATGTAATATGTTTTTCTCACAATTGCCTCAAAGTCCAGCTCAATCCTCATAGTCCTAAGGATCACTGCATACAAGATCCAGATGTGGAGACCCTTGTCAACGAGCTTTCTGTAGCATCACCAGGAAACAAACTCCAGGTAGAGGAGACGTAAGTATCTGCAGAGATTTTTCTAGGTCTATATTAGTTAAAAGGGAACCTTTAAAATCATATAATACTAATAAAAAGGGTTAACCTGCAGGTTTACAGCATTATAAAGGTGTCTGTTCTGCCTAATGAAACTGGTCCTGGAACAAAATACATTTTATTCCTACCGGAAGCGGCCAACCTTTAGTCAAATAGGTGTGCCGCTGTCACCACTCACTTCACTGTGAACCATGGCTGTAACTCTGCCCCATATCTTTGTCAGCTGCCTCTGCAGTGCCATTAGCTCAGATCCAGCATGTCACAGGACTGTGACCGGTGAAAGTAGCTTCACCGCCGCATTTGTATCACTGAAAGTCGCCTCTACCAGGAGGAATATAATCAATTTTCTTCCAGGCAGCCACATTTCCAGAGCCATGGCAAGGCATCTTTCCAACTCAATTAGCTTGCAGATTGACCCTATATAGTGTTATCCAAAGTGACAGGTTCTCTTTAAGTGTTCAGTATGGGTGGTCATAGTTTTTTAAGAGGTTTTGGGGTCTTTATTAACTCAGGGTTTGTGGATGTAAATTATTATTTTTTATTATTATTATTATTATTATTATTATTATTATTATTATTAAAGCACCACCTATTCCATAGTGCTTTACATGTGAAAAGGGGTAAAAGAAAAAAAAAAAAAAAAAAAGGCCAATAATCTTCTAGAATAAAATGATTCATCGCCTGGTGCAGGAGAGAGAACCCTGCTCGCAAGTGTTCTCAGTCTACAAGGGATGAGTGAGGATATAGTAAATATATTTTATTTTTTAAGAGTGATAGAGTTGAAAGGGACCTTCAGGGTCATTGTGTCCAACCTCCTGCTCAATGCAGGATCCACTAAACCATCTCATACAGATGTCTGTCCAGCCTCTGTTAGAAGACTTCCATTGAAGGAGAATGTATCACCTCTTGTGGCAGCCTGCTCCTTTCATTGATCACCCTCACTGTCAAAAAGTTTTTTTCTAATATCTAAACTGTATCTTCTCCCTTTCAGTTTCATTCCATTGCTTCTTGTGTTTCTATGCGCAAATGAGGATAGGGATGGTCCTTCTACACTGTGACATTCCTTCATATATCTGTAGACAGCTATTAAGTCTCCTCTTAGCCATCTTATTTGCAATCTAAGCATTCCCAGATCCTTAACTGTTTCTTTGTAGGACATACTTTGCAGTCCGCTCATCATCCTGGTAGCTCTTATCTGGACTTGCCCCAGTAGTGGTGCCCAGAACTGGACACAGTATTCCAGATGAGGCCTGACCAAGGAGGAGCAGAAGGGGATAATTACTTCATGTGATCTAGATGCTATGCTTGTCTTAATCCTGTAACAGTGTTTGCTTTTTTGCTGCTTCATTACACTGTTGACTCATGTGCAGTGTGTGATCTATTAGTATACCTAAGTCTTTTTCACACGTGCTGCTGCTTAGTTCTATTCCTCCCATTCTATAGATGAAATTTTCATTTTTCTTGCCCTTCTTAATCCTTTCTCTGCCTTTTCTAGTGTTAGCCATTGCTCCTAGCTCTGCATCATCTGAAAATTTGATTATTCTACCTTAAGTTCCATTATATAGATCATTTATAAAAATGTTGAACAACACTGGGGCCAGGACAGAGACTTATGGTTCCCCAATTGAAATACTCTTACAATTGGATGTGCAACCATTTATTACCAATCTTTGAGTATGATCACTGAGCCAGTTATGAATCCACCTAATTGTAGCCTTGTCAATCCCATACTTGGTCAATTTTTCAGTATGGATAGTAAGGGATACTTTATCTAAAGCTTAACTGAAGTCGAGATATACTATATCTACCCCATTTCCCTGATCCACCCAGTCAGTGATTCCATCGTAGAAGGAAATTAGATTAGTCTGGTATGTCTTGCTTTGCTACAAACCCATGCTGACTCTGGTAAATTACTGTTTTCTTATCCAAGTACTTACATGCATGCTGTTTAATAATTTGATCAAAGATCTTTCCTGGTATAGAAGTAAGGCTCACTGCCCTGTAATTTCCAGGCTCCATCTTTCCTTTTTTGAAGCTAGGGACAACATTTGCCCTTCTCCAATCCTCTGGATCATTTAGAGGGTCCTATCCAAGCTCTGTCTAATTTGTGTGGTCAGATTTATGGTCTGTATTTGTTTTGGAGTCTGGTCTAGAGTCTGTTTTGGGTAAAGGTCCTGTTTTGATCAGAGGATTTGGTCTGAGGTTTGTTTAGTTTAGGTGGTCTGGTCTTAGATTTTTTTTAACGTGTCTAGCTTAAGATCTTTTATGGATTCTCTATTAATTTTAAGGACTAATGTGTATATATCTGTTTTAGAGTCTGGTCTAAAGTCTGTATAGAGGGTCTGTTTCGTTTAAGGGGTCCACTTCAAGGTTGTGTTTAGTTAGAGATTCTTTGATTCATTTATTTAGGGGTTCTTGTTTAGGATCTATTTAGAAAATCTGGTCTAGGATCTGAATAGTTTTTTGAGGATCTGGTTAGTTTGGGAGATTTAATCTGGGGTTTGCTTAGCTTAGATGGTTTGGGGGATTCTAAATTTATTTTTCGGCCCTTCGATCTGCATTTGTTTAGGGGCTGGTTTCTATTTGGTTTAGAGGGTGTGATCTGGAGTCTATTCATTTCATTTCGGTGGCTGGGAGGGAATGTTTAACTGATATTTTAAACATTGGAGATTGTCCTTCAAGAAATATGTATAGGAAATCAGGAAAAACACATTTGCACAACATGGCCTAACCTAAATCAGAATCTCTTTGATGTCCCTTCAAGTCCATTTGACGTATATGCAGTGATGTAAACTTTATTCAAAATTTCATTTTAGCTTCTCATACATAGCGGCATAAATATAAGTACAAGTGAGAAAGATTCAGTAGACATGGAAGTGTTTGTGGAAGGAGTTGCCATAACCAACATTTCATTGATAATTAAGCAGGCTGCAACATATTGCTAATCACTTCATGATATCTGGGTTTTAAACAAAATCTTTAATTTCACTTTGGTGCCAGAATCCAGAACAAACTAATTACTATCTAAAAATGGAATGAAACTGATGTAATTTCATTTTACAGTATCTTGCCAAAAGACTAACTTTTTATCTATTTCTTTTTTTTCCTTAAGATATTAAACCTCCAAAATCAAATGATTTTACAAGTCACTGTCTCCTGCAAGATCAACAAACGCAGTTGTTGTTGCTGTAGAACAACTCATGCACAGTCAATGCCATCAAAAGGTGGTCTCTGTACATACTCATGACAGGTCAATGTGCCAACAAGTTCAAGAATATTCTACCAAGAGAAACACCATGATGCTGAAGACTTTACTCTACTATGTACCGTTTAGGCCAAAATTCATCAAATTCATTAGAGTTTGGGGTTAATGTAAGGCTTCACCAACTTTTTGGAACTTTTGGCATTTCTATGCCATTTTTGCCCGCCTCCAACAAAGTGGGAAGAGCTGGGGCAGGATGGGGAGGTGGAAACCTCTGCTAGTCAACTTCATGACAAGCAACAATGTCCCTTATACAACAAATCTTAATCCAATCCCTGACTGGAGTAAGATGTATGAAAAGAAGCACATGGAGGTTCATGCCACTTTTCAGGTGCTCAGGATTCTTTAAACACTTCCTAAGGAATTAAGAATGTCTGGCTTCAGCACACCTCCTTTTCAAGACAGGAGTGAAAAACGAAAGTCTTGATTAATTGGAGCCTCCTTACCTCACTTCTATTAATTCTCCTCCAAATATAGCAAATTTCGTTAATTTCAGTCATGACCTAACAAACATAACCTCATGATTGAGTTGGTCACAGGAGCTGATCGGTACATTTTTACCCATTGGCGGTCGTTTAATGCCTCCAGGCGATCGTTTGTAAACTGACCCCTTCCTGAGAATGAAGTCACTTTATGTGATATTATTGACCACAGGATGTTGCATGGCCAAGTCCTTTCTGCACAAAGCAGTACTTATAAACTGCCACTCCATCCTTAGTCCCTTAATTTCAATCCCAGCCCCAATTACATGCACATTTGTCTTCACTGTACATTTGTGGTTTAATTGTTAGATTATTATTAAAACTTTTTTTTATAATTAATAAATTGCACCCCCTTTACTATCCAAGTAGAGCCCTAGACAGCCACCATCTCTGCCTGCCTTCTGCCCTACAATGTTTAAGACCGAAATGTCTGAAGAGCACCAACCTTAAATTTAATTAACTAGAATAGGTATGACCTTCCTTACTTATCTTACTGGCTTGACATATCTTGAGATAAGTGGCATGAGACGATGACATTTTTAAACAAAAAATAATTTTTAAAAACGTCATGTTGTGATACTCTGTCAAGAGATGTTGATGCTGTGTGTATCTACAGTATATGTACCTCACCCTTCCACCAGTGATTGTGATATGGATTTCAACCTATCAAGCATTTTTCTAGATGATAGTAATGACAACATATTGCATTTATATCATGAGAAACTGGAATCGTTAAGAAAATTTTGTAAAGTTAAAAGTGACCAGTTTCAATTTTAAGTCATGAGCCTTAAAGTGGATGTGAAATTTATCTTGCTGATATCAGCTTAGTGCTTTGTTATAATCTTTTAAAAAAAAAATACATTTGAAGTTAAGCCCCTACAATGACTACTGAACCAACGTGGTTCTCCTTGGGACCACATCAAATATTCATTATCGGTTAAAAGATGGAGCACGTAGTGGCTTTCGATGCTGCGTTAAACTTGTCGCATTTTTTTGCTTTGATATCCCCTACAAAGCTGTCTTGTACGTTTCACTGTTCACTGGCTTAGGTTCATTGAAGTGGATCATACGGTATTTTTAGAAGAGCGGAGTAATATGGCAGCCTTGTGTGACCCTGCGGTTTGTAAGCTTTGAAATGCATTTGGCAGCTGCAATATCAATATGTTTAATTTTCAGCCAACTTTGAGGGACTCTGGCCAGAACACACTAAACTGTGATCGCTCGCATTGCCGAAGGATTACAGTGTGACACCGATATGGCTGACTTATCCCGCTCAACCCCTTTGTAACTCAAAAAGATTTGATTGGCCTTCATGAATTATTGAGAAAAACAGTGTCCTACCGAGAAGAGTATCTTCAACTTTGCCAAAAACACACGGCAAAACATACTCAACTACAGCCAAATGTGCATTTGTAAAAAAAAATTGAAGAATGATCCTCTATAGAAAATGTTTGCTCTTTGGGAATCAAGTAGTTGAAGACGGGGGGCAGAGTTTAGACGCCTCCCAAAAAAAAGTTGACAGTGATTGTGTACTTATGCTTGTCTTACCAGGCAGACACACTGTCTCCTGGAGAAGACAATGTAAGCATGACCTCCAGAGGAACTAGCAATGAATGATGGACACATCAAAAGGAAGAAATGTCAGGGAAATTTTTTAGTTTTCAAAATTTTACTTTTACCTGCATAGAGTACTGTACACTTACATATTACTTGTTAGAATGGCGACTGCTTACTTTCGAGCAACGTGTGGCTTTATTATGAGACTCTTGATTAGTCAACCCTTCCCAAGAATGGAAACGTGTGATATTTTTTATATGGTGGGGTAAAAATGGCCTCTTCCATTTCGAGGTTTTCGAACCTCTATCAGGTTACTCCTAGCTGTCCATGCCTTTATTGTGAGTTGATAGTTTCGGGGGATGAAACACAACTTATGTTCTTTGTCAAAAACGCATGAATATCCTATAGTTGTACCTAAAGATAACTGTTATTAAAAAGATAAATGTAAGACAGACTTCCAAGTCAATGAGGGATCAGATTACAACTGCCTACATCTATGGGGACAGTGGAAACAAAGAAGAAGCAGAGTTGAAAACACAGTAAAAGAGAGAGGCGTAAACACACTCAAACCCATCCTGCTCCTTTCTACAAAATGTTTTATCTCACTCTAGAGCTGAATTCACTGTTACACTGCTCAGTACTGTTGTATATTATCCTCTATGCTACTATGATTGAAGTTCTCGAAAGCCAATTCACTTTTTGGCTCCAAAATGTAGAATGCTGGCCATGCTAGGTCTATACCATTAGACAATAGTGGGTATGTCTTTTAAACTAAGCTTTTGTCCAGCATCACTATCCTGATAAATGAATACATTTATTTTTCAATATAAAAGAGGATATTTTAAGAAAGTTAAACCAAAAATGCAACCAAGAGTTGTAATAAATTGTAATCAAATGTTGCTGAAACCACATTGAACCAACAGAGGAAGCCACCGACAATAATATTCTTGGAAAAATAGATAATCTATCTGCATGTCAGATTAAAAATTACTGTCTGTCAAAAAATTAGATTTGATACAAGGAAGAAAAATAACATAGCTCCATCTATTTAAAACTTTCCTCTTAATATGAAATGTTATGAATTCAATGGAAATGCTAGTCACGGAAGGCGTTTGTAATCACGATATGACAAGGAATATTAACAATCCCATATTATGAAACTGTTTCAAAACCTTTTCTCTAAGAATTTTGGTGGATTTTTTTCATCAATAGAGAAGAGATGAATGACCAGATAATTGTCAGATGATCTAATTGCTATAGCAACGTAATACAATCTTGAAGGGCTGGAATGAAGAATTTCACATGTCGTGAATGAATGTGGTTGAATATTCGTCAAAGTCTTAGAAAATTAATTTTCTTTGTTGAGTATTCTTTTGACTTGACTGCACAATACCAATGAATATCCTTCTAAAGCATGAACCACGTGGGAAGATCTAAACTCAAAAACATTCTTAAGAGTTTCCCTAAAATTCAAATCTTTAAGATGCTAGCTATTCTACATGTAAAAGAAATAATGGTTAATTTATCAACTTGAAAACAATAAAAAGCAAGATGCAAAAATAGGTTTGAGATGATAAAAGTGTATGGGGCCAGTGACTTGGCAAATCTAAGTTGTCAGGTATCACACTAAGCTTGAGATGGACCATTATTCTTCAATTCATTCATCAAGCTGTACACTGGTTCTACAAAAGAACCAACAGAGGAGTCCAGGATAACTGTAGAAAGGTCTAAACTACTACCCCATCAAACCATCTAACCTCAGCAAAGTCAAATCTAAGTAAGAAGCTCAATGTGCCAAGTCAGATTTTAGATATACTTTTTAAAGTATCGCAACATTTTTTGCCATAAGGTAAGTTTAAGAAGCAAGTGAAGTGAATCGGGCCAAATCGTGACCATGCTTCTCAGATGTATACATTATTCTTGAATCCAAATGAATCCTCCTCTGCCAATTCCAATTATCATTTTTTTTGCGGCAAACCTCTGTTTCATTATCACTTCCACCTACTATACCTAGTTTTTCATACTTCTTTATCTTCCTTTCCTTTTACCATAGATTGTTATGTATCTTACGGCATGGAAGTGGAGTATCTTCTCTTTAGGAAAAAAAGACTTTTCCCAATTCCAATTTTACTCTCTCTTGAAAAGCTGTATACTGCCTTTACAGAAGCTTATGGTATTTACGGGACTTGTGCTATAATTGTGTTGTGTTTGATGAATAGTAAGTCATTTTTTTATTATTATTATTTATTTATATAGCACCATTGGTTCCATGGTGCTGTACATGAGAAGGGGTTACATACAGATTACAGATATTGCTTACAGCAAACAAACTAACAATCACAGACTGATATAGAGGGGAGAGAGGAACCTGCCCTTTCGGGCTTACATGCTACAGGATGGTGGGGAAGGAGACAGTAGGTTGGGGGGTTACAGCAGCTCCAGTGATGGTGAGGCGGTAGCTCCAGTAGTGGTGAGGAGGTAGCAGGGATCACTGCAGGCTGTAGGCTTTCCTGAAGAGGTGGGTTTTCAGGTTCCGTCTGAAGGATTCGAGTGTGGTTGATAGCCGGACGTGTTGGGGCAGGGAATTCCAGAGGATGGGGGCTATTCGGGAGAAGTCTTGGAGGCCGTTGGGTGAGGAGCAAATAAGTGTGGAGGAGAGAAGGAGGTCTTGGGAGGACCGGAGATTCCTTGAGGGAAGGTATCTGGAGATTAGTTCAGAGATGTATGGAGGAGACAGGTTGTAGATGGCCTTGTAGGTCAGTATTAGTAAGTCATATCAGCATTACGATATGGTGGCTTATATTGATATGTTTGGGGTTATTCTCACTTCGGTATTACCTTACTATTGTGGTGTAGTTACCACTGTGTCGGCTAGGGGGCGCTGTGTGGGTGTCCCAGGACGGGTGTACAGGCACATTCAGTGTGGTAACAGGAGCAGGGTCCTAAATGACCATTGTGGGTCTCAAGGTGGGTGGCCTTGGGATGCAGGCTCCAGGGTGTATTGATCAGCAGAGGTACTGCTGATCTTTCTGTTACACTGTATCAGGGAAGCCTGTGTGGCTATACAACCTTTGGTGATGTCATAGCCATGTGATCCCCTTTGGGTGTGGTTACAGGGCTATGTAATTGAGGTGTTTGGCACATGTGAGAGAGTGGAGGGAGTCTGTCAGAGTGTGGACAGACTTCCATGTGTCCAGGTGGGACACTACAGAGAGTGTATATGGGGAGGACTACAGCTCCCAGCATGTGCTGAGACTCTCAGTCCGAGTCTGAAGCCACGGACATTTCTGTTCCTTTGCCTGAAGTGAAGGTTACATTTCAGTGTTATGCTGTCTATGGTTTATGGAGCAAATAAACCTTATGAACTTTGGGAAGAACCTGCCTCATGATTGTCTCCCGCTGCACCTGAGCGAGTCACATCCCTACAATTGGTGACAGACTGCGGGCAGCGATTCCCAGAAGCACGTGTGGCAATGCTGGCGATTCTGAGCCAGGAGAGCAGACGGTCTGACAACCGTGAGTAATACTGACCGAGGTCAGAGAAAGTGACTATTAATATTTGTGGGATACCTCTGAGGAGAAGAGGCGTCCGGGAACCTGTGTGGCCGACACAGGTAACAGACAGGAGTCTGTGTTGCACTGACCAGGGTCAGTGAGAGACTGTGTTCCTGGAGGGGTCAGTGAGCAAGGTCCTGGAGGGTCAGTGTTGGGAGGTTCTGGGAGAGGAATCGGATCCCTGGAACACGTGATATGACCTTGGACCTGATGAGGCGTGTGTTGGGCAGTCTCAGGCGGAGACGGATGTCCTGAAGAGCACCCGCTGAGCCCCTGGACCTGGTGAGGCTGGTGTGTTGGGAGACCCTGGGAGGAGGGTCGGCTCCCTGAATAGCACCCGGTGTGCCCTGTGTGTTGGACGGTCTCAGGTGGAGACGGTACGTCCTGAGTGGCACACGAACAGGACATGTGAGAGACTGTGCATGTGTTTTTTTTTCTTTTTTTTTTTCTTTTCCTCTGCAAAACCTGAAGGTGCTTGCTGTGGCTCAGTGGGGTCACGAAGGTCTCGCAGCACAAGGACCTGGTGTTTTCTTTAAGGGATCTGCCCTGGGAGCATTGGTAGCAGACGCTGTCTGTCTACACCATCCTGCTGCAGCTTTATGGCATGTGACTAAGCGGATACAGTAGTTGTGGCTTTACACAACTATTAAGGGTGAGTACCCTGTATTATTGCTGCATAACCCATTATACCTGCACTGGTAAGGCCCTATGGGCGCACTTTTGTGGCTTTTTTATCTTTGAGGGTGACAAGCGGCTTCCAGTAACCCGGCGGGGTTACGAAGGTGACAAGCGGCTTCCGGTGGATCGGCGGGTCCACGAAGATGGCGCAGCAGGAGCTGCAGTGACACCAGCCGCTGTGTATGTGTGTGAACAGCAGCCGGAGGTGCCGGTGATCAGTGACAGCAGGAGCTGTGGTGGTGCCAGCAAAGACTTGTGTGGTATCATGAGAGACAAACTGTACTGTGTGAACTGTGGCATAAGAAGTTCTGCAGAACGGACATGGGGAAATCCCAAAAGGGGGCGGTGACCCAAAAGGGGGCGGTGACCCAAAAGGGAGTGGTAACCAAAAAAGGGGTGGAGTCCCAAAAGGGGGCGGTGACCCAAATTAGAGTGGTAACCCAAAAAGGGGTGGAGTCACAAAAGGGGGCGGTGACCCAGATTGGAGTGGCAACCCAAAGTGGGGTGGTGGTCCAGAAAGTGGCCAAGTGTGAAGTGACAGCACTGGGTGACTCAGTAGGTATGTCTGGAGTACCACAGTGTATGTGCAGGTCTTTTTCAGAATGTGGAATATCCTTTCCAGGTAGTAATGATGGGCCACAGATGTGTACAGTGATGCTGCACCGGGAAGGAGCCTTTGGTCGGCTGGACTCAGAGAGTCAGGTGACTCTGACAGGAACGCCTCTCGTTTTCTCTCTGACCGAGAAAAACGTCAGGGTTCGCTGTAAACACGGGGTCACGGTGAACTACGCAGTAGACACAGTAGTGTTTGAGGGGACCAAAGGTGGTGAGTGCCAAGGTAGAGGGATACCACGGGACTTAGTCTATGCCTGGGAGAGGGGCCGGGACTTTCTTTTGTTTGATGACATTTGGTCGGATGATGGAGATGCTTCGACTGTGGGGCCAGCGGACACTGAGACAGTGACGGCTCCTGACATGGACAGGTCAGAGGTAGAACTGACCAGAGGAAGAAGTACATCTGCCCAACTGACGGACCTGACGTCTCGTGATAAGACAGATGGTGGGCTGGGAGATGAGACTACTGGACTAGACACATTGGTGCTGGACGGTAACTGGAGGGTTCACTCGACTGGTGTGACTGACCCAGTGGTACCCTTTGATGATATAATTAAAGAGGTAGTGGTGAGACACGTGCTGGCCAAAAGAGAACAAGATCATGAGATACAGCTGATAAAGGAGACTGTAACAGAACATGTCGAACGGGAAAGAGTCCTAAGGCAAGCAGCTGAGCACAGAGTGGATGAGCTGGAGAAGGAAGTCTCTGAGCTCAGAGGTCACCTGTCAGCATGTAAAACCATGAACAAGACCCTGTTGGAAGATATGGAGGTGCTCAGAGAGGCCCAAGAGAAGCATCAACAGGAGATTCTCAGGAGAGAGGATCAGCGTCGCTACCTGGCAGAGGAGCGAGATAAAGCTCTGCAAGAACTCAGTGGAGTAGTAAAAGGTCTTCTGCAGAAGAAGTGGATGGGTGAAGACGTACAGCGGCCGTGCCCGACTGATAGCAAGGCAGAACTGCCAAAGCCCATCTTGGAAAAGGGTCCTGAAGACTGTAAATCTCAGGAAGATGGTGAACCAAGAGCTGCACAAGACAGTCACCCGGTCTTGGCAGATACCTTGAGGGAAGTGTCCGTGGGGAACCCAGAGCCATCTGTCCAGGATGAGAGCAAGTCCATGACCTTCAAGTGCGTGATGGAGGTACCCGAAGACGTGCGAGAAGCGTGTGCCAGCGAAGGTGTGCATGAGACTTTTAAAAAGGCAGTAAAGGCCTATAGTGTGAGCTGGGCACCAGAAACAGACCAGTTGGTGATACTGGCAGAAACGGAAGACACAGAGAGAAGGGTGGCTGTCCTGAAGGAGATGCACCTACAATGTCTCCGCACGAAACAGATGCTCGTGGAGCGTAATAGGAAAGCCGCTCGACGTCTGGAGCTTGCAAGGGAAGCACAAAGTCGGCTGGGCTTTGTGGAAGACATAATTCCGGTACCCAGAAATCTGGTGGGGAAAGTCGTTGGCAGACTTGGAAAGGTGATGCAGGAGATGGTGAATCGATCCTGTGTGAAGAGAGTGAGGATCCCACCTGCTGGTGAAATCCAAGTCGTTATTGAAGATGACATGGTTCCTGTCATTGTGGTTGGTTCGATGGAAAGCATTGGGAAGCTTCGCATGCTCCTGGAATATCGGGTAGCGTACCTGAAGGAGATTGAGCAGCTAAGACAGGATCGACTGCAGATGAATGAGCAGATAGAGAACGTCAGGTGGCGTCCACCTCCAACCCAAGGTGTAAGGACCCGAAGGGATCCTCCAAGGAATGAAAGGACAGGTAGTCGAAGGCAAGAACGTCGAGAGTCCGCAAGTGGCCGTTCTAATCGTAGTAACATAGGCACGAGACCCGGTGGTGGACATAGTGACAGAGGGTCAGACTCAGACCAGCCAGTTGGCCCAGCTGGACGTGGGACTCATGACAGTGTGAACTGGGAGAGCCGGCCGGTGAGAGAAAGGTCGGGTGACGGAGCGCACTGCAAACAGGTGGAGACTAAAGAGTGTCTGATCACACTGACGGACGTTGACGGGAAGGCCAAAGCCCAAGGCCGAGTTACTGACCGCTGGGGGCGGGGGAGGCCTAACGTGAATATGAGGCAGTTTGACTACCGAAACAGACGGAGATGGTCCTCTCTACTTGTAGGGCAAGGTGACATGGGTGCCAGGTCTCAAGATACCTGGGTGATGTCATGTGTTCAACCCCACAAGTTTGAACAGAGGGGGGAGGTATGTGGTGTAGTTACCACTGTGTCGGCTAGGGGGCGCTGTGTGGGTGTCCCAGGACGGGTGTACAGGCACATTCAGTGTGGTAACAGGAGCAGGGTCCTAAATGACCATTGTGGGTCTCAAGGTGGGTGGCCTTGGGATGCAGGCTCCAGGGTGTATTGATCAGCAGAGGTACTGCTGATCTTTCTGTTACACTGTATCAGGGAAGCCTGTGTGGCTATACAACCTTTGGTGATGTCATAGCCATGTGATCCCCTTTGGGTGTGGTTACAGGGCTATGTAATTGAGGTGTTTGGCACATGTGAGAGAGTGGAGGGAGTCTGTCAGAGTGTGGACAGACTTCCATGTGTCCAGGTGGGACACTACAGAGAGTGTATATGGGGAGGACTACAGCTCCCAGCATGTGCTGAGACTCTCAGTCCGAGTCTGAAGCCACGGACATTTCTGTTCCTTTGCCTGAAGTGAAGGTTACATTTCAGTGTTATGCTGTCTATGGTTTATGGAGCAAATAAACCTTATGAACTTTGGGAAGAACCTGCCTCATGATTGTCTCCCGCTGCACCTGAGCGAGTCACATCCCTACACTATATTATATTGTTATTATATTATTGATGAAACAATGAATTTAAAAGGAGCCGTCATGTTAAAAAAAAACCCACTGCTAATCTGTAGGTAATAGCGCTCTCAAGACGTGTAGTCGCTGAACTGAAAGTCCCACTGTCAGAAGGAAATTAACATTTTTCCTCTTTACAGCCTAGGACTTTCAGTCATGGAGGTGTGGCCAGGGTGGATCCAGTCACTGCTCAGTGCATAGTGAGCAGCGGCTGTAACCAAGCCCCGGCTCTAACTGACAGCCGCGTTAGCATTAGAGCAGGCAATCTTTCAGGGCCAGAGCGTGGTTACAGCTGTCACTCACTATGTACTGAGCAGCCTCACTCCTATGATCTAAAGCCCGAGGCTGCCGGAAGGAATAAAATTAATTTCCTCCAGGCAGCGGGGCTTTCAGTGCATCTGCAGAACCCTATTAACCTGCAGATTAACCCCATATCTGCAGGTGAATAGCATTTTTTACATGACAGTCTTCCTTTTAATGTTTCTTTTTTTACATTTTTCTATTTTGCAGATATATTTTCTATGTACATCTTTTTTTTATCCAGCATGTTCTGATCTGTATTGCTATTGTTTTTAGCCAAGAAAAGCTCACGGTTGATGTTAAAAAATTTTGCTCAGTTTTTGCATAGTTCTCATGTTTTTTCTTAGGTACCACCTCAGAAACCTTCATAAGATTTATTTTTAAGGAAAATAAAAATGAACACAAAGATCAAAAACAGATGAAAACCAAATTCATCTCACAGATGAAAATCAGTCGTCTACTTTTTTTTTTGCATGAGAATAAAAAAACGTAAATGTGAATTTTAACCATGGCTACTGTCTACGCCCCTGAGCGATGACTGTCATGTGAGCAGACAGGCCTATAATGGAACTCTGGCAGGCCATGATTGTCTGACCTGCTCATCCTATAGTAGAGGTCATCCCGATGGACATCAAACCTTAACTTGCATGTAAATGGAGTTGGAGAGAAAAGCAACGGCAGTGGCGAAACAGTGAATAATTTTAAGAGTAATTATACATAGAATATTTATAAAAATACATATATATATATATATATATATTAATATTAGGGACATAATGTAAGAAATATGGCTAAAGTATATGCGCCACTTTAAATAATAAGGCCGTAAAATAAAGGATGAAGTTAATGCAGTTGGTTTGCCGAGTATTTTCTTATCTTACGTTGCACAAAAGGAAAGATAAATAGTGGCCGTGTCGGTGACATTAAAACGTCAATTCACATGAAAAATTTCTGGAGATAACATGTCTGCTTACAAGCATTTATGTTGACGAATATTTGAATTATTCAGTCTGATGACACAGGGAAATGTATTGACTTTGATATAGAAGACCTTTCACCCTGTGGTTACTCCTAAAATCAATGCAAGGGCTGCCGTGACGGGAAATCATTATAGAATAACTGATGTTTAGTGGGCAATATGGGATGCATAAGGTGATTTCTGGTTGGAAATGGACCAGCAAACACATCACAAAAACACAAATGGGACATGATACACTGTGCAATAAGCAGAAACTGATGACACAGGGTATTTGTATGGAAAGTGGAAAGATGCACTGATGATGTGTAGGGGGTAGTGATTCTAAAGAAGACATTAAAAAAGTCAAAGGACATTTTGTTAATAAAAAAAATTGCATAAGTAGATAACATTATTAATATCTGTTTCTAAGCATTGAAAGGGGGGATGTAAAATGAGCAGCTTCCCAAATCGGTTGTCAGCCGTAAAAGGTAAACGGTCCTACCTTGGAGTAAATATATGGCAGTAGGTTATTTATCACTGTACACAATGCCAATTTGATTTTTAGTTTTTGTCATTTTCAGAAAGATGTCTCAATTCCTGTAGGAGCTGTAAGCATCACCCAGTTTCTAAGGAAAAGCTCATAAATGCATGATACAGATTCTGACGCCTCCACCTATCGAGGGACAAGAGATGAGCTAAATGTCTTGAGAAGAACAGAATAAGATTTAAATAACAAAAATTGAATTTAAAAATGTTTTAATTGAAAAACTGAAGTTTAAATATCCCAAAATTCTAATTTTTTTTGATTTGTTTTGTCTAACCCCAACAAAATGGAGTCCACTCAGTCACCATTTTGATGGATTGTAGAGGAACAAATAAGGGGTTAAAAAATAAAAAAAAAGTATACTCATCACCCACTGACGCTACTCGATGCACAATCCTCGACTGGCTCCTGCTGGCTTTAGTGCTTCCTGATCTTAAATGGCAGATAACTCCATTTTCGGCACCTTCTTTCTCACTGTGATGACACTTCCTGTGCTGAGTAGACCTTGGGTGAAGCACATTGTGATGTTATAATGTTGGGTTTCGCATAACGCCTACTTTGAGCTGAAAATGTGAAAGAGGACATTGCCTGATGTAAAGATCTGAGCCAGAGGGAGCCAGCAGAAAGCAAGGCAAAGAGCAGCGTAAGTGAGACAGGTTATACCAATGTTATACCAATGCAATTGGTTTTAATTTTTTTTAAACCCTTAAATTTATGCTAGTTTGGAGTCTCGAGAATCAAAATCCCAGACCACATTTGATTTGAATTTGCTACCCAAATTCGAGTGAGCTAATAAATTTCAATTTTGTCAGGTTCTCATCATTAACTAGTAACTGTCAGGCCAGAATCCCTATGAAATTTAAAGGAGATAGGGCCACGCTTGTACAAATTGATGTAAGACTAAGGATTGACAAACTTTTTCAGTCCATGCGTTGTGCGCATCGACCAAGGAAGTTGAATGTGATGGTGCCCATGACCAGCTGTCCAGCAGCAGGAACAATCTATTTCTATTTTGTGGACGAGAATGGCACACAGCTCAAAACCAAAAGTGGACTGCACGTCTTGGGCCTGAGAATCCACAAAATTGCTCACTGTCCCAGACTATGAGAAATGTTTTAAGCATTCACCCACTCAGCAGAGATACTTATTCTGGAATTTGCTGGTGAAGGGAATCTAAATGTTGATTATGTCTCAGCTATCTGTGTCGGGCACTGAGGAACCTAGACGATAAATGGTGGCATCAGCGTTGCTAATCTGTAGTTCCACAGAGCTCAGTGGGATAACAATAACAGCATGATAAGCAATGAAGGTCTTATCTACTCATGTATAAGTGTGAGTAGGACATTGTGAAATGCTATGAGTATTAATGTAATCACAATCCTAATGAGAGGTTAGCCCATTCTGAGGGTCATAAAAAAGCTATAGAATGTGTACATATCGGTGCATCGGTCAAGCATCCCAGTGACATACAGTTTATAAGGTCACTTCAGAAGATTTGTTCACGTTAGTCCTTGGGGAAAGGATCAGTAATTAACAAAAAAAATCAATTGATAAAATGCTCCTTAGATCACTAACGAAGGCCTAAAAGCTTGCTGTGTCAGAGGCCCAATGGGATGTAGGATGGACTCTCTTGATTTACTACATCTGTAATTCAAACAAAATATCTTATAAACCACTTACAGAAGCCAAATGTAGACATAAGCCATCCTATAGACGTTAATTGCCTCAGAGGTTAAGAGTTCATTTGCTAAATGGAGATTTAAAGGTTAAGTTTCCTTCCAAAGACTTGTTAGTGAAGAGCTGGTGGATCTACTCATGGTTCAAAGAGTAGACTCATCATGACCTTGTGTAGTCCATGGTTAATGTTGTCTGATATAGTAAACATTTGTAGATAAGGGGTATACTATATATCAGAAATTGTAATCTAAATTAAGAATATTATGGAGTTCACTGGGACCGGCCGCCATCTTTGGGATTTTTACATTATAGAGATTCCAACTTATCATAATAAAATAGGGAAGTAAGATATACATTTTTCATGAAATGGAGTATTATGCCAACATATGAAGTATTTATGGCTATATAGTACAGTAGCATAGATTGCATGTATTGGTTGTAGAGGAAAGTATCTCTGTACTAATGGATCCAGTTGAGAAGACCACAATTTCATATGGAATCAAAATAAAGAAATAGAGTTGGGCAAATTTCCCAAAATTATTTTTTTCAGCAGATTCACTCACTTCAGGTGCAAATTTTGTTTTCCATGGATTAAATTCAATACAAATCAAATTTGCAAACAAAGGGGTAAAAATCTAAACAATTATTCTCATTATCCTCGGCCCATCCCATTCACATCTTCCAGCCTGGTATTTCTAGGTTCTTCTTCCATCTGAAATACAAGGGGCACCGGGGTGGTAGTCCAGACCGAGCTCACCCAGTAAGCACAGTCTGTAGACACCCCGGCCCCTTGTACATGTGTTATGAGATGGAATAGGCTTTTCCCCCAAACGATATTACCTTTTTTCCTTTTGCCACAGCAGTCCAGGTGATTAAAAGTCCAGAGATGAAGCTGTGTTACAACAGGGAAAAAATAACTTATATTGAAAACACATAATGAAGAATGAACATCAACGACAATGGCAAACACTGGATTTCCTGTTCTTTCCCTGAAATGAGCTGCAGTCACACCCACTACTGCTACAGCAGCCAAGAATCCCAGTCATCCAATATGCTGGTATTTGGGCGCCTGAGACGCCTTCAGTAGGGGTTCCTCTAAAGTTCAGAGAGCTGAGGGGTCACACGGGAGTAGGAGAGGGTGCAACTGAGGGGTCCTGCCACCTCCTTACACATCAAATTTTGAGGGTCTTGTGATTCTATGACTTATCAGGTCCTAAAATGGGTTAAAGCCAAATAATAAGAACACCTTTACGTTTTGCACAAAATGCATCAACCACTTATGACATTTTGAAGAATAGATAGCAAAACAATGTTTACGAATACAAGACAAAACAAATAACTTAAAAAAATGTCAAAAAATGCTAAATCATACCCAAAATGGTGAAGAAATGAAAAAAAAAGGAAAAAAAAAAGAAACCTGTTCTGAGAATGTGCCTCAGGGCATATAATAAAACTGCTTCACTTGACTGTTAAAAATTCCCTGTCTTCATTTTCTTTTCACGTTATAGTGACCCAGCCTTCAGCCTTGTTGATTTCAATTAAAACCCTAGAAGTTATCTGGTTTTTACAGCATTTTCCCATAATAAATTTGATTTAAGCAAAGCAATAATTTTTATGCAAAAAGGCAAAAAAATGAAGAAGGACTCATACTGTTATAACAAAAACTTCATTCAGCTACTGTATATTGACCTAAAATATAATTTTTGACTTTCAGAATTCAAAAAATGAAAAAATGAAAATAACAATAATACAAAAGGTTAAAGAGAATCCGTCACTGAATGTCAATTCTGATGAGTATGACAGCGTAAAATATTCAACGTAAATATAGCGTAAATTTTTGAATTAGTCATTGTGCTTTTTTTCCCCGTTTGATTGCCAGGAAATGAATGGCAGGCCTATCACAAGAACATGTGTACTACTGTAGCATTTTCCGTCAAATATTACCATGCCTACTTCTAGAAAGAGCGAGGCCAACACGAGCCATCTGCATGATTTACTGAGCGGCCCCGTTCTCACCAGTTGTCTTCATGCAAACAGGAACAGACACTTCTTGAATAAGCTCCCAACAGATGCTTCTGTGAGGACACGGAGTGGTCATATCTTTGGAAACGGGTCCGTGGAGATGAATTTGCAATTTTGGCAGCGTCTGCCATTTGTCTTTGTTCGATAAATTAGCTAAATATTTTGGATGACATAAAAAAATTAAAGAAAAAAATATAAAAATTAGATATTTGGAACAGACCTTCTGTTTCTCACCCAAGGGGCGTTCAAGGACCAGTGCCAAATTTCAGAGACATTGGAATATTTTCCTGTGTTTAATTATGGCCTTAAAGGGAATTAGAACAGGACTGATACTGAGCTGTTACGGTCCTTTTTTTATAACAATTGGGAATTTTTGTCACGGTCCGTTCCTACAATGTTCTGACCACAGAATGATATTTATGACCTGTAACGTGGACGCGTCTAGCAGGCAAGATTGGAGAATTGTGAGTATGATGGTGGAGTTGTAGATGGAAGATGTTTATTTTGAAGGGTCTAGTCTCATTTATTAAAAAAATTTTTTTTATGTGGGTTGCTAGAATATTCCTGGTTATACTGTATGTCTTCAGTTGCTTTTTGTATATTATTATTATTTGCTTATATAGCGCCCATTGATTCCATGATGCTGTACATCAGAAGAGGTTACATACAAATTACAGATATCACTTACAGTAAGCAAACTAACAATCACAGACTGATATAGAGGGTAGAGGACCCTGCCCTTTCGGGCTTACATTCTACAGGATGGTGGGGAAGGAGACAGTAGGTTGGGGGGTTGCAGCAGCTCCAGTGATGGTGAGGCGGTGGCTCCAGTAATAGTGAGGGGGCAGCGGCGTCATTGCAGGCTTTCCTGAAGAGGTGGGTTTTCAGGGTCCGTCTGAAGGATCCGAGTGTGGTTGATAGCCGAATGTGTTGGGGCAATGAATTCCAGAGGATGGGGGCTATTCGGAAGAAGTCTTGGAGATGGTTGGGTGAGGAGCGAATAAGTGTGAAGGAGAGAAGGAGGTCTTGGGAGGATCGGTGGATCAGAGATTACGTGAGGGAAGATATTGGGAGACTAGTTCAGAGATATATGGAGGAGACAGGTTGTCGATGGCCTTGTTGTATGGAGTTGTATAGAGTTTTTCGATCATCTAAATTCTTCAGCTGCAATCTCATTTCTGATTATCAGACCTGCTGGTTCACCCATCATTTGCTCGAAGCATTAGGAATTTTTATTTGGAGACTATTAATATTATTTTGGAATCATCTCTATAATCTTTTGTGGCTTCCAGTGTGCCCTACTGTGCTCCATTGGAAGCCATCCAGTATAGACTGTTGTCCTTGATGCAATGCCTCACAATCTCACAATGATGGCTGAAAAATCAAAACCCAAATGACAATTGCAGAATAGTAGTTTTTTTTTAATCTATTTCACTAATTTGTAATTTTTCCCCTATTTTATTTCCAGTACATATTATGGCAAAATGAGTGGTGCAATCTAATGATGCGCGAGTGTGATCGTTACTTGAGTTTTTCTCCGAGTATCTTGGGCGTCCCTGCAGCTGAATGATTTGCTGCTGTTAGAAAACCTGAACACATTCAGGGATTGCCTGTTTGTTAGGGATTCCCCACTTGTTTTCAGGCTGTCTAGCAGCCACAAATCATGCAGCTGCGAGGACACAAACATAATCTACGAGCACGCCCAAGATACTTGGAGGACACCCGAGTACACTCGGAAAACTGGAGTAGCGAGCACACTCGCTAATCACTAGTGCCATCCCAAACTAAAATTTGTCCAATAAAAAAAAGGAATGAAAAAATAAAAAATTGATGGCGCTTCGAAAAAAATGAGGAAAAAAGTGCAAAAACATGGCTCCTGAAAGGGGTTATGGATTAAATATATTAATAAAAGACAGCAAAACCACCGAAGGATTGCACTTCATGTCACATCCACGTCTACTTATAGACACATGTAGTATAAAGAACTCCTGGCAGGATATCACAAAATCACTTTTTCCTTTTTTAAAGCTTATTATCTCACATAACTCATCTCAAATGCATCTGTGTGTGTCGAGAAAAAGCTTATCTGTTGCAACCTCCTAAGACCCATGACAAGTCAAAGGGTGCTTACTTATTGTGTTTAGGCGCCCATTCAGTCACCCTGTTGGGGCTTACATCCAAACCGCCAGCAAAAAGAGATTCAGACGTATTTGTAAAAGGGGCCATAGACTATAATGGTGCCAACAGAGCAATAATTTTCAGGTGTGTACTCTTATTGGAGGTGGACATTAAGGCGGAGGTCACACTTGCGAGTGCAATGCAAGAAACTTGTACGAGTCTCTCGCCTAAATACCCGACACTGCCGCTGGCACTTGGGACTGGAGCATTCAGCTGCATAGAAATACATGCAGCTGCACACTCCAGTCCCAAGTGTCGGCGGCAGTGCCAGATATTGATGCGAGAGACTCGAACAAGTTTCTCGCATTGCACTTGCAAGTGTGACCCCGGCCTAAGAGGTAGTAGACTGTCTTGGCATCTATCCCCACTAGGGGTACACACCTGAAAATTATGAACATCAGAGCACATTTCTTGGCATACATTGACCTCATTGGCGCAAGAGTCTGAATCCTGCTTTGCATCGGGTTCGGAGTCTGAATCCTGCTTTGCATCGGGATCGGAGTCTGAATCCTGCTTTGCATCGGGTTCGGAGTCTGAATCCTGCTTTGCATCGGGTTCGGAGTATGAATCCTGCTTTGCATCGGGTTCGGAGTCTGAATCCTGCTTTGCATCGGGTTCGGAGTCTGAATCCTGCTTTGCATCGGGTTCGGAGTCTGAATCCTGCTTTGCATCGGGTTCGGAGTCTGAATCCTGCTTTGCATCGGGTTCGGACTTAAAGGGGTTTTCCACTACAAGAACAACCCCTTCTTGAAAATGTTTGTCGCTGATAAAATTGTAAACCTTATACTCACCTCCCATGCCGGCAGTGTTACCGTAGTGTTGGCACTCTCGGTTTCAGGGCTCCTGTGCTGTTGTTGTGACATGGGCACCCAATCAGTGTAGGCATCACTGGCCCCGCCTTTGGACAAATCGAACATAAAGAGGAAGTCCAGTCTGCAGCTGATCTCGGACTTCCTCTTCATGTTTAATTCAACAGGAGGCGGGGACAGTGACGCCGGCGCTAATTGGCCCTCGGTGTCAAATGTCACAACAACCTCATGGAAGCCCCGGGAGAGCGAGCGCCGACACACAGCACTACCATGGGAGGTGATTATAAGCTTTATTATTTAATGGGAGCCAAGTGAGGGGTATGAGAAGAAGTAGTGGACAACTTCTTTAATCTCTCTTGGAGCCAATAAATGGGTGCCAAAACGCAATGTGAATGCACCCAAAGGACTGGTGAAATTGACCCCCCCACTGACATATAACATCAAGATCAGCACCGAGAAGAAACCTTACACACAGCAAGCGCCATTACAGCATTCCAACAGAAGGACATAAAAAAGGAAATGTGCCAAGCTGGTCAGAACCCGCCAGGTGGCATCCCAACTGGAGCTGTAATGCCGTAATGTCTACATGCAAATGAAAGCGCCGAAATCAAGGAACAGACGTTGGGTCTGCGAGGACGGGGAGGGGGGACACAATAGCTAAATGTGCATTGTATTCCGGTCAGAGCTATAACAGCCTGGCCATTACTCGCACAAAGAATTGCCTTTGTTTTCTACATTTCAGCATTTTAATTGCAGGGTTGGCAGGAATTCTTGTCAGGGAAACAATTTGCTTTACAAAGCCACTCAAACAGCTAGTAATCAATGTCCACGTTTATCTAGATGGAGATCCAGAGGTATTACCTATAAATAGAAGACTGCAGCGCGCCCAATGTACTGTAAGCCCACGGTGTATGTATGCCCATATATATATGAAGAAATACGAATACTGTCGTCAGTGTGGATTATGAAGTCAGCATTTGGAGCAGTCAATCGAAACCTATTTCTTATATTTCTTATAAAGAATTATAATTCTGAACGTGTTATCAGAAAAGGGCCACGTTTAAATCGGGTTTGTGGGTTAAAGTTTATTAAAAAGAAACAGAATCTAATAATGTTTTTTTTTCCCATTTCTGTTGTCATATGTTGCAATTTTCTAATTTGTCAGTAGTCCTTGGGATACACTCGTTGTTCAGAAAAAAAGAAAGTTTTTAGCAGTCAGTCATCAAAGACGAAAAATATTGAAAGCTGACACCTCTATATAGAGCAGATACTACGGGATCCATAATACACAATAACTTCTATCACAGCTCACCACCTCCTGTATAGTGACTGATAATACCTCCATATGTAGTAGATACCAAAGGATTCATAATACACAATAGATGATGTCACAGCTCACCTCCTCCTCCTGTACAATGACTTTTAACACCTCCATATACAGTAGATAACACAGGATACACCATTCAGAATAGGTGATGTCACAGCTCACCTCCTCCTGTACAATGACAGTCAACACCTCTATATAGAGCAGATACTATGGGATCATAATACACAATAGCTGCTATCACACCTCCCCTTCTCCTCCTGTACAATGACTGATAACACCCCCATATACAGTAGATACCACGGGATCCATAATACAAAATAGGTGAAGTCACAGCTCACCTATTCCTCCTCCTGTACAATGACTGATATCACCTTTATACACAGTAGATACTAAGGGATCCTTAAACACAGTAGGTGATATCATGGCTCACATCCTCCTCCTCCTGTACAATGACAGATAACACCTCCATATACAGTAGATACCATGAGATCCATAATACACAATAGGTGATGACAGAGCTCATCTCCTTCTCCTCCTGTACAATGACTGATAACACCTCCATATACAGTAGATACCATGGGATCCATAATACAAAATAGGTGAAGTCACAGCTCACCTATTCCTCCTCCTGTACAATGACTGATACCACCTTTATATACAGAAGATACTAAGGGATCCTTAAACACAGTAGGTGATATCACAGCTCACCTCCTCCTCTGTCTGTATAATGACTGATACCACCTTTTTATACAGTAGATACTAGGGGATCCTTAAACACAATAGGTGATGTCACAGCTCACCTCCTCCTCTTGTGCAATTACAAATAACACCTTCATATACAGTAGATACCATGGGATCCATAATACACAATAGGTGAAGTCACAGCTCACCTCCTCCAGTGCAATGACTGATAACACCTCTACAGTCCCTTGAAAAAGTTAACTTTCCTGCCATTTTTCATGGTACAGCCACAAACTTAAAAGCATATTACGGGGATTAGTCAATATTTAGTGAATTGAGTCCGCCTGTGTGTAATTTTTTCTCAGTATAACCACAGCTGTTCTGTGAAGGCTTCAGGGGTTTGGGAACTTTTCAGATCAAACAGCATCATGAAAACCAAGGAACACACCAGACAGGTCAGGGATAGAGTCGTGGAGATGAGTAAAGTAGGGTTAGGTTGTAAAAAAATTGCCCAAGCTCTGAACATCTCATAGAGCACTATTGAATGGAAAGAGTATGGCACAACTGCAACTAAGACATGGCCATCCACCTAAACTGACATCTCAGGCAAAGTAAGCACTAAATAGAGAGGCAGTTAAGAGACCCATGGTCCCGCAGAAAGAACCATAGGGATCCACAGATCGAGTGGAAGAATCTGTCCACAAGACAGCTATTAGGTCATATACTTGACAAACCTTCCTTTTATGGAAGAGCAACAGCAAGAAAGACATTTTTGAAAGCAAGCCATAAGAAGTTCCATTCACAGCTTGCAAAAAGCCATGAATGCAGAAGAAGGTGCTCAAGTTAGATGAGACCAAAGTAGAACGTTTTGGGTTAACTGCAAAATGCTATGTGTGGCAAAAAACTAACACTGCACATCACCATAAAAACACCATCCCCACCGTCAAACAAGGTGGTGGCAACAACATGCTTTGGAGAGGATTTTCTTCAGCAGTGACAGGGAAACTGAACAGTGTTGATGGGAAGATGTATGGATCTAAATATAGGGCAATCATAGAGGAAAACATGTTAGAGGCTGCAAAAGACTTGAGACTGCCGTGTTGGTTCACCTTCCAGCAAGACATCAATCCTAAACATCCTGCCAGAACTACAACGGATGGTTTAGATCAAAGTCAATCCAAAGTCCAGACGTAAATCCCATGGAGAATCTGCTGCAAGACTTGAAAATTTCTGATCACAGACCTCTCCATCCAATCTCACTGAGCGAGAGCGAGTGTGTAAAGAAGAAGGGGCAAAAATGTCACCTCTAGATGTGCAAAGGTGGAGAGACAGCCCCCAAAAGACTGCAGCAGTAACTGCGGAGAAAGGTGGTCCTACAAATCATTGACTCCTGGGGGTTGAATACAAAGGAAAGTCATAATTTTCAGATTTATATTTTTATATTATTAGAATACCAGGTATCATTTCCTTTACACTTCACAAATACTTGCTAGTTAGTGCTGGTATATCACGTAAAATCCCAAATTCAAAACATTTAAGTTTGAGGGTGTGTAATGTGAAAATATGGAAATGTTCATGCGGTATGAATACTTTGTCAAATCAGAGAGTGTCCTAACAATACTTGTATACAAATCGATTGGGTCACAGGCAGTCTATTGTTGTTTACGTGGCTGCTAAAAATCCCATGAAGTAGAAGTCCAGTATTAGGCTTAGTGAGCAGTGCAAAAACAAGATTTATTTTGTTTTGCTTTTTTTAATATTGATATATGAACAAAATCTATTAAAAATAAAACTGCATTTAAGCAATAAACTATTTTCAGACAGCACATTCCCTTCAATGGAGTCGATTTTTAATGCAAATTCAGGAAATAATAAAAAAAAAAAAATTTTCTTCCCATCAAAATAATTTCCTTATTTTAAAAAAAAAAAAAGGTCCAATCTTCAGTTACTTCTTCGGTTCTTTTAGATATTGTTAGTCAATTATTGATGTATAATTCTGAGAAATCTAAGCCTGATCACAATACCATTACTATACTGGTACGCAGCGTCTTAAGGGGGTTTTACACTAAGCAATATCGCTAGCAATATCGCTAAAACGTCACTGGTTTTGTGACGTTATAGCGACATTGCTAGTGATATCGCTATGTGTGATACTTACCAGCGACCGGCTCCCCCGCTGCTCATCGCTGATCGCGCGAGAATGTCCGGCTCCATTTCTCGTCGTCTGCTTCCTGCTGGGCTTCCTGCTGTGACGTCCAGCGACGCGTGGAGGCGGGCGGGAGGACGCAGGATCGCTGTGTGTGAATGGTAAGTATCGTGCGCTGCGTCGCTGCTGCATCGCTGTGAGATCTTTCTGTATGAAAGCTCACTAGCGATCATTTAGCGATGCACCAGCGATCCTGACCGGGTCGGATCGCTGGTTGGATCGCTGGTGCATCGCTAAATGTAAAAGGGCCTTTAGACTGTGGCAATCTGGTCAACGATTACTGTTTCTCCACGGCCACTCGGATCAGACACCGTATTTTATCTTCAAAGCCAATGACTCTGAGGCATTAGTCCGAAACACAATTTCATCCTAAAACCCAATCCTATTAACTCTTCTTAGGGTAAGATTACTTCTTATAATCACTTAGAGCTACATCAGTAAATCATGCCGGAAGGTGGTCTGGACTAACCCTCCATACCTTATCACTGGTCCTGTATCTTCCCATTTCTTCAGGTTCCCAGACTGGTAAATACCATGACCATGACATATGATTGATGAACCACTGACTGTGTGTTTGGACATTTTAATATATATTTTCAAATTCCAAAATTAGTCACGGAACAGGAAAAACAATTAACATAAAATTCTGTTTACGACGATTAGGGATATAAGAACTCAGTTTCTGTCCAATCTCATCATCTCAAACTTTTATTTTCCTGAATGTCATCATTTCAGACAATAAAGGTGTTGTCCGGGACTTTTATATTGATGGCCGATCCTTGGGGTTGCGCACATGGCTGTTTTCCTGTCCAAATGCAATCCTGACAAAACATCGGATCGCACTCGGACCAGTGTTATTCTATGGGACTTTGCCCACGTCCGATTTTTATCTCGGTCCTAGTTGGTCCCAAAAAAAATCGGATTACTCTTGGATGAAATTTCAGTGCAGTCCGATCTTCATGGCTCACAGAATGGTGAAGATGGAGACATTATTTTCTCCATCTTCTCCCCGTCCAAGAAAATTGGATCACACTATGCTGACACTCTGATTAAACTCTGATCAGAGTATGATTAGCAGAATCTGCCCGATTCTCTTGGAATATGATATTGTGACCCTAGCCTTAGGATTGGTCATCAATATCAGTTCAGTGGGGATATGATACCACCGCCAATCAGCCGATCTTGACGCCACCGCAGGCTAAACATGCTAAGTGGTGGAGCTCCACAGCTCAATTATACTCATAGTGGCCACCATGGTTACTCCACATCTGACCTCTTTTCGAATCAAGGGAGGTTGTGCAGTACCCAGCTATGGCCACTATTCTATTGACAGAGCTGTGCAGTTCCACAACTAAGCCCATCCTGCCACCGCCTACATCCGGAATAGCTGATCAGCTGGGCCAACGGTGTTGCAACCTCATGATCAGATATTGAAACCCTATGCTAAGGCTAGGCCATCAATATAAAAGTCAAGGCCAACACCTTTAACTTTTTGTCTTTTACTAGGTTGAAGTTGAAACCTGTGTTCAGATTTATAGCTATAGTGGGAATAGAGGTAACATTTGGACCTACGCCATGAAGCCTGAAGGGTCTCTAATCCTGTATTGCCACATAAGAAAACACTAAATTCCTTCAGACTTTAGAAACTTTAAGTGATCATCATGATAACTTGTCAACAGAGCTAAAGAGGCACTCGATAGGAAGTACTTCCACAGCCAGCTGCAGAGAAATGGCTTAAAAGAGTTGTCCAATGAAGGCAACACAAAGCTATATGGCTAATCAGAGCATATGGAGTCATAACGGGACGTCCGTATGCCCTGATTAGGTTATAGCTATGGATTGCTTTCATACGAAAACTCTTTAAAGCCATTTTCTTTGCAACTGGCGGTGGAAGTACTACCTATGGTACCTATCAGTAACTATTTATCACGGGTGCTACTGATATCTATGACTGAGGCCTCTGATACCATAATGGTGGCCAGAATTGGACTAAATTCCCTTAAGTGGAAAAAATATAGGCCTATTGTAAAAAAAACAACGTTGTCCAATTAAGTGATACATTTCCAAGGGCTGCTTTTTTGGCATTCAAGTCAGTAAAGCCTTTAAAAGCCTGAAAGATTTTTTGGCCAACTTCATTTTGCGTTAAGCTCGATAAAGAGGTTATCACTCTCCATAAGGTCAGATTGGCATGACTGTATTTTCGGTCTGAACGATACCTTTAATATAATGACTGTTCTCGATCTCCTATAGAGAAGATGATAAAATTATAGAATTATAATTTAATTTATAGAATTCAAGAAATTTTATTTTTTTCCAGCAAATATACAATAATATGTCCTCCGCGGCGCTCAACATTTCCACTTCACCCCCGTGTCCTTCCACTTTACATCCTAGAGCAAATAATATAATAACCTCTCCGCTTGCACGATGGCGTGAAATGATGGATGTGTGGTTACAAGTGACCTCGGCACGTGAGCAGCCGGCCTATAATTGGCCATTTCCAATAACTGTGACCCTCCTAATGTTGTCAATGATATTATTGTAAATCTTATGAGATATTACTTGTGTCTTGCTTGGAGGAGTAAGTCTCCTGGTATGAGAGCTCTCATCATTTCCCCATTGCCTATAACCTTTCTTGCCTTTGGTGAGTTCCCGCGGCACAGGGTCACCGGGACAGGTCCGTGTTCAACACAAATAAATGTCAACACACATTGATCTGTTCGGCTCAACACAATCCAGTGACGGGAAATTGGTTCTGGGCTGCTTTTTGTGAAGGTTTATTTTTCCTCTAAGCACGAGAAAACTCAAAAGATACAAACAATTGTAAATCTAAACGTACATGAAGAGCAAAAAGTCTGGAGATTTGGGATTCTTCTATAGGCAATCTTAGGAACTGTGGAATGAATACTTTTCTTGAGAGACATTGTCAAAGTAAACCTCAACTACTGATAACAAATAACAAGTCCTCCACCATCTTTGTTGTGTGTAATTCATTTCCAAAGTTAAGGGCCACATCACACATAGCGATCTCGCTAGTGAGATCGCTGCTGAGTCACAATTTTTGAGACACAACAGCGATCTCACCAGCGAGATTGCAGTGTGTGACAGGGATCAGCGACAGACCCCCCTGCCGGTATCGCTGATCGCTGCAGGAAAGGCCAGGACTTTTTTTTGGTTGCTGGTCTCCCGCTGGCCAGCACGCATCGCTGCGTGTGACAGGCGGGAGACCAGCGATCTGCTGGTAACTAACGTACACATCGGGTATCCAAGGGACGTGCATCCCTTAGATACCCGATGTGTACGTTAGTTACCAGCTCCCTGCATCAGTGCGCTGGTTACTAACGTGCACAGTGACGCCGGGCGCTCAGCTATCTGTTTGACAGCTCACCAGCGATCACATAGCGATTCACCAGCGATCCTGACTAGTGTTGAGCATTCCGATACTGGAAATATTGGGTATCGGCCGATATTCGCGGTATCGGAATTCCGATACTGAGTTCCGATACTTTTTGCATATCGAATACTGGAATCAGAAGTTCCCATAATGCTATGGAATCATAGAATCATAGAATCGTAGAGTTGGAAGGGACCTCCTGGGCCATCTGGTCCAACCCCCTGCTCAAAGCAGGACTCGCTAAATCATCCCAGTCAGATGTCTGTCCAGCCTCTGTTTGAAGACTTCCATTGAAGGAGAACTCACCACTTCTCGTGGCAGCTTGTTCCACTCACTGATCTCTCTAACTGTCAAAAAGTTTTTTCTAATATCTAATCTGTGTCTCCTCCCATTCAGTTTCATCCCATTGCTTCTAGTCTTTCCTTGTGCAAATGAGAATAAAGTTGATCCTTCTACAATGTGACAGCCCTTTAGATATTTGTAGACAGCTATTAAGTCTCCTCTCAGACTTCTCTTTTGCAAACTAAACAATCCCAAATCCTGCCACCTTTCTTCATAAGACAGGGTTTGCAGACCGGTCACCATTCTGGTTGCTCTTTTCTGAACTTGCTCCACTTTGTTGATGTCTTTTTTAAAATGTGGTGCCCAAAACTGGACACAATATTCCAGATGAGGTCTGACCAAAGAGGAGTAGAGGGAAATAATGACTTCACGTGATCTAGACTGTATGCTTCTGTTAATACATCCTAGAATTGCATTTGCCTTTTTTGCTGCTGCATCACACTGTTGACTCCTATTCAGTCTGTGATCTATTAGTATACCCAAGTCTTTTTCACATGTGCTGTTGCTTAGGCCTATTCCTCCCATTCTGTATATGCTTTTTTTCATTTTTATTGCCCAGATGTAGTACTTTGCATTTTTCCCTGTTAAAAACCATTCTGTTAGTTGCTGCCCACTTCTCCAGTTTATTTATATCTTTTTGATTCCTCTCTCTCTCTTCTCTAGTATTAGCTATCCCTCCTAGCTTTGTGTCATCAGCAAATTTAATCAGTTTACCCTCAATTCCTTCATCTAAATCGTTGATAAAGATGTTGAACAATACAGGGCTCAGGACAGAGCCCTGTGGTACCCCACTTGAGACATTCTTCCAACTGGATGTGCAGCCATTTACGACCACTCTCTGGGTCCGATCACTAAGCCAGTTATGAATCCACCTAACAGCTGCCTTGTCCATTCCATACCAAGTCATTTTTTCAATAAGGATTGTATGAGATACTCTGTCAAATCCTTTGCTGAAGTCAAGATATGCTATATCTACAGCATTTCCTTGATCCACCCAATCAGTGATTCCGTCATAGAAGGAAATTAAGTTAGTCTGACATGACTTATTAGTTACAAAACCATGCTGACTCTGTTTAATCACTTCATTCTTATCCAGGTACCGACATACATGTTGTTTAATAATTTGTTCAAAGATCTTTCCTGGTATAGAAGTCAGACTCAATGGCCTATAGTTGCCTGGGTCCACCTTCTTCCCCTTTTTGAAGATAGGAACAACATTTGCTCTCCTCCAGTCTTCTGGGACTTCTCCTGTTCTCCAAGAATTTTCAAAGATTATGGAGAGGGGTTCAAAAATTTCTTCTGCTATCTCCTTCAGTACTCTGGGGTGTAATTCTTCTGGACCTGGAGACTTGAATTCATTTAGGTTAGCTAAGTGTTTCCTCACTGTCTTTCTGTTTATAGATATCCTGGATTCTTCTATTCCCTTAATAGGACAGTGAAGAACAGTTGGTGTTACATTTCCTTTCTGAGAGAAAACAGATGCAAAATAGGAATTTAAAAGTTCGGCCTTCTCAACATCCTGTCTTACCATTTCATCATTTTCATCCTGTAAAAATCCTATAGCATCTTTGACTTTTCTTTTACTTTTGACATATCCCCAAATTCCTTTATTATTGCTTTTGACATCTCATGCAAGCCTCAATTTATTGTCAGCTTTAGATAATCTGATTTGTGCCCTGCAGGTTCTGCAGACAGCATTATATTCTTCTTTAGATATGCCTCCCTCTTTCCATTTTATAAACATTTTTTTCTTCCTTTTTAGCATGTGCTTAAGTTCTGTGTTCATCCATCCTGGTTTCCTTAAATGCTTCCTATTCTTCCCTCTTTTTGGAATTGTTAACAATTGTGCTTTGAGAATTTCATTTTTCAAGATTTCCCATCCTACCTGGACATTTTTGTCTTTAAGGATATCCAGCTATTGGATCCCTCCAATTCTCTTTCTGAATCCCTTAAAATCTGCCTTTCTGAAATCTAACCTTGACGTCTGAGTCTTCACAGGTCTTCCTCCACTAGTTATCCAAAATTCTAAAATAGCATGGTCGCTACCTCCTAGGGTCCCAGCCACTTTTACCTCCTCAACCATTTCCTCCCTGTTTATAAGGATTAGATCCAAGGTAGCAGTTCCCCTTGTTTTCTCCTTTACCTTTTGGAAGATAAAGTTGTCAGCAAGAGAGGATTAGAGTTTCCTTGACCTGTTAGTTTTGCCTGAGAGAGATTCCCAACAAATGTCTGGATAGTTGAAATCTCCCATGACAACTATGTCATATTTTTTGGAGAACTTGGCCATTTGATGCATAAAGAGTTCATCCATATCTTCCGCTTGCACAGGCGGCCTGTAGTAAATGCCTACAATGGTGTCCTTTCCATTGTTCTGTCCTTGTATTCTTACTCAAACAGTTTCCACAGAACTCCCAGTCTCTGAAGCTTCAATCTCTGTGCAGATATACGCGTTTCTAACATACAATGTGACACCTCCTCCTCGTTTATCAAGTCTGTTTCTTGCAAATAAGTTGTATCCTTCTAGTCTTGTATTCCAATCATGTGTATTGTCCCACCAAGTCCCACTATGAGCCAGTTTGATTTGATTCAGCCAATGAGGAATCCTAAGAAGTGTGGGCACATCCTGTTAGGCATGTAGGCATGTTAACTAATGGCATGGCTGTGATTGGCTGTGAGCAGACCGCCCAGCTGCTCCTCCCCCAGACACAAGCTGAACAGTGATCTATGGAAAGTGAAACTAGTGAGGGAGGAGGAAATGACCAGTTCTCATTTCAACGCCAGAACACCCCCCCGGACGTTTATCTTAGAAGCAAGAGATGATATCTTGGAAATCGTGCAGACTAGGCACAGAAGGTAAATTACTTATTGTCAGCATTCTGCAGCGCAGATATGCACTGAGATTATGTGAAAAGCCCGGACAACCTGTTCTGTTATGTATTTCCGCCAAGTTGGATCGCCCGCCAGGGCTGGTGGGGTACTCGGTACTGGGCCCGTTGGTTTCAATAGGAGATGTCACAGTAGCTGTGACCCGGTCCGTGGTCCTGGGCGTCCATTGTAAAAGGGAAATGTTGAATGTGTGGATGATGATTAAAGTTTATGAGTGAATGATTCGTGACGCCACCTGTGGTGTTCGGCAATGAAGATGTTAAGCCGACGCTGCAGACAGATCCTCTGGGACAGATAGTGTGGTGCAGCAATGATGTTGTGGCCCTCCACTGGTAGGGCTGTAGTCCCAGGGCAGTGTAGATGGAGAGGTAGTGAAGAGACATAGATGGTGCAGTGCCAGGCACAGAGATGTAGCAGTGCTGAGTGTGTTGGCGCAGGAATAACTGGAGGACACCAGGGCATGTAGTTCCAAAGCTTTACTCACAGTCTGTTGTGCATACAGCTGCCCGCATCCATGCCGTGTCCTCCAGGTCAGAGGCTCAGTCAACCTCCAAGCTAGATGAAGCACTCCGTTCCAACACTCTGCCAACATGTGCCTTTTCTGAACGTCTCCCTCTATTGCTACACAACCCCTTTAACATAGTCAATGTCTTTGTAACTCCAAACGTCTTAAAAAAAAAATGAATTCTTGCTATTCCATTTGATTGGGCTAAACCTCTATGCCTTTAATGTCTCTTCCACCTCCCCCAATACATTCTACATTATTCTTAGTTGTTTTCCTTCATGTAGAATTAACCTACAAGGAAAGTAAGGGTTTATTTTCATTCCGATATTTGTGTCCCATTGACTTGTATTGGTTTCCGGTATCGGAATCGGCGATACCCGATACTTTTTGGGTATCGGTCCGATCCAATATTTCCCGATATCGGAAGGTATCGCTCAACACTAATCCTGATCCTGACACATTGATATCGTTGTCAGGATCGCTGGTGAGTCGCTATGTGCTATGTGTGACTCCAGCCTAAGACTGATTTATATTTACTATTGTGTGCCCCATTGCCATTCTGCTTGTCTTAACTAATGCCCTGAGATAGTCAGCTTAGAAAAAATATTTTAAAAAGGATAATTATGTTATATGTAATGTTTATTGACACATACAATATAGTTAGCTTATCACAAAAAGTTATTTAATCTCTTATAACACTCCAGAGCTGTACTCACTGTTTGTCGTCGGATTCCTGCAGCAGCTCAACAGGAATCCAGACCTCACATTCTGCGGTCTCCCATTATCTATCGACCGCAGAGGAGTTTGCTCACCAATCCCGGCGTTCCGGACACTCTGCCCAGACCTGCTCTGTGGGTCTGGCTGTTGCTGCCACCTTTGTGTCAACAATAGCAATGAAGTCCTTCTGTCGCTCCACTGAGCATGCTCACGAGACGATCTCCCATTGGAGATCAGGAGTCACATGTCCAGGTCCTTCTCCAGATCTGATTGGTCCATCTCAGGGATCTGGAAGCTTCCGGAAGGTCCTGTCTATAAAAGTTTTGCATGGCCGCTCAGCCATGCGCTAGTATAGACTCTAATGGCTACTGTGTGAATGTTGATGGATGTATGGACTGTGAATGACTCATTAAGATTCCCCTCCCTCTGATATTACGAGTGTGTACAGGGATCTAGTAATAGAGTCAGCGCCAGTCAGTGGCAAGCTACAGGCCACAGTACTCATCCACCACAGTGTTAGCGTCCAACAGTGCGCTTGCTTCAGGGCATTGTCGTATAGCGGCAGTGTCTGTCGACGCGCTGCAGTCATCAGCTTGTCTTGGCGTCTGCGGTTGTGATGCCGCATGCACGGTAGGGCTGGACGGACGCTGACATTGAGTATGGGCCTAGTCATGTGACTGTATAGTATGCGTGCACACCGCTAAGACCTGTGAGGTCAACAGGCTCAGCATTTATGTTTATGCTTTAGGCGCCTCTGTGATTATACAGTAATAGAGCTCACTAGCACTCACGGGTGACGTTCAACCCACGCGTGACATACCGTCATATTGTGCGTCTGCCATTATATAGCAGCAGTTTAAAACCTCTTCACGGTGGACCCTGGGTGGCAAATGCACTGCCTGTTATTTAATATTAAGTGCGTTCCGCCATCCCTAACACTCCCTCTTCTGCTGGTGCAGTCACTGTGTACATACATTATATTATTGATCCTGAGTTACATCCTGTATTATACTCCAGAGCTGCACTCACTATTCTGCTGGTGCAGTCACTGTGTACATACATTACATCACTGATCCTGAGTTACATCCTGTATTATACTCCAGAGCTGCACTCACTATTCTGCTGGTGCAGTCACTGTGTACGTACATTACATTATTGATCCTGAGTTACATCCTGTATTATACTCCAGAGCTGCACTCACTATTCTGCTGGTGCAGTCACTGTGTACATACATTACATTACTGATCCTAAGTTACATCCTACATTATACCCCAGAGCTGCACTCACTATTCTGCTGGTGCAGTCACTGTGTACATACATTACATTACTGATCCTGAGTTACATCCTGTATTATACTACAGAGCTGCGCTCACTATTCTGCTGGTGCAGACACTGTGTACATACATTACATTACTGATCCTGAGTTACATCCTGTATTATACTCCAGAGCTGCGCTCACTAATCTGCTGGTGCAGGCATCGTGTACATACATTACTGATTCTGTGTTACATCCTGCATTATACTCCAGAGCTGTACTCACTATTCTGCTGGTGCAGTCACTGTGTACATACATTACATTACTCATCCTGAGTTACATCCTGTATTATACTCCAGAGCTGCACTCACTATTCTGCTGGTGCAGTCACTGTGTACGTACATTACATTATTGATCCTGAATTACATCCTGTATTATACTCCAGAGCTGCACTCACTATTCTGCTCTGTGCAGTCAATGTGAACATACATTACATTACTGATCCTGAGTTACATCCTGCATTATACCCCAGAGCTGCACTCACTATTCTGTTGTTGGAGTCACTGTGTACATACATTACATTACTGATCCTGAGTTACATCCTGCATTATACCCCAGAGCTGCACTCATTATTCTGCTGGTGCAGTCAATGTGTACACACATTACATTACTGATCCTGTACTGATCCTGAGATACATTCTGTATTATACCCCAGAGCTGCACTCATTATTCTGCTGGTGCAATCACTGTGTACATACATTACATTACTGATCCTGAGTTATATCCTGTATTATACTCCAGAGCTGCACTCAGTATTCTGCTGCTGCAGTCACTGTGTACATACATTACATTACTGATCCCGAGTTACATCCTGTATTATACTTCAGAGCTGCACTCACTATTCTGCTGGTGCAGTCACTGTGTACAGACATTACATTACTGATCCTGAGTTACATCCTGTATTATATTCCAGAGCTGCACTCACTATTCTGCTTTTGGAGTCACTGTGTACATTCATTACATTACTGATCCTGAGTTACATCCTGTATTATACTCCAGAGCTGCACTCACTATTCTTCTGGTGCAGTCACTGTGTACATACATTACATTACTGATCCCGAGTTACATCCTGTGTTATACTCCAGAGCTGCACTCACTATTCTGCTGATGCAGTCACTGTGTACATACATTACATTACTTATCCTGAGTTACATCCTGTATTGTACCCCAGAGTTGCACTCACTATTCTGCTCGTGGAGTCACTGTGTACAGACATTACATTACTGATCCTGAGTTACATCCTGTATTATATTCCAGAGCTGCACTCACTATTCTGCTGGTGGAGTCACTGTGTACATACAGTACATTACTGATCCTGAGTTACATCCTGTATTATACTGCAGAGCTGCACTCACTATTCTGCTGGTGCAGTCACTGTTTACATACATTACATTACTGATCCTGAGTTACATCCTGTATTATACCCCAGAGCTGCACTCACTATTCAGCTGGTGCAGTCACTGTGTACATACATTACTGATCCTGAGTTACCTCCTGTATTATACTCCAGAGCTGAACTCACTATTCTGCTGCTGCAGTCACTGTGTACATACATTACATTACTGATCCTGAGTTACAGCCTGTATTATACCCCAGAGCTGCACTCACTATTCTGCTAGTGGAGTCTCTGTGTACATACATTACATTACTGATCCTGAGTTACATGCTGTATTATACCCCAGAGCTGCACTCACTATTCTGCTGGTGCAGTCGCAGTGTACATACATTACATTACTGATCTTGAGTTACATCCTGTATTATACCCCAGGGCTGCAATCACTATTCTGCTGGTGCAGTCACTGTGTACATACATTACAAAACTGATCCTGAGTTACATCCTGTATTATACCCCAGAGCTGCACTGACTATTCTGCTGGTGCAGTCACTGTGTACATACATTACGTTACTGATCTTGTACTGATCCTGAGTTACATCCTGTATTACACTCCAGAGCTGCACTCACTATGCTGCTGGTGCAGTCACTGTGTACAAACATTACATTACTGATCCTGAGTTACATCCTTATTATACCCCAGAGCTGCACTCACTATTCTGCTGGTGCAGTCACTTTGTACATACATTACTGATCCTGAGTTACCTCCTGTATTATACTCCAGAGCTGCACTCACTATTCTGCTGGAGCAGTCACTGTGTACATACATTACATTACTGATCCTGAGTTACATCCTGTATTATACTCCAGAGCTGCACTCACTATGCTGCTGGTGCAGTCACTGTGTACAAACATTACATTACTGATCCTGAGTTACATCCTTATTATACCCCAGAGCTGCACTCACTATGCTGCTGGTGCAGTCACTGTGTACATACATTACTGATCCTGAGTTAACTCCTGTATTATACTCCAGAGCTGCACTCACTATTCTGCTGGTGCAGTCACTGTGTACATACATTACTGATCCTGAGTTACATCCTGTATCTCTTTTATTATAAAATATCAAAAACAATACAACACAACATTCCTGAAAAGAAAACACATAAACCAAAATATACACATTAATCATACACTTAGGACATACAGAAGCTTGTGCAAAACCGCAGCTTGTTATAGTCCCCAAGCTTTCCAGCTTAGGGGACCCCCAGCAGGAACTTTCCAACAGAAAACTCTTCCCATAAAATAATGAAAAACAGTTTTTAATCATTCACCCCCATTCACTCTCTTTCACTCCCCATTCACACTTCCACCCATACCTATATACAGGAAAACAAAAATAATATTCTTGGCCCATGCTGCCTTAAATAAACCTAGCCAATTCTTTTTTGGCAAAAGTACCTACACCAGCTTAACACCTCAATATATATATATATATATTTTTTTTTTTTTTGCTGTTTTTTTATTATTTTTCCCACCACCCACACCACAGGTCCATAAATGTCCATGGCCTTATCACGTCTAGGCCTGATGAGCACGAAAGTTTATGCCCACAAGCAAAACCCTCACCCATTTGCCCCCGATGTGCTCAAAAATGGTCCATTTTCCATAATTTCCATGGTCCATGGTATATGGTATATCCATTCGCCACTTTCCCCTTGGTTTAGGGTCCTTTTACTTTTTTTTCCGCTCTTACCCCCCCATTCACCCCCCTCCCAACCTCACTACGCCCCCCATGCACCTCTGACTACGGAAAAGAATAACAACACATACTACAATACATATACTACAATACATATTACAATACAATATTACAATGCAATGTCATTACATCATTTGCTTTACCGAATAATGCCACACCACAAACCTTTACTTACAGGCCCAAGTTCAGTGCCTGCAAGCCCAATATCCATTATTTCTCTATCTCAAAACAAAAATCTAGGTGTGCCATGCAGTAGCCCACCACCAGGAAAAAGGAGTTCTAGAGGCCCCATCCCTCACTAACACATTCACCCTGTCCCTCAACAACTAAGACTGTCCCTACTTCTGTCCCTAAAGAAACTGTCCCTATCTGTCCTTACCTGCCCCTACTCTACCTACCTTATCATAACTAACTCTCTATCTGTCCCTTGGTGCCTGTCCCTCCCTGTCCCTATCTGCCCCTACTTCTGTCCCTCACCACCCACACCACCTTATGCTGTCCCTACCCACATTCACACAAAATCTAGCTCTCCCTAGAGTGCGTTTTTAAAAGGAAAGGCCCCTCCAAAGCCAAGAGGCCCTCCTCACACCCAACCTTTCGAACTCCAAAGAACGCACCTTCACCAGGTCACCCAGGATGTTACTAACCACCTCTTCCCTTGGGAGGGCTTTCTGCCGCGTCAAAACTAAGCACCGTGCATTCCAAATGTAGAACCTAACCACTACACTGACTAGGAATAAAGTGCCCCGGTCTCGGCCACCCAGAGTTCTGAACGCTCCATAGGCCCACTCGGCATAGGAGAGGGACGCCAGCCGCGGCCAACGTATGGAAGCCCCCACCCTGTTGTAAACCTCTGTATTAAAGAGACACTGAAGCAGGAAGTGCTCCATGCTTTCCAGCACGTCGCCACACTCCTCACGGGGACAACCCCGATCATCGGATTTCCTGCACTTCAGGTTATCCTTTACATACAGCCTCCCGTGGAAGCAGCGCCAGGTCAAGTCCCAAAACTTCGTGGGGATCCGCTTAGAATTTAAAAGCCCGAGCCCCACCTCCAGATCCCAGCCTGGGCAATCCTTAAGGGCCAGGGGCTTCTGGAAATGGGTCAACAGAACCCTCCTGTCAAGGCATGGTCCTGATTTCCCACATTCCCAGACCCCACCGGCGGATCACCTTCAGAACCGGGGTAGCATAAGCCGGGAGATGCCCATGAGGTGTGCGGAGGTCCTTCACTTGCCCTCCTGTCTCCCATTCCTGGAAGAAGGGCCGAAGCCAACCCTTGCAGGAGACTACCCACGGAGGAGCCCTCTCTAGCCAGAGGTTGGAAATGTTGGCTTTAAGAAAGGTGTTCACTAAGAACACTACCGGGTTGACCATACCCAACCCACCTAGTCTCCTCGTGCGGTATGTGACCTCTCTCTTGATTAGGTTGAGCCTATTCCCCCATAACAGCTGGAAGAACAGGCTATAGACCCGTGTCCAGAGAGGTTCTGGCAAGATGCACACGCTGCCTAGGTAAATTAACAAGGGAAGCAGAAAGCCTTTAGCCAGGGCAACCCTTTCCCTTAGGGACAAAGACCAACCCTTCCATTGGTCCACCTTTTGGGCGGCGATCTTAAGTCTGCCCTCCCAATTTTGCTGGGGGTAGTCCCCGGGGCCAAATTTGATGCCTAGAATTTTGGCGGTGGCCTGGGGCCCTGGAAGGGTGTCCGGGAGATCAAAACTAGGATCTTCCCCTCCCAGCCAGAGACTTTCACACTTATCCTGGTTGATCATGGACCCGGATGCCTCCGAGTAGCGCACTACCTCTGACATGACCCAATCCGCCTCCCCCCTCGAGGACACGAAAAGGGAAACATCATCGGCGTACGCCACCACCCTCAGAGAGGACCCAGAGCCCGCCTGGTCCATCCCGACTCCCGCCAACGGTCCACGATCTACCCTCCTTAGGAAGGGATCGATCGCGAACACGTATAAAAGTGGGCTCAGCGGACAGCCCTGACGGACCCCAGAACCCACCTCAAAAGGGCGACCTGACCAACCGTTCACCAGCGGAAAAGTCTCAGCCCCTTGGTACAAGATCTCTAACCATTTTACAAACCTCCCAGGCAGACCATACCTCAAAAGGACGGACCAGAGGTACTCATGGTTGACCCAGTCAAAGGCTTTCGCTTGGTCTAACGACAGCAAGTACCCCTTCCAGTGGCCTGCCCTACCCTGCTCCACTGCCTCCCGGACACCGAGCACAGCACTAAAAGTACTGCGGCCTGGAACAGAGCAATGCTGGGCCCCCGAAAGGAGCCGGGGTGCAAACTTCACCAGCCGATTAAACAGCACCTTGGCCAGAACCTTTCGGTCCGTATCGAGAAACGCTATGGGACGCCAATTCTCCATACGGGACGGATCTTTACCCTTTGACAGAATAATTAGGGCTGACTTCCTCATTGAGTCGGGAATAGTGCCCGAGGAGAGACACTCATTAAAGACCCCTGTCAAGAGGGGGACCAAGGAGTCCCTAAAAGTCTTATAAAACTCGGATGTTAAGCCATCCGGACCTGGCGATTTCTTGGGCCGAAGCCCATCAATGACCAGTCTCACTTCCTCCTCCCTAATTTCTTCTGCCAAAACACCAAGAGAGGGATCACCCCCTGGCTCAGGGACGGTTTCAGCCAGGAAAGCCGACATCCTATCCCGATCCAGAACCTTCTTTTCCAAGAGGCACGAGTAGAAGGATCTGACCACCTCCAGGATCCCTGATTTGGATCTGTTCAGGGACCCCGCACTGTCGATCAGTCCTGTCACCATCTTACAATTCACTGACATCTTACAGTTTCTGTAAGGGTCGGGCGAGCGGTACTTCCCGAAGTCCCTCTCAAAAACTAAAGATGTGTGTCTATCATACTGGAACCTCTTGAGCAAAGATTTCACTCTGGAGATTTCCTCACGGTCACCTCCAGTCGAGACAAGCTGCTCGAGTTTCCTCCCCAGAGCCTGATACAAGCGGTGCCTGTTCAGACTTCTGAGGTTCGAGAGCTGACTGAAGAACCCCGCCACCCGCTTTTTGAAGATCTCCCACCACTCTGACTTACTACTACAGAGATCCAACAGCGGTACCTGGCTCTGAAGAAAATCCTCGAAGGATTGTCTCACCTCCGCTTCTTCCAGCAGGGACGAATTGAGCTTCCACAGCCCTCTTCCCATCCGAGGAGTCTCTGCAACATTCAGAGAAAAGAAAATTAAATAGTGGTCGGAGAACTCCACCTCAACGGCGGACACAGCAGAAAAGATGGCGTCTTCCTTCAAAAAAAACCTGTCTATTCTAGACCTACTGCTACCCCTATGGTAGGTGAAACCCCCGTGGCCTGGGGTGTGACGGATGTGGACATCCACCAGGTGAGCTTCACTAGCTATGCTATTAAGCGCGACGCTGTCATAAGCCATTCGGTCTCCGGGACCCCCCGGACACGGGACCTTGTAACGGTGTCGAAGTCCCCACCGAAGACCACCTGTCGGCTCGTAAAAAGAAAGGGCTTGAACCTCAGGAAGAGACATTTACGGTCCCACTTGGACAGTGGGCCGTAGATATTAATGAGCCGGAGCTCTTGTCCCCTCATGAAGACATCTAGGATCAGGCACCTCCCCATTTCCAACTCAGTAACCCGTCGGCATTCAACATCTGCAGTCTTAAAAAGGACTGCCACCCCGCTATACGGCTCAGCCGCAAGAGACCAGTATGAGGGCCCGCACCTCCACTCCCTCCGTGCTTTAAAGATGGCCCCCATGTCCGTTAGTCTGGTCTCTTGCAAAAATAAAATTTCTGCCTCAATCCGGGAGAAAAAATCAAAGGCCGTGAAGCGAGCCGCATCTGACTTAATGCTGGTGACATTAATGGACGCCAGCGTCAATGGGGCGAGTTCAGCCATAATGGGTGATCGAGTTGGATGGCCAGTTTCTTCCCTGCCCCGCTATCACCTCCTCCTGGGGAGGGGTCAGACACCTTCCTTTTTAGGGAAGCCCCCGACGTGTCCATCCCTCCCCCCACAGTGTCCTCGCCCCCGGGTTCCAGGCCTGTCCCCCCCTCAGGAGGAACAGTGCCCCCTGAGGGACGAACTTCACCATCCCCCGAAGAACCCTCCGGCGTTACCCCCGGCCCAGCACCCTCGTCTTGCGGATCATCATCTGAACCTCCGAGGGCGCTGAACCGGTTGGAGAGTCTGATCAGAGGGGGGTCAGCGGGCCCTTCCGTATGCACTCTTGTGGTCGGGGGCGGGGGGGACTTTGAAGACTTGTCAGCCCTCTTCCCTCCCGATTTACGGTTGGCACGCTTGTTTTTGCCACCTGATGCTGTAGGCTGCCCCCTGATATCCTCGTCGACACTTTCATAACGAGAGGAGTCGTCTGAGTCAGCCGCTTTCTCCTCTCTCTCCATCCTCCTGATCTCCTCACTCACCGCACTCTCCCCCAGGGCCTCAGAGGCTTTTGCCACGGGCCTAGAGGGAGGGGCAGGCATCACCCCAGTTTCCCGAGGCTCCACCTGCCCCTTGCCTCCATGGCGTTTTTCTTGCCTCCGCTCATAAGCGGGGCCCCTTGCCTTAGCATTGCCCTTCCTCACCGGCCCCTCAGCCCTTCCCCCTCCGCCACCACCTGCCACGGCAGAAACACCGCCAGAGGTTGCCCCCTCACGGTCTCCCCCCACCGGGCCTGCAGCGGTATTGGAGAAAGAGCGAGGGCAGCGGCTGAGCGGGTGACCTAGGTCACCACACAGGTGGCACCGAATGTCTTTGCACAAGGCGGCCAGGTGGCCTACCCCACCACACAACGCACACTTCTGCACCTTGCAGCTGGCGCTGAAGTGGGTGGGGTCGCCGCACTTGTGGCAGACCTTCGGTTGCCCCTGGTAGAAGACCAGGATCCTGTCCCTCCCCAAGAACGCTGAGGAAGGGATGTGGGTGACCGTGCCGCCGGAAACCTTCAGCTTTACCATGAAGGTCCAGCCCCCCGATCAGATGCCAAATTCGTCCCTGTTCTTTTTTGGGACCTCGGTGACTTCCCCGTAACGAGAAAGCCACGTCATTATGTCCACGCCTGCGAGCGACTCGTTACAAGTCACCACGGTCACTCGCTTGACGGCATTTTGGCGAGACACCGCTTGCGCAACGAAGTCTCGCCATCCGGGCTCTTCTCGCACCAGCTCGTAGTTCGACCAGAAGAGCTCAAGCCCCTCTGGCCGCACGAAACTGACATCAAAGAAGCGGGACGCCGAAGGATGTATCAGGGCAAAGATGTCATTCGCCCCGAAGCCCATCTTTAGGAGGAGCTCCACCACCTTTCTCCTGGGTGGAAAAGCTTCATTGCCCCCCCACCTAAGACGGACCACATTCCTTCTTGGCGGCCCCTGCCCGGCTGTGGGGAGAGACCAAACAGTCCCTCCCTCTCTTTGATTTTGGAAGGCAGCAAGGCCGTGTCTCTCTATCCAGAAAGACCGGTCCACTGTCCTCCCCTCTACTGTTACCGACCTTTCTCCCCTTTTAAGGGCCTCCAGGAAACGGTGGTGCAAAGCGCCGTCCCTGGAGCCCGGAGGCGAGGAGACCCCCCCAGGACCACCCTGACCCCCAGCCGCAGCCCCCGCATAGTTACGTTGGGGTCTCGCGGCCGGGGGGGCAGATGGGCCAGCCCTCCCACCACCACTTGTGCCTGCACCCTCATTCGTCCTCCCACTCACTCTCCCATTCACTCTATTATGCCCAGCATTCACTCCAGCACTTTCAGCCACATTCACTCCCTCATCCATGTCACTCACATCCCCATTCACGTCCACATACAACTCCTCAAAAATATCAGTCACCCCGCTCTCACATTCACTCACGCACTCCTCATACTCCTCAGCACCAATTTTATTTATATTTACATTTTTATTTACATCAGCATTAACAGTTCCTTTGCCGCAATTTTCCCTCTCACCTGCTGGGGGCCCTAGCTGGCCAGGTGCTCCATGATTGCCTTTTCTGGCCAAGAGTGCTGCTGCCCCTTTAAGTGCCTCAGCGCTGATGACATACTGCACATTTCCCTGGCTGTGCCTGGGAGCAGCAGCAGCTCTTGGTTTCTCCAGCACCATTTTTTTTTCTTTTTCAGAGTTTCTTTTGTTTTCCTTGCTCTGGGCAGGGACGGCCTCTGGCACAGCTCCCTGCCCTGCATCCTTCTTCACTCCCTCTGCCGGCTTGCCAGGGGGCACCCGAGGGTGCGGGGACTCTGATGAAGGTAGGTGGGCTGGGGACCCCGACAACCCCCCGCCAGCTTTTGGGGGCAGCTTGCTTGCACTGCTTGGGAGGGTGGGTGGGACAGAGGGCAGCAGGCCTGCCGTGGCCACGCCCCCCGCCAGTCACGGCCACCACGGGCAGAGCAGTGACCCCTTGCGAGGCCACGCCCCCCCAGGTGACGCGGACGTAGCGAGCGGGACAGCGGCCGAGGAGGACACGCCCCCCCCGCATGCCACAGCCTTTGCAGGCCGGGCAACACTCGGGGAGGCCCCACCCCCCTCGCAGACCACCGTCCCACTCTGTGCCCACCACTTGCCACGGGCAGGGCCGGCCACTCCCCCTCGTCGCCCAGTGGCGGTGGAGCCCCCCGCACGGACCCCCTTTTGGGTCGACGTGCCGGAGACCCCGCTCTTACCACTGGCGCCGCCATGGGAGCGACCAGCTCCCTGCACCGCTTCAGTTGTCGTTTGATTTTTTGTTTGCCCTTCCTAGACTTCTGGACCCCCACTAGCGATCCAGACTTAGCGGATCCGTAAGTGGGGGGTCCAGAAGCCCCAGCACTCGCCGCCGGAGGTGCGGCCCTGGCTGTACCAACTTTATCTGGTGCCAGGCCAGCCCCCCCTGCCACCGAGGGCTGAGCCTGGACACCACCACAACCAGCACCGACCTCCATGTCGCTGCCCTGGTCTGAACTGTCACCAGATGCGACAGTCAGGTCACAACAGTCATCTCTCTCCCCGCTCCCTCGCTGCGGACCCACCACAGGGCCCGAGCTGGGGTGGGTAGTGGGTTCCACACAGCGGGACAGAGGGGCCCCGGGAAGAGGAGCAAAAACCAGTTGTTCCTCCACGCCTTCAGAGGCCTTACACCTGCGCCTCCTGTTTCTCCTCTTCCCGGTTGCCTCATCCTCTGGGCAGACTTCATCCCCAAACAACAGCGTGCCAAACCGTGCTGGGGATTCCATCTGCCACACTTGCCTGAGGATGAGGCAGCCCCCCTCGGTATTACTCCCACTCCCTCCATCCTCCCCCTCGCTCCTGCTTTCCTCCGCGTTATTGGAGTCCAGCGGGAGGGCCAGTTGCTCAGGGGCTATCCCGCTGCATGTTACCTGACTCCTGCTGGTGTCCGTCAGGTCTTCAGGTGGAGGCGGCCCGGGTGTAGCGTGGGCGCCATCTTGCTCTTCCTTCTCCTCACTTTCCTCCACCTGGGTGGGGCCTCCTGACCCCCCAGGAGACCCACCGGCCATGGCCCTGAACCGGTCCTCGTTCCACAGCTTCTCCTGAAAGGGGCCGCTGCCAGCCATGATGACACTTCGCCGGCTCTCCAGGGCCCGAATCTCCTCTTCCAGCCGCTGGACTGTGGCGGTGACCTCCGCTTTCTTTGAGGTACGGAGCCTGTTTTTAGATATTATCCTGGCTCCCTCCAACTCCCCCTGAAGTCTCCTCAGCTGCTTCCCGGCCTCCTCATATTCGGAGAGGTGGGCATAGATGCGGGAGGCGTAGGTGGTAGCCGGCTCTCCCGCAGCCTTTGAGCCCCAGATGTTAAGGGGGGGGCCCCGCCTCACCTCTGCCGGCTGCTGCACCTCCCGGGGAAGGGCCCGCCACAGCCTTCACTTCAGGGGTCCCGGACCCTGGAGCCTTGCGGCCCCCTGGTGTCCGCTTTTTCCCCATCCCTGGGACTGGCTGGCTGTGCCTTAGGCCTCCTTGTGGTGGATGAGGCCCCCCACCCCCAGCTGGCTTGCCGGGGGGTGGGAGGCAGGGGCACAGCCCCGGCGCTCAGTCCCAGGGAGAGTCCTCTTTCCTGGGAAGGGGGCAGATGGAAAGTCCTTGCAGGAAAAAAAAACCTCCCTTCCCAGGAGCTTAGCAAAATCCCAGCCTGCAGACGCTCAGCTGCGACGCTCCTCCTCTTCCTGGCCGTGTCCAGAGCTGCACTCACTGTTCTGTTGGTGCAGTCACTGTGTACATACATTACATTACTGATTCTGAGTTACATCCTGTATTATACCCCAGAGCTGCTCTCACTATTCTGCTAGTGCAGTCACTGTGTACATACATTACATTACTGATTCTGAGTTACATCCTGTATTATACTCCAGAGCTGCACTCACTATTCTGCTGGTGCAGTCACTGTGTACATACATTACATTACTGATTCTGAGTTACATCCTGTATTATACCCCAGAGCTGCACTCACTATTCTGCTGGTGCAGTCACTGTGTACATACATTACATTACTGATTCTGAGTTACATCCTGTATTATACCCCAGAGCTGCTCTCCCTATTCTGCTGGTGCAGTCACTGTGTACATACATTACATTACTGATTCTGAGTTACATCCTGTATTATACCCCAGAGCTGCACTCACTCTTCTGCTGGTGGAATCACTGTGTACATACATTACATTACTGATCCTGAGTAACATCCTGTATTATACCCCAGAGCTGCATTCACTATTCTGCTGGTGCTGTCACTGTGTACATACATTACAATACTGATTCTGAGTTACCTCCTGTATTATACTCCAGAGCTGCACTCACTATTCTGCTGGTGCAGTGACGGTGTACATACATTACATAACTGATCCTGAGTTACCTCCTGTATTATGCTCCAGAGCTGCACTCACTATTCTGCTGGTGCTGTCACTGTATACATACATTACTTTACTGATCCTGAGTTACATCCTGTATTATACTCCAGAGCTGCACTCACTATTCTGCTGGTGCAGTCAATGTGTACGTACATTACATTACTGATCCTGAGTTACATCCTGTATTATACTCCAGAGGTGCACTCACTATTCTGCTGGTGCAGTCGCTGTGTACGTACATTACATTACTGATCCTGAGTTACATCCTGTATTATACCCCAGAGCTGCACTCACTATTCTGCTGGTGCAGTCACTGTGTACATACATTACATTACTGATCCTGAGTTACATCCTGTATTATACCCCAGAGCTGCTCTCCCTATTCTGCTGGTGCAGTCACTGTGTACATACATTACATTACTGATTCTGAGTTACATCCTGTATTATACCCCAGAGCTGCACTCACTCTTCTGCTGGTAGAGTCACTGTGTACATACATTACATTACTGATCCTGAGTAACATCCTGTATTATACCCCAGAGCTGCATTCACTATTCTGCTGGTGCTGTCACTGTGTACATACATTACAATACTGATTCTGAGTTACCTCCTGTATTATACTCCAGAGCTGCACTCACTATTCTGCTGGTGCAGTGACGGTGTACATACATTACATAACTGATCCTGAGTTACCTCCTGTATTATGCTCCAGAGGTGCACTCACTATTCTGCTGGTGCTGTCACTGTATACATACATTACTTTACTGATCCTGAGTTACATCCTGTATTATATTCCAGAGCTGCACTCACTATTCTGGTGGTGCAGTCACTGTGTACATACATTACATTACTGATCCTGAGTTACATCCTGTATTATACTCCAGAGCTGCACTCACTATTCTGCTGGTGCAGTCAATGTGTACGTACATTACATTACTGATCCTGAGTTACATCCTGTATTATACTCCAGAGCTGCACTCACTATTCTGCTGGTGCAGTCGCTGTGTACGTACATTACATTACTGATCCTGAGTTACATCCTGTATTATACCACAGAGCTGCACTCACTATTCTGCTGGTGCAGTCACTGTATACATACATTACAAAACTGATCCTGAGTTACATCCTGTATTATACCCCAGAGCTGCACTGACTATTCTGCTGGTGCAGTCACTGTGTACATACATTACGTTACTGATCTTGTACTGATCCTGAGTTACATCCTGTATTACACTCCAGAGCTGCACTCACTATTCTGCTGGTGCAGTCACTGAGTACATACATTACATTACTGATCCTGAGTTACATCCTGTATTATACCCCAGAGCTGCACTCACTATTCTGCTGGTGCAGTCACTGAGTACATACATTACATTACTGATCCTGAGTTACCTCCTGTATTATACTCCAGAGCTGCACTCACTATTCTGCTGGTGCAGTCACTGTGTACATACATTACATTACTGATCCTGAGTTACATCCTGTATTATACTCCAGAGCTGCACTCACTATTCTGCTGGTGCAGTCACTGTGTACATACATTACTGATCCTGAGTTACATCCTGTATTATACTCCAGAGCTGCACTCACTATTCTGCTGGTGCAGTCACTGTGTATATACATTACATTACTGATTCTGAGTTGCTTCCTGTATTCAGGTCTATGCTTTGCTCTATAATGGAGATATACCTCCTAGGACATAAATATGTCTTTACTGGAAAATCTTTTAATTTGTGAACCAAATGTTCTTCCTTTACTATTAGTATATAGCGATGTGAGCTGTGCATTCTCAGCCAGGAAATAAATAATCCCCATCCCTATCGGAGTGCTGGGATTGATCTATTTCCACACAAGCAATGCTTTCTAACTCTCCTTTTTCAAAACAGAAGATGTTATCCCAGTGGGAAGTTCTTAGAAGATCAGCAGTGCTACACAGGTACATGGAATATTTTAGGTCAAGTGGAACCCGTGTTAAATGTTCTGAGAGTCTCCACATAAAGTGCAGAGCCCGGATTCTGCATCTTTTGTATGGTTTATGTCGGCTTGTCTCACTTAGCAGCAATCTCTTTGCCCACTTGCATCTCAAGCCGATTGTCTTTAGGTCTACATCAAAGAACACAACAGAATGGCTTTCAGGTTTTCTCCCGCTGCTTTCAAAATTATTTTGCTATTCTGCTGCCTGTGAGTTACTTTACATTTTCTTTCAACTTCAAAAAATACAACCTGGACTCAACAATGCCATTAACATAAAGGCTTGGCGACCTTAAAATACATGCAAAGGCAGAAGTTGGCAACTTTTACTCATTTTGCAGTTTAGGGCACTTTACATGGGATAATTAAAGTAGAAAAAAGTTATGACATTGACTGCAAGGTTGCAGCAATCGCACGGTTCGTGTTAGGGTTAACCTGTCGAGGAGGATTTTCTAAGCCATAGGTATGGATAGCAAATACTGACAGAAGGTATTGGTGCGGTAAGGAAGTGTAGTGCTGGGTATGCTGGACAACCTGGAATAGCAGAAAAGGATGGGCTGGGCGGCACCTTGAGCAATGAGGAACAGCAGAAGTGAGTGTAGCACACAATACCTGGTGCAACATGAAACAGCAGAATTAGATGAGCTGAATGGTACCTTAAGCAGAGAGGAACAGCATAAGTGAGTGTAGCACACAATACCTGATGCAATGTGAAACATCAGGATTAGATGAACTGAATGGTACCTTAAGCAGTGAGGAACAGCAGAGGTGGGTATACCACACAATATCTGGTGCAATGTGAAACAGCAGAATTAGATGAGCTGAATGGTACCTTAGGCAGAGAGGAACAGCAGAGGTGGGTATACCACACAATATCTGGTGCAATGTGAAACAGCAGAATTAGATGAGCTGAATGGTACCTTAGGCAGAGAGGAACAGCAGAGGTGGGTATACCACACAATATCTGGTGCAATGTGAAACAGCAGAATTAGATGAGCTGAATGGCACCTTAAGCAGTGAGGAACAGCAGAGGTGGGTATACCACACAATATCTGGTGCAATGTGAAACAGCAGAATTAGATGAGCTGAATGGCACCTTAAGCAGTGAGGAACAGCAGAGATGGGTATACCACACAATATCTGGTGCAATGTGAAACAGCAGAATTAGATGAGCTGAATGGCACCTTAAAGGGAATCTGTCTCCCCTTTTTTTTTCAAATAATTTTATTGGTTTTCAGTCATTAAACAGGCTAAGGGAAGGAAGGTAGGAAGGGAGGAAAGGGAATGGGAAGTAAAGAACCCTGTACAGGTGCAAAAAAAATTTAAAACTAGAGAACCCAAAAATAGGCATTAAATAGCATAGGGAGGGGTGGAGCAGTTGAATAAGCCCCGCCCATCGGACCGGACCGTGTCAGTTTACATACATCTGAACCAATATAAAAAAGGTATTTATGCATGAAAGGTGCGGGGTCAGGGGGAAGCAAAAGTACTAAGAGAATCCTTATGTGACACACAATTGAATGATATCATTATATGATATCTCAAAAAAGGGGTGACAGATTCCCTTTAAGCAGTGAGGAACAGCAGAGGTGGGTAGCGCACAATACCTGGTGCAATGTGTAACAGCAGGAGTAGATGAGCTGAATGGTACCTTAAGCAGTGAGGAACAGTAGAGGTGGGTATACCACACAATCCAGCAGGAATGGATAAGCTGGATGGCACCAAGAGCAGCATAGAACAACAGCGCAGGATTTCACAATAGTAGCAGGATTTGACTCTGTAGCAGAGCCGAGTGGTATGGCAGAGCTGAGTTTGATAAGACACTACAGTGTTAGTGTGGTAGTGTCCAGTAGTATGTTAGATAATTGTAGCAGAGCCCAATGGTGTGGCTGAGCTAGGTTTGTAAGATAGCTCACTTGTAGATAATGGTGACAGAGATCAGTAGTAAAGTTGAAATTAGAAAGTTAGAGGACACTCTGTGAAGCAAAGGCTAGTGGAGATTTAGCAGTGCAACCTTCCTACCTGAATACTCCGGCTGTATGCCACTGCCTGAGCCAGCCTAAAAATGTCTAGGGGATAGTAAGCACAACAGCACAAAAATAGAAGAACTTTTACTATGGTCAAAACATGATTGTGTTTAGTAGTTGTTAAAAGGCAAGACAAAAATTGGAAAAATACTCAAAGAAGCAATGACAATCGATCTAAAAAAATTCTTGCAATTCTGAAAAATATATAATTGTTATTACACACAGTGCACGTCATACGAATGTTAACCGCTCGCTATAGCATCGATCAGCAGGCGTTTTTACAAATGTGTCTTCACAAGGACCTTAAGTGTTAGGTTGCCAAGAAACTATAGGACAATTACATGCTACATCTGCATTGTAATTGCCATGGTGCTGAGGACTCTTATGACATCAGAAGACCTAAGAGACTTGGCTGAGTAGCATTAAGATATATGGAAGGCAAAGCCCTACACAGCAAATATACTTTGTGTCAAGTACTTTTCAAGCCCATCGAATGCAATTCAAGTTCATACTAATAATGCACCTTCTCCAGTTTTGTTCCCCTGATGACAATTTTACTTTGATGTTGGTGAAGATCTTCATGAAAAACCCCTTTTTAATGAAATATCATCTCTCGAGTGTCCATTTTTACATTCAAAGTGTCGGATACAATATGATCAATGTCTACGGTTTCCGACGTGGCTGCTAAATACAGACAGCCTCACGTAGAAAAAGATGAAATGGAAAGGTGGCCACTTATCCTCTGTAGAATATTTAATGCTAGGTAGTGAGTCACAATGACTTGTTGTCTGCCGTTCTAAGAATACTGAAGGCATTAGGGACGAGTGAACCGATTCATAAAAAGTTAAATTTTTTACAAATTTCCTAAAAAAACAGCTTCACCAGAATCCAGATTTTTCATGAATCAATTCGCACAAATTTAGGGAAATGATAGCTATCCACTAATAATTTAGCTGGATTTTACTGGTGACTGAGAAAGGGTATAAAAAAAAGTTATACTCCGCTTTACTTACGCCACCTCCATCCCCTCCAATGTGACCACTGTCCCCAATCTTCAGCTCCTCCATCTCTCTTTTCTGCCATGAGGCGCAACAAGACACATGCATTTCCCCCACCAGGGGTGTCACAAATGCAACCTGGCCTTTGCAAGAGATGGGTCTGCCAATGTCAGAGCATATTTCAGCTGGATGTGCATCAAAGGACGCACATTCAGCTGAAATGCCTTGTGGCGTACAGACCATCTGTGTCCCTGCATAGCAATACAAGCTACCAGCCAATGGCCGGGAGCTGACGTTGGTGGGCAAGTCACTGGCTGTATATGGCAGTGATGTCATATGCTGCCTGTCGCATGCATGCTGAAGTCAACTGCCGGCTCCCGTGCCAGCTATGGAAGAGGATGCCACATGACTTGGGACCAGAGAAAGATGAGTACATTCATATTTTTTTATATACTTTATACCAAGATGGGGAACATATATACCAGGATGAGGAGCATATGTACCAGGATGAACCCAGAATGGGAGACATATATACCAGAAAAGGGAAATATATACCAGGATGGGGGATATATATGCCAGGATGGGCCCAGGATGAAAAGAATATATACCAGGTGTAGGGATTCGCTCTGGTAGGTAATGTTGGCAGGGCTGCAGTAACAAGGCAACACACAGGCTTAAAGTCCAATTTCAGTGGTTTAATGTCACGTTGCAAACAGCAGGTTAACAGAAAGTAAGGAAAAATATAAATATAATCCATCTTGGAGAACCACTGGTCCTAGACTCACCCCTTGCATGTGACGGGCTTAACTAAGCGGCTGCCAGGTCCATCGCATCCGCCAGGTGACATTCCCAGGGTTGTTGAGAGTTGTTGCTATAGTCCTGCAGCACAGGGATCCTGTATACAAGTTCAGGCTAAGTCCAGCCAAGTTCCTGTAACTTCCAGACACACACTCACCATGTGCCAAACACCAACCTCCATTAAGGCCCCTTTACATTTAGCGATGCACCAGCGATACGACCAGCGATCCGACTCGGTCAGGATCGCTGGTGCATCGCTAAATGATCGCTAGTGAGCTGTCACACAGGCAGATCTCACAGCGATGCAGCAGCGACGCAGCGCACGATACTCACCTTTCACACACAGCGATCCTGACGTCCTCCCACCCGCCTCCACGCATCGCTCGTCGGTGCCAGCAGGAAGCCCAGCAGGAAGCAGACGACGAGAAATGGAGCCGGACATTCTCGCGCGATCAGCGATGGACAGCGGGGGAGCCGGTCAGAGGTAAGTATCACACATAGCGATATCGCTATAACGTCACGATATCGCTATGTGTAAAACCCCCTTTACGTAGCCCATAACCCCTCCTACAAGTGAGGTAGACATCACATGGGCTGATCACGTGACCATGACATCATCGCAGGTCCTGTCTTTAGGGAAAAACCTGGCCAAACAATAACCTGCTGGGAGAAATGTATCTCCCATCCAGTAAAACACCCTTTACTGTACCACACAGGATGGGAGACGTATATATTAGAATGTGCCCAGGATGGGAGACACATATCAGGATGGGACCAGGATGGGAAATATGTATAACAGGATAATCTCAGAATGGGTGATATATACTGTATATATATATATATATACAAAGATAGGCCAAGGGTGAGGGTCATAAATACCAGGATGGGGTAAATATATACCAGGATAGGGGACAGATATATTAGCATTGGGACATATACTATGATGGGCCCAGGATGAGGGACATATATAACAGGATTAGCCCAGGATGGGGGACATATATACCAGGATGAGGGACATATACACTAGGATGGGGGACATATTTTTCTGGATGGGGAACATATATTCCATGATGATGGACATATATACCAGGATGGGGAACATATATACCAGGATGAGGGACATATACACTAGGTTGGGGGACATATTTTTTTGGATGGGGACATGTATACAAGGATGTAGGACATATATAACAGGTTAGGCCCAGTATGCCGGTATGGAAGACATATATGCCAGGTTGGGTCAATGATGGGTGACAAATATACCAAGAAGGTGACCAGGATGGGGGGACATTAGTACAGGGTGAGGGATATTACTATATAATGGGGGAGAGGGGATAGTACATATGTCCTTATAAGATTTAAAAGGCAACAAGGGCTCATACATCTGAGCAACCAGAAGAGGGGGTTGGGGAGCCTAGGTTCGAATTTTGCACCAAGGCCCTATGGACTCTAGTTACTCCACTGCCTCCTCCACATATGTGACAACTCAATCTCAGGCATCATTCTATGGAGAGAGTAGAAGGAAGGAAATGGGAGGTACTAAAGACAGAGCTCCTCCCTCAGCTTCCCTTCCCCTTGCATAGAATCTTATCAACACCAACTGTCATCTGCTATTTCAGTAATGTAACAATTTGTTTTCACTGATTACAGATTTTACCCATGAATTGATAATTTTGAAAATGATTGATCGGTCTTGGAGGAGAAGATGCAGATTTCTGTGACTACAAAGTTTTTTATTTTCCCGTGTACCATTGATTTATGAGATAAACATTACATTGACGATTAGTCTTTAAGATCCATCATCAGCAGAATTGCGACTGCGATTTTATATCTTGATATTGCACACTAGAGAATGAAGTAATGAATAGCATAAAGGAAATTTGCTTTTTTAAGAGAATATATACCAGGTAAAATGTTAGAAGCAATTAACTCTTCTCTCTATTAACTGTAAATGATGTCATTCATTTCACATTCCAAAAAGATTCCAATAAGAAAAGTTTCAATGCACTGTCCGCTGAAGTCCTTTTCTGTGACATGTTGCTAGATTCCTCGTTAGGTGATATTCCTGCGCACAACTGTCCCTGTCCGGGGACACGGGGGAGGACGGCTCCCAGCAGCTGAGTGCATTACTGAACATCGATTCTCACTTCCTGCATCTGGCCTTAGCATTTTCCAGTTAAAAATTAGTCACTTTATTGGAAGTGAACAGCAAAATGCAGAAACTCTTAAGCAGATTATGCTTTAAGCGCGAGGAACATTCAGGCGTCGCCAGCCGAGCAGATTAACCCCAAAGCTCCCAGCAGTTGTAGAGATTTGCTTTTATTTTTTTTTTTTCCTTATTACCATAATTACTAATTATTGACATGATGAAAATTCATAAAATCAGAGAAGAACCATGGATGAAGATCTGGATTGCGATATAGTCATATATCTGAATGAATGAATGAATAAATTAATAAATACTGCCTCTTTTTAAGGGTTCCTATCATTTAGCTTTGCCTCCTACCAGTGTTGCAATTAAATCGTTTTCTCAGTCCTTGATGGGAACCTGTCACACTGTAAGAGCAGCATGAAATAGCGTAAGAAAGGAAAAGCAAGAAGAAGAATAAGACTAAACAGTATAAATAATTAAAATTCATGCTATTTGCATGTCAGGAGTCCAGTGGGTGGTGCTTTATGGTGAGTACAAATTTCAAAAACTGACCGTCACATCCAAGCATAAGCATAGTGTGAACAGGTGCTTAACCTCAAGTCACCAACTAATATACATTCAAGCAAAAAAGGAAGCACACTGTAGCGCCAAACCATGCAAACATGAAAAATGAATAATGAATTGCATTACTGCATTAGAAGTATGAAAAATTGAGAACGTTTAGCGCATAAAATGGCCCAGTTATGTGTACTTGGAAGCCACGTTAAGGCATTTCTCGTTTTCCAGGTCACTTTTGGCGCTACAGTGTGCTTCCTTTTTTGCTTGAATGTATATGATTTGGTGACTCTAGGTTAAACACCTGTTCACACTATGCTTATGCTTGGATGTGACGGTCAGTTTTTGAAATTTGTATTCATTTACCTTCTGACTGAGCACTCCACCTGTTAGCTGCAGGCATTTTTAATCAAACCAGGGCCATTTCCCCTTCACAGAGATATAGACTTCAGTCCTAACAGAGGATTTTTCATAGGTTCCCATTCAGATGGAGACTACAGTCTTAGTGAGGATTGGCATAGACAGGGACCTGGAAAACGAGAAATGCCTTAACGTGGCTTCCAGGTACACATAACTTGGCCATTTTATGCGCTAAACTTTCTCAATTTTCATACTTCTAATGCTATAATGCAATTCATTATTCATTTTTCATGTTTGCATGGTTTAGCGCTACAGTGTGCTTCCTTTTTTGCTTGATTGGCTTTACGGTGAGTGACAGCCCATTGGACTCTTAAACAAAAGAGCAGTAATTTACATAGATTAAAGGTTCCATACTATGCCAAAGCACAAAGGCACCATAGCAGTCACTAGAGAACATGTCATTTCAATAGATAAAGGGGAACACTGAGCAATGTCCAAGGTGTGGAATCAAGATATCTGCTATATCTGATATTTACAGCACAGTGCAAGAGGCATTGTGTATGTAACAAAGAAAAAGAATGGGTTCTAAAAAACTTGTCACTGCTGTAAAATCTAAGAATTCAAATAATTTCTAGAGGAAAGTGATGTCACAACTGAAAAAAGGAGTATAAATGATAATTGGAGATAAGTGATTACACAGCTGTAAAATGTAAGCTTACACCTCCAGAGAAGAGTAGTACACACAGATACAGAGAACAGCGATGTTACATCTGTAAAATCTAGGCATTTAAATCATATGTGGAGAGAAGGTATTGTCACAACTGAAAAAAAGGAGTACAATAATAATAGGAGATAAGTGATTACACAGCTGTAAAATGTAAGCTTACACCTCCAGAGAAGAGTAATACATACAGATACAGAGAACAGCGATGTTACATCTGTAAAATCTAGGCATTTAAATCATATATGGAGAGAAGTGATGTCACAACTGAAAAAAGGAGTATAATAATAATAGGAGATAAGTGATTACACAGCTGTAAAATGTAAGCTTACACCTCCAGAGAAGAGTAATACATACAGCTGCAGAGAACAGCGATGGTACATCTGTAAAATCTAGGCATTTAAATCATATATGGAGAGAAGGTATTGTCACAACTGAAAAAAAGGAGCATAATAATAATAGGTGATAAGTGATTACACAGCGGTAAAATTTAAGCTTACACCTCCAGAGAAGAGTAATACATACAGATACAGAAAGCAGTGGAGAAGAAGTGATGTCACAACTGAAAAAAAGGTGTATAATTTGTTGAAAAAAAGTAACTAATTAAAATTAGTAACTGGTAAAGGAGATTACACACCTGTAAAAATAAAAGCATATACTTCATATCCAGAGAAAAGTGATGTCATAAATGTACAATCTAAGCATTTAAATCATATTTGGAGAGAAATGATGTCACCGAAGAAAAAAATGGGAAAACTGAATAAAAGGAGTATAACTAATAACTGGAGAGGAGTGATGTCACGCCTGTAAAAATATAAGCATATATCTGAAATCCAGAGGACAGTGATGATGATACATCTCTACAATCTATGCATTTAAATCATATATAACGAGAAGTGGTGTCACAGCTGAAAAAAAAAAAGTGAAAACAGTAACTGGATAGGAATGATGTCACAACTGAAAAAAGAGGAATAGAATAAGTAGAGAGTAAAGATGTCACATCTATAAAGATATAAGCATACACCTCATATTTAAGGAAAAGTGATGCCATCTATAAAATCTAGCTATTTGCAGAATTGCTGTACGACAGTGATGTCACGACTGCAAAAAAAAAAAAAAGAGGAAAAAAATTACAAAGGCTAGTTTCACACTAGCGTTTATGAGCGCAGCGACGGCCTGCGCATGGCCGCCGCTAAGCCCCGCAACCTGCCGCGCCGCCGCCGGTAGCTCCGCCCACCGGCGCATGACGCTGCATGCGCCCTGCGTCCCCTATCTTTATCACAGGGGGCGCAGGCCGTGCGCAGTATGCGTTTGGCGGCGCATGCGCCTTTTTGACGGTGCGCCGACGCAACCAAACTGCAGCAGGTTGCGTTTGGCGCAGGTCGGCGCACCGTCAAAAGGATGCATGCGCCGCCAAACGCATACTGCGCACGGCCTGCGCCCCCTGTGATAAAGATAGGGGACGCAGGGCGCATGCAGCGTCATGCGCCGGTGGGCGGAGCTACTTGCGGGGGGCGCGGCAGGGGGTGGGGCTTATCGGCGGCCGTGCGCAGGCCGTCGCTGCGCTCATAAACGCTAGTGTGAAACTAGCCTAAGTGATGTAATACCTGTAAATGTCTAAACACATATACTATAGATGATAGTATGGGAGGAATGACCTAACAGCTGTGAAATATGAGCATTAGTGTTGAGCATTCCGATACCGCAAGTATCGGGTATCGGCCGATATCAGCGGTATCGGAATTCCGATACTTAATTCCGATACTTTTTTCATATCGGATTCCGGGATCGGAATCGGAATAGGAAGTTCCCATCATGCTATGAGCCTGCTTGCTTTGATTAAGCCAATGGGAATCCTCCGAAGTGTGGGCACATCCTGTTAGGCATGTAGGCATGTTAACTATTGGCATGGCTGTGATTGGCTGCCGAAATGATGTCATGATGCACTATAAAAGCCACCGCAGCCGCCATTTCTGGTCACTCTGCTGTGAATTCAGTTAGGGACAGGCTGCTGTAGAAGACTGTGAGGGACAGTTAGAAATAGCGATTCTAAAAACAATATTGTGCTTTATCCAGGCTACATAAACCACCACTGTAGCTTGCTTTTCCCTAGCAGCGCTGTTTTCACAGCTGTCTGCAAGGGCTGTGTGAGTGCAGCTCACGCTGTGGAGTGGGTCCTGCAGCCACGTCAGGCTGTAGGCCACCCAGTGTGATCACTGCTGCCTCATACATCTTTTATTTTTTGAGCTGCATTTTTTAAATAATTTCAATCTAGTGTGCTTCCATCCGTATCCATATACGTTGGTTGCAAACACTAGTAGTAGACAGCGGAGCCTTTCTGCAGCCTTTCAGTGCTAGTGTCCACTTTGCTGCACTGTTCACGGCTGTCTGAGAGGTCTCTGACTGTGTGTGAGTGCAGCTCATGCTGAGTAGTGTGTCCTGCAGCTACGTCTGGCTGTAGGACGCTCAGCGTGCGTCACTGCCTCACACATATTTTTATTTGAGTGCAGCTCATTTTTTCTTCTATTAGTGTGCATCCATCCGTCTCCATCTACGGTGGTTGCAAACACTATATAGGAGTACACAGCGGAGCCTTTCTGCAGCCTGTCAGTGCCAGTGCCCACTTAGCTGCACTGTTGACGGCTGTCTGAGAGGTCTCTGACTGTGTGTGAGTGCAGCTCACGCTGAGTAGAGTGTCCTGCAGCTACGTCTGGTTGTAGGACGCTCAACGTGCGTCACTGCCTCACACATATTTGTCTCTGAGTGCAGCTCATTTTTTCTTCTCCTATTAGTGTGCATCCATCCGTATCCATCAACATTGGTTGGTTGCAAACACTATATAGGAGTAGATAGAGGAGCCTTTTTTTCTGGCTTGTGCCCTGCCGGCGCAGCCAGATTAGTATTACCCAATTTTTTTGGAGCCTCATCTTTTGCATTGTAGGTTACCTGCCTGCATTGTAATAGCTCCAAAAAGTTGGTGATACTATCAGTTTCAATTCTTTGTTCTCATACTTTGAGTTTGTTTCAAACAAAGAAACCACATAAAAAGTTCACCAAACACTACATTTTGAACTTGTGTAGGCCACATCAGCTCCTATTAAAGTCTAGTCCACACACACACACTTCATAAAATTAGTGTTTCTTGTACCTGTAACCAGCTGTTCAGGAATAAGCACACTAAGGCCCCCCTTTGTCCTTTTTTGCCTATCTTAAGCAGTCTTGCAAGATGAAGAAGGCAGGGAGTAAGGCGCGGGGGCGTGGGCGTGGGCGTGGAGTTTCAGCAGGGAGAGGACGTGGGGATTCTGCAGGGAGAGGACGTGGGGATTCTACAGGTAGAGGACGTGGGGATTCTGGGCCTGCTGCGGGCACCAGTGGATCAGCATCCCCCAGTTTTAGCAGGCAACAGTCCTTTATGCGCAGCTTTGTAGGACCTCAACGTACCCCACTGCTGCGGGAGGAACAAATTGAAGCCGTTGTCGGATGGATGGCAGCTAACGCATTGACTTCAATTACTTCCGCATCCTCTCAGGGTCAGAGCACCGAAGAGCAACCATCTGTCTCTTCACCACCTGCCAAAGTGCCCAGGCAGTCAGAGAGACATGGACAGGAGCCATCACAATCTCTACTTCTGTTCTCGGAATCTGTTGGCTTGGAAAGAGGGGGCCAGCCAAGCAGCATTCCTGAATGTGAAGAAGAGGGAGTATGCAGTGATGCGCAACTTCTTTGTCCCTCTGAATCTGAAGAGGCGAGTGGGCCAGTGCCTATGGTCAGCACACCTCAGTACGCATCAGATGATGACGAGACTCAGTTGCCACTTTCTGGTGCGTACGGTGCTGGCGAGACAACCCCGGAGAAGCAGCTGTTTGAAGAGGGGAGGGAAGATGATGAGGTCCTTGACCCATCATGGCGTGAGCAACAGGAAGGTGGTGGGAGCAGCTCGGAGGAAGAGATTCCCCTACCGGCCAAAACAGGAGGCAGAGGGAGGGGGAAGACTTGGTTGCCTGTACCCTCCACTTCGGCACCCGTTAGGAGCATTCCTCCTTCCAAAGGCAAACCGGGCGCTCACAAGAGTTGCAGTGCGTGGTCCTTTTTTGACACAGTTGCAGATGACATTTGCTTTGTCAAATGCAAGCTGTGTCATCAGAGAGTCAAAAGAGGGAGAAATGTCAGCAACCTCAATACCACAAATATGTGGAAACATGTGCGCACCAAGCACGAGTTGGAGTTGCATAGACACCCTCAAGACGTAGGCCAACGTACAGCACCACCTACCACCTCTTCAGTTCGTGTTGGGCCCTCTTCCTCCAGCTCACACACTGCTGGTTCGGCTTCCTCACAGGATCGCCAAGGAAGAACCTCTGCCACTGTTGTCCGGAGACCCTGTCAGATTCCACCCATAACAGCACGTTCCCATCCATCACAGCCATCGGTAGCACAGGCATGGGATAAAAGGCGCCCTTACTCGGCAAACCATCCCCGAGCACAGTCTCTGAATGCTGGCATTGCCAAACTTCTGGCAGTTGAAATGCTGTCATTCAGGCTGGTGGACACTGACACCTTCCGGGACTTAATGGCATTGGCAGTCCCCCAATACAACGTGCCCAGCCGCTTTTATTTCAGCAGGCGAGCCGTCCCTGCCCTGCAGAAACATGTTGAGGGCAAAATAAAACATGCGCTACTAAACGCCGTTAGTAGCAAGGTCCACCTGACCACCGATGCGTGGACCAGTAACCATGGACAGGGACGATACCTTTCCCTCACTGCCCACTGGGTCAATGTTGTGGAGCCGGGTACGGATCTGGAGAGTGGCGCTGTACGTGTTCTTCCAACGCCACGGATTGCAGGACTCCAGTCTGTACACATAGACTCCTCCTCCTACTCAAGTTCCTCAGAAACAGCAGAGCAGGAGCCTGTTACGACCGATATGAGCACAGCCGTGGCCAAACGTCAACAGGCTGTACTCAAATTAATTTCTTTGGGGAATCGAAGCCACACAGCGCAGGAGCTCTGGAATGCTATCAAGCTGGAGAGCGATGTGTGGTTTGGGCCAGCGAATCTCCAGCCGGGCTTGGTAGTGTGTGACAATGGCCGAAATCTGGTGGCAGCTCTTGGCCTAGGCAACCTCACACACATCCCATGTCTGGCACATGTTCTTAACTTGGTCGTGCAGAGCTTTCTGAGGGACTATCCGGATCTTGATGCACTGTTGCACAAGGTCCGCATAGAGTGCGCTCACTTGCGACGTTCCAGCACGGCAAGATCGCGCCTCGCTGCTCTGCAGCGACGATTTGGCCTTCCAGAACATCGCATCATATGTGACCTACCCACCCGGTGGAATTCAACGTTACATATGTTGGAGCGGTTGTGTGAGCAGCAGGCAGCAGTCATGGAGTACCAGCTGCATCAGGCGCAAACAAGTCGCACTGTGCGCCGTTCACACTTCAGCACCATTGAGTGGGCCTCTATGAAGGACATCTGCCTCGTTTTGCGTGCCTTCGATGAATCCACGCGGATGGCGAGTGCAGATGATGCACTAGTCAGCATGACTGTCCCCCTTATCTGCCTGCTTCAACAAACACTGCAAGCACTAAGGGATGAGGTTTCAGAAGAGGTGGAGGATGAGGAGTCCCAAATGCCATCTGCTTCTGGACAGTCTGCGCTACGTGTTTCCTCACAAAGGCCTAGGCAGGGGACACTTTGTGAGGAGGATGAGGAGGAGTCGATGGAGGAGGAAGACATCTCTCCAGAGGAGGGAGGTACACAAACCTCTACTCAGTATGTACAGCGAGGGTGGGGTGATGCAGAGCAGGTCGAGGTCACGCCTCAAACAGGGGACAGCGGTTCTTTGGCAGTTGGGAGTCTGCAGCACATGGTTGATTTCATGCTGCAGTGCCTGAGAAACGACCGCCGCATCGCCCACATTCTCGTCTCGGCTGATTATTGGGTGTACACCCTCCTAGATCCTCGCTACCGGGACAGCGTACAAAGGCTCATACCAACGTTGAACCGGGAGCGTAAAATGCGGGAGTACGAAGAGTCACTGGTGCAGTCCATAATGTTTTCCATTCCACCCGACAGCATTGTTGCAAGTGCTTTACAAAGCAGCTCTGTGCGTCGAGGCAGTGGAGGAAACTCTGCACAAAGAGGGAGCAGAGGCAGTGCCGCAGCACAAGGCAAGACCACTATGGCCCAAATGTGGCAAAGTTTTGTGTGTCCACCACAATTGTCTACACCATCAGCGACGCCTCGAGTCAGCAGGAGGCAACGCTTCCGTCAGATGGTGTCAGACTACATGTCTTGCCCTGTCGCTGTACTCCCAGATGGCTCTTCCCCCTTCAAGTTTTGGGTCTCTAAGCTGGATACATGGCCAGAGCTTAGCCAGTATGCATTGGAGGTGCTGGCTTGCCCTGCTGCCAGTGTATTATCGGAACGTGTCTTTAGTGCCGCAGGTGGTGTACTAACAGACCGTCGCACGCGACTATCTTCCGATAATGTTGACCGGCTGACTTTTCTGAAAATGAACAAGGCCTGGATCTCCAAAGACTTTGCCATTCCTCTTACAGACTAAATTAGTGGTTGGCAACTGTATCCAGGTCTGCTGGTGTGTTCATTTTTCTACCACCTGAACTATAATCCCTGTGCTTCAACACAGCCAGTTGTCGCTCAGATGTGTCGTCTGCACAGAGAAACACACTAGCTCCTGTGTTACTGGGGTTCAGTAATGCCAGCTGATCCCCTGCTGTGTGGACGGCAGAGTCACCAGCTCCATCAACATTCAAACCACTACTGATTTTTAACCGTGCCCAACTTAGGTCTCTGGCTCCACTGTCTCTACTATTTCCCCTGACCTCCAACCCCGCCATCTACATCTCTGAAGTGGCGTCAGCACAATCTACACTTGTTCCTGTGTTCCTGTGGCTCAGTCCCATCAGTTTATCCCCTGATGTGTGTCCGGCAAGGTCTCCTGCTCTGTCCACATTCCCATAACCAGTAGTGGGAATGAGGACAGAGCTGGCGAACTTGCCGGACAAACATCAGGGGATCAACTGATGGGACTGAGCACCAGTAACACAGGAACAAGTGTAGATTGTGCTGACGCCACTTCAGAGATGTAGCTGGCGGGGTTGGAGGCCAGGGTAAATAGTAGAGACAGTGGAGCCAGAGGCCTAAGTGGAGCATGGTTAGAATCAGTAGTAGTCCACAACCTCCATAAAAACCGCTGCCCATTGGCCTCTGCATGCGGCATGCGTAATCCTGGGCACCAACAGCGTCAGTTGGTGTTCAGAAGTGTCGTCTCCACAGAGCCAAACACATTCGTTCAAGTGTTAGTGGGGTTCAGCACTGCCAGCTGTTCCCCTGCTGTGGAGATGGCAAGTCTCCTGCTGCCTTCACCTGCCAAAATCCAGTAGGCCCCAGCCTGCTCCTCGCCTAATCCTGGGCTCCAACAGCGTCAGTTGGTGTTCAGAAGTGTCGTCTCCACAGAACCAAACACATTCGTTCAAGTGTTAGTGGGGTTCAGCACTGCCAGCTGTTCCCCTGCTGTGGAGATGGCAAGTCTCCTGCTGCCTTCACCTGCCAAAATCCAGTAGGCCCCAGCCTGCTCCTCGCCTAATCCTGGGCTCCAACAGCGTCAGTTGGTGTTCAGAAGTGTCGTCTCCACAGAGCCAAACACGTTCGTTCAAGTGTTAGTGGGGTTCAGCACTGCCAGCTGTTCCCCTGCTGTGGAGATGGCAAGTCTCCTGCTGCATTCACCTGCCAAAATCCAGTAGGCCCCAGCCTGCTCCTCGCCTAATCCTGGGCTCCAACAGCGTCAGTTGGTGTTCAGAAGTGTCGTCTCCACAGAGCCAAACACGTTCGTTCAAGTGTTAGTGGGGTTCAGCACTGCCAGCTGTTCCCCTGCTGTGGAGATGGCAAGTCTCCTGCTGCATTCACCTGCCAAAATCCAGTAGGCCCCAGCCTGCTCCTCGCCTAATCCTGGGCTCCAACAGCGTCAGTTGGTGTTCAGAAGTGTCGTCTCCACAGAACCAAACACATTCGTTCAAGTGTTAGTGGGGTTCAGCACTGCCAGCTGTTCCCCTGCTGTGGAGATGGCAAGTCTCCTGCTGCCTTCACCTGCCAAAATCCAGTAGGCCCCAGCCTGCTCCTCGCCTAATCCTGGGCTCCAACAGCGTCAGTTGGTGTTCAGAAGTGTCGTCTCCACAGAGCCAAACACGTTCGTTCAAGTGTTAGTGGGGTTCAGCACTGCCAGCTGTTCCCCTGCTGTGGAGATGGCAAGTCTCCTGCTGCCTTCACCTGCCAAAATCCAGTAGGCCCCAGCCTGCTCCTCGCCTAATCCTGGGCTCCAACAGCGTCAGTTGGTGTTCAGAAGTGTCGTCTCCACAGAGCCAAACACATTCGTTCAAGTGTTAGTGGGGTTCAGCACTGCCAGCTGTTCCCCTGCTGTGGAGATGGCAAGTCTCCTGCTGCCTTCACCTGCCAAAATCCAGTAGGCCCCAGCCTGCTCCTCGCCTAATCCTGGGCTCCAACAGCGTCAGTTGGTGTTCAGAAGTGTCGTCTCCACAGAGCCAAACACATTCGTTCAAGTGTTAGTGGGGTTCAGCACTGCCAGCTGTTCCCCTGCTGTGGAGATGGCAGTCTCTCCTGCTGTCACCTCATTCAAAATTCAGTAGGCCTCTGCCTACACCCTCCTATTTCCTGGGCTTCAACACAGCCAGTTGTAGTTCGGAAGTGCCGTCCACACGGAAAGAGATACTTGCTCCCGTGTCTCAGTGGGGTTCAGTAACGTCAGCTGATCCCCTGCTGTGTGGATGGCAGTCTCTCCTGCTGTAAACTCATTCAAAATACAGTAGGCCTCTGCCTACACCCTCCTATTTCCTGGGCTTCAACACAGCCAGTTGTAGTTCGGAAGTGCCGTCCACACGGAAAGAGACACTTGCTCCCGTGTCTCAGTGGGGTTCAGTAACGTCAGCTGATCCCCTGCTGTGTGGATGGCAGTCTCTCCTGCTGTAAACTCATTCAAAATACAGTAGGCCTCTGCCTACACCCTCCTATTTCCTGGGCTTCAACACAGCCAGTTGTATTTCGGAAGTGTCCCGTCCACACGGAAAGAGATACTTGCTCCCGTGTCTCAGTGGGGTTCAGTAACGTCAGCTGATCCCCTGCTGTGTGGATGGCAGTCTCTCCTGCTGTCACCTCATTCAAAATTCAGTAGGCCTCTGCCTACACCCTCCTATTTCCTGGGCTTCAACACAGCCAGTTGTAGTTCGGAAGTGCCGTCCACACGGAAAGAGATACTTGCTCCCGTGTCTCAGTGGGGTTCAGTAACGTCAGCTGATCCCCTGCTGTGTGGATGGCAGTCTCTCCTGCTGTAAACTCATTCAAAATACAGTAGGCCTCTGCCTACACCCTCCTATTTCCTGGGCTTCAACACAGCCAGTTGTAGTTCGGAAGTGCCGTCCACACGGAAAGAGACACTTGCTCCCGTGTCTCAGTGGGGTTCAGTAACGTCAGCTGATCCCCTGCTGTGTGGATGGCAGTCTCTCCTGCTGTAAACTCATTCAAAATACAGTAGGCCTCTGCCTACACCCTCCTATTTCCTGGGCTTCAACACAGCCAGTTGTAGTTCGGAAGTGCCGTCCACACGGAAAGAGATACTTGCTCCCGTGTCTCAGTGGGGTTCAGTAACGTCAGCTGATCCCCTGCTGTGTGGATGGCAGTCTCTCCTGCTGTCACCTCATTCAAAATTCAGTAGGCCTCTGCCTACACCCTCCTATTTCCTGGGCTTCAACACAGCCAGTTGTAGTTCGGAAGTGCCGTCCACACGGAAAGAGATACTTGCTCCCGTGTCTCAGTGGGGTTCAGTAACGTCAGCTGATCCCCTGCTGTGTGGATGGCAGTCTCTCCTGCTGTAAACTCATTCAAAATACAGTAGGCCTCTGCCTACACCCTCCTATTTCCTGGGCTTCAACACAGCCAGTTGTAGTTCGGAAGTGCCGTCCACACGGAAAGAGACACTTGCTCCCGTGTCTCAGTGGGGTTCAGTAACGTCAGCTGATCCCCTGCTGTGTGGATGGCAGTCTCTCCTGCTGTAAACTCATTCAAAATACAGTAGGCCTCTGCCTACACCCTCCTATTTCCTGGGCTTCAACACAGCCAGTTGTAGTTCGGAAGTGCCGTCCACACGGAAAGAGATACTTGCTCCCGTGTCTCAGTGGGGTTCAGTAACGTCAGCTGATCCCCTGCTGTGTGGATGGCAGTCTCTCCTGCTGTAAACTCATTCAAAATACAGTAGGCCTCTGCCTACACCCTCCTATTTCCTGGGCTTCAACACAGCCAGTTGTAGTTCGGAAGTGCCGTCCACACGGAAAGAGACACTTGCTCCCGTGTCTCAGTGGGGTTCAGTAACGTCAGCTGATCCCCTGCTGTGTGGATGGCAGTCTCTCCTGCTGTAAACTCATTCAAAATACAGTAGGCCTCTGCCTACACCCTCCTATTTCCTGGGCTTCAACACAGCCAGTTGTAGTTCGGAAGTGCCGTCCACACGGAAAGAGACACTTGCTCCCGTGTCTCAGTGGGGTTCAGTAACGTCAGCTGATCCCCTGCTGTGTGGATGGCAGTCTCTCCTGCTGTAAACTCATTCAAAATACAGTAGGCCTCTGCCTACACCCTCCTATTTCCTGGGCTTCAACACAGCCAGTTGTAGTTCGGAAGTGCCGTCCACACGGAAAGAGATACTTGCTCCCGTGTCTCAGTGGGGTTCAGTAACGTCAGCTGATCCCCTGCTGTGTGGATGGCAGTCTCTCCTGCTGTAAACTCATTCAAAATACAGTAGGCCTCTGCCTACACCCTCCTATTTCCTGGGCTTCAACACAGCCAGTTGTAGTTCGGAAGTGCCGTCCACACGGAAAGAGACACTTGCTCCCGTGTCTCAGTGGGGTTCAGTAACGTCAGCTGATCCCCTGCTGTGTGGATGGCAGTCTCTCCTGCTGTCACCTCATTCAAAATTCAGTAGGCCTCTGCCTACACCCTCCTATTTCCTGGGCTTCAACACAGCCAGTTGTAGTTCGGAAGTGCCGTCCACACGGAAAGAGATACTTGCTCCCGTGTCTCAGTGGGGTTCAGTAACGTCAGCTGATCCCCTGCTGTGTGGATGGCAGTCTCTCCTGCTGTAAACTCATTCAAAATACAGTAGGCCTCTGCCTACACCCTCCTATTTCCTGGGCTTCAACACAGCCAGTTGTAGTTCGGAAGTGCCGTCCACACGGAAAGAGATACTTGCTCCCGTGTCTCAGTGGGGTTCAGTAACGTCAGCTGATCCCCTGCTTTGTGGATGGCAGTCTCTCCTGCTGTAAACTCATTCAAAATACAGTAGGCCTCTGCCTACACCCTCCTATTTCCTGGGCTTCAACACAGCCAGTTGTAGTTCGGAAGTGCCGTCCACACGGAAAGAGATACTTGCTCCCGTGTCTCAGTGGGGTTCAGTAATGTCAGCTGATCCCCTGCTGTGTGGATGGCAAAGTCTCCTGCTGCCTACACAGTCGTACCACTACTGATTTTTAACCGTGCTCCAATTAGGCCTGTGGCTCCACTGTCTCTCGTATTTCCCCTGTCCTCCAACCCTGCCAGTTACAGCTCCGAAGTGGCGTCTGCACAATCCACACTTGTTCCTGTGTTACAGGTGTTCAGTCCGATCAGTTAATCCCCTGATGTGTGTCCGGCAATGTCGCCTGCTCTGTCCACATTCCCATTATCGGAATGTGGACAGAGCAGGCGACATTGCCGGACACACATCAGGGGATTAACTGACCGGACTGAACACCTGTAACACAGGAACAAGTGTGGATTGTGCAGACGCCACTTCGGAGCTGTAACTGGCGGGGTTGGAGGACAGGGGAAATACGAAAATCAGTGAATCCACAGGCCTAAGTGGAGCTTGGTTCAAATTAGTAGTCTACAACCGATCTTAAAATTTCTTCAATGCAGCCTAAGCCTGCTCCGTGCTTGTCCCTGGGCTTCAACACAGCCAGTTGTTGCTCGGAAGTGCCGTCTTCACAGAGTAAAACACTAGCTCCTGTGTTTGTGGGGTTCAGTAACGTCAGCTGTTCCCCTGCTGTTTTGATGGCAATCTGTCCTGCTGCCTCCCAATTGACAGCACATCAGGCCTCAGCCTGCTAAGTGCTTGTCCTGGGCTCCAACATCGCCAGTTGCTGCTCATAACTGACTTTGGCACGGGTACTCCCTCCTGCCCAGCTTGGTTCCAGCCCTGCCTGCTGTTTCCGGGAAGTGTCAATGTCAGTTTGCCACCCCAAGTTGCCATGTCGTGTTGCGGTTGGGTTAGCCGAGGCTAGGGTGCCAGCAGTTTAGGTGCTTCCTATGTGGACTGCGGGTTCTGGTAAGAAAGGTTTGTTCCATAGTGCCAGTAGGACAAGCACCCCCTGTAGGACTGTGTGATTCGGTAACTGCGGCCAGCTTGCGGCATGCCAACTTTGCTTTTCAGGGGTAACTTCTGATACCCCTCCGGGTTCCAGCACCGTCAGCTGGTTCTCATCAGAGCCTTTGGCCTAGGTGCCTCCATCTCGGTATCCGAGTTCCAGCAACGTCTGCTGGTCCTTGGTAGTGCTTTGTAGCACAGGTACCTCCTGCTTAGTAACCGGGTTCCAGCACCGTCAGCTGGTCCTCGGTTGTGCCATTGGCTCTTATTCCTTCTGCTGCCCCTCCGGGTGCCAGCACTGTCAGCTGGTCCTCGCTATTTCCATTTGCTCTTGCAGCTTATGCTACCCCTCCGGGTTCCAGCACCGTCAGCTGGTTCTCGTCAGAGCCTTTGGCCTAGGTGCCTCCATCTCGGTATCCGAGTTCCGGCAACGTCTGCTGGTCCTTGGTAGTGCTTTGTAGCACAGGTACCTCCTGCTTAGTAACCGGGTTCCAGCACCGTCAGCTGGTCCTCGGTTGTGCCATTGGCTCTTATTCCTTCTGCTGCCCCTCCGGGTGCCAGCACTGTCAGCTGGTCCTCGCTATTTCCATTTGCTCTTGCAGCTTATGCTACCCCTCCGGGTTCCAGCACCGTCAGCTGGTTCTCGTCAGAGCGTTTGGCCTAGGTGCCTCCATCTCGGTATCCGAGTTCCGGCAACGTCTGCTGGTCCTTGGTAGTGCTTTGTAGCACAGGTACCTCCTGCTTAGTAACCGGGTTCCAGCACCGTCAGCTGGTCCTCGGTAGTGCCATTGGCTCTTGTTCCTTCTGCTGCCCCTCCGGGTGCCAGTACCGTCAGCTGGTTCAAGAGGACAAAGAACAGGAAGACAACCACCAAGATGCAGAACAACAAGAGAGAGAAGACAAAGAAGCATAAAAAAAACAAAGCAGAAGAACATTAAGCATAAGACTAATACTCTGAGCAAATGATATTATCTTATTTATAAGCAGAAGAAGACTAAGCAGTGTATGGGGGTGAGTCCGTTCCTCCTCGTGGTGCCCCTGGAAAAGGCCTGCTTCTGCAGGCCAAACTGAACGCGGACAAATCCTGTTGTAAATCTTTTGTGACAGGCAGAACGGAAGGTGTAAACTTCTAACTTTTCTAGATAACAACTACAGGAATGCCTGACACAAACAAGAATATGATGAAGAAGAATAGGAAGAAGATGAAGAAGCTGAATATGTAGAATAATAATTGTTGAATAAGAAGAATATGAAGAATGTAAGAAAAGGAAGAAGAAGAAGAAGAAGAAGAAGAAGAAGAAGAAGAAGAAGAAGAAGAAGAATGTAAAAAAAGGAAGTAGAAGAAGAAGAAGAAGAATGTAAAAAAAGGAATAAGAAGAAGAATGTAAAAAAAGGAAGTAGAAGAAGAAGAAGAAGAATGTAAAAAAAGGAAGTAGAAGAAGAAGAAGAAGAATGTAAAAAAAGGAAGTAGAAGAAGAAGACATACATGTCTGGCAAAATATAAATGAGGCTAACATAGTCAATATCTTTGTAACTCCTAACATCTTTAAAAAAAAAAGTTTAATTCCTGCTATTCCATTTGATTGGGCTAAACCTCTATGGCTTTAATGTCTCCTCCACCTCCCACAATACATTCTACATTATTCTTAGTTGTTTTTCTTCATGTAGAATTAACCTACAAGGAAAGAAAGGTTTTTTTTTAATTCCGATATTTTGGCCCCATTGACTTGCATTGGTTCCCGGTATCGGAATCGGCGATACCGATACTTTTTTTTAAGATCGGCCGATCCATTCCGATCCGATATTTTCAAGTATCGGCTGGTATCGCTCAACTCTAATGAGCATATAAATGATATACAGTATAGAGTGTAGTGATGTCAAAGATGGAAAGATATAAGCAGAGCTCATACCATGGGAGCGGTGATTTTACCAGAGGTGGAACTTTAGTGAATGCAGGGGTCCCAAAAGATCCCTGTTGCCTACAGAGGAAGATCAAACAATTAAAGACCTGTGACATTTGGGGATATTGCATTGGGACCCATAGACTTGTAGTTCCACCTCTAGAGTTGACAGCTGTGGAATCTGAGCATATCCATAATTAATGTGATGTGGCTAGTGAGAAATATGAGCATAGCTGATGTCCGCAGCGGAGTGATGTCAGACCTGTATAATATACATTTTTCCCGTATATCTTTCTAGCAGCGAGGTCACTTGTGCTCCGTAAGTCACGACCTCTTGTTGACCTTGAACGTGTGCATTGGGTTGAATGGACATTGGCATCGGGCGAGTATCTGCGGTGTTGCCAAGCGAATGAGGTCTAGAAGAGGACAGCAGTAAATTCGAGTTGACTCGCAGCATTACGCCTCTGCCAGGTCAATACTGGGGTCAGTCCCAGGGCAGCGCAGAATCATATCAAGATTGCCAACGTAAGCTGCATCTGAAAGCTGCTCAGGATAAATCAACTGCTCCAATGTCCAGCTCAGCCTTCAAGATGAGGCGGCTCATTACCGGAATCGAGAGCGGACAACCTGAACGCACAAAGCACGAGTACGGGAGAGATGTGAAGGATGCGGGATCTGCAGGGTTCAACCTGGCCAAATACTGAGCAATGGACCGGTGACATGCACAATTATCATGTAGAATAGAGGACATGGAAGATCTGGCACTAGATGGCGCCACCAATAGATATAAGTGTGCATATGCATATGTACGAATCTTGCAGTTTTCACATTGGCCACCAAAGGTCTTACTTGCTGTCCTTTCAGGAAATCTACATGTACATTAGCAACAATAGGCCAACTCAGGACTTTTGGAGAGAAACATTTAGAGGATATAGAAAGTTCATTGTACAGGAGGGAGAGGAGGTGAGCTGTGATATCGCCTATTGGGAATGGTGGATCCTGTGTTATCTACTGAATATAAAGATGGTATCATTCATTGTACAGGAGGGAGAAGAGGTGAGCTGTGACATCACCTATTGTGAAACGTTTATACTGTGTTATCTACTGTATATAGAGGGTGTTATAAGTCATTGCACAGGAGGGAGAGGAGGTGCGCTGTGATATCTCCGATTGTGAATGGTGGATCCTGTGTTATCTACTGTATATAGAGATGTTATCAGTCATTGTGCAGGAGTAGGAGGAGGTGAGCTGTGACATCACCTATTGTAAATGGTGGATCCTGTGTTATCTACAGTATATAGAGGTGCTATCAGTCATTGTACAGGAGGTTGGAGGAGGTGATCTGTGACATTACCTATTGTGAATCGGTTATACTGTGTTATCTACTGTATATAGAGGTGTTATAAGTCATTGTACAGGAGGAGGAGGTGAGCTGTGACATCACGTATTGTGAATGGTGGATCCTGTTTTATCTACTGTATATACAGGTGTTATCAGTCATTGTACAGAAGGGGAGAGGAATTGATATGTGGCATCACCAATTGTGAATGGTGGATCCTTTGTTATCTACTATATGTAGAGGTGTTGTCAGTCATTGTACAGGAGGAGGTGAGCTGTGACATCACCTATTGTGAATGGTGGATCCCTGTGTTATCTACTGAATATAAAGATGCTATCAGTCATTGTACAGGAGGGAGAATGAGGTGAGCTGTGACATCACTTGTTTAGAATGGTGGATCCTGTGTTATCTATTGTTTATAGAGGTGTTATCAGTCATTGTACAGGAGGTTGGAGGAGGTGAGCTGTGACATCACCTATTGTGAATGGTGGATCCTGTGTTATCTACTGCATATAGATATATCAATCATTGTACAGTAAATGACTGCTGAAAATATGTCTGCCCAGTCCATGAAGTTGGAGTCTAAAATAGCCCTAGTGGTCAGTGTGAGAATTGCAAGATTTATACTTTTCATTTTTCAAGACAGATTGTAAGATGGAAAAAAAATGGCATCAAATATAAAAAAATAATAAAATAAAGTGACCGACAGCGCTAGCGTCACAGACTACTCAGCAGCAAAATATTAGGACAATACCACCAAATTAATCCAAATAAATATATATAAAGATTTAATATTTGCGCTCAGAGTTAAATCTGTAAAATAGTGAACTCCACCCCAGGGAGATAAAAAATACAGAAAAAGAGTCCAGAGCAAGGCAAAGAGGCGTTGGAAGTCAGGAACCGCCCCCTTGACTCTTTACAACAAGATGTAAAATATAGAGAAATGTACTCAGATATGCAGGCACAACAACATATGGAAAATTCACTAGTGAAGTGAATAAAAGGATCTATCCACAAGATAATAGAAAAATACCTTGAAGTCAGCGGCTTTATAGTGGAGTGCTTATCAGCACAAGTCCTGTGGAGGAGGAAGTCTGATGGAGGAGTAACGATGTCCAGTCAGTGGTCCAGGAATACAGTTGCCAATTGCAAACAGGAAAATAGTTGCTTAGGGTAGTGGACGTTGTCCCGGCCGGAGGCAGACGTCCAAACCGCAGTGCGCCCGCCCTGGCTGATGAGCGGTAGCGTCGCAAGCGGGCTGTAGCCGACAAGGTGCACAGGACCTTGCATGACGTCACGGTCACGTGATTACGCACGTGACTGGCTATGGAGAGCAAGGAAGCTCAAAAACCATCCAACGCGTTTCTGAATCAACGGATTCCTTCTTCAGGGATATTCCAAAGCAAATAGGCGGCATTTTTATAGCCACCAGCATCTTAAGGATGGTTTTATGCAGGATGATCAGATCCAATTCATTTTAGACTGTATACAATTCATTTTAACTCATAATTTTTTTCGATTTGGAGTGCACTACTACTCCCAGCAGTGGGGGACTGCCATGGGCACCAGGTTCGCCCCTAGTTATGCAAACTTATATGTGAGTAGGTGGGAACAGGAGACCATATACCCAGGAGGTTCCCTACGGGCGAACCTGGTGCTATGGTAGAGGTTTATAGATGATATTGTCTTTATTTGGTCTGGTAGACCTATTTTATTGGAAGAATTTTTAAATGAACTAAATAAAAATCAATATTTTTTAAAATTTACAGCTACCACCAGTCCTAAAGAGATTAATTTTTTAGATTTGAACATTTTTATAGAAAATGATCATATAGAGACCCAGGTCTCTCATAAACCAAAAGACTCTAATAATTTTATTTCCCTGGAGAGCTGTCACCTTCCAAGTTGGCTTGTGAATGTCCCTAAAAGCCAACTTATAAGGGCCCATAGGAATTGTTCTAAAATACAGGATTTTGATAAGGAGGCAGAGCTTTTGACTAATAAGTTTGTTCGAAAGGGGTATGAAATTGAATCCTTACGTGAAATTAAGGAGACTGTAAGAAATATGCCGAGAGAAGATCTATTGATACAACATAAGAACAACATTGAGTGTTCCATCATAGAAGATATTCCCATTATCACGCAGTATAATGCGAACACTAAAATTCTTATAAAGATCGTGAATAAGCATTGGAATATATTAAAGAATGATAAAGTGATTGGTGAAATGTTACCAATTCATCCCTGATTTATCTTCAGGAAGGCAAATAATCTTGGGAATGCAATAGCCCCTTCTATTCCTAAACCCATGTTGGCGAATCAGGTCCATTTACAAACACCACCAAATGGGTTTTTTCCATGTAGAAGATGTGGACCTTGTAGGAAATTAGGGTCCAAAAAATAATTTTCCATTGTAAATAAATCTCTGGAGGTCAAAATTAAGGACTTTATCACTTGTGAGACAAAGGGGGTTATTTACGGGATTACCTGCCCCTGTGGAAAATTATATATTGCTCGCACTATACGTCCATTACATATAAGAATAGCGGGACATCTGCGCAATATTAGGAATAAGTTTAGTGGTCATCCTCTTTCAAACCATTTTTTAATCCATCATGGAGGTTCTATGAAAGGTATGACAGCTACAGGCATTAAAGTGGTTAAAAAGAATTGGAGGAGAGGGAACTTTATTCACCAAATGTCAAAAGAAGAGAGTAAATGGATTTTTGCGATGGATACTCTGATGCCCAATGGATTAAATAGCGAAATTGAGCTTTTTGCTTTTAACGTTTAGATTGGAACTGTAGATGCTGGTGGCTATAAAAATGCCGCCTATTTGCTATGGAATATCCGTGAAGAAGGAATCCGTTGATTCAGAAACGCGTTGGATGGTTTTTGAGCTTCCTTGCTCTCCATAGCCAGTCACGTGCGTAATCACGTGACCGTGACGTCACGCAAGGTCCTGTGCACCTTGTCGGCTACAGCCCGCTTGCGACGCTACCGCTCATCAGCCAGGGCGGGCGCACTGCGGTTTGGACGTCTGCCTCCGGCCGGGACAACGTCCACTACCCTAAGCATCTATTTTCCTTTTTGCAATTGGCAACTGTATTCCTGGACCACTGACGGGACATCGTTACTCCTCCATCAGACTTCCTCCTCCACAGGACTTGTGCTGATAAGCACTCCACTATAAAGCCGCTGACTTCAAGGTATTTTTCTATTATCTTGTGGATAGATCCTTTTATTCACTTCACTAGTGAATTTTCCATATGTTGTTGTGCCTGCATATCTGAGTACATTTCTCTATATTTTACATCTTGTTGTAAAGAGTCAAGGGGGCGGTTCCTGACTTCCAACGCCTCTTTGCCTTGCTCTGGACTCTTTTTCTGTATTTTTTATCTCCCTGGGGTGGAGTTCACTATTTTTACAGATTTAACTCTGAGCGCAAATATTAAATCTTTATATATAAAATATAAAAAAACACAGATTTAAATGACAGGCCCTTTTCTGAGTAAATAATGTCGTCTCTATAATGTAGGTATTTAAAGCTTGTGAACTATTAAGCTATGTTCACACTACATTTTCTGCAGTACGTTTGTTTCTGTCTGAAGCCCCTTAATATCATTATTTAGATGAATTCCCCACAGATTCATATATGTCAATGACACAAAAAAAATTCAAACTACATTTCTGCAGTGTATGACCCCATTGTGGATTCGCATGAACCAGTTTTAAGTGTGTTTCAGGCAGAATACAGTAACTTCATTTTGTTTCCATGTTCATTCAAAGGAGTTGTTCCTTTGGCAATTTTTCAAGCTTTCATAAAAATAAACAGGGAGAACTGCACATGTATGGACTCCTCTCCATTTATAGAGATTTGATGAAGATAGTTTTGGTCCCTTCTCGGACCTGTATCACTCATACACACTTTACATGATATATCTTATATGAGAACAAAGCCATTAAATACTGAGTAGCTGCAAAACTATATGTAAGAGATGGGGCGCTGTTCTGCATTGAGGCTTAGATATTACTTTGCTTTCTAGCTAGCTGTGTCCTCAACATGACTAGTTGAAGAAGGTGCTCTGGTCAGTTGAGACTACAGAAGAAATCTTTTACCTAAATGTAAAACACTGTGTAGCAGAAAATTAACTCTACATGTCACCCTGAAAACACCATGCCCACTGTCAAACATGTTGGTGACAGCATCATGCAGTGGGGATGGTTTTCTTCAGCAGGGACAGGGAAGCTGATAAGAGTTTAAGGGAAGATGGATGGAACTAAATACAGGGCAATCCTGAGGGATAATCTGTTAGAGGCTGCAAACAACGTGACTCTTGGGTGTAGACTCACCTTTTAGCAGGACAATGAATCGAAACATCCTGCCAGTGCTACAATGATTGATTTAGATAAAATCATATTACTGGGTGTGAATGGCCTGGTCACAGTCCAGACCGAAATCCCTTGAAAATCTGTTACAAGATGTCAAAATTGCTGTTTGCAGACATCTCCATCCAATCTCACTGAGCGAGAACAAGTGTGCAAAGAAGAAGGGTCAAAAATGTACAAAGCTGAAGAGAAAGATCCCGAAATACTGCAGCATTAATTGCAGTGAAAGGTGTTCCTCTAAATTATTGATTCCGGGGGCTGAATACAAATGCAAGTCACAATTTTCAGATATATATTTGTAAAATAATTAGAAAACTATGTATCATTTACTTTATAACGCCATGCTATTTCTCAAGGCGGCTTACACTTTTCTCATTCCCTGAGTCCCGCAAACAGAGTTGGTGGTGGAGTTGGCATACTCCTGTCCCCTCATTGCACTTTCCAGGTCATCCCCCCAGTTCCATCACTCTCATTCCTTTCTTTTGAGGTCCACACCATCAGGCTCTTCCGTCCCCTCTCCCTCAGAGTAGCAGTTATATACCGGCCCCAGGCTCACCCACCCCCTTCCTTGACCATTTCTCAGCCTGGCTGCCGCACTTCATGTCCTCAGAATTACCAACTCATAACCTGGGAGACTTCAACATCCGCATTAACAGTCCTACTTCCACATCTGCATCCCAGCTCCTAACTCTAATCACCTCTCCGTCTCTCACAGCTCTCAACCTCAGAAACAGGCAAAGACGGTAACACCCTTGATCTGGTCTTTGTCCGGCTCTGTTCAATCTCATACCTAGATATGTCACCGCTTCCCCTCTCTGACCACAACATTCCCTCCTTCATGCTCACGAATCCTCGCCCACCACACCACACTCCTACCTACCACACCTGCAGAAATTTACAAGCCGTTAACCCGCACTCACTTACAGAAACCCTACACTCATCACTGTCCCCAACTCCTCTTTTTCCTGTCCTAATCTGGCTGTACATCACTACAATGACACTATCAGAAGCACCCTTGACCAAGTAGCTCCCCTCACCCTCAGAATTTCCAAACACAGAGTAAAACAGCCCTGGCTCACATCGCAAACTTGATTTCTCCATCATTGCTCTAGGAGTGCTGAACGCTTCTGGAGGAAAACTCCATCCACTGCAAATTTATGCTAAGGACCTATAACTCTGCCCTTAACCTCGCCAAACTGACCTACTTCATCACTCTGATCTCCTCGCTATCTAACATCTCCCAAAAATCTTTTTGAGACCTTTCAATCCCTCCTCAGCAGAAAGTCAAGCCCCTATCACAGACATTTGTGCTGATGACCTGGCCTCCCACTTTATAGGGAAAATAGATAATATCGATCAGGAAATCCACTCCCAGCCACTAGATGCCATGACTCCCATTCCTCCCCACATCTCCTCTGGCTCACTTTACACATTTAATCCCATCACAGAAGACAAAGTCTCCAGGCTCCTCTTTTCTTCTCGTCCGACTACATGCACTACCAACCCCATTCCCTCACATCTCCTCCAGTCTCTCTCTTCAGTCATCACAACTCACCTAACTACAATCTTCAATCTCTCCCTCTCCTCTGGTATTTTCCCATCCTCCTTCAAACACTCTGTCATTACTCTATTATTGAAAAAAACCCTCTCTCGATCCATCTTGCACAAATAACTACTGACCAGTCTCCAATCTCCCTCTTTATCTATAAACTCTTGGAGCGGTAGGTCTACTTCCACCTTACCTGTTACCTTTCTACTCACTCCCTCCTAGAATCCTTCACAGTCCGGCTTCCGCCCCCTACATTCGACAGAAGCTGCACTCATAAAAGTGACCAATGATCTTCTGACAGCAAAACGTAATGATGACCACTCTCTGCTCATTCTTCTCAACCTTTCTGCAGCTTTCTACACTGTAAACCGCCATCTCCTACTCTCTATGCTCCAATCAATAGGAATAAAGAACGCTCCTCTTACCTGGTTCTCTTCCTATCTTCTTGACTGCTCCTTCATTGTATAGTTCACTGGCTCCACTTCATCTCCTCTTCCTCTCACTGTTGGGGTCCCTCAGGGCTCAGTTCTTGGCCCCTCTCTTCTCTCTTTACATTGCCCCAATTGGACAGACCATCAGCAGATTTAGCTTTCAGTACCATCTTTATGCTGATGACACACAACTATACCCATCAACCCCAGACCTTACCCCCGCTGTATTACAGAACACCAGTGACTGTCAGTCCGCAGTCTCCAACATCACGTCCGCTCTCTATCTGAAACTTAACCTGTCTAAAACTGATCTTCTTTTGGTCTTGCCATCTACTAACCTCCCTTAATCTGACATTTCCCTCTCCGTGGGCGGCACCCTAATAACACCCGGCAGCAGGCGAGCTGTCTGGGTGTTATGTTTGACACTAATCTCTCCTTCACCTCCCATATACAATCTCTTGCCCGCCCTTGCCTCTTACACCTAAAGAACATCTCCAGAATCCGCCACTTTCTCACTATGGAAGCAAAAAAAACCCTCACTGCTGCCCTGATCCACTCTCGCTTGGACTACTGTAATGTTCTATCAACTGCTCTCCCCACCACTCGACTTTCCCTTCTCCAGTCCATCCTTAATGCAGCAGCCAGGGTCGTCTATCTGGCTATTCGGTACTCAGATGTGTCTGCTCTGTGTGAGTCATTGCACTGGCTGCCCATTCATGAAGGAATCCAATTCAAACTGCTTGTTCTCACCCACTAAGTTTTCCACAGTGCGGCACCCCTACATCTCCTCCATCATTTCTGTTTATTGGCCTACCCACTCATAAGCTCTGCAAACGACTTTCGACTAACCTCTGCACTAATCCATACCTCCCACACCCTGCTACAAGACTCCTCCAATCCTCTGGAATGTTCTACCCCAAGAAATTAGGACTATCCACAACTTATACAGCTTTAGGTGCTCCCTCAAAACACATTTGTTCAGAGCAGCCTATCATGTTCACTAATAAAAGTCCATGTGCATGTGTGTAGCCCGTTCACTATCTATCTGAAAATAACCCTCAATCAAACTCCATCGCACCCAACAGTACCACAAATACTGGCTGGTGACTACCTCATGCAGCCTTTATCCATCCCCATTCCCTCTAGATGGCTGGACCATCATTGTAAATACACACCTGTACTTTTTGTCTCCCACACCTCACTGTAGACTAAGCTCTTACGGGCAGGGTTGTCATTATTTTGCTTTAATTACTTTGAATGTTGTTACTTATGACTTATATATGATCTGTTAAATTGTAAAGCTCTGCTGAACATGTTGGTGCTATATAAATAAAGATTATAATTATTACATGCTATTTTTTGTTTGGTATCACATAAAATCCCCATAAAATACATTCAAGCTTGTGGGAGTATTGAAAAAAATTGTGGAAAAGTTCAAATGGTATGAATACCTTTTCAAGGCATTGTACTAGAAAAAGAACTATTACTGTTCCTAGTTGAACACCACTTCTTTCCAAAATTCTACATTCGCACTGGAAAGGGTCAAATACCCATAATTTCCGCATAATGGACACTACAGGACTTGGCTTGTTCAGTCCAACTGTGTTCAGACTACATTACCCAAGATGCCCATCCAGCCGACCGAAGCGCCAAGCTTTCCAAGTGTTCACACAAAATTAGCTGCACAGTAGATCTGCGTGTTCACCACATGAAGCCCATGCTGATGCGGAACAGGAAAATCTCATTTATTATGCACTGCCTGCCATTCACACAAAATTAGCCCGATATTTACTGCTCCGCTCTGTTCCTTTTTAGATTTAATGAAACAGCTCAGATAAAAACAAGAGGCACCAAGGTGAAGCCAAAAAGTGCGCAATGAAGCCAAGGTTACTGGTGGAGAGATATTTTCTTTGCGTGAGCCCTAACCATTATTACAGAGGCTTGTGTAAGTGCAAGCTTGGTCAGTCCGGTTTATAAAAGACAGGATACAGGGGGCGAAAGGTACAAAACCATTTTTATCTTATAGGAGTGGCGGACAATTGATAAAAAAAACTTTCTGCTTCACAATTAATCAATATTATAAGAATCTGACCTTAATCCGATTGAGATGATGTGGCATGACCTTAACCCCTTCATGACCCAGCCTATTTTGACCTTAACGACCTGGCCATTTTTTGCAATTCTGACCAGTGTCCCTTTATGAGGTAATAACTTAGGAACGCTTCTGAGATTGTTTTTTCGTGACACATTGGGCTTCATCTTAGTGGTAAATTTAGGTTGATAACTTTTGCGTTTATTTGTGAAAAAAATGGAAATTTAGTGAAAATTCTGAAAATTTCACAATTTTCAAAATTTGAATTTTTATTCTGTTAAACCAGAGAGTTATTTGACACAAAATAGTTAATAAATAACATTTCCCACATGTCTACTTTATATTAGCACAATTTTGGAATCAAAATTTTTTTTTGTTAGGAAGTTATAAGGGTTAAAATTTAACCAGCGATTTCTCACTTTTACAACAAAATTTACAAAACCATTTTTTTAGGGACCACCTCACATTTGAAGTCATTTTGAGGGGTCTATATGGCAGAAAATACCCAAAAGTGACACCATTCTAAAAACTGCACCCCTCAAGGTACTCAAAACCACATTCAAGAAGTTTATTAACCCTTCAGGTGCTTCACAGGAACTAAAGCAACATGGAAGAAAAAAATGGACATTTTAATTTTTCCAACAAAAATTTTGTGTTATCATCAATATTTTCATTTTCACATGGGTAACAGGATAAAATGGATCCTAAAGTTTGTTGGGAAATTTCTCCTGAGTACACAGATACCTCATATGTGGTCATAAACCACTGTTTGGGTGCACAGCAGGGCTCAGAAGGGAAGGAGCGCCATTTGACGTTTTGAATGGAAAATATGCTGGAATATTTAGCGGTTGCCATGTTGCGTTTGGAGAGTCCCTGTGTGCCGAAACATTGGAGCACCCCCACAAGTGACCTCATTTTGGAAACTAGACCCCCCAAGGAACTTATCTAGATGCATAGTGAGCACTCTGAACCCCCAGGTGCTTCACAAATTGAGCCGTAAATATGAAAAAGTTCTTTTTTTTCACAAAAATTTTCGTTTAGCCTCAATTTTTTCATTTTCACATGGGCAACAGGATAAAATGGATCCTAAAATTTGTTGGGAAATTTCTCCTGAGTACACCGATACCTCATATGTGGTCATAAACCACTGTTTGGGCGCACGGCAGGGCTCAGAAGGGAAGGAGCGCCATTTGACTTTTTGACTGGAAAATTAGCTCCAATCCTCAGCGTACACCATGTCGCGTTTGGAGAGCCCCTGTGTGCCTAAACATTGGAGCACCCCCACAAATGACACCATTTTGGAAACTAGACCCCCTGAGGAACTTATGTAGATGCATAGTGAGCACTCCGAACCCCCAGGTGCTTCACAAATTTAGCTGTAAATATGAAAAAGTACTTTTTTTTCCCAAAAATTTTCTTTCAGCCTCAATTTTTTCATTTTCACATGGGCAACAGGATAAAATGGATCATAAAATTTGTTGAGAAATTTCTCCTGAGTACACCGATACCTCATATGTGGTCATAAACCACTGTTTGGGCGCACGGCAGGGCTCAGAAGGGAAGGAGCGCCATTTGACTTTTTGACTGGAAAATTAGCTCCAATCTTCAGCGTACACCATGTCGCGTTTGGAGAGCCCCTGTGTGCCTAAAGTTTGGAGCACCCAAACAAGTGACCCCATTTTGGAAACTAGACCCCCCAAGGAACTTATCTAGATGCATAGTGAGCACTCTGAACCCCCAGGTGCTTCACAAATTGAGCCGTAATTATGAAAAAGTACTTTTTTTTTCACAAAAATTTTCTTTTAGCCTCAATTTTTTCATTTTCACATGGGCAACAGGATAAAATGGATCCTAAAATTTGTTGGGAAATTTCTCCTGACTACACCGATACCTCATATGTGGTCATAAACCACTGTTTTGGGCGCACGGCAGGGCTCAGAAGGGAAGGAGCGCCATTTGACTTTTTTGACTGGAAAATTAGCTCCAATCTTCAGCGTACACCATGTCGCGTTTGGAGAGCCCCTGTGTGCCTAAAGATTGGAGCACCCCAACAAGTGACCTCATATGTGGTCATAAACCACTGTTTGGGCGCACGGCAGGGCTCAGAAGGGAAGGAGCGCCATTTGACTTTTTGAATGGAAAATATGCTGCAATATTTAGTGGTTGACATGTCGCGTTTGGAGAGTCCCTGAGTGCTGAAACATTGGAGCATCCCCACAAGTGACCCCATTTTGGAAACTAGACCCCCCAAGGAACTTATCTAGATGCATAGTGAGCACTCCGAACCCCCAGGTGCTTCACAAATTGAGCCGTAAATATAAAAAAGTACTTTTTTTTCACAAAAATTTTCTTTTAGCCTCAATTTTTTCATTTTTACATGGGCAACAGGATAAAGTGGATCCTAAAATTTGTTGGGAAATTTCTCCTGAGTACACAGATACCTCATATGTGGGGGGGAACCACTGTTTGGGCGCACGGCAGGGCTCAGAAGGGAGCGCCATTTGACTTTTTGAATGGAAAATTAGCTCCAATCGTTAGCGGACACATGTCGCTTATGGAAAGTATGTAGTGTATGTCAGGTTGGTGTGTGGTGTAGTATACACCATCGACACACACGACAACAACATGATGTACACTATATTACACCACACACCAACCTGACGTACACTACGCCACACACACCAACCTGACACTAGGTCAGGTTGGTGTGTGTGGTGTAGTGTACGTCAGGTTGGTATGTGGTGTAGTGTACGTCAGGTTGGTGTGTGTGGTGTAGTGTACAGCACACATACTCACCAACCTGACATACACTAGGCCACACACACCAACCTGATGTACACTACACCACACACACCAACCTGACACACTACGTCAGGTTGGTGTGTGGTGTAGTGTAAGTCAGGTTAGTGTGTGTGGTGTAGTGTACGACAGGTTGGTGTGTGTGGTGTAGTGTACAGCACACATACCAACCTGACGTACACTAGGCGACACACACCAACCTGATGTACACTACACCATACACACCAACCTGACACACTACGTCAGGTTGGTGTGTGTGGTGTAGTGTACGTCAGGTTAGTGTGTGTGGTGTAGTGTACGACAGGTTGGTGTGTGTGGTGTAGTGTACAGCACACATACCAACCTGACATACACTAGGCCACACACACCAACCTGATGTACACTACACCACACACACCAACCTGACACACTACGTCAGGTTGGTGTGTGTGGTGTAGTGTACATCAGGTTAGTGTGTGTGGTGTAGTGTACGACAGGTTGGTGTGTGTGGTGTAGTGTACAGCACACATACCAACCTGACGTACACTAGGCCACACACACCAACCTGACACACTACGTCAGGTTGGTGTGTGTGGTGTAGTGTACATCAGGTTGGTGTTTGGTGTAGTGTACGTCAGGTTGGTGTGTGTGGTGTAGTGTACAGCACACATACTCACCAACCTGACGTACACTACGCCACACACACCAACCTGATGTACACTACACCACACACACCAACCTGACACACTACGTCAGGTTGGTGTGTGTGGTGTAGTGTACGTCAGGTTAGTGTGTGTGGTGTAGTGTAGTGTACAACAGGTTGGTATGTGTGGTGTAGTGTACAGCACACATACCAACCTGACGTACACTAGGCTACACACACCAACCTGATGTACACTACACCACACACACAAACCTGTCAGGTTGGTGTGTGTGGTGTAGTGTACGTCAGGTTGATGTGTGTGGTGTTGTGTATGTCAGCCTAGTGTGGGTGAGTTCTGTCGTGGAATGTCTGGATGTGTTTAGTCCATGGACGTGTGATGAATTCTGAAGCATTCATTCAAACACAGTCCAGGTTTGTCAGGACACGTTTCACATTGGAAACGAGTTGTTTTTCTTGTCCCCCTTTTATAGCACACCCGGCACCTTTTTCTTGTTGTCCCCTCACTGGGAAAATGTTGCCCTGGTACCATACGGGAAACTTGAGTTCCAGGGGTGCTGGGGCGCGCTCCGTCCTCCTCTCCAAAAATCATGGCCTTTGTCACCGCCTCCTGGAACTCAAGGAAGGAGTGGTTCTGGCCTGCACATCGTGATAGCACGCATGCATTATACAGTGCCATTTGTACGAGGTACACAGCCAGTTTTTTGTACCACACCTTCGTCTTCCGCATGGCATTATAGGGCTGGAGGACTTGATCAGAAAGATCAACTCCCCCCATGTGATGGTTGTACGCCAGGACACAGTCCGGTTTGTGGACTGGTGCTGGAGTACCTCGAACGGTGGTGGCCGTGGTGCCGGCGCCATGGATTGTGGTCAAGATAAAGACTTCTCTTTTGTCTTTGAACTTGACAACAAGCATGTTGCCGCTACATTGGGCTCGGCTCTCACCCTTTGGGAGAGGCTGCTCAATTAGCGGCAAAGGGAGACCCCTCTGGTTTCTGCGCACGGTACCGCAAGCGACGGTAGCTCTGGCAGAGACGGATTGAAATAGTGTGATGCTTGTATAAAAGTTATCAACGTACAGATGGTAACCTTTATCAAGCATTGGGTGGACCAAATCCCACACTATTTTCCCACTCACCCCCAAAGCAAGTGGACATTCTGGGGGCTGGATCCTACTGTCCTTTCCTTGGTAAACTCTAAAGCTGAGAGTGTACCCTGAGGAACTCTCACACAGCTTGTAGAGTTTTATCCCGTACCTCGCCCTTTTGCTGGGCAGGTACTGACGGAAATGAAGCCTCCCTTTGTAGTGGACGAGGGATTCATCCACACAAATTTCCCTTTCGGGAATGTACACTTCAGCAAACTTGTTGCTGAAGTGTTCGACGAGCGGCCGAATTTTGAACAGTCTATCAAAATTCGGGTCATCGCGGGGAAGGCTTTCAGTGTTGTCCCTGAAATGGAGAAATTTATGAATCGCCTCAAAACGTTTGCGAAACATAACCATGCCAAATACTGGAGTTTGATATAAAATATCGGTACTCCAGTATTGGCGAATTTCTGGTTTCTTCACAATCCCCATGTGAAGGACTAGTCCCCAATATTTAATCATTTCTACAGAGTCCATGGGACTCCAAGTAGAGAATGAAGAAATTGGGTGTTCCGCTAAAAATTGTTGGGCATACAAGTTTGTTTGCTCCACCATGAGACTGATGATTGACTCCGAGAAAAAGACTTTGAAAAAGTCTATTTCCCTGAAGTTGGCAGTCTCAAACTGGATTCCTGATTGGGGAACAAAATCAGGAATCCGTGGAGCAAAATTTTCAGGGACGGGGGTCCAGGAGGGAGCACTAGTGCTAGGTTGGGCGTGACTAGCACTAGGTTGGGGGAAAATCACACTTGACTGTGGGACTTCCTCCAAGGTACCCGACTCTTCCTCTAAGGCCTCCGACTCTTCCTCCCTGGGCTCCGGACGATTTCTCATCCTGCGAGATCTTGGTGGTGGCAAGTCTATGTCGCTGGAAGAGGAAGAGTGGGAGGTATAGAGAAAGGTGGGGTCCTCCTCACTATCAGTTTCGGAGGCAATAATTTCATATGCCTCCTCAACTGAGTAGACCCTTTGTGACTGGGATGACCGGGATGAGCGGGACATTGTGTGTGGTGTGTGCGTGTGTAAAAAAGCTTTATTATAGTGTGCGTGTGTATGTGCGAGTGTTTGGTGAAAAACTTTCTACTGCAGGACGGGACTGTCAGGTGCGGGCTGTCAGGTGCGGGCTGTCAGGTGCGGGCTGTCAGGCGCGGGCTGTCAGGCGGGGGCTGTCAGGCGGGGGCGAGGGCTGTCTGGCATGGGCGGGGGCTGTCTGGCGCGGGCGGGGGCTGTCTGGCGCGGGCTGTCTGGCGCGGGCTGTCTGGCCTGGGAAGGGGCTGTTTGGCACGGGCAGGGGCTGTCTGGCGTGAGCGGGGCAGGAAGATGCAGCAGCAGATGGAGCCGGCAGTAGCAGCAGGTGATCAGGGGGTGATCAGCGGGGCAGGGGGTGATCAGGGGGGCAGGGGGTGATTTGGGTGATCACTGAGGGGGGTGATCACCAGGGGAGGTTGAGGCTATCAGTTGCTGGGGGGGCAGAAGGTGAGCTGAGGACCAGCTACAGATGAAGCCGGCAGCAGCAGGTGATCAGGGGGGTGATCAGGGGGGCACGGGGTGATCAGGGGGCACGGGGTGATCAGGGGGGCACGGGGTGATCAGGGGGGCACGGGGTGATTGGGGTGATTACTGGGTGGGGGGATCACCAGGGGAGGATGAAGCTGTCAGGCGCTGAGGGGGCAGGAGGGGAGCAGAGGACGAGCTGTTTATGGAGCCAGCAGCAGCAGTAAGTGATCAGGGGGTGATCAGGGAGTGATCAGGGGGGCACGGGGTGATCGGGGGGCACGGGGTGATTGGGGTGATCAGTGGGGGGGTGATCACCAGAGGAGGATGGGGCTGTCAGGTGCGTGGGGGGGCAGGAGAGTAGCAGAGGACCAGCTGTAGATGAAGCCGGCAGCAGATGATCAGGGGGTGATCAGGGGGGCAGGGGGTGATCAGGGGGTGATCAGGGGGGCAGGGGGTGATCAGGGGGTCAGGGGGTGATCAGGGGGGCAGGGGGGTGATCAGGGGGGCAGGGGGTGATCAGGGGGGCAGGGGGTGATCAGGGGGGCACGGGGTGATTGGAGGGGAGGATGGGGCTGTCAGATGCGGTTTGGGGCAGGAGGGGAGCAGAAGACCAGCAACAGGTGATTGGGGGGGCAGGGGGTGATTAGGGGGTGATTAGGGGGTGATCAGGGGGTGATCACAAGGGGAGGAGGAGAGAAATGGAGCTGTCAGGCGCAGGGGGGGCAGGAGGGAGGAGGGGAGCAAATCGAGCCTGCTGGAGGAGGTGAGAAAATGCAGCAGGTAATTGGAGGTGGAGGGGGTGATCAGCCGATCAAGTGGTGATCAGGGGGGGCAGGGGGGAGGGAGGGGAGGTCGGGGGGAGTGGAGGACAGGAGGGGGAGTACCTGTCAGAACAAGCAGCGGTGGAGCTAGCAGCGGCGGCCGGCGGCGGCGGCAGCAGCAGGCGGCGGCGGCGGGCAGCGGCGGCGATCGCGGTCTCTGGGGGGCAGGTCAGCGGTCGGGCACCTCGCTCCTCGGCTTCCACAGATGGGATGAAGCTGAGGAGCGAGGCAGACATTGTTTTTCTCCGCCCCTCCACATCTGATTGGAGGGCTAGCGTCACATGGACGCTAGCTCCAATCAGATATGAGGGGGGTGACAAAAAGGTCACCAGGAGTGATCGTAGACCCGGGGGGGCTAAGCCACCCCCCCGGGGTCAAGTATAGGTCCCCCTGTACCTGCGGGCCGGGTGACCTTTCATTCACCCCGGTCACCCGGCCCGCAGGAGGGCGATCATTCTGTGACACAGGGTATGCGTCACAGGTCGGATTGGCACCGACTTTCATGACGCATACGCTGTGTCACAGGTCGGGAACCGGTTAAAAAGGTAATTCAGGCTCGGAAACCTTCCAGTGTGGCTGAATTGCAACAATTCTGCAAAGATGAGTGGGCCAAAATTCCTCCAGAGTGATGTAAAAGACTCATTGCTAGAGTTGAGCGATACCGTCCGATACTTCAAAGTATCGGATCGGAATGGATCGGCCGATCTTAAAAAAAAGTATCGGTATCGCCGATTCCAATACCGGAAGTCCCATTCAAGTCTATGGGACTTCCGGTATCGGAATAAGAAAAATCCTGTTTTTCCCTTGTACAGCCTCTCTGGGGTCTGTACGGGCCTTTCGGGGGGCTGTGCCGGCCTGCCAGGGGGTCTGTGCAGGCTCCGGTGGTCTGTGCCGGCCTGCCGGGGGGCTGTGCAGGCTCCGGTGGGCTGTGCCGGCCTGCCGGGGGGCTGTGCAGGCTTCGGGGGTCTGTGCAGGCATCGTCCGATGGGACTACAAGTCCCATCGGGCGATGCCTGCTACCATGACAGTGATTGACACATTAGCCAATGATGGGACATTACATGCTACATACATGCTACATACATAAAACATGCATACTACATACATGCTACATTCATACTACATACTACATACATGCTACATTCATACTACATATATACTACATGCAACATACATACTACATATATACTACATGCATGCAACATGCATACTACATATATACTACATGCAACATACATACTACATATATACTACATGCAACATACATACTACATATATACTACATGCATGCAACATACATACTACATATATACTACATGCATGCAACATGCATACTACATATATACTACATGCTACATACATACTACATATATACTACATACATACTGCATGCTACATACATACTACATGCTACATACATACCACATACATACTACATACATACTACATGCTACATATATACTACATATATACTACATGCTACATACATACTACATATATGCTACATACATACTACATACATACTACATGCTACATACATACTACATATATACTACATACATACTACATACATACTACATGCATGCTACATACATACTACATGCTACATACATACCACATACATACTACATACATACTACATGCTACATATATACTACATATATACTACATGCATGCTACATACATACTGCATGCTACATGCATGCTACATACATACTACATACATACTACATGCTACATACATACCACATATATACTACATACAATACATTCATACAATACATACATAGACATACAGTACATATAACATAGAGTAACATACTTACCAATACTTGTCACATTGTTCCCCGAAGCCATTGTCTTTTACGGAATAAATATTAACATAACAAACCACAAAAATACTCACCCACGATCCGAAGCAGTCCACGAGTGTGTCCCACGACGATCTTGGGTAGAGAACGGCAGCATCAGCTGTTGCTGCCGTTCTCTACGGGCTGCAGGAATCCAATGACGGAAGATAGGTATCCTTCCGCACTGTATTCCTCCGCCACTTAAAAAAAAAAAGTCCCTAGTCTCACTTTATGCCATTGCTGCGTGGGAATGAGCTGTGACATCACCTATTGTGAATGGTGGATCCTGTGTTATCTACTGCATATAGATATATCAATCATTGTACAGTAAATGACTGCTGAAAATATGTCTGCCCAGTCCATGAAGTTGGAGTCTAAAATAGCCCTAGTGGTCAGTGTGAGAATTGCAAGATTTATACTTTTCATTTTTCAAGACAGATTGTAAGATGGAAAAAAAATGGCATCAAATATAAAAAAATAATAAAATAAAGTGACCGACAGCGCTAGCGTCACAGACTACTCAGCAGCAAAATATTAGGACAATACCACCAAATTAATCCAAATAAATATATATAAAGATTTAATATTTGCGCTCAGAGTTAAATCTGTAAAATAGTGAACTCCACCCCAGGGAGATAAAAAATACAGAAAAAGAGTCCAGAGCAAGGCAAAGAGGCGTTGGAAGTCAGGAACCGCCCCCTTGACTCTTTACAACAAGATGTAAAATATAGAGAAATGTACTCAGATATGCAGGCACAACAACATATGGAAAATTCACTAGTGAAGTGAATAAAAGGATCTATCCACAAGATAATAGAAAAATACCTTGAAGTCAGCGGCTTTATAGTGGAGTGCTTATCAGCACAAGTCCTGTGGAGGAGGAAGTCTGATGGAGGAGTAACGATGTCCAGTCAGTGGTCCAGGAATACAGTTGCCAATTGCAAAAAGGAAAATAGTTGCTTAGGGTAGTGGACGTTGTCCCGGCCGGAGGCAGACGTCCAAACCGCAGTGCGCCCGCCCTGGCTGATGAGCGGTAGCGTCGCAAGCGGGCTGTAGCCGACAAGGTGCACAGGACCTTGCATGACGTCACGGTCACGTGATTACGCACGTGACTGGCTATGGAGAGCAAGGAAGCTCAAAAAACATCCAACGCGTTTCTGAATCAACGGATTCCTTCTTCAGGGATATTCCAAAGCAAATAGGCGGCATTTTTATAGCCACCAGCATCTTAAGGATGGTTTTATGCAGGATGATCAGATCCAATTCATTTTAGACTGTATACAATTCATTTTAACTCATAATTTTTTTCGATTTGGAGTGCACTACTACTCCCAGCAGTGGGGGACTGCCATGGGCACCAGGTTCGCCCCTAGTTATGCAAACTTATATGTGAGTAGGTGGGAACAGGAGACCATATACCCAGGAGGTTCCCTACGGGCGAACCTGGTGCTATGGCAGAGGTTTATAGATGATATTGTCTTTATTTGGTCTGGTAGACCTATTTTATTGGAAGAATTTTTAAATGAACTAAATAAAAATCAATATTTTTTAAAATTTACAGCTACCACCAGTCCTAAAGAGATTAATTTTTTAGATTTGAACATTTTTATAGAAAATGATCATATAGAGACCCAGGTCTCTCATAAACCAAAAGACTCTAATAATTTTATTTCCCTGGAGAGCTGTCACCTTCCAAGTTGGCTTGTGAATGTCCCTAAAAGCCAACTTATAAGGGCCCATAGGAATTGTTCTAAAATACAGGATTTTGATAAGGAGGCAGAGCTTTTGACTAATAAGTTTGTTCGAAAGGGGTATGAAATTGAATCCTTACGTGAAATTAAGGAGACTGTAAGAAATATGCCGAGAGAAGATCTATTGATACAACATAAGAACAACATTGAGTGTTCCATCATAGAAGATATTCCCATTATCACGCAGTATAATGCGAACACTAAAATTCTTATAAAGATCGTGAATAAGCATTGGAATATATTAAAGAATGATAAAGTGATTGGTGAAATGTTACCAATTCATCCCTGATTTATCTTCAGGAAGGCAAATAATCTTGGGAATGCAATAGCCCCTTCTATTCCTAAACCCATGTTGGCGAATCAGGTCCATTTACAAACACCACCAAATGGGTTTTTTCCATGTAGAAGATGTGGACCTTGTAGGAAATTAGGGTCCAAAAAATAATTTTCCATTGTAAATAAATCTCTGGAGGTCAAAATTAAGGACTTTATCACTTGTGAGACAAAGGGGGTTATTTACGGGATTACCTGCCCCTGTGGAAAATTATATATTGCTCGCACTATACGTCCATTACATATAAGAATAGCGGGACATCTGCGCAATATTAGGAATAAATTTAGTGGTCATCCTCTTTCAAACCATTTTTTAATCCATCATGGAGGTTCTATGAAAGGTATGACAGCTACAGGCATTAAAGTGGTTAAAAAGAATTGGAGGAGAGGGAACTTTATTCACCAAATGTCAAAAGAAGAGAGTAAATGGATTTTTGCGATGGATACTCTGATGCCCAATGGATTAAATAGCGAAATTGAGCTTTTTGCTTTTAACGTTTAGATTGGAACTGTAGATGCTGGTGGCTATAAAAATGCCGCCTATTTGCTATGGAATATCCGTGAAGAAGGAATCCGTTGATTCAGAAACGCGTTGGATGGTTTTTGAGCTTCCTTGCTCTCCATAGCCAGTCACGTGCGTAATCACGTGACCGTGACGTCACGCAAGGTCCTGTGCACCTTGTCGGCTACAGCCCGCTTGCGACGCTACCGCTCATCAGCCAGGGCGGGCGCACTGCGGTTTGGACGTCTGCCTCCGGCCGGGACAACGTCCACTACCCTAAGCATCTATTTTCCTTTTTGCAATTGGCAACTGTATTCCTGGACCACTGACGGGACATCGTTACTCCTCCATCAGACTTCCTCCTCCACAGGACTTGTGCTGATAAGCACTCCACTATAAAGCCGCTGACTTCAAGGTATTTTTCTATTATCTTGTGGATAGATCCTTTTATTCACTTCACTAGTGAATTTTCCATATGTTGTTGTGCCTGCATATCTGAGTACATTTCTCTATATTTTACATCTTGTTGTAAAGAGTCAAGGGGGCGGTTCCTGACTTCCAACGCCTCTTTGCCTTGCTCTGGACTCTTTTTCTGTATTTTTTATCTCCCTGGGGTGGAGTTCACTATTTTTACAGATTTAACTCTGAGCGCAAATATTAAATCTTTATATATAAAATATAAAAAACACAGATTTAAATGACAGGCCCTTTTCTGAGTAAATAATGTCGTCTCTATAATGTAGGTATTTAAAGCTTGTGAACTATTAAGCTATGTTCACACTACATTTTCTGCAGTACGTTTGTTTCTGTCTGAAGCCCCTTAATATCATTATTTAGATGAATTCCCCACAGATTCATATATGTCAATGACACAAAAAAAATTCAAACTACATTTCTGCAGTGTATGACCCCATTGTGGATTCGCATGAACCAGTTTTAAGTGTGTTTCAGGCAGAATACAGTAACTTCATTTTGTTTCCATGTTCATTCAAAGGAGTTGTTCCTTTGGCAATTTTTCAAGCTTTCATAAAAATAAACAGGGAGAACTGCACATGTATGGACTCCTCTCCATTTATAGAGATTTGATGAAGATAGTTTTGGTCCCTTCTCGGACCTGTATCACTCATACACACTTTACATGATATATCTTATATGAGAACAAAGCCATTAAATACTGAGTAGCTGCAAAACTATATGTAAGAGATGGGGCGCTGTTCTGCATTGAGGCTTAGATATTACTTTGCTTTCTAGCTAGCTGTGTCCTCAACATGACTAGTTGAAGAAGGTGCTCTGGTCAGTTGAGACTACAGAAGAAATCTTTTACCTAAATGTAAAACACTGTGTAGCAGAAAATTAACTCTACATGTCACCCTGAAAACACCATGCCCACTGTCAAACATGTTGGTGACAGCATCATGCAGTGGGGATGGTTTTCTTCAGCAGGGACAGGGAAGCTGATAAGAGTTTAAGGGAAGATGGATGGAACTAAATACAGGGCAATCCTGAGGGATAATCTGTTAGAGGCTGCAAACAACGTGACTCTTGGGTGTAGACTCACCTTTTAGCAGGACAATGAATCGAAACATCCTGCCAGTGCTACAATGATTGATTTAGATAAAATCATATTACTGGGTGTGAATGGCCTGGTCACAGTCCAGACCGAAATCCCTTGAAAATCTGTTACAAGATGTCAAAATTGCTGTTTGCAGACATCTCCATCCAATCTCACTGAGCGAGAACAAGTGTGCAAAGAAGAAGGGTCAAAAATGTACAAAGCTGAAGAGAAAGATCCCGAAATACTGCAGCAGTAATTGCAGTGAAAGGTGTTCCTCTAAATTATTGATTCCGGGGGCTGAATACAAATGCAAGTCACAATTTTCAGATATATATTTGTAAAATAATTAGAAAACTATGTATCATTTACTTTATAACGCCATGCTATTTCTCAAGGCGGCTTACACTTTTCTCATTCCCTGAGTCCCGCAAACAGAGTTGGTGGTGGAGTTGGCATACTCCTGTCCCCTCATTGCACTTTCCAGGTCATCCCCCCAGTTCCATCACTCTCATTCCTTTCTTTTGAGGTCCACACCATCAGGCTCTTCCGTCCCCTCTCCCTCAGAGTAGCAGTTATATACCGGCCCCAGGCTCACCCACCCCCTTCCTTGACCATTTCTCAGCCTGGCTGCCGCACTTCATGTCCTCAGAATTACCAACTCATAACCTGGGAGACTTCAACATCCGCATTAACAGTCCTACTTCCACATCTGCATCCCAGCTCCTAACTCTAATCACCTCTCCGTCTCTCACAGCTCTCAACCTCAGAAACAGGCAAAGACGGTAACACCCTTGATCTGGTCTTTGTCCGGCTCTGTTCAATCTCATACCTAGATATGTCATCGCTTCCCCTCTCTGACCACAACATTCCCTCCTTCATGCTCACGAATCCTCGCCCACCACAGCACACTCCTACCTACCACACCTGCAGAAATTTACAAGCCGTTAACCCGCACTCACTTACAGAAACCCTACACTCATCACTGTCCCCAACTCCTCTTTTTCCTGTCCTAATCTGGCTGTACATCACTACAATGACACTATCAGAAGCACCCTTGACCAAGTAGCTCCCCTCACCCTCAGAATTTCCAAACACAGAGTAAAACAGCCCTGGCTCACATCGCAAACTTGATTTCTCCATCATTGCTCTAGGAGTGCTGAACGCTTCTGGAGGAAAACTCCATCCACTGCAAATTTATGCTAAGGACCTATAACTCTGCCCTTAACCTCGCCAAACTGACCTACTTCATCACTCTGATCTCCTCGCTATCTAACATCTCCCAAAAATCTTTTTGAGACCTTTCAATCCCTCCTCAGCAGAAAGTCAAGCCCCTATCACAGACATTTGTGCTGATGACCTGGCCTCCCACTTTATAGGGAAAATAGATAATATCGATCAGGAAATCCACTCCCAGCCACTAGATGCCATGACTCCCATTCCTCCCCACATCTCCTCTGGCTCACTTTACACATTTAATCCCATCACAGAAGACAAAGTCTCCAGGCTCCTCTTTTCTTCTCGTCCGACTACATGCACTACCAACCCCATTCCCTCACATCTCCTCCAGTCTCTCTCTTCAGTCATCACAACTCACCTAACTACAATCTTCAATCTCTCCCTCTCCTCTGGTATTTTCCCATCCTCCTTCAAACACTCTGTCATTACTCTATTATTGAAAAAAACCCTCTCTCGATCCATCTTGCACAAATAACTACTGACCAGTCTCCAATCTCCCTCTTTATCTATAAACTCTTGGAGCGGTAGGTCTACTTCCACCTTACCTGTTACCTTTCTACTCACTCCCTCCTAGAATCCTTCACAGTCCGGCTTCCGCCCCCTACATTCGACAGAAGCTGCACTCATAAAAGTGACCAATGATCTTCTGACAGCAAAACGTAATGATGACCACTCTCTGCTCATTCTTCTCAACCTTTCTGCAGCTTTCTACACTGTAAACCGCCATCTCCTACTCTCTATGCTCCAATCAATAGGAATAAAGAACGCTCCTCTTACCTGGTTCTCTTCCTATCTTCTTGACTGCTCCTTCATTGTATAGTTCACTGGCTCCACTTCATCTCCTCTTCCTCTCACTGTTGGGGTCCCTCAGGGCTCAGTTCTTGGCCCCTCTCTTCTCTCTTTACATTGCCCCAATTGGACAGACCATCAGCAGATTTAGCTTTCAGTACCATCTTTATGCTGATGACACACAACTATACCCATCAACCCCAGACCTTACCCCCGCTGTATTACAGAACACCAGTGACTGTCAGTCCGCAGTCTCCAACATCATGTCCGCTCTCTATCTGAAACTTAACCTGTCTAAAACTGATCTTCTTTTGGTCTTGCCATCTACTAACCTCCCTTAATCTGACATTTCCCTCTCCGTGGGCGGCACCCTAATAACACCCGGCAGCAGGCGAGCTGTCTGGGTGTTATGTTTGACACTAATCTCTCCTTCACCTCCCATATACAATCTCTTGCCCGCCCTTGCCTCTTACACCTAAAGAACATCTCCAGAATCCGCCACTTTCTCACTATGGAAACAAAAAAAACCCTCACTGCTGCCCTGATCCACTCTCGCTTGGACTACTGTAATGTTCTATCAACTGCTCTCCCCACCACTCGACTTTCCCTTCTCCAGTCCATCCTTAATGCAGCAGCCAGGGTCGTCTATCTGGCTATTCGGTACTCAGATGTGTCTGCTCTGTGTGAGTCATTGCACTGGCTGCCCATTCATGAAGGAATCCAATTCAAACTGCTTGTTCTCACCCACTAAGTTTTCCACAGTGCGGCACCCCTACATCTCCTCCATCATTTCTGTTTATTGGCCTATCCACTCATAAGCTCTGCAAACGACTTTCGACTAACCTCTGCACTAATCCATACCTCCCACACCCTGCTACAAGACTCCTCCAATCCTCTGGAATGTTCTACCCCAAGAAATTAGGACTATCCACAACTTATACAGCTTTAGGTGCTCCCTCAAAACACATTTGTTCAGAGCAGCCTATCATGTTCACTAATAAAAGTCCATGTGCATGTGTGTAGCCCGTTCACTATCTATCTGAAAATAACCCTCAATCAAACTCCATCGCACCCAACAGTACCACAAATACTGGCTGGTGACTACCTCATGCAGCCTTTATCCATCCCCATTCCCTCTAGATGGCTGGACCATCATTGTAAATACACACCTGTACTTTTTGTCTCCCACACCTCACTGTAGACTAAGCTCTTACGGGCAGGGTTGTCATTATTTTGCTTTAATTACTTTGAATGTTGTTACTTATGACTTATATATGATCTGTTAAATTGTAAAGCTCTGCTGAACATGTTGGTGCTATATAAATAAAGATTATAATTATTACATGCTATTTTTTGTTTGGTATCACATAAAATCCCCATAAAATACATTCAAGCTTGTGGGAGTATTGAAAAAAATTGTGGAAAAGTTCAAATGGTATGAATACCTTTTCAAGGCATTGTACTAGAAAAAGAACTATTACTGTTCCTAGTTGAACACCACTTCTTTCCAAAATTCTACATTCGCACTGGAAAGGGTCAAATACCCATAATTTCCGCATAATGGACACTACAGGACTTGGCTTGTTCAGTCCAACTGTGTTCAGACTACATTACCCAAGATGCCCATCCAGCCGACCGAAGCGCCAAGCTTTCCAAGTGTTCACACAAAATTAGCTGCACAGTAGATCTGCGTGTTCACCACATGAAGCCCATGCTGATGCGGAACAGGAAAATCTCATTTATTATGCACTGCCTGCCATTCACACAAAATTAGCCCGATATTTACTGCTCCGCTCTGTTCCTTTTTAGATTTAATGAAACAGCTCAGATAAAAACAAGAGGCACCAAGGTGAAGCCAAAAAGTGCGCAATGAAGCCAAGGTTACTGGTGGAGAGATATTTTCTTTGCGTGAGCCCTAACCATTATTACAGAGGCTTGTGTAAGTGCAAGCTTGGTCAGTCCGGTTTATAAAAGACAGGATACAGGGGGCGAAAGGTACAAAACCATTTTTATCTTATAGGAGTGGCGGACAATTGATAAAAAAAACTTTCTGCTTCACAATTAATCAATATTATAAGAATCTGACCTTAATCCGATTGAGATGATGTGGCATGACCTTAAAAAGGTAATTCAGGCTCGGAAACCTTCCAGTGTGGCTGAATTGCAACAATTCTGCAAAGATGAGTGGGCCAAAATTCCTCCAGAGTGATGTAAAAGACTCATTGCTAGAGTTGAGCGATACCGTCCGATACTTCAAAGTATCGGATCGGAATGGATCGGCCGATCTTAAAAAAAAGTATCGGTATCGCCGATTCCGATACCGGAAGTCCCATTCAAGTCTATGGGACTTCCGGTATTGGAATAAGAAAAATCCTGTTTTTCCCTTGTACAGCCTCTCTGGGGTCTGTACGGGCCTTTCGGGGGGCTGTGCCGGCCTGCCAGGGGGTCTGTGCAGGCTCCGGTGGTCTGTGCCGGCCTGCCGGGGGGCTGTGCAGGCTCCGGTGGGCTGTGCCGGCCTGCCGGGGGGCTGTGCCGGCCTGCCGGGGGGCTGTGCCGGCCTGCCGGGGGGCTGTGCAGGCTCCGGGGGGCTGTGCCGGCCTGCCGGGGGGCTGTGCCGGCCTGCCGGGGGGCTGTGCAGGCTTCGGGGGTCTGTGCAGGCATCGTCCGATGGGACTACAAGTCCCATCGGGCGATGCCTGCTACCATGACAGTGATTGACACATTAGCCAATGATGGGACATTACATGCTACATACATGCTACATACATACAACATGCATACTACATACATGCTACATTCATACTACATACTACATACATGCTACATTCATACTACATATATACTACATGCAACATACATACTACATATATACTACATGCATGCAACATGCATACTACATATATACTACAAGCAACATACATACTACATATATACTACATGCAACATACATACTACATATATACTACATGCATGCAACATACATACTACATATATACTACATGCATGCAACATGCATACTACATATATACTACATGCTACATACATACTACATATATACTACATACATACTGCATGCTACATACATACTACATGCTACATACATACCACATACATACTACATACATACTGCATGCTACATATACTACATATATACTACATGCTACATACATACTACATATATGCTACATACATACTACATACATACTACATGCTACATACATACTACATATATACTACATACATACTACATGCATGCTACATACATACTACATGCTACATACATACCACATACATACTACATACATACTACATGCTACATATATACTACATATATACTACATGCATGCTACATACATACTGCATGCTACATGCATGCTACATACATACTACATACATACTACATGCTACATACATACCACATATATACTACATACAATACATTCATACAATACATACATAGACATACAGTACATATAACATAGAGTAACATACTTACCAATACTTGTCACATTGTTCCCCGAAGCCATTGTCTTTTACGGAATAAATATTAACATAACAAACCACAAAAATACTCACCCACGATCCGAAGCAGTCCACGAGTGTGTCCCACGACGATCTTGGGTAGAGAACGGCAGCATCAGCTGTTGCTGCCGTTCTCTACAGGCTGCAGGAATCCAATGACGGAAGATAGGTATCCTTCCGCACTGTATTCCTCCGCCACTTAAAAAAAAAAAGTCCCTAGTCTCACTTTATGCCATTGCTGCGTGGGAATTTCCCACACAGCAATGGCATAAAGTGAGACTAGGGACTTTTTTTTTTTTAAGTGGCGGAGGAATACAGTGCGGAAGGATACCTATCTTCCGTCATTGGATTCCTGCAGCCCGTAGAGAACGGCAGCAACAGCTGATGCTGCAGTTCTCTACCCAAGATCGTCGTGGGACACACTCGTGGACTGCTTCGGATCGTGGGTGAGTATTTTTGTGGTTTGTTATGTTAATATTTATTCCGTAAAAGACAATGGCTTCGGGGAACAATGTGACAAGTATTGGTAAGTATGTTACTCTATGTTATATATACTGTATGTCTATGTATGTATTGTATGAATGTATTGTATGTAGTATGTATGTAGTATATATGTGGTATGTATGTAGCATGTAGTATGTATGTAGTATGTATGTAGCATGCATGTAGCATGCAGTATGTATGTAGCATGCATGTAGTATATATGTAGTATGTATGTAGCATGTAGTATGTATGTAGTATGTATGTGGTATGTATGTAGCATGTAGTATGTATGTAGCATGTATGTAGTATGTATGTAGTATGTATGTAGTATGTATGTAGCATGTAGTATGTATGTAGCATGCATGTAGTATATATGTAGTATGTATGTAGCATGTAGTATGTATGTAGCATGCATGTAGTATGTATGTAGTATGTATGTAGTATGTATGTGGTATGTATGTAGCATGTAGTATGTATGTAGCATGCATGTAGTATGTATGTAGTATGTATGTAGTATATATGTAGTATGTATGTAGCATGTAGTATGTATGTAGCATGCATGTAGTATATATGTAGTATGTATGTATGTAGTATGTATGTAGTATATATGTAGCATGTAGTATGTATGTAGCATGCATGTAGTATATATGTGTTATGTATGTAGTATGTATGTAGTATGTATGTAGTATGTATGTGGTATATATGTGGTATGTATGTGGTATGTATGTAGTATGTATGTAGTATGTATGTGGTATGTATGTAGTATGTATGTAGCATGTAGTATGTATGTAGCATGCATGTAGTATGTATGTAGTATTTTTTTTTTTTTTTTTTTTTAACATTTAACACATTAGCCGGATGATGGGACTACTACTGTCCCATCATTGGCTAATGTGTCAATCACTGTCATGGTAGCAGGCATCGCCAGATGGGACTTGTAGTCCCATCGGACGATGCTTGCACAGACCCCCGGACATCAGCACAGCCCCCCGGCAGGCCGGCACAGCCCCCCGGCAGGCCGGTACAGACCCCCACAGGGTGCACAGACCACCGGCAGGCCGGCACAGCCCCCCGGCAGGCCGGTACAGACCCCCACAGGGTGCACAGACCACCGGCAGGCCGGCACAGCCCCCCGGCAGGCCGGTACAGACCCCGGGCAGTCCACACAGCCCCCCGGCAGGCCGGCAGAGACACCCGGAAGGCCCGAAATGACGGCGCATCATGATGCGCACACCGCGCATCATGATGACGTCAGGCTGTCAATCAACTTTGAACTTCCGATTCCGATGCCGACTTCCGATATTGAAAAAATATCGGAAGTCGGTATCGGAATTCCGATACAGCAAGTATTGGCCGATACCCGATACTTGCGGTATCGGAATGCTCAACACTACTCATTGCCAGTTATCACAAACTCGTGATTGCAGTTGTTGCTGCTAATGGTGGTCCAACCAGTTATTAGGTATAGGGTGCAATCACTTTTTCAGGCAGGACCCTATAGGTTTGGATTTATTTTTGCCTTAATAATAAAAAAAAAACCCTTAATTTATAAACTGTGTGACTAACATGCAAAAGAATAGTAAATCAGGAGGGAAGCAAACACTTTTTCACTCCACTGCATATCCTTTGCTTAGCGCACTTAGAATATTCTTTATACAAATGATGCTGTAATTTTTTGCACAATATAATAGTATTATTTTTCAGCAATATTTTTGTTACTAGAGATGTCATTGCTTCCCCAGTTGTCGGAATGCTGCCTCCTGTGATTCATTGTAGTGGTCCGTGATGATTTTCTGATGAAAAACTGTCCAAAGTCACGGGATTATTGAGGACAATCATTTGGTGCAGCGAAATGTCGGTTGGTTGGCCCTTTTTGTGCTGGTGGAGATCATGGAGCAGTCGGTGCAGGATCCAGGTGCTGGTTGTTGGATTTGAGAATATGCCATACCCCTTTAATGCATATTTTATAGAACCTAACTAGTTTAGCGAGCTATTATACACTTTGATCTGGTGCTAAGTATCTGCTAGAATTATGTGAGCGGTAGAGTTGAGCGAAACGGGTCGAAAAAATTCAAAAGTCGCCGACTTTTGGCAAAGTCGGGTTTCATGAAACGAAACCCGACCCTAGAATGAGGTCGGCCACGAGGTCGGCGACTTACGCGCCAAAGTCGCGTTTCAAAAGTTTGTTTTGCGCTCTTTTTCAGCCAATCAGGATCAACGGACACTGTGGGCAACGTGATGACATAGGCACGGGTCACCACCATCTTTCAGAAGGGCATGCAAGTGATTGGCCTAGCTTTGGTGGGCGTCACAGGGGGTATAAAAGGGCGTGCACGCCGACCGCCATCTTACTTCTGCCGATCTCAGTATATGGAGAGGTTGCTGCTGATTCTGTAGGGAGAGCGTTAGGCAGGGAAGAAGACAAAAAAACTGCTTCTGCTGCTAGCGATTTGGCCTGCACAACACACCAGTCACTGTGTGTGCAGTGCAAGGGGAGGCTATATAGTGGTGTATCAGTGGTGTTGGTTGTTGGGCTGCCTTCTAAGGCTTCCTGACAGGCTGGCATTGCTGTTTACCCACTGCTCCGCAAACTGCTTTTTTAAAAGCAATCCAATCTCCCTTATCCTCTAGTCACTTTGGTCACAGCTGTGCCATTGAGCCTGTCACATAGCGCTCAGATATTCATTGGGCCTCAAACTGCTTTTTTAAAAGCAATCCCAATTTTTTTTTTTTGTCCTGCTGAGAAGAAAAAAAAACTGCTTCTGCTGCTGATAGCAATTTGGCCTGCACAACACACTAGTCACTGTGTGTGCAGTGCAAGGGGAGGCTATATTGTGGTGTATCAGTGGTGTTGGTTGTTGGGCTGCCTTTTAAGGCTTCCTGACAGGCTGGCATTGCTGTTTAGCCACTGCTCCGCAAACTGCTTTTTTAAAAGCAATCCAATCTCCCTTATCCTCTAGTCACTTAGGTCACAGCTGTGCCATCGAGCCTGTCACATAGCGCTCAGATATGAGTGGGCCTCACACAATCCAAAAGTGTCCAGTGTCCAAAAGTGTGTGCAGAGATTCAAAATCTCACTTATCCTCTAGTCACTTAGGTCACAGCTGTGCCATTGAGCCTGTCACATAGCGCTCAGATATTCATTGGGCCTCACACAATCCAAAAGTGTCCAGTGTCCAAAAGTGTGTGCAGAGATTCAAAATCTCACTTATCCTCTAGTCACTTAGGTCACAGCTGTGCCATCAAGCCTGTCACATAGCGCTCAGATATCAGTGGGCCTCACACAATCCAAAAGTGTCCAGTGTCCAAAAGTGTGTGCAGAGATTCAAAATCTCACTTATCCTTTAGTCACTTAGGTCACAGCTGTGCCATCGAGCCTGTCACATAGCGCTCAGATATCAGTGGTCCTCACACAATCCAAAAGTGTCCAGTGTCCAAAAGTGTGTGCAGAGATTCAAAATCTCACTTATCCTCTAGTCACTTAGGTCACAGCTGTGCCATCAAGCCTGTCACATAGCGCTCAGATATTCATTGGGCCTCACACAATCCAAAAGTGTCCAGTGTCCAAAAGTGTGTGCAGAGATTCAAAATCTCACTTATCCTCTAGTCACTTAGGTCACAGCTGTGCCATCGAGCCTGTCACATAGCGCTCAGATATCAGTGGTCCTCACACAATCCAAAAGTGTCCAGTGTCCAAAAGTGTGTGCAGAGATTCAAAATCTCACTTATCCTCTAGTCACTTAGGTCACAGCTGTGCCATCAAGCCTGTCACATAGCGCTCAGATATTCATTGGGCCTCACACAATCCAAAAGTGTCCAGTGTCCAAAAGTGTGTGCAGAGATTCAAAATCTCACTTATCCTCTAGTCACTTAGGTCACAGCTGTGCCATCGAGCCTGTCACATAGCGGTCAGATATCAGTGGGCCTCACACAATCCAAAAGTGTCCAGTGTCCAAAAGTGTGTGCAGAGATTCAAAATCTCACTTATCCTCTAGTCACTTAGGTCACAGTTGTGCCATCGAGCCTGTCACATAGCGCTCAGATATCAGTGGGCCTCACACAATCCAAAAGTGTCCAGTGTCCAAAAGTGTGTGCAGAGATTCAAAATCTCACTTATCCTCTAGTCACTTAGGTCACAGCTGTGCCATCGAGCCTGTCACATAGCGCTCAGATATTCATTGGGCCTCACACAATCCAAAAGTGTCCAGTGTCCAAAAGTGTGTGCAGAGATTCAAAATCTCACTTATCCTTTAGTCACTTAGGTCACAGCTGTGCCATCAAGCCTGTCACATAGCGCTCAGATATCAGTGGGCCTCACACAATCCAAAAGTGTCCAGTGTCCAAAAGTGTGTGCAGAGATTCAAAATCTCACTTATCCTCTAGTCACTTAGGTCACAGCTGTGCCATCGAGCCTGTCACATAGCACTCAGATATCAGTGGTCCTCACACAATCCAAAAGTGTCCAGTGTCCAAAAGTGTGTGCAGAGATTCAAAATCTCACTTATCCTCTAGTCACTTAGGTCACAGCTGTGCCATCGAGCCTGTCACATAGCGCTCAGATATTCATTGGGCCTCACACAATCCAAAAGTGTCCAGTGTCCAAAAGTGTGTGCAGAGATTCAAAATCTCACTTATCCTCTAGTCACTTAGGTCACAGCTGTGCCATCGAGCCTGTCACATAGCGCTCAGATATTCATTGGGCCTCACACAATCCAAAAGTGTCCAGTGTCCAAAAGTGTGTGCAGAGATTCAAAATCTCACTTATCCTCTAGTCACTTAGGTCACAGCTGTGCCATCAAGCCTGTCACATAGCGCTCAGATATCAGTGGGCCTCACACAATCCAAAAGTGTCCAGTGTCCAAAAGTGTGTGCAGAGATTCAAAATCTCACTTATCCTCTAGTCACTTAGGTCACAGCTGTGCCATCGAGCCTGTCACATAGCATTCAGATATCAGTGGTCCTCACACAATCCAAAAGTGTCCAGTGTCCAAAAGTGTGTGCAAAGATTCAAAATCTCACTTATCCTCTAGTCACTTAGGTCACAGCTGTGCCATCGAGCCTGTCACATAGCGCTCAGATATTCATTGGGCCTCACACAATCCAAAAGTGTCCAGTGTCCAAAAGTGTGTGCAGAGATTCAAAATCTCACTTATCCTCTAGTCACTTAGGTCACAGCTGTGCCATCGAGCCTGTCACATAGCGCTCAGATATTCATTGGGCCTCACACAATCCAAAAGTGTCCAGTGTCCAAAAGTGTGTGCAGAGATTCAAAATCTCACTTATCCTCTAGTCACTTAGGTCACAGCTGTGCCATCAAGCCTGTCACATAGCGCTCAGATATCAGTGGGCCTCACACAATCCAAAAGTGTCCAGTGTCCAAAAGTGTGTGCAGAGATTCAAAATCTCACTTATCCTCTAGTCACTTAGGTCACAGCTGTGCCATCGAGCCTGTCACATAGCGCTCAGATATCAGTGGGCCTCACACAATCCAAAAGTGTCCAGTGTCCAAAAGTGTGTGCAGAAATTCAAAATCTCCCCTGTCCTATAGACACCTTGTACCTTGTTTTACATACTATATAGTTTGTTGGATTTTGTCTACATTTCTACCAAAAATGAGGAAGGCTGGTGGAATTGGGCGGGGGTTGGCAGCTGGTAATGATGGTGTTGGTGGTGGATCTGATGGTAGTGGCAAGAGCAAAATAGGACCGAATGCAGGAGGTGTTGAGCCTGCGTCATCGTCTGGCTACATAAGGCCTCGAACGCTTAGTTTTCTAGGAGTTGGCAAACCGCTTTTAAAGCCAGAGCATCAGGAAAAAGTTTTGTCTTACATTGCTGACTCAGCCTCCAGCTCTATCGCCTCCTCTTCTTCAGTTGTAAAAAGTAAAAGCACTGAGTCATCATTGGAGGCTCATGTTCATGAACCACACCTTTCCTTGTGTCCTTCACCCCAACCAAGATTGAAGGATGATGCAGGCCATACTACTGATTACTCCATGGAGCTGTTTTCACATACCATGCCTGGATTATCAAGTGAAATGGTGAATTACCGAGGCCAAGATGAATCTGACATGGAGTGCACTGATGCACAGCCGCTGATGGATGATTCTGCTGGTACATTCACTCAGAGCACTACATTGTCCTCGCAGTGTACAGAGCCAGATTCTGACTCTGATGAGACTCAGGTGCCCCTTCCCGCACAATATACCACCATACACGGTGACACAGAGGAAGGTGCACATGACATAGAAGAGGAGGTGATGGATGACCCAGTTGTTGACCCAGATTGGCATCCATTGGGGGAAGAGGGTGCTGCTTCCAATAGCTCAGATGAGGAGCATCCACAGCAGACATCGACATCGCAACACCTGTTATCTGGCAGGCCCGTAGCACTCCAAAGACAGGTTCCAAACATCAAAAGAGTTGCTGGACAGCTTGTCCAGAGGGTCAAAAGATCACAGCGTGCTAGGCCGCAAAATGTCTGCCAAAGTAGGAAGAGTGCAGTGTGGCACTTTTTTGAACAAAATCCTCATGATCAGGCCAAGGTTATCTGTAAGAAGTGCGCAAAGACCTTTAGCCGAGGGAAAAATCTGAAAAATTTGAATACCAGTTGCATGCTTAGACATTTAACCAGCATGCACTTGCAAGCGTGGACACAACACCAAACCTCAAGTGCCACATGTGCAACTGATCACAACGAAGGTAGTCAGCAACGCTACATTGTTTCCCCCACTGTAAGCCCACCGGTTAGCACAGCAGCAAATGTTGAGGTGTCGTTGCAAGGCCACAGCAGTCAGGGAATCCCACTGTTATATCAACGAAAGACTGATTCTAGGCCATCAGAAAGAACCACCAACTCCATCACCATCATCAACCCTCTCTCAGTCCGCCCTGTCCACCGCTACTTCCACCATATGCAGCTCTCAAGTCCAGCTCACCCTCCCAGACACTATGAGTAGGTCAAGAAAGTACTCAGTCTCTCATCCGCGTATACTGGGTTTGAACGCCCACATTGCCAAACTAATCTCGTTTGAGATGATGCCCTTTCGGTTGGTGGAAAGCACAGCTTTCCGCGAACTCATGGCCTATGCAGTACCACGCTATGACCTACCCAGTCGCCACTTCTTCTCTCGCAAAGCCATCCCAGCCCTCCACCATCATGTGAAAGACCGCATTGTCCATGCACTCAAGCAGTCAGTGAGCGGAAAGGTGCACCTCACAACTGATGCATGGTCCAGTCGGCATGGCCAGGGCCGTTACGTGTCCATCACTGCGCACTGGGTTAATGTGATGGATGCAGGGTCCACAGGGGACAGCGGTGGTGGGACAGTGCTGCCTAGCCCACGGTATAGGAAACAGTTGGCTGTAGGCGTTCCACCCTCCTCCTCCTCCTCCTCCTCCAGAAGCGAAAGCTCGTCCACAGAGCGCAGTCGTACGAGCACTCCATCTGCAGCTGCCACTGTTGCACACGATGTGTCCCCCTATCGAGCAGCTAGTGGAAAGCGTCAGCAGGCTGTGTTGCAGATGATGTGTTTGGGCGACAGACATACCGCCGAGGTGCTGGCCGAGTACTTGAAGCGACAAACTGAGTCATGGCTGGGCAGTGTACATCTTGAGGCAGGCAAGGTAGTTAGTGATAACGGCCGTAATTTTGTGGCAGCCATAGCCCTTTCAAAACTCAGCCACATACCTTGCTTGGCTCACACCTTGAACCTGGTGGTGCAGTGCTTCCTCAAAAATTATCCGGAGTTAACAGCCCTGCTCCAGAAGGTGCGAAGACTGTGCGCGCACATCCGCCGGTCGCCTGTACACTCCGTTCGTATGCAGAAGCTGCAGCGATTGCTCCACCTTCCCAACCACCGCCTCATTATCGACATTGCAACAAGGTGGAACTCCACCCTGCACATGGTGGAGCGGCTGTGCGAGCAGAGGCAGGCCATAATGCATTTGTGGGAGGATACACGGCCAGGCACTTTGAGAGCAGACATGGAGTTGACAGGTGTGCAGTGGTCGAAGCTGAAAGACCTCTGTAAAGTCCTTCAGTGTTTTGAGGAATGCACACGGCTGGTAAGCGCAGACGATGCCATCCTAAGCATGAGCATCCCACTTATGCGTCTGCTCACGCAAACTTTGACGCACCTTAAGGAGCAGGCGTCTGCAGCCAATGTTGATGAGGAGGAAGAGGAGGAGGGAATCCTTGATGGCATTCAGCCATTGTCTGCTCAGGGACCTCTCCTGGACGAGGTGGAGGAAGAAGATGAGGAGGAGGATGATGATGAGGATGATTACTTAGGGGAGGAGGATGCATCTCGTGGGGCAAGTGAAAATGTTGGCGTGGCAAGTTCTGGTACAGGGTTTGTGCGTGACTGGAGGGATGTGGATTTGCCAGAAAGTGCTCCTCCAACCAGCACTCGCAGTGCATCATTGACACCGGGAACATTGGCCCACATGTCAGATTATGCCTTGCGGATCCTAAAAAGGGACCCCCGCATTGCCAAAATGATGAACGATGACGACTACTGGTTGGCCAGCATCCTGGATCCATGCTATAAAGGCAAATTACAAAACATCATGCCACAGGAGAACCTTGACCTAATATTGGCTAATAAACAAGCAACTCTGGTAAATCGGTTGCTTGAGGCATTCCCAGCACACAGCAGCGGTGATGGTTCTCACACGAGCCGTACGGGCCGGGGGCAGCTTGGCAGAGGTGTTCGTGGTGCACACAGCAGAAGTGGCGTTGGAGACAGGGGTTTCATGACAATGTTGTGGACTGATTTTTCAAATACCGCTCACACAACTGGTAATACTGCATCGATGGAAAGTGACAGGAGACAGCAGTTGTCAACCATGGTTACAAACTACTTTTCCTCCCATATCGATGTTCTCCCACACAGGTCATTCCCCTTTGACTATTGGGCCGCTAAACTGGACACCTGGCCTGAATTGGCACAATATGCTTTACAGGAGCTCGCTTGCCCAGCTGCAAGTGTGCTATCGGAAAGAGTCTTCAGTGCAGCTGGATCAATCCTGACAGAAAAAAGGACCCGTCTGTCAACCCAAAATGTGGATGATCTAACCTTCATTAAAATGAACCATGCATGGGTTTCCAAGGATTTTGTCCCACCTTCCCCTGATGACACATAGGGTGACAGAAAAATGGCTTGCTTTGGTCCACCTCTTCCTGGGACTTGACCTATTTCGCCTTTTGCATCAGCTGAATGTCCAACATCAACATATGCCACTTTCTAAAACTCCCTAACTGTGCTGCCTCCCCCCCATGGCCGGGGTCACCACCTAGCGCACGACACCGTGCGAGTGCCGTTGCCCTGGACAGGTGGGTAGGCTGACTCTTGGGCGCGGGCACTGGCACAGGGTCCCTCATAGTGCAATCAAGTGTCTCTGAAGATGGTGGTGCACACCCACCGTCAGACACACCCCTGTACTATGAGGGGCCCAGTGCCAGTACCGACGCCCACGAGTGGGCCCCCCTTGCTTGGGCAGGGCCCCAGCATTTGCAATCTTTACCTCTCCCTGCTCCTCCGCTGTGTAATCTGGGCCGTCAAATCCATACTGTGCCTGACACCGTCTGAGCCTGCCTCCTGAGACATATATTTTGAATGTGTACGCTATCCATACATGTTATCCGGGGATACGGTACCCTTTCTAACCTTTGTCCAATCACGTGCAATCTATACTGGGCCTAACACCGTCTGAGCCTGCCTCCTGAGACATATATTTTGAATGTGTACGCTATCCATACATGTTATCCGGGGATACGGTACCCTTTCTAACCTTTGTGCAATCACGTGCAATCCATACTGGGCCTAACACCGACTGAGCCTGCCTCCTGAGACATATATTTTGAATGTGTACGCTATCCATACATGTTATCCGGGGATACGGTACCCTTTCTAACCTTTGTGCAATCACGTGCAATCCATACTGGGCCTAACACCGTCTGAGCCTGCCTCCTGAGACATATATTTTGAATGTGTACGCTATCCATACATGTTATCCGGGGATACGCTACCCTTTCTAACCTTTGTGCAATCACGTGCAATCCATACTGGGCCTAACACCGTCTGAGCCTGCCTCCTGAGACATATATTTTGAATGTGTACGCTATCCATACATGTTATCCGGGGATACGGTACCCTTTCTAACCTTTGTGCAATCACGTGCAATCCATACTGGGCCTAACACCGTCTGAGCCTGCCTCCTGAGACATATATTTTGAATGTGTACGCTATCCATACATGTTATCCAGGGATACGGTACCCTTTCTAACCTTTGTGCAATCACGTGCAATCCATACTGGGCCTAACACCGTCTGAGCCTGCCTCCTGAGACATATATTTTGAATGTGTACGCTATCCATACATGTTATCCGGGGATACGGTACCCTTTCTAACCTTTGTGCAATCACGTGCAATCCATACTGGGCCTAACACCGTCTGAGCCTGCCTCCTGAGACATATATTTTGAATGTGTACGCTATCCATACATGTTATCCGGGGATACGGTACCCTTTCTAACCTTTGTGCAATCACGTGCAATCCATACTGGGCCTAACACCGTCTGAGCCTGCCTCCTGAGACATATATTTTGAATGTGTACGCTATCCATACATGTTATCCGGGGATACGGTACCCTTTCTCACCTTTGTGCAATCACGTGCAATCCATACTGGGCCTAACACCGTCTGAGCCTGCCTCCTGAGACATATATTTTGAATGTGTACGCTATCCATACATGTTATCCGGGGATACGGTACCCTTTCTTACCTTTGTGCAATCACGTGCAATCCATACTGGGCCTAACACCGTCTGAGCCTGCCTCCTGAGACATATATTTTGAATGTGTACGCTATCCATACATGTTATCTGGGGATACGGTACCCTTTCTCACCTTTGTGCAATCACGTGCAATCCATACTGGGCGTGAGAACGGCTGGCGAGCTGTTAAGCAAGCTACAGCACCTGTGGTTTGCACATGTAAGTTTTTCATTTTTTCAGGAATGACGGTTAGGCCTAATTCCGGAACTGCAGTTGACCTGCACTTACTGGGAAATCATTGTTCGCGGGTAATAATTGTAATCAGTGATCCCCATCACTAACGTTGTTCAGCGGGTTATCTGCACCTGTAAGCGACAAACGCTGGCCTTTTCAGTGTAGCGCACATGCAGCCACGGACATGTAAGGGCATGACACACCAGTTATTGGCCAATCTCATGTTCCAGAGCCTCACGTGTCCCTAGAGTAAGCCGGACTCGGACCGCGGGGCATGACGGAGTCTCGTTCGTTAACGGAATTAAGCTTGCAATGTGTGCATCTGTTCTGTAGCTGGCATGGTTGAGGTTTCCCAGGTGGAGTCGAATTTAACCGTAGGCTCCACTCCTGGTGGTGCCCTTCTGGACATTCCTTTAAGGTTCAGCTTTGCAACCATACTGCCCACGTAAAACAAAAACTTTGCCTTCATGAACGCTGTTTGGAGGGTCATGACTCGTGGGAATAACGCCGCCCAATCAGTTAACTTGCTAGAGAGATCGTTCGTTGCTCCCAAGCATAACATCACACTCCCTAGGAAGAAGGTAATGCCACTGTGGCGACCGTACTCCTGGGGGCGACACAAGTGCACTGATGCCCAGCCACTGCTCGATGAATCTGCTGGTACATTGACCCAGACCACTACATTCCCCTCGCACGCTACACGGCCTGAATCTGACCCTGATGAAACTCAGGTTACCCTTCCCATATACAGTTCCATCTTACACGGTGACAAAGAGGAAGCTGCAGATGAAAGTGCAGGTTCGGCCCACCCGCCATCAGACACACCACCGTACTATCAGAGGCCCTGTGCCAGTGCCGTCGCCAACGAGTGTGCCCCCCCTGCTTGCTCAGGATCACAGCACTTGCAAGGTTGAAATACTGTGCAGTGAGATGGAAGATGGGGACGACGAGGAGTCCAGACTAGTACAGGGATTCCCTAGTGAGGAGACTTATTTGATTGTTTTCAATGTTGGGACAGCAATTTTTGGGGAGCACTATACTCTGGAGAATGATAGATGGGGCCCACCATACACTGGAAAATTCCAAAGGTGGACATCAGACACTGGAGCAGCATTTACAGGGCCCATTATACACTAGAGCATTAGAAATGGGGCCCATTATGTTTGGAGCATTATTTGGGCCCATAAGACAGTGGAGCTTCATCCATGGGGACCAACATATACTGTAGCATTATGTGGAGCTCATCATATACTGTTTCAAACATTATATGGGACCAATGATTCTGTATGGAGAAATAGATGGGCCTTGTCATGAGATGTAAAAAGTGAAGTATTTTTCATTGTACTATACCGCTTTTTCTCTGCCGTATCGGAGCATGATGAGTTGTGGTATGTGTTAAAGGGGCGCTCTTTCGCCCAGGGCACATGAAAACCTGGAGCCAGCACCCCCACCACAACTTTAGCCAAATAACCCCCATTTTTCAGTGCGTTACTTGTATTATGAAGTTAATTAAGGTTGACAAGCTTAAGTAAGAAGAATTGATGCTTTTGGCATTCAAATGGGCACTGTAGGTGTGTTTCCTGTCCTCCTCTCACTGCCGACTTTTATTCCCCATTGACTTACATTGGGTTTCGTGTTTCGGGACGACCCCGACTTTTCCCTATAATCGGACGATCTTGCTCGACCCGACTTTTGGAAAAGTCGGGTTTCACGAAACGAAACGCGACCCTAAAAAACCAAAAGTCGCTCAACTCTAGTGAGCGGTATATGTTTGTACTTTTTGGGCACCATGTGGCATTTTTTTATTTTAGATGAGGGACTGATTGAGAGGGCTTTAAACATGTCAATAAGCAGTTAGTTTGCCGGTAGGACAATGTTATGCTTCGATGTGATGTCCCCTCAGCCCATAAACATGGAAATGTCTGAGGTCATCAACATAAACAAGACTTGCACACAATGATTGAAGTGAATAAAATATAGTGCAAGGACCGAGTGAGCGGCAACACCGGCTGTGATGTAATGCTAACCTCATAAACGCGTTTCGCATCTTCATTATAGTACATTCATTGTCATCCTCTAAGGAATGAAAAGTACAATCATCATTCATTTATTAGATGAGATCACAGGGAGGAAAACAGACAAGATCTGAAAATTGTGATCAAGACTAATGTTTAATCAATTGGACACAGGTCGCGTTAAGGAGAATGTAATTAAACTTTTTTTTTAATACTCCCGATATCTAATATGATGCCTAAACAGAGACAGTAGAATCGCTCCTGCCGCCATAGAACATTACTGGTAGAGAAGCGACCCTAAAATCTATGACTATAGAAAAAGCTTCAAGGGATATTCTGCTGATATAAATGTATTGCACACTGTATATACAGTATATGGCAGTGGAATATCCCTCTACAAGATAAATCAAGATCCCGAATCTGCTGATCATGCAATTGTCAAGTGGGGGAGAGAAACAAAATATTATAGAACATGGGCTCTGGTGGTCTACGGTTGTGAAAGAGATAGTTGCAAATTCATTGGTCACCTAGGTCAACTAAGGGATCAATTTGATGATCACTCAAGGAAAAAGCAATGGATGGCACAAGTTTATTATGCAATGGGGAAAAAAGTATTTAATCACCACCGGTTGTGCAAGTTCTCCCACTTAAAAAGATGACAGTGGCCTGTATTTGAATAAGTAAGTATTTGGTCATTAACAAAAGTTTATCTCAATATTTTGTTATATATCCTTGACAGAGGTCAAATGTTTTCTGAAAGTCTTCACAAGGTTGGCACACACTGTTGGTGGTATGTTGGCCCACTCCTCCATGCAGATCTCCTCCAGAGCATTGATGTTTTTGGCCTGTCGCTGGGCAACACGAACTTTCAAATGCATCCAAAGGTTTTCTATGGGGTGGAGATCTGGAGACTGGCTAGGCCACTCCAGAACCTTCATATGCTTCTTAAGAAGCCACTTTGGATGCAACTCAGCATTCTGTCTCCTCCAAACACGACAGGCTTTGTTTCTACCAAACAGTTGTACTTTGGTTTCATCAGACCATATGACATTCTCCCAATACTCTTCTGGATAATCCAAATGCTCTCTATCAAACTTCAAACGGGCACAGACATGTACTGGCTTAAGCAGGGGGACACGTCTGGCACCTCAAGATCTGAGTCCCTGGAGGCATAGTGTGTTGCTGATGGTAGCCTTTGTTATGGTGGTCCCATCTCTATGCAGGCCATTGACTAGGTCCCCCCGTATGGTTCTGAGATTTTGGCTCACCATTCTTGTGATCATTTTGACCCGACAGCCTGAGATCTTGCGTGGAACCCCAGATCAAGGGAGATTATCAGTGGTTTTGCATGTAATAAATTTTCTTATTATTGCTCCCACAGTTGATTTCATTACACCAAGTTGCTTGCCTATTGCAGATTCAGTCATCCCAGCCTGGTGCAGGGCTACAATTTTGTTTCTGGTGTCCTTCGACAGCTCTTCGGTCTTCACCATAGTGGAGTTTGGAGTGTGACTGTTTGAAGTTGTGGACAGGTATCTTTTATACTGATAACAAGTTCAAACAGGTGCCATTACTAGAGGTAATGAGTGGAGGACAGAAGAGCCTCTTAAAGAAGAAGTTACAGGTCTGTGAGAGCCAGAAATCTTGCAAGTTTTTAGGTGACCAAATACTTATTTTCCACCATAATTTGCAAAATAAATCTTGCCAAATAAGACAAGGTGATTTTCTGGATTTGTTTTCTCATTTGACTCTCATAGTTGTCTTCTACCTATGATGTCAATTACAGGCCTTTCTCATCTTTTTAAGTGGGAGAACTTGTACAATTGGTGGCTGACTAAATACTTTTTTTACCCACTTTATGAACCGACGCTGAAGTAGACATGTCTGTTGGCATGTTGATAAAATATGCCATATTAGGAGAAAATATAACAAGAACACGTTTTCGCTCCAGATGGGGAGTCAATTTGACGGTTGTGAACTGGAAGGTAGGCATGATCACTTGGGGAGCACTGGCGAGCGGTGAGGCCAAAGAAGAGACAGCGGTGGGTTGCCGGCCTATGAAACTGTTGCACAGCAGATTGCCTAATATACTTTTGGAAAGTCCACGACCAAGTCATCATTAAATCGCTATGTAAAACCATGAAGGTCGCAGATGATAGAATATGTTCAGTTTGTGACTATCCGCCTTATTCTTGTAGTGTTCTGGCTGCTGGTTTTTTTCCTCTGGTGCTGGGTTTGTCTTTGATCAGGTGATAGTGTAGAGTCGGAGGGCCGGGCTGGGGGGTGGTCCCTCTGTATACCACGCAGTAACGTACAGACACAGGCTGGAGGCAGCTTCGGGTGCAACAGGTTCAAGTTTATTTGCATTCTCGCCGTCCACCAGACGGCCTCTCACCACACCGCACTTCTCTGCACAACTCTCCAGTTACAGAACACCTTGTGACACGTACTTTCTCCAGGGACGTATATGTACGCACCGTCCCTTTTACACTCTGCGACGTTTCTGACAGCTCCGTCACTGTGGCTGCCGTAGGCCTATGCACCAACAGTAATTTTACTGGTAAAACGTCGTTCCAAATACGGTGTCCCACACCCGGAGCCTCGTCTATACTGCAGTACTTTATGTCAGGACCACCCCCCTGACTTTCTCTCTCCTCAGTCCCCCTGGTTAGGTTTTCCTCACAGTGGCACAACTGTCACAGTGTACTTATCACTTGTGCTCCCCCTGGGGACTGGAACTTTCTGGAACCCTGCTTCAAATTTATATATTTCCCGGTTCCCTATAACTCCGCCCCCCATGACCAATGGTTTCTTAAGCCCTAAGCTGATGTCAAGTCCTATGCTCACACTCCTCCCTGTCCTCTAATGGTCAACCCAAGGTACTGCACGTCCACTACACTTTCCTAGCTGTTTCCCCACTGTAATAACTGACACCCGTCTAAACTGTGCAAATCTTCATTTCTCTATTCCGACAAGTCCGTCCATCTGTCAGGTCACCTTCCCTACAATTGTATCACCCTTTATTAACCTGCACCTGTTTCCCATTCCTTGCTGGACAGCAGTGTTAATCCACTTGAAGTCTGGCTTGGAGCTTTGCTTTGCCTTCTGTGTGTTTAATTAGTGCAGTGCTGGGACCTCTGGTTCTGCTAGTATTAGTTTCTGTTTTCAGTTTGTTTATGCTGCCTTCTCTTGGTTTTCTATTAAGAGGTGACCCGTTTTTGTACCCAGTCCTTAGATCTTTCAGGGACCCCCTTCCCACTATCTATAGGTCTTCGCTTGAGATTAACCTAGGATCATCGGTGGGTCTATTCACTAGGAATGGGTGGCCCACTCCATCGTAGGGTAACAGACTATTCGAAGTGCAGGGTCAGTGCTCCCCTCCTACCCTAGTCCTGTGCTGCAGTACCGTAACAGCAGAGAGCAGATGGAGAGCTTACTAGTGATGACATTGATGCTTTATAGAATGATGTTGGGGTACCCACAGAAATTAGAGAACTTTGTGCGGGATGTCACTGAGATAAAGTACTAAAACCATCAAGATTCTGTGCCTTATATTAAGAATCATAACCTTCAAGCATGTTGTGCTATTACTTCTGTGACATCTATTCCTTCTGTAGCAGTTTCTTAACTTGAGAAGCACAGAACAGTCAACTCTAAGGGTACCGATGTACGTAGCAGTCACCACACCGAGCGGAAAGCCAATTATGAAAATATGTAGAAAATAATTAATTAGAAATGGCGTATCAGCTTATGATACTAGCCTAAGAAAAAGACACTACTCGTGAGTAATATCCTCCAAAATTACCTCAACTAACCTTGAGTGGAGAAAAAGTTTTGGTGTTATGATTCATATTCACAGAAAAAAGGCCAAGAAAGCAAAAATTCTGCCAGGGTATGTAAACTTTTAAGCATTACTGTATAGACCATAGCATTCACATCCAAAAAAAAGGGATCATCAGACATTAAATTGGACAGTTCAAAGCAGTTGGATCTCTGATGGACCTCCTTTAATACATTGCTACAACAGTGTAGTCTGGTGTTTCTTAACATGTGATGTTATTCAGGAATTCCTCTATATCTTAGCTTAGTCATATTTTAGCAGCGTCAAGGGAAAACTGGTAGATACATCTCTGGGAGAATTATTTATGAGGCTTCATAGTAAATGTAATTAATAGGTCATTTCTTAAATGAAGGAAATAAGAAGAGTAGCGACTGTTTGACCTCTCCTGACGCCGGCTAATTAGAAGTTCCACTCCTAAGTCTATTTTTATAAAGCTGCGGTGTATATTAGATTGCTGAGCTGTCATAGTAGATAATACCGCCTGACACATTACATTGTGAATGCTAAATGAAGTGATGTCAGATAGATCACCTCGACTATGTTACATTTAAAGGCCTATTATTATATCCCTGCAATTAGGTAGAAATGAAGGAGGAGAGTCGAGAAGTACTGTAGGAGAAACATCCAGGCAAAGAAGCAGAATGAAACTTCAAGTGCAATGATATGACTAGGCTCAGGGCTGGCCCCAAATTACTGATTTACTGTTATACCGCAGTATGGTCCTTTGATGGAACCTGGTGCAACTGAAATATCTGTAACCTGTGAAGCTATAAAATAAGTAATTGAAACCTACCATGTTCCGTTCATGTTCCTAGTACCTCAATAGTTGGCATAGATGTCTAACGACCCCCTAAGACAGAATTGTTATCATGAAGAGATGAGCGAACGTGTTCAGAAATGATCGCCAGATCCCAATTTGCCATATTCGGGCCTTATTGGTACCCTATTAGTGCCAAATTTATGTTTGACAATCGTTTCCGAACATATTTGCTCATTGACTCCAATGGCGTTCGGCTAATTTCGGCGAATATGGCAAAAACAATATTCGCCGGTGATCGTAATCCGAACCCAATATTGGAAAATTCGTTCAACTCTATTATCAGGTACATCTATAGCACTGTGTCTAACCTCTTCTAACGGCAATATTTTACTTTCAATGGTAAGCTAAAGATTATATTGCTTCTCTCTTCTTCCGGCCTCTTGAGTGAGTTCAGGTTAATGGCACAAGTTGTAGCCATTTGGCCACATTCCTAGATCCTGTTTCAATCCCACTCATGGGATTGTCTCATCTTGTCCTTTGGTCAGATGTCCCTTTTCTCTATTTTTGACTATACTTCTGCTCCATATTTGCTAAAATCATCAAGTGATGACTTTTTTGAGGACCATAATTTGATAATCTAGGTGTATAAGTTTGTACAACGGGGAGATTCCATAGAATTCATACTCTAGTCTAGTAAGCACCAGACCAAATGTGTTTTTTGAGGTTATTTATTTTATTTATCATGCTTTGCTTATATAGCGCCATCATATTCCGCATCGCTTTACATACATTATCATCACTGTCCTCATTGGGGCTCAGAAACTAATTTCCTATCATTATGTCTTTGGAGTTTGGGAGAAAACCCAATCAAATACGGGAGAGCATAGAAATTCCTTGCAGATGTTATTCTTGGTGGATTTGAACCTTGGACCCCAGTGCTGCGAAGCTAACCACTGAGCCACTGTGCAGACCCCACTTCTCTACTATGACATACAAAAAATATGCATTATATTTATCATTATCCCTACTTTACACTCATGAGCAGAAGGGTCGCAATGTTTTGAACTTTTGACTTTTAGACTCCATATCTCACCATCCACTACTGCTTCGAATGTGAGACTACCATCATTTTATAGACAATCATCTTAGGTATCGCATACATAAATTTGACTTGTAACTGCTTTCCATATGACTAGTTATGCAGATTCTCATCATGTCGCTGCATTGTTACTGTTTTTCTCCTAAAAATCTAAATTTAAATTTGTATTATTTTGATAGTATTTTTTTAAATCCACTGCCTGAATCCTTCTGGACATGTTCTCCATCAGATTCAAGCATGTCTCAAAGAAAATCTGATATCAGGTCTCTTTTACACGTGCCCAAAGTTGGTGCATACTGGCTGACTCACTTGGGTATGTATACAGCTTTTTCTTCAACTCTACCCACAAGTATTCAATTGGGTTGAGGTCTGGGGACTGTGGGGGACAATCCAGCACCTCTACTTCAATGTCATCGAACCACTTTTTTTTTCCAATCTTGATGTATGCTTAAGATCATTGTCCTAATGTCGTCCTTTTCATACCCATAGCACTCGAGTGTATGAAGTAATTTGTCCTATAGGATACTCACATATAGCTCAGCACTGAGACCACCATCGATCATGGTCTAGTATCCAACGCATTTGACTGTGAAACATTTCATCTGGCTTCCTTCACAAAACTGGACAGTTCCTTCAATTTTTCTATCCATTAGCCCTTTTTCCCCTTGTTTCTTCCAGACTTATTTGCACCCATCAGCGCCTAGCCTATTGATGTTCATCTCATAGCTCCAAATCATCCATTTCCAATCTTCTACTGTCCACTTTTCATACTTTTTTGGAAACTTCAGCTGACGCCTCTTATGACGATATTGAAGTTGAGGCTTCTTCACCTTTTTTCTTGCCTCCATTCGAGACTTGTGTAACATACATTGCCAAGTAATCTCACTATCACACAGATTACAAGTTTAACAATTTTCATGTCAGAAAGACCGCTATCGATCAGCTGGATGATGTTTCTCTATTCTTTGGAAATCTTCATGGTGGCTCCTCAATTTCAAACAAGTGACCTTTCTCTTGGGAATCCACCTAATAATACACTAAGCTATTAGGGAGCGTGAGAGCAAGTTGTAATTTGTAGTATTTAGGAAGAAAAAGATCTATATATGAATTCTACAGATAATGGCCTCCTATATTGCCCCAGTAAGGCACTGGTGAGGTCCAGACAGAAATACATAAACCAAATAATTACCCAAAAGTCCCCCATTTTAAAACATGAAATAGAGTCCCATTCTGCATGATCACCATTAGCAGAAAGTTGTAAACTTTGTAGACATACTGAAGCTATCGTATAGCAGTTCAAAGCATCCTAATTAGCCCTATGGGTTTTATTGTCAACATTCAAATGTCTGTCAATTCAAAACCTAAAAAATGAGAAAAGTAAGTTTACCCGACATACTTAGATCTTATGTCATGATACTGTAGCTGGAGCAATTGGCTCCTTCCCTGTTACTCAAGCTAGGAGGACCCTAGGCTTTCCCTGTACCCTAGATTACCCCTGAAGGTGGATATGCTGTGGTCTCATACCTCGCTATGTTCCTTTATTTACGCTAATCTGTTTCCTTCCCCACCCAGGGAGGAATGGAACAGAAGTGTACAGGATAACACAAACCTGATGGACAGGGGAAACAGACAGGAATAAAAGAAAGCTACAATCACTCATCAAACCATATGCTCACCAAACAACCGAGTGGAAATCAAGGCAACAGTAAAGAGGTAAACCAAATTTGGACAGGATTAGGATAAACACACAATGCCAAATCCACGCAGATATCTCTTGTACAATACACCAAACCAACTGCTACTAATTCAGAGCTCTCCTTCACCACCAAACCTGGAATTTGTAACTAACACCAACAATTCCCAAGTGCAAGAGGTGGTAATATATACAGGAGAGGAGTGGCCAACACAGAACAGGCAATTCAGGATGGAGAGCTCCAGGAGATAGACAGAACTGATTAAACCCTTGCAAAAACAGAACTACAGAAATCTGCACTGCTTATAGGAAGATGCAGCTGATTTAAAATGTGTAGTAGTTAGTCTACCCAAATGCTGTGATCTTCTGGTCTCTCTCTGTCGCAGTATCCCTGTGACACCTTATTTACCATTTTTTACAACTGGTCATCTAGTAAGATCTTGTACTCACTGCACGAAGCACAGCGCCCACATTTAATCCGTATAGCCATGCCTAATTTACAAGCCTCCCCGGTCCCATTTCACATCCCTGAATGTGTAATTGGACACCATGACTCTGACTAAGGCCGAGATCACACATGTGAGAAACTCGGACGAGTGTCGCATCTTAATACCCGGCACTGCCACCGGCACTCGGGAGTGGAGTGTGCGGCTGCATAGAAATACATGCAGCCGCACACTCCGCTACCAAGTGCCGGCGGCAGTGCCGAGTATTAAGATGCGAGACTCTTCCGAGTTTCTCACATGTGTGATCCTGGCCTCACAATGGAGTATTCAAGCATTGATTTATAAGAACCCTTCTAGAACCACTGATTTCAGGTGAGGTTATTCCAAACTTTGTCAGGAGACTTTGCCAATTCTTGTGGTTGTATACTATGTCTTTTCTTTCCCTGAGCCTTCGGATTGCCTCTGAAAGGTTGGCAAGTGTGTTGTAGACTGGGACCAATGAGACTAATCAAGTTCACGTGCAAATTTCCATTATGACTCTGCTGTACCTGAATTCTGAGACTCCATTTAATAAAGGAACATCCTGGTATCAATGCAAGAGATCTTCTGGAACTACTGGTTTTGTGAGAGGCTTTGGTGGAGCCCTGGAGACTCACTCTTTAGGAGGTCTCTATTTTTACGGGAGCCTTATTGAGAATTGTGAAAAATGGCAAAATTATTTTTTTTTTGTATTTGGATGATGGGACTCTGTCGAGTGATGGAGCATCCTTGCATCTTGTGCCAGCAAAGTTCTGGAATCACTGATGTCAGGGATGTTTTTGGACAGGCTTTGATTCTGCTCAATAAATTTCCTAACTACTTGCACAATTTGGGAGGTCTCAATCATTTTTTTTCCTATAGCCTCTCAGATGTTCTGGAAAAGTTGGCAAGTATGCTGTGGATCGGGGCACATGAGTTTTATGAAGTCGATGCGCAAAATGACAAAAGTGATAGTGCGGTATTTGTATGGTCTAATGAGTTTTATGTCCATAGGCTGAATTAGTTAAATAATCTGTTCTAGTAAGGGCTGGCGTAATACTCCATTCTATTACTGACCGGTGTTGGAAGGGCTAAGCAATTTTTCAGAGCACTGTGACATCTCTTAAAATTAGACTTTATGAAAAGGTTAATTATGTCTGTACGTCTACGAGCACAACAGAGCGCGCTGCCAGAGATTTATTCATAATAATACAAGCTTCCGTCACTGCAAGTCTATTTTGCCTGGGTATAATTGCTGCAGACAGGATATTAACAGACTTTATCTGCGGCGAGAATATGGCGTTGTCTAATGCCGGCTGCTAGGATGGACTGCCTGTTCCACAAGATCAATGTATTCTTCCTGCGTCTTCAGCACCTTTTTCCTCCTCCCTCTGCTTTATAGGAGCCTCCATCCCCTCCTAGTACTGTGACTGCATAACTAATACGTCCTTCACCTTGTGTAAGCGCAAGAGGAACATTTGTTATGTCCCGAAGAGGAATGTATGTCCCGAAATGTGCCCTGTCATCGAAAGAGAGATGCCATACCCAACTACGTTCAGGAACGAAACTGATATAAATTGTAAGACCCGGCATGGTCTGATCCGCATTTTAATTCTGGAACAGCCGTCGTGGGCTGTGTTGTAGCTCGACCTCGTAACCTGATTTGTGTCGTCTTCATACATCCAGTCCTTGAAGAATTACAGACGTTCAATGGGGCGTTGTTAACTTCTTGAAAGCCAGTGAATAGGACTCGGTGATAATCAATGCTCTGCGCTGAAAAAGCATTCACAAGGACGGCACAAACCCAAGGCCTCAATACTAGCCAAGGTGATCTCAGCTACCAAGTATTGACAATCTATAACCTTGGACGTTAGATTCTCTTTGGTATCCGTTAGGACAGTCTTTTTTTTTCCAAGACATGTGTCGTGAGCATTGTTCTGAAGGTTTCCATCAGTGATTCACATCCAGTAGCCAAGTACAATGCAACATACACTTCCGATTTCTGTGTCCTTTATCCCATGCACAACTGATACTTGATGGCAGCACACAGTGCCACGTTCTTCTGCTGATGTCCACCTCTAGGGATCATTTTCATGTCAATTTTCCCTCGCTTCTCATAATTTTATCCTGGCATCTCCAATAGAGTTGAGCGAATTTTTCAAAATTCGGTTCCGATTTTGATCGACGGCGAATATTGTTTTTGCACTATTCGCCTAACACATCCGGACGTCATTGCAGTCAATGGGCATAGAAATGAACAAATGTGTTCTCAACCGATCATCAAACATAAATTCGGCATGAATAGGGTACCAATATGGCACGAATATGGCAAATTCAGATTCGGCAACCGAATCTGAACATACTCACTCAACTTTAGTCTCCAACAACAACAAGCCATCTAAACACCTTGCACACAATTCATTTGTGATTTTTTTTTTAAGTCACTTTTCTTTTCTTGTCTTGTATTATTTCCTGACGTTTTTTTGACACTAAATTTATTGAAAAGGTGCATGAATTTGTAGCAAAAAAAAAATCCACTTTGTCTCTAAATTTGAATCTATTCTGAAACTTTTTAGCTCAAAAAACTCCTTTAAAATGTTACATGTTTGTCTTCAACTGCATAAAAATAATATATCTTCCAGAAACCTTACTCAAGGGAGGGACTCGATGAATAAAAAAGAATAGCAACATTTCAAAAAGATTCATTTCAGGACTCTGTCAAAGGGCCGATGCAGACGAGTTCATTTTTGGTCCGAGTGAAATCCAATAAAAACATCAGATCACACTTGAACCAATAGTATTCTATGTGGCCGTGCATATGTCTGACTTTTTCTTGGACAGAAACTGCCTGAGAAAAAGAATTGCAGCATGTCCAAATTTGATGAGATATTCGAATCACACTCGGCCGTGCAAGTCAATGAGTTCGTTGAAGACGTTGGCCTGACAGAATGGAGAGTTGGAGATATTTATTCCTCCATCTTCTCCTCATCCGAGAGAATGGAAGAAATGTGTGATCACACTCTGATCAAATTATGATCCGAGTTTGATCAGAGTATGAGGCCACGTTCACATGTTCAGTATCTTACATCAGTATTTGTAAGCCAAAATAAGAAGTAGGTGAAAAAGCAGAAATGGTGAGATGTTTCTATAATACTTTTCCTCTGATTGTTCCACTCCTGGTTTTGACTTACACATACTGATTTAAAATACTGACCAAATACTGATAGGGTGAATGTGGCTTTATTTCCATAATCGACTTGCTTATCTCTGATGAGAAATTATACAGCCATCTGTATCATCCAACAACATTCAGATAAGCAAAGTTTATGGTAAAAAAAAAAAAAAAAAAACTTACAAAATTTAGAAAAATGTATAAAAAATATGGCACAAATACTAATGTCACATATAAGAGATAAAATTATAAAATGATTTCAGAAAAGTATGGAAACAACAACAATGGTGAATTGGTGAGTTGGAGCCATGGGATCTATTTTTTGGGCATCAGTCACTGATCCTTTGTTACGCCGCTTTTGCACCACTTTTTGCTAGACTGGGAAGGTTTATAAACTGCCCAGCCACGTGTTTCTGTGATTTGATCCTGTATATAAAGGAACCTCCACTATCATAATACACCATGTTGAATGCATTCATACCAAACACTACTGTCCACCCAGGAGAACTACCCAACTGGCAGACAAAAGATGATGGTATGATGGTCCTCATTCTTTTCTTAAGGCCTGATAAGCATCATCAGATACCAGCCACAAAATGACAATCAGTTTAGTTCTTGTGGCCCATCCTGTATTTTGGCATAGCTCTACATTTCCAAGGGTCAACGCTTCTACCTAAATTTCCTTGGGATTAAATACCTAGAATGCAACATCTTCCTTAGCTCTTCTAATCATAAGATATAATCTGCTTTCCATGAACTTCTGGGCACCTAACATTAGGATCCTAAGACTTTTGAACTTGATGGTAACTTTGGCAGAGGAACACAAGAAGATGCAATATTAATCATAGCGAATAAATGTCTTCAATGAAGAAAGAGGATTTCTTTGACCAGTCAGGTGGAAAGACCAATGTGACCGCCTGCTGTCTTTCTTCATAAATGACTAAAGTGCGTGCCACTAATAGCGTGTACAGTTACATTTGAGAATTATTAATGAGCTTTAATACTTCACACCTCCTCCCCAACATTGGGGAACTCGAATGTCCGTCTAGATCTGATTGTTAATGTGAAGACATTTCTTTCCCATGATCTGACATGAATCCTGGCAAATGGTAACCAAGTACAGAAATATCACTACTGTCACCTAATCCAGGTAATGAATGGAACCAAACTAAACTAGAGCCAAACAAAAAGGTTTCCTGTATTTCTACATGACAATGACAGCCTCCAAGACAGATAACATACAGCTGCTTCTCACAAAATTAGAATATCAACAAAATGTTAATTTATTTCAGTTCTTCAATGCAAAAAGTGAATTTCCTATATTCTATAGAGTCATTACAGACAGAGTGATCTATTTCACGTGTTTATTTCTGTTAATGTTGATGATTATGGCTTACAGCCAATGAAAACCCAAAAGTCATTATCTCAGTAAATTAGAATACTTTATAACACCAGCTTGAAAAAATTATTTTAAAATCCAAAATGTTGTCCTACTGAAATGTATGTTCAGTATATGCACTCAATACTTGGTCGGGGCTCCTTTTGCAACAATGCGGCGTGGCATGGAGGCGAACAGCCTGAGGCACTGCTGAGGGGTTATGGAAGCCCAGGTTGCTTTGATTGAAGCCTTCAGCTCGTCTGCATTGTTGGGTCTGGTGTCGCTCATCTTCCTCTTGACAATACTCCATAGATTCTCTATGGGGTTAAGGTCAGGCGAGTTTGCTGCCAATCAAGCACAGTGATACTGTTGTGTGTACACCAGGTATTGGTACTTTTGGCAGTGTGGACAGGTGCCAAGTCCTACTGGAGAACGAAATTTCCATCTCCAAAAAGCTTTTCGACAGAGGGAAGCATCAAGTGCTCTAAAATTTCCTGGTAGACGGCTGCGCTGACTTTGGTCTTGATAACACACAGTGGACCTACACCAGCAGATGACATGGCTCCCCAAACCATCACTGATTGTGGAAACCTCACTCTAGACCTTGGAAATCAAAGTCCCTGAGTCTGGAGGAAGAGTGCAGAGAAAGACAATCCAAGCTGCTGGAGGTCTAGTGTGAAGTTTCCACAGTTTGTATTAAATAACTAAAATAAATTAACATTTTGATGATATTCTAATTTTAGGAGAAGCACCTGAATCTCCCAAAATCAATATTAAACCTTTCATAAGTGACTATAAGAGTAGACAACTACAAGGCAAAATCCAATAGAATAATACGTGATGATAATATTATCTCAAATTAGTACTGCTTTAATTTGATAGATATTTATTTATTTTACTCATTTATAAAGCGCCATTAATTCCACAGTGCTAAAAGGTACTGTCACACTTAGCGATGTACCAGCGATCCCGACCAGCGATATGACGCGGTCAGGATCGCTGGTGCATCGCTAAGTGGTCGCTAGTGAGCTGCCACACAGGCAGATCTCACCAGCGACATCGCAGGGGACGGGGGTCGCTACTTACCTGTCACACCAGGCGATCCTGATGTCCTCCCGCCCGGCTCCACGCTCGTCGCTCGTCTCTCCACAGGAAGCACCGCAGGAAGCTGACGACGAGAAACAGTCCAGGCTGTTCTCGCACGATCAGCGATAACCAGCGGGGGAGCCTGTCGTAGGTAAGTATCACACACAGCGATATCGCTAGCAATATCACTATAACGTCACAAGTTATAGCATTATTGCTAGCGATATCGCTTAGTGTGACAGGCCCTTTAGAGACATTATCATCGCTGTCCCCGATGGGGCTCACAATCTAGAATCCCTATCAGTATGTCTTTGGAATGTGGGAGGAAACCGGAGAACCTAGATAGATCAAAGAATACAGCAGCTTCTGTAAGCACTAAGATGAGTGCAAACACTGACTATATGAAATTTACACAGCATTTCTACTGTATAGACTGTACATATGTAGTGAACGTGTGAATTAGCCAATTCATGAGAGCCCACCAGCCACGACCAGGCGACCTTTCTTTGATGGGACCGTAAACTTAATAGTTATCAAACATGTCTCTCCATAACTAAAAGCCTACACATGTAAAGGACAAGTGGGATCCAGTATTAATTAAAAACAGACTTAGGCCTCCTTCTAATGTTCGTGTTTCCAGGTCGTGTGGTATGAATTTTTTTCATGGATACCAGACATAGCCATTATAATCTATGCTGCGATTAGCATGTCCATAATTTTATATTGATCATGTGTACGTGTGAAACACATGTGAGACATGTCCAGTTTTTTTCTAACATCATGGATGACAAGTGCCAATACAAGTCTATGGATCCGGGAAAAACACGTATAGCAGACGGATGGTATTATTGTTTAATCTGTGTCCTGTCTTGTTTAATAAAGTATATGAGAAGATTTGTCATTTATTTATTTCTTTATCCATACTGGAAAAACACTGATGACATATACAGACGTGTGAAGGAGGCTGAGGTCACACGACTGTAAATTCTCTCATCTGACAGAATCGGATTGATTATGTTATTGACACATCAAACTCTGATCAGGATTTGATCAGAGTGTGGTCAGAGTGGGATCCAATTTTCTCAGATGAGGAGAATATGAGAAAAATATTCTCCATCTTCTTGTTTCTGCCAGTCCGGGAAAATCAGAATGCACTCAGATGTCATCCGAGAGCGGTCCAGTGTTTTCTACGGACTCTTTGACTTGCATGGCCAAGTGCGATTGGATAATAAAATCCCACTCGGGTATTCTGCAATTTTTCCTTTGGACCAGCTCTATCTGATTAACAATTAGACATGTGCCCGGCCCCATAGAATAACATTGGTCCGAATATGATCTGATGTTTTACCGGATCACACTCGGACCAAAAGTATGTTCATGTGCATGAACAATTGAAGAGTTAATTCATTCTGGATCCTACCTGCCCTTTATATTTGTTTGCTTTTAGCATGTTTGATTTCCCATAAAACAAAGATACGCCTTGTCATGGCAGGTGAGCTCTCATAAATTTCCACCACCATTATAAAATTTCAGTCTATATAGCAGTAATGGAGTCCAAATTTAAAATGCAGGGTGGGCCATTTATATGGATACACCTGGGTAGGCCTTTTATAAAGTTGGATCCAAAATGGCCGACTTCAAAATGGCCGCCATGATCACCACCCATCTTGAACATCTTCAAAAGTTTTCCCCCTCCCATATACTAATGTGCCACAAACAGGAAGTTGATATCACCAGCCATTCCCATTTTATTTAGGTGTATCCATATACATGGCCCACCCTGTATTCTGGGATTGCATACATCTTAGTGCATAGAGTGCTGCTGTATGCTTTGCATATTATGCAGTCTTGTACCTGTTCACACTTGCTTCATTCTGCGAGGAGGAGGAATGGTCAGTTTTTTTTTGTAGATAGATAACTTAGGCATATAGATAAATAATGTACATACTGTCGACAGATAGAGAGATGCTGTAGGTAATCTACTATATAATCGTCTAATTCTGTCTGTTTGTAATGGAAATCCCGCGTCGCTGATTGGTCGCGCCCGGCCGGCCGAGACAAATCAGCGACAGGCGCAGTCCGGACGCGAATACCGCATTGCTGATTGGTCGCACACAGGAAGGATAGAGAGCAGACAAGCGGGATAGCACATGGAGTATACAGGTCAAAAAAGAGAGCACAGACAGGAGAAGTCAGCACATGGGGAAAGAGAGTTGGATAGGTGGGTGAGCACATGGGGGGAGATTCTCAATGCTGCAAAGCCTGCCCCAATCATGACTTTACCGCCCTCCCAATGTGATAGCATCGGGCCTCCATCTAGTCTAATACATAACAGTAGAAAGCAGAGCTGTTTGTACAGTCACAGAAATGAGATCACCAGTAAACATTCCATGCAGAAGTCTACAAAAAATTGCAACAAGAAGCAGGTTGTTCCCCTCTGTTCTATTTGCACATACAACAACTCTCACCGTTAAATAATTGTTGCGCGCAACCTACGCTCTTGCTTGATTTGCTTTCTGAACCGCACAATCTGCTGAGCGCGTCGCTGCTTTATACCGAGGCTCAGGATTTTCATCTGTAAGCTCCGCGCAGTATATTTTTCTTATATGTCCGCTTCAAACAAAGAAGCTAATTATTATACATAAGTGCTGCTGAGCCAACAGAATCCTGAGTGCTACCGAGAAAAAAAGAAAGGCGAGAAAATACAGTCTAGTAAGACTACAATTAGACCCGAGGAAGTGAACTTATAAAACAGAAAACCACCCGAAATCTACTATAATATTAATACGATGGATGAAATGCTCAAATCTCGGCTAATGCCGCGTATTACCTTCTAAATCCTCTTCAGAACATCCCAAAGCGCCTTTACACATTGAGAAGGAACACAAAGAACATTGCTGGATTACCGCCTCATTAATGGTATTAGCAATCTACTCCTGTATTATCATCAACAACATGATTAGTGACTGCGGGCCTCTCAGACGCGCCAGGAAATGTCCAAGTGATTATTATGGAGAAGGCATGAAAAAAAAATGAAAAGATTATTGAGTGGAATCCGCGTGAAGTTCTTGAAGTCGAGAGGATAATTTTTGATAAAAAGTCTCAACTGTCCCGGTGTCCAACTTTATGCCCCCTCTTGTAATTTCACAGAGGATCCGCCATGGTGAAACCAAGAAAGAAAGTATTACAATTTGGGGTATAATTATTAAGTGGGGACATATTAGGGGGGCATTATTACTGAGTGAGGCCATAAAAGGAGGAGTTATACCTAATTCCCCTCGAACACTCTCGCACCCCTCCAATCTATTCTAAACTCTGCTGCCTGACTTATCCACCTGTCCCCCCGCTATTCCCCAGCTTCTCCCCTCTGTAAATCCCTTCACTGGCTCCCCATTGCTCAGAGACTCCAGTACAAAACCCTAACCATGACATACAAAGCCATCAACAACTTGTCTCCTCCATACATCTGTGACCTCGTCTCCCGGTACATTCCTGCACGCAACCTCCGATCCTCACAAGATCTCTTTCTCTACTCCCCTCTTATCTCCTCTTCCCAGAATCGCATACAAGACTTCTCCCGCGCATCCCCCCTACTCTGGAACTCTCTACCACAACATATCAGACTCTCGCCTACTATGGAAGCCTTCAAAAAGAACCTGAAGACCTACCTTTTCTGACAAGCCTACAACCTGCAGTAACCATTGATCGACCAAACCGCTGCATGACCAGCTTTACCCTCGCCTACTGTATTCTCACCTATCCCTTGTAGGTTGTGAGCCTTCGCGGGCAGGGTCCTCTCTCCTCCTGTACCAGTCGTGACTTGTATTGTTTAACATTATTGTACTTGTTTTTACTATGTATACCTGTTATGATTGAGTCACCATAGGAGGGAAAAACAGAAATACAAGCTAAGTCCAGAAAACCAGAGAAGTTGGCAACTATCAGATTGCAGACCCTGAACCTACAAACACAACTAGCAGTAGCCATGGGGGGTTCCTACGATGCCCTAGACCCCTCGATCACAGCCGGAGAATTTAAATAGGCCTAAAGAAAGAAAGGGGAAATCTAAACTGCCCCAGAGCAGACCCCAAAGCAATAGGCAGCCCCCAACATATAATGACGGTGAAGCAAGATGAAAACACTAACACAGACAGAAAGATAGACTGAGCAAAGCCAGGGCCCAAAACTACCTAGATAGGAAAGGACAGGAAGGCTGCTGTCTGCAATCTGCCAAAACCCTATCAAAGACAAAAGCCAACAAGCTGATATGAAAAAGACCCTGAAGCAGCTAGGCTTCAAAAACTAAATCAGCACTCAGGTATTTCCAGAAGACAGAGCTAAAGGAATTCAGCACACCCAGCAGGGAATGGCAGAAATCCTGAAAAACAAAGCAAAACAAAGTCAAAGCACAAATGCCAGAAGCCGAGCAGCAAACTTAGCTTTAGAGGAGCAGGAATTCAGACTGGTCTCCAAGGATCCCACAGAGAAATCACCCGCAGGGCAGAAGGGCGTCGGCAGCCTTATATCCAGTCAGTAACTCCACTCAGCCAGTCATCATCATCAGCCTCAGGTGTTTGATAATCAGGCTCACTACCTTTCTTTACCAGAAGAGGGAGTTCCTCGGGCCTCAGTAGTGAAGGGGAAAATGAACTCACAACAGTACCTCCCCCTTGAGGAGGGGTCACCGAACCCTCAACCACGCCACCAGGGCGATCAGGGTGAGCCCGATGAAAGGCACGCACCAATCTTTTGGCATGAATATCAGAGGCAGAGACCCTGGAATTATCCTCCTGACCATAACCCTTCCACGTAACCAAATACTGGAGTCTCCGTCTAGCCAGATGGGAATCCAGTACTTTCTCTACCTAATATTCCATGTTACCTTCAACCAATACAGGGTCTGGAGGTGCCACCCCCGGAACAACAGGTTCAACAAACCTCTTCAACAAAGATTTATGGAACACATTATGGATTTTACAGTAAATGTGACAGGAAGAGCCAAACGAAAAGAGACCGGATTAATAATCTCCACAATCTTGTAAGGTCCAATAAATCTAGGCTTAAACTTAGGAGAAGCCACCTTCATAGCAATATTTTTTGATGATAACCACACCATATCACCAACCTTAAACTGGGGACCAATGGTCCTATGTCGGTTGGAAAACCGCTGGGCCTTTTCCTGGGAGAGAGATAACTTATCCACCACTTGGTCCCAGATCTGGTGCATTCGCTCCACCACAGTGTCAACACCTGGGCAGGCAGAGGACTCCACCTGCCCTGAAGAAAATCGAGGATGAAACCCAAAGTTACAAAAAAAAGGTGACATCAAAGTGGCAGAACTAGCTCTATTATTTAAAGCAAATTCAGCCAAGGGCAAAAATGAAACCCAATCATCCTGATCAGCAGAAATAAAACATCTCAAATATGACTCCAAGGTCTGGTTTGTTCTCTCTGTCTGCCCATTGGTCTGAGGGTGAAAAGCAAAGGAGAAGGACAACTGAATTCCCAGCCTGGAACAGAAAGTTCTCCAAAATCTAGACACAAACTGGACTCCTCTGTCAGATACAATGTTCTCAGGAATCCCGTGCAAACGAACCACCTGTTGTAAAAACAGGGGCACCAACTCAGAGGAAGACGGCAACTTAGGGAGTGGTACAAGATGAACCATCTTAGAGAACCTATCACAAATCACCCAAATAACAGTCATCCTTTGAGAGACAGGCATATCAGAGATGAAATCCATTGAAATATGGGTCCATGGCCTCTTGGGGACAGGCAAAGGCATCAACAACCCACTAGAGCGAGAACACGATTTAGACCGGGAGCACGTCCCACAGGACTGCACAAAATTCCTGACATCACGAGACAAGGAGGGCCACCAAAAAAAACCGACTCACCAGATCTCTAGTACCAAAAATACCTGGATGACCAGCCAAAGCAGAGCAATGAACTTCAGACATCACTCTCTTCTTCCACTGGTCAGGAACATACAACTTTCCACTGGGACAACGCTCAGGTTTGTCCTCCTGGAACTCTTCCAGAGCACGTCTCAAATCGGGCGAGATGGCAGAAAGAACTACCCCTTCGCCTAAGATGGTAGCAGGCTTGGTCACCACAGGAGAATCAGCAAAGAAGCTCCTAGAGAGGGCGTCTGCCTTGACATTCTTTGTTCCAGGAAGAAAAGAAACCACAAAATCAAAACGTGTAAAAAACAAGGCCCACCTAGCCTGTCTAGGGTTCAAGCGCTTAGCCGACTCTAGGTAAATCAAATTCTTGTGGTCAGTGAGGACCACGACTTGATGCTTAGCTCCCTCCAACCAATGTCTCCACTCCTCTAATGCCCATTTCATGGCCAACAGTTCCCTATTCCCCACATCATAGTTACGTTCAGATGGAGAGAACTTTCGGGAAAAGAAAGCACAGGGATTCATTTTAGATGTTACAGGATCCTTTTGGGACAAAACAGCTCCTGCACCAATCTCAGAAGCATCCACCTCTACCTGGAATGGAAGTGAGACATCAGGTTGCCGCAAAACCGGGGCGGAGGTGAATCTTCGCTTCAGCTCCTGAAAGGAAGAAACAGCCTCCGGAGACCAATTTAACACATCAGCACCCTTCTTAGTCAAATCAGTCAATGGCTTGGCAATACTAGAAAATTTTGCTCTAAATTTCCGATAAAAATTAGCAAAACCCAAAAACTTCTGGAGGGCCTTCAAAGAAGTGGGCTAAACCCAATCATAAATGGCCTGTACCTTGGCCGGGTCCATTTCAATAGTTGACGGGGACAAAATAAATCCCAAAAAAGAAATCCTCTGTACTCCAAAAAGGCATTTAGATCCCTTGACATACAGGGAATTCTCCCTCAAGATCCGGAACACAGTCCGAATATGTTCCACATGAGAATCCCAATCCTTGGAGAAGATCAAAATATCATCCAGATAGATAATCAAAAATTTATCGACAAAATCTCGGAAAATATCATTCATGATGCACTGGAAGACAGAAGGGGCATTAGTGAACCCAAAAGGCATCACCAGGTACTCAAAATGTCCCTCCGGAGTATTAAACGCCATCTTCCATTCATCCCCATGCTTAATGCGAATAAGATTATACACCCCCTGAGGTCAAGCTTGGTAAACCAGCAAGCACCTTTAACTCTGGAGAATAGATCAGAAATCAGGGGTAACGGATACTGATATTTAACAGTAATTTTGTTGAGGGCACGATAATCAATACATGGTCTTAATGATCCATCCTTTTTGGCTACAAAAAAAAAAACGGCAGCTAAGGGTGACGAGGATGGTCTAATATGACCCTTCTCCAACGCCTCCTTAATATAGGATTGCATAGCCTCGTGCTCGGGAAAAGATAAATTGAAGAGCCGACCCTTGGGAATTTACACCCCGGGCTCAGTTCAATTGCACAGTCATAACTCCTATGAGGAGGCAGAGACGCAGACTCATTCTCACTAAATACATCATAAAAGTCCGCCAAATAATCAGGAACATCATGCGACTGAGGAGAGGTGGAAAACACCGGAGCCTCACTAAAGGCACACCGACAACCCCAACTCACCACAGACACAGATTTCCAATCCAAAACTGGATTATGAATTTGTAACCAGGGAAACCCCAAAACAATAGTATCATGCAGATTATGCAACACCAAAAATCTGCAATTTTCTTGATGGTCTGGGGCGACCCGCATTACCACCTGGGTCCAAAACTGAGGTTTATTTTTAGCCAAAGGAGTAGCATCAATCCCCCTCAAAGGGATAGGCGTCTGCAGAGGTGTGATCGGAAATCCACAACGTTTAGCAAAATCCAAGTCCATTAGGTTTAGGGCTGCTCCCGAATCCACAAAAGCCTTGGCGGAAAATGTGGACAGGGAGCAGATCAGAGTAATAGCCAGAAGAAACTTAGGTTGAACACCCCCAACAGAAAACGTGTGTGCAAAGCGTTTCTCTCGTTTAGGACAGACAGAAATAATATGCGAGGCATCTCCACAGAAAAAACACAACTTATTACTCCTTCTGAACTCCTGACGCTGCTCTCTGGAAAAAACTCTATCACATTGCATAGGTTCAGACATTTGTTCAACAGGTGGCAACACCTCTTGTGCAGCTTTGCGTTCGCGCAAACGCCGATCAACCTGAATGGATAATGACATAGAATCGTCAAGACCAGAGGGAACAGGAAATCCCACCATAGTATCTTTTACGGCTTCTGACAACCCCTTCCGAAAGAGAGCAGCCAAGGCATTATCATTCCAGGTAAGTACTGCCCACTTTCGGAATTTTTGACAGTACAATTCTGCAGAATCACGACCCTGGTTCAATGCCAGCAGGGTCTTTTCAGCCTGATCAATGGCATTAGGTTCGTCATACAACAACCCCAAGGCCTGAAAAAATGCGTTCACATTAGTCAGAATAGGATCATCTGGTTTCAAAGAAAACGCCCAATCCTGGGGATCGCCACGCAGCAAAGAGATGACAATTTTAACCTGCTGCGCGGAGCTCCCTGACGAGTTAGGCTTCAAGGCAAAATATAATTTACAATTATTTTTGAAATTCAAAAATTTAGACTGATCCCCAAAAAATACATCAGGTGTAGGAATCTTTGGTTCAGCAGCATGTGAATGAGCAAGGTAGGCGGAAATTCCCCGCACTTCCGCAGCGAGCTGCTCCACACAATCAGACAATTGCTTTATCTCCATTGAGAGAAAAAAAAATTCCCCCTACGGCCTCAGAGATACAGAGGAAAAAATATACACACTTTTTTTTTTTTTTTTACAATTCTTTCCTGCTATTGAGTACCCTAGGATCTGCGGTATGGCGGGTGATTCTGTTATGAATGAGTCACCGTAGGAGGCAAAAACAGAAATACAAGCTAAGTCCAGAAAACCAGAGAAGTTGGCAACTATCAGATTGCAGACCCCTGAACCTACAAACACAACTAGCAGTAGCCGTGGGGGGTTCCTACGATGCCCTAGACCCCTCAATCACAGCCAGAGAATTTAAATATGCCTAAAGAAAGAAAGGGGAAATCTAAACTGCCCCAGAGCAGACCCCAAAGCAATAGGCAGCCCCCAACATATAATGACGGTGAAGCAAGATGAAAACACTAACACAGACAGAAAGATAGACTGAGCAAAGCCGGGGCCCAAAACTACCTAGATAGGAAAGGACAGGAAGGCTGCTGTCTGCAATCTGCCAAAACCCTATCAAAGACAAAAGCCAACAAGCTGATATGAAAAAGACCCTGAAGCAGCTAGGCTTCAAAAACTAAATCAGCACTCAGGTATTTTCAGAAGACAGAGCTTAAGGAATTCAACACACCCCAGCAGGGAATGGCAGAAATCCAGAAAAACATAGCAAAACAAAGTCAAAGCACAAATGCAAAAAGCCGAGCAGCAATCTTAGCTTTAGAGGAGCAGGAATTCAGACTGGTCTCCAAGGATCCCACAGAGAAATCACCCGCAGGGCAGAAAGGCGTCGGCAGCCTTATATCCAGTCAGTAACTCCACTCAGCCAGTCATCATCATCAGCCTCAGGTGTTTGATAATCAGGCTCACTACCTTTCTTTACCAGAAGAGGGAGTTCCTCGGGCCTCAGTAGTGAAGGGGAAAATGAACTCACAACATATACCCCTCCTTACATGTAAAGTGCCATAGAATAAATGGCGCTATAACAATAAATAATAATAATAATAATAATAATAATAATAATAATAATAATAATAATTTGGGACATACGTGGTTGGCTTATTATAGTAGAGGTATAAAAGGGGTCATTATTATTAAGTGGGGCACAAAGGCGGGATTACTCGCTGACATATAAAAGGGGGACTTACTATTAAGTGAGGCATAAATGGAAAATGATTAGTTTATAAAGGGTGGAATTATTAGTAAAAGTGACAAATTAAGTGGCATCATAATTAAGAGGGGGATAAAGAGGGAAATTTTTATTTGTAGAGGTATAAAAGGGGGACTTAATACTGAGTGGGACATAAAGGGGGAAATGTTAGTTTATAAAGGCGGGCATTATTAGTAAGAGGGACCAATTATGGGACATTATAATTAAAAAGGGAATAAAGAGGGAACATTATTTTTAGCAGAGGTATAAAAGAAGCATTATTACAAAGTGGAACATAAGGGGGAATCATTACTAGGTGTATAAAAGGTGGCATTACTATTAAGAGGGGGGCATACAAGACTTCATTATTATTTGGTGGTGCATAAAGAGGGGAATTATTATTAGGTATAAAAGGGGTATTATAACTAAGTGGGACATAAAGGGGAAAATTATTAGTACAGTAGTAGAGGTATAAAGGGTGGAATTATTACTTAGTGTTTCGTAAAAAGGGAAATTGTTATTAGCAGGGGTAAAATAGGGAGCATAAGGGTAAATGATTAGTAGTAGAGGTATAAAATGGGAACTTATTACTAAGTGGGGAACAACGAGGGAATTATTAGTAGATGTATAAATGGGGGGCATTATTAGTAAGTGGGGGTATGTAATGGAGCATTATAATTAAAAGGAAAAGGAAGATGGAAATTATTATTTGTAGACATATAAAAGGGGACATTATTAGTAGGTGGAGGAATAAAATGGGGGATTATAATTAAGAGGGGAATGAAGAGGGAATTTATTATTAGTAGAGGTATAAAAGGGGACGTTACTTCTAAGTGGAGGCTAAAGGCGGAGATATTATTAGTAGAATAATAAAAGAGGGCATTAGTACAAAGTGAGGCATAAGGTTGGGAATTATTATTTGAAATGGGAAAAAAAGGGTATTCTTACTGAGTAGAAATTATGACAACAATGCTTTCTTCACCCCAGAACCTCTAAGCCCATTGATTTCTGGATTGATAGGGGTCCTAATGGTCAGACCCCCCCACTGATCATACAGTACATTTATCCTGCCATTTCTACTTTTACAAGAAGCTGGTAAATGTTCATGCTCAAGGGCTATGTATAGTTTGCTATGGTTTGTAGGCTTTTCAAATTATGCCCTCAGTATATACTGTATGGCTTTAATGGCCCCAAACACAATCTTAACTTTACTATATTATGCTACTAAAGTATAAACTTTTAGGGTCATATTGAAGACATAATTAATTTTTGCCTTCGTTGGTGTAATTAAAATATTTACAACACTAAAAAAAAAGATAAAAGAAACTACAAAAAATGTCAACACTTCCTCCTCTACATAGATTATAGTGTAGATTTCAGCAGCGGAAGGGTAAAACACACTTTGAAAATTAATGAACGGTGAATGCCATAAAGAGTCAGACACAGCTTCTGATTCTCCAGGTTTATTATAGCTGATTTCAATAAATGATTCATACCAGAGGTTTTCAAGTGTCTACATTTTCATAAAATATTTGGAAAAGTTCTCGATCTATATGCACCCACGTAGAATTGATCGCCATCTAGTAAGGTGAACTGTGATCCTACTTACATTACCAAATTCATCAAGTACCGGTCCTCTCCTTTCGAAGACTCGATTTGCATAATGATTTTGTTTTAATATAAGGGCGACGGTAATAGTGTAATGAAAAAAAGAAGGAGCTGTCTGATAACCCGCTCTGTGGTAGGCCACTGGAAGAGTCACTACTTCTGTTGGAATTAATTCAAAAATTAACTTTGTTTTTTTTTTCAAGAATAATGGAATTAAGGAAAGTGTTCGATGACCTAAAAGCTACATCTTAATGTTGAGAGGAATATTCTGTAACATTTTGGACGAGGATTTTATTTTATATTATGTAGGTCTGAAGAAAAAGGTATCCTTTCTGATCCAACAAAACTGTCAAGAATACAACACTAAGGAAATCCTAAAAGTATGATGTGTTGGGGGCTGTGAGGACGAGGTTTGGAAGACACTAATCTAGAGGCAAAGGACACACAATAATTTAGGGGTAGAACTTAGGGCTCATAATCACTTGCGAGAGACTTGCATGATTCTCGCCTCCGACAAGTAGTCGTAGTCGGCAAGGGTAGCCGACGATGCAATGCAGATCCTCTGGGATGGTGTTAGGGCAGCAGAGATGGTGAAGCTCTCCATGGGTAGAGCTGTGTTACAGGGCAGTTAAGGTTGTAACCGGTGAGTTGGTGACTGTGATGGTGCGTGCGGTGTGGAGACACAAATGACACGAAGGACACAGCGGGGTGCAGTTTCACAGTTTTTACTCACTCTTATTGTGTACACGGTGACCCACTTGGCACTGTGTCCTCAGGGTGAGGAGTCCAGCAAACTCCCAGGTAGATTAGGAACACCTTTTCAGGACTCCCCTTGATGTTCACCTTTCTAGGCCGTGTCTCTGCACTGATCTCTACCTTCTCTCCTGCCCTGCACCTTCACAAGCAGTGTCTCCGAGCCAGCAGCCAAGGACCCTGTCGGGTGATGTTCTGAAAGTCCCTTTGCTCCTATCTTATTCCTATTTCAGGAAATAATTGTGGTTGTGGCTGATGCACCTGAAATTACCTCAGCCTCTGGCTTACTAGCTAAACCTCGTTTGTTATTCTCCACTAGGCTTAGGGGCCGGCTCCCCCACTGTGGCATGGTCCTTCCACGTCTGGATACGGGCCCCATGGGTGGCTTATCGTACTACCCGTGCTCCAAGGACTCTTCTATTCTCCTGGAAGCATCCTTCCAGATGTGTCTCCTCACTCCCAGACTCTATCAGCCCTCACTCCTTTTCTCTCCCCTGCGTCTGACTGACTCCTCTGCTGTCCCGTCACCAACTGACTAGCTCTTTCCAGAACAATCCTTTTACCTCACACTAACTCCTCCCATTAACTGTCACCTAACTGTCACTGATTGGATGTTCCTTCTCACACCTCTCACTAAGTTCTGTCCTTTCTACATACCTTTCCCCAACACCCTTTCCTGGCCAGCCTGGTGTGTGTTCGGTGTAAGTGTTAGGAGTCCTGGGTGGTGTTCCCTCCTTACCTGAGGGTGGGATACCACACTTCTGGATGAGGTGCAGTACCTCTGTGGTGACTGGACCCTCAGGGGCACCACACATGTCTCGCGGCTGTGATCTAACAAACAGACAATCCCTGTGTGTGTTGTAACTGTCTAACTGACGTGAAACTTGCAGCCGTGGGGTCTCGAACATATTATTCAAGCACGCCCAAGACTCTCGGTTAGAACCTGAGTATGGTCGGACAACACTTTATCCGAGCACATTCGCTCATCACTATTAATTACCTAATAGTATCCAATCCATTCATACACTGTAAAGTGTCGAAAACAGCTGAGAAGAATACCTATGCATCTAGTTATTTTAACATGGCAAAAAGCAATGGTTAATTGACTACCACTCTTGATAAATGAACAATTTTCTGTGTTTAGGAATCAGATTTCAATTAATGATATCACTATTTAAAATTTTGGGAAAAAAATGGGAAAAAAGGGCTAGGAACAAGTTTTAATGCGTTTCTGAATTTTATTTGATCTGAAGAGTGATACTGATGCCATCTGGGTAGATTCTGTTCTCAGTCCACCTACACAGAGCTAAGTCTGACAAGTCAAACATTATGTAATTTTCAGTTTGTTTTTAATCACATTAGACTTTTTTTCCAATGGTAAGGTAAAAGACATGTTATCCTGTACATAAAATTATTTTATGCTTTAGTATAATTTAATGTTCCCATCAAACAAGGCAAAAAATTATAAATCAATCTTAAAACGTGTTTTATTTTAAATCCACAATTGCTGTACACATTTCACTGAATTGTAAAGTGAGCCAAAAAATAAAAAATACAGTAAGTTAAAAAAATAAATATTTTTTTTTAGCGTTAACCTATTTATGCTTTTATATACCATATTTTGTGGATTATAAGATGCTCCTCATTTTGGAGGAGGAAAATAGGAAAAAAATGTTTTTTTTAATAAAATGGTGCATGTTACAATCCGCTTTTGCGGTAGCTTACCTGGGGGTAGAGATGGTGGAGTGGGGTCCCAGGTGGCAGGATGGCTGTTTCCGGAGGCAGGAGATGCTGCGGGCTCCAGACTAGTAGGATGGGGTTTGCGGCAGTGTCAAGAGTCAGGCGATGGCTGCAGGCCCCAGGCTAGTGCAATGAGCTACTCAGTGATGCATGGGCTCCGCCAACATTTTGTGAAAGCCCCGCACCTTCCATAATTTCTAATGTGGACTCTGGCAAAATGGCTGCAGGAGGTTGCACATGCACAATTGAGATGTCAGGAACCGAGATCTCAGGAGATGAGATCTAGGTGCGAAGGTCTCAATTTGCGGATGCGCCGTCTCCGGCGGCCATTTTCTCAGAGTCCACTGCATAGAAGAGTAAGGAAATTGCGGGGCTACAGGCTTTCACAAAATGTCAGTGGAACCCCCGCACCAACAAACACCTTGTTGTACCAAACTGGGGCCCGCAGCCATCACCCAACTTCTGCCTCTACTGCCACTAGTATCTTCTCCTTCGGAGTTAGAGGGGCACTCCTTGCATCCTTCTTCTACTCTGTTGTGGCATCAGTCATCTTCTTTGGTGTGGCGTGCTGGGGTAGTGGCATATCAACCAGGGACAGGAATAGGCTGGACAAACTGATTAGAAGGGCCAGCTCTGTCCTGGGATGCCCCCTTGACCCAGTTCAGGAAGTAGGCGACAGGAGGATACTGGCCAAGGTGAGCTACATGGTGCAGAATGATTCCCATCCCATGCATGAGACCGTGACAAAGATGTGCAGTACTGTCAGTGACCGGCTACTTCATCCTAAATGTGAGAGGGAGCGTTATCGAAAGTCCTTCCTTCCTGCTGCAGTTAGGCTGTATAACCAGCACTGTCCAAAACGGAGAACGACCCAAACAGAGAACTGATAGATCCAAAGTTGTGACAGTCCGGTTACATTTTTTTTTTTTTCGTATATGTACCTACCTACTGTCAATGTAATGCCTTTATGCATCTGTATCTGTACTTGTTCCTGCCTTGCTGCTGTAATGCTCTGAATTTCCCCATGGTGGGACAATTAAAGGATTATCTTATCTTATCTTCTGGTGGCAGCGACCCTGGGACCATGCTCCACCACAGCCGGTAAGCTTCACCGCAGGTACAATTCGGATTATAAAACGCACCCCATTTTCCCCAAAACATTTTTTGGGAAAAAATGCGTCATATAACCCGAAAAATATGGTGTATATTTTTCTGTAAATAAAACATATCCATTTTTAAGGGTCTTTTTTCAGTTGCTTAAGAAAAATTAGAGCTGTGACACAGCAACTGAACTTGGCACATCATTTAACACTTTTGTCTGAAGCTATGATTACTTTTTTATGCTATGCCCTACTGCACTGAGATCTGTATCTTTTTAAATAGTCATATTTCAGTAATCTGACTCAGGACATGATGACGTCATGTGATGCTTCTTTTTGCAGCACTTTTTTGAAAATTTCATAGATTTCCAATTTCAAGGCAAAAGAAAAGGATTGTGTTAAACATGATCTCTCAGACTTATTTGCTTTTACAGTAATCCCCGCTTTCCCAGCACCCATTTGAAAGTTGCAAGAATAGAGGAAAATTGAAAAAAAAAAATCACATAAAGGCATGAAATTTGCTTTTTTTACTCCTTCATTGCAAAAAAAAGAGCTCAGACTAGACATTCTAAAGATGAACCAAATGTATCAAGAAGTATAAGGCACAAAACACTTTAAATATTGAGTCTAAATTATAAGGGTGAGTGCACACAGTGCAGATTGGACTGCGGATTTTTCCGCGCAGATTTGCAGGTAAATCTGCAGGTAAAGTGACCTGCGGTTTACCTGCGGATTTACCAGTGGTTTTCCCCTGTGGTTTGACACCTGGTCAATGGAACAGGTGTCAAACTGCTGCGGAATCCGCAGAAAGAATTGACATGGTGCGGATTTTAAACCGCAGCAAATCCGCGTGGAAAAATCACTGTCCACTGCGGTTTTTAAAAGGCTTTGATTTGCATTGTACTGTACAGTGCCTGCGGATCTGCAGCATATCCGCAGAGGCAAATCCACAGCGGATCCACAGCAGAATCCCATGTGAACAAGCCCTAATGTTTAAAATTTCAAATGCTTAAAAAACTGCAGTGGTATTTTTTTGCAAAAAAAAAAAATATTTTGGATACAGACTTCAGACCAGCAATATGGAAAAGTATAAGTCCTTTATTAATCCTTTGTTTTTCTCTTTCAATCCATTCTCCATATTAACTATAAAAAAGAAATCGTAAAAAACTTTGGCATGAACCGTGGGGCATTTTTATTTGACAAAATTGGGACTAATTTGTGACAAAAAATTTGCTTAAAAAGATTGGGCTTTTCAGAAAGAATGTGGTTCAACGTGAAAAACAATGGATCAAAAATGCACCAAAATTGTGGCACACTCTTCTGGCACAAAGTAAGCCATCTAAGGTGTTGTAAATGAAGATATTATTAGAGATGAGCGAATTTGTTCAGCTTTTGTCCCTGAATCTGATTTTGACATATTTGGGCCATATTCGAACAACGATCGTTTCGCGAACATATTCGATAATTTTTATTCCCATTGACCCTAATGAGGTTCGGTTGTGTTCGACGAACATTGCAAAAACAATATTCAATTCCGAACGTATTCGGAACAGAATCCGAACAAATTCGCTCATCTCTAGGCAAGATGGTCTTAAAATAAATTTGGCACATTTAAGACTTTGCAGTTTGTGTCTAGCTATTATGTGTTTTTCCCGAGTTTTCATTTGTACATTGCTCTTCTTTTAATGTTAGTCTTTTATAAAGTATGTTCTATATGTGTTCTCCTTTGGGATTTTTTGATGTTCGTCATTCTTGGCATGGTTGGTGGTTTCCAGATGTTTTTGGCTCATTCAGATATTGTGACTTTAAAAAGTCACTAAATGTACTCTAGATGCCCCTTGGAGTGATTTTATGTACGTTTAAACTTTTTGCGGAAATTTTGCTACGATTTTAGAGGAACATATGCACTAAAAAGTCACAAAAAGGTAAAAGTAATAAAGAGCTTTTTTGATTTTGTGCAAAATTCATACACCATTTTGAAGAATTTGTTTTTTTAAAAAAATCACAATACAAAAGATGAAAAGAGGCTTAAAAAACCCCCACAAATTAATCCAACCCTAAGTTTTCACTACCTGTCATGGTTGATGAATATGCCCAAGTGACTTTTTTTTTTGCTAAATAACTTGTTTTAAGTACATTGACACAATTTTTTTTTGAATACTTGCAAGCTGTTTTTAATACTTTCAATTTCTTTCAAAAGTCATTTTTAAAGCAACCGAAAAAAAAATAAGTTAATAAAAAGCCATAAAAATAGACAATATAAAACATGAGAAGAGGTTTAAAAACAACATATTCTGTTCTCAGCCTGTCTACACACAGTAAAGGCTGAACATCAAATAAGTACGTCAGCTTTCACTATATTTGACTCACTCTTAGAAATTTTATTTTTTTATTGTTATTCTGTAAATAAAATCTCTTCTTTCCGTGTAATTTTTTTTTTCTAAAGGTTAACAGAACTATTTGGCAAAAAAAAAAAAAAGAGACAAAACTAGTGTGTTAAATGTCATATTGTCACTGTCATGACATGATTTGTTGAAAGCTAAAAAACCATTACTTTTCGAAATGTCTTGCACCGTAATAACCAAAGAAAAGATTTATTGCAAAATTGTATCACCAACATGTCAAGTGAAGATGTTGAGTTATGGATTCGGTAGTTAACACTTTTGACTCTTCTGGATAAGCAATTACTATTTTCCAGATTAACATAATTTATGGAATGGAGAAAAAAAATATATTCATAGGTTATTAAGAATCAAAATCAATCATAGACGACAAACAAGTCTACCAGATTGGACCAGGGATCCTATATATTTATTACTGGTTGTTGGTTGAAGGTCACTCCACTTCTTTATGTGCGGGAAAAATAAAATATATTTAATGTTGAAAAATAAGTTTGTCAGAGACTGAACAAGTGTGGCCAAGGGCCTGTGGACGAAGACCTTATCTCATCCTGGACTATTTATAAAATTTTTCATTAACTATGATACATAAATTATCCGGTAGATTGAACCAGAAACTCGGAAGCTAAAGTTGTGAACGATTGGAACCTGGAAATGAGAAAATGAAACTTTATGGCAAGTCATTGGGTGAAAGTAGGGTGGTGGTGGCTCACTGACTACCACTTAGTATTGGGGCCAAGAATGCAAATGTGATCGTGACAGCAATTCTAGCGGGGATTCCGATTGTGTGGCTCAGGAACAACATGTGGCTCGAGGGCCCTTCATGTGTGTCTCATGGTTGCCTACTAAGATGAGTACCACTCTAAACTGTATTGGAAACGCGGAGATTGTCACAAGGTCTCAGTATAATCAAGATTTGTAATTTAACCAATGCGTTTCGGCACCGAACCGATGCCTTTCTCAAGGTGAAACATCAAGTGTCACTTTTTACGGGGGTACAAATTCAATTACCACTTTATACTGTTTCATGGTACTTGGGCAATGATTACTTTATAGGAGAACACTTGGGGCATTATTATGCTCAGGGCACAAGTACTTTATAAGGTGGGCTTGGGCCAATACTACTTTATAAAAGGGCACTAGGGGCAATATTAGTTTACAAATGAGCATCTGAAGTATTATTACTTTAAAATGGGGTACTAGAGGAATTATAGTCTTCAAATAGGCACACAGAGTAATTCTATGATGTCTCCACACAGACTGTGACTCACGACCATATTTCAGAGCTGAATATACCACTGAAGGTAGGAAAGGTTGGGAACCACTGGTGTATAAAATATAAAGGCTAACGCATATGGGTACTCTATATGGCTCTTGGAGGGTGTGAAAGGTCCAGAATGGTGGATTACAGCACCTCTTTTTTGCAAGCCAGTCCTATTTGCATTCCCTGAATATACATTTGGATACTGGGGCTCCATCTTATGACTGATAACTTCAATGATATGGATAAAAAAATCTCTAGAGAACACTTGCATTTTACATGAGTCCTTATTTTATATGATTTTCTTTGGCTTCGGTAAGTCAGCTGGTTTAGGCAAAAATTTGGGAAGGGCAGTATGAACATGAGCTGTGTACAATCCAAGAGATGTATGTAGCCACAATAAGGCTTCAATAAGGGGATCAACTGTATCCTCATATGCCTCCTGTATATATTCATCAGCATCATCCTGTAAACTTATGGCATACTCGGGATTTTATTGCATCATTTCCACTGAAGACTGCAGCCTCGAATGAATCAACATATGGTGCCACAAGAAATGTCTACATATTAAATTGTATCAATGATAGATTGCAGGAATATTACAATTATTTTTTGACTATTTGATGTAGAAAGCTGATTTAATAGAATCCAGGCTTTGTACAGTTGAGCTTGTCTTTATCACATGCTCCATTCACCTCTATTGAGAATGCTTCTAAGATGCTGTACATCGCAATAGATTGTAAATGATCCAGTTGAGAATGCAAATTTAAAACCTATTCCTCTATGGATATGGAATGAACGGCGTTCCAGAGACATGAGTGAATTCTTCCTGAAATTCATTTCGGGCAGATTCATTCGAATCAACTAGCAGACTCAATTCAGTCTTAATAAAATTCTGTCCAAAGCCACCAAAATGACTTTTAGTATGTTCTGATGTATATATTTTGCCCCAAATCCATAATAAATGGAGGGCTGAGAATAAAAGGTTATACTCTCCTCTCCTAGGTCTTCCTCTCTCTCCATTTCCTCCATCCGGTCTTCACACTTTGGATCTTAAGGCGGTGGCAAGACCTCATGAGGTCATGGGGGGTGATGCACCAATTAAACCCAATGTTGGACACCACTTTGCTGGATTAGTGCTAGTCAAATCCCCCAAAATTTGAAAAAACAACAGATTTTGTTAGTTGTGAATCAATTTGCCCATCTCTTGATCTCTTCTACCTGAAGGTGCAATCTGACTGCTGTATAAATCAGACCGAGAATGGACGGAAAGTTTAGTTTGGACCTCCAGACCCGAGCGTTCCAGCTGCATAGAAATATATGAAGCTCTCACACTTAAGTCAGGAGATTTGACAACCAGTCCGTGCATTGAGGTCTGATCTCGGATCAATTTGCATGGATGTCTGAATGCGCAGTCCGTGCATTGTGGTCTGATCTCGGATCAATTTGCATGGATGTCTGAATGCGTATATATATATATATATATATTTTGATCATTACTATATTATATTGCTATTATTTAATTTCTTTTTTAAGCTGTTATTTTTAATTGTATTGCTTTTCTGGCACAGGTTTCCATATTTCGTAAGAAAGCAAGCACAATTTATTTTCAATTATGTGTTTGTACTGTGGGGGAGGCTTACGGGAGACATTGTGTAGGAGATCGCGACAGGCCGCTATAGACATAGTGCTTTGATTTCAAGTTGTGTAGACATTGATTATTTTCTTTCTATTGTCTCGACCCTGCGGTTACTGCGATTCACTTGTTTTTCAGTGGCTTCTTCGCAAATAAACTAGTATAGCTCAAAAACGTAATTTACCACTCGGATGTTTTATCCTGTCTTAAAGGGGTTGTCTGAGATAATTTTTTTTTTTTAATTCAGTCATCTAAGGCTTGGTTCTAGTGTTTGAATTTCTATTTTTTCTGCCCCATTAAAAGCAAAACAAAAATGGAACTCCTGCAATAAATGGAACAGTTCCAAATCAGACACTAATGGTGTCACGGAGTGACTGACCAGTGTGACACAACCCAATGGTTGACCAGTCATCAAATGGCACAACAACACAGTGCCAATGGAATAGGGGAGAGGAAGGCCGATACAATAGGGAATCAGGGACGGTCACCTCCTGAGCTCCACCCTGAGCCTGTCTCTGCTCTCACCTAACACCCTATTCAGGTCCTTCCCCCTCCCAACATCAGGATCCGTCATCCCTATTTGTTACCTACATCTGCCCGGGTTAGTGCACTGGCCGGCAAGGAGCTCTAGCCTCACCTCTGCAGATTAAACACACAGGGGGAAGTGACAGACACCAAAGGGGCAAGGTAACTAAATTACAACACTTAGCTTGTGCTGTTATGATTAGGTCACCGAGGAGGATAGCTGGGGAATTAGCTAGGCAACCAGATAACCAGAAAGGTTGGTAACTTAGCAGATTGCAGACCCCTAAAACTAACAACACAACTAGAATTAGCCGTGGGATGTACCTACGATGCCCTAGATGCCTCAACACAGCAAAAGAATTAACTAAGCCTAAAGCAAGAAAGGGGAAAGCTAAACTGCCCCAGAGTAGAACCCCAAAGGAATAGATAGCCCCCAAACATATATTGCCGGTGAGACAAGATGAGGCACAAACACAGGCAGAAAATTGAGTAAGCAAATGATGGGGCCCAAACTGTCTAGATAGAACAGGACAGGAAAGATACTGTCTGCAATCACGCAAAAAACCCTAAGAAAAATCCAACACGTCTGCTATGCAAAAATACTGAGGCCCCGCGACCTCTCCCCCACTAGAACAGAATTCTGGTGTGAACTGGAAGCAAAACCAAAGACTCTGCTATAACAGGGGATTAGCAATACTGAACAGACTGACATGAGCTGTGGCATATGTAACGGGGTCCAGCACAGGTCCCAGCAGGGAACAATGCTGAACCCACGCAGCAAAGCAGAAAGCAGAAAAAGGCAAAAGCTGCATCAAATGCAAAAAGATTCCAGCAAACAAATAACTTATCTGAACGATGCAGGACCAAGCAGGGGGCAAGCGAACTTCAAAATGCACAGGAAGAAAACCAAATCACCAGCAACAACTGAAGGAAGCCTGCTCACTTAAATCTTCCCAGTCTGTAACACCTGACCTCCAATCATCCTCTTCAGGTGAATGACTTCCGTCAACTCGACCAGCTCCATTACCTGGAGCAACCACCAGAGGGAGCCCAAACTCAGAAGTTCACAACAACAGGGATTCCCAAACCCCTGTTCTGCCAGAAGAAATACAAATTTAAAATGAAGGAGAAGTGCTTATAATGAGCGATGGAGTAGGAACAATCAGACTCTGCGGTCTTCTGGCTCCACTCTGTCATTGTAAACCTGTGACATTAGGTGGGCTGTGCTGATGTAGTTAATTAGTTCTTCAGAACTGTTGATGAAGAAAAGGCTTTTTATTCATAATTCGTTTCAATGTCGTACCGGCGTCTTTTTCAAGAGGCAAAATTTAATTGTTTTTCTCACTTGAAAAAGATGCCGATACCGCATTGAAACGCATTGTGAATAAAAAGCCTATTCTTATCATCGTTCCTGAAAAATTGATTTACTCCAGCAGCACAGCCCACGTACAGTATGTGTTCATACAACTGAATCCATGTTATTAGATAGCAAGACAGTATGACAATAAACAAGTTTGCAACTGACTTGCTTTTTCTATCTCCTTTCCTTCCTCTGCATCAAGCTTTTATCTTTCATAGTGTACAGTTTGTTTCCCTGGAGCTTTACCACCTTAACATGATAAAGTGGTTACACTCTAGTAAAGGAGTTAACTCCTAACATACCAGACAGCTCACTCCAACCCCTGGATTGTGTTTCATCAATTAGCTGCTCACCTACCTCCACCTCCTGACTTGTAGCATCTATCTGCAGTTTTCATGGTTGTTCTCCTAATCACAGCTTTCACTTCTCTGAGAAGTGTGCGTGTTAAAATGACAGTTATCTCTATATGGGAATTTAATGATACCTGTGCAGACTTGGAACAGCACCTATACACCATTAATTTGTAGTAGCAGAATGAAGCTGCTCCTCACTGGAACTGTCAGTCAAGGATGAGAATCCAACCCCTTAAGCAAGCAGGAAGCAAAGAGAGACTGCATAGCTCTGAACTGCTTAAAAGACAGCTTAAAAATACACCTATAAATGCATGTATTTGGGGACTAAGATAAGTTTATCAATTCAGTTCCACTAAAGAATTTGCACAGTTTGCTTATTATAGGATGTTTTCCTATAGATTGAGAATATAAATTAGCTGAGATGAGCGCAGATAATGGCAGATAAATGAGTTACTTATTCTCTGTCTGACTTACAAAGCAGGTTGACTGACAGATGGTCAGTTAACTCATTATACAGCCAGCATGTCATGGTCCAGTCCGGAGTTTATTTTCTGCTGCCTTCACTCTGGACTGGTCATGCGGGGGTTAATCTCCTCTGCCTCATTCTGGAGCTAGTTGGGCTATTTCAGTCTCTCACAGCGTGCTGACCAGTGTTAGTGATAGCTCAAGCTTCCAGTTTAGAGCCTCTAACCCTTGTACCTTGGTGATCCTCCTGCCTCTGACTAGTATCCACGTGTATGACCCGGACCGATCTCTGACCCCGTCTCTTGGTATTCGTCTCTGCTACTACGTTCCCTCTCTGGCATTTGACTCCCCGGCTTGTACCCCGACCACGTATTTCTCCTCTCTTTTTTGTACCCCGTGCTCATGGCTTTCTGACTCTTGGCTTGGTATTTTGATTACATGTATTGCTGCTCCTTCTGGTACATCTGCTTCTGTAAGTTTCTGACTTGGTTCGTCTGACCATTCTCTCTCATTACCTGTGGCACCTGTGCTGTTGCTCAGTGTTGCTACTCTTAGTGTTGTGATAAAACACTCCAGGATCGGCTTTGCTGGGGTCAAAGGTCACGTGCGTTCCGCATGAAACTCAGGCGCAGAGCTGGGATTCGGGTGTAACTGACCCTGGGTCAGGTTTATTAATAGTGAAAGCAATGCAAAAGGAAATAAAACATAAAACAAATCCTTGCCTGTCCGGCACTAACTAAACAATGGACTACCTAACTACCAACTGGCGGGCTTCTCCCGTCCAGGCAAACCACAGTTGCAGTGGGCACTGCTTTCACTAACGTGTGTGTCTCTCACACAGACAAGCTCTCTGTGTTCCCAGGCTGAGACACTCACACAACCACCTGACATCCTTTTATATCCACCGCCCTTTATCCATTAGTAAGCAGGTGCGATACTGACCAGACTAGGCCACATAGGAAAGGAATCTGGGCGAGATATACCTGCCCTCATCCACTATTCCCACATGATTCTCACATATCCCCCCCCTCTGCTCAGACCACTCCGGTCGAGCAATGACACCCGCCAAACAGTGCACTCGGGACAGGGCATCTGCATTCCCCATCTGTACCCCTGGGCGGAGCTCCACCGTAAAAGTGTAGGCCTGCAGGGCAAGGAACCACCGGGTCACCCGGCTATTCCGTTCCTTGTTCAAGTGCATCCACTTGAGAGGGGCATTGTCAGTGATCAGCCTGAACTTTCGGCCCACCAGGTAATATTTGAGGGCCTCTAGAGCCCAATTAATGGCTAGGCACTCTTTTTCCACGACTGCGTACCTTTGCTCGTGTTTATTCAGCTTCCTGCTGAGATAGAGGACTGGGTGTTCCACTCCGTCCCTCACTTGTGAGAGTACGGCCCCAATACCGGTATCAGAGGCATCCGTTTGTACCACAAACTCGCTGCGGAAGTCCGGAGTCACCAGTACGGGCTGAGAGCAAAGCGCCCGTTTTAGGCCATGGAAGGCTTCTTCAGCCGCTAAACTCCATTTAATCATGACGGAGTCTTTCCCTTTTGTAAGATCCGTCAGGGGGGTAGCGATGGCTGCAAAATTGGGTATGAACCGGCGATAATAGCCGGCGATCCCCAGGAAGGCTTGTACCTGCTTCTTGTTGACAGGTTGTGGCCAGTCCTGAACCGCCTGAATCTTATCAACCTGGGGTTTAACAACACCCCTCCCAATTACATACCCCAAATACCGGGCTTCTTCTAGCCCGACGTGACATTTCTTGGGGTTCGCGGTTAGACCTGCCTCCCACAGGTCGTCAATCACAGCTTGTACTTTCTGGAGATGAGTCTCCCAGTCCAAGCTGTAAATGACAATGTCGTCCAAATAGGCCGAAGCGTACTGCCTATGTGACCTCAGGACTCGATCCATCAGTCTCTGGAAGGTCGCCGGTGCTCCGTGCAGTCCAAACGGCATATACACATACTGAAATAGACCTTCTGGGGTAGCAAATGCCGTCTTTTCTCTGGCAGCCTCCGCCAGAGGGATCTGCCAATACCCCTTTGTTAGGTCTAGGGTCGTAATATACCGGGCTTTTCCTAACCGATCTATTAACTCGTCGACCCGGGGCATAGGGTAGGCATCAAATTTTGAGACCGCATTCAGTTTCCTGAAGTCATTGCAGAACCGGATGGTGCCGTCCGGTTTAGGAATTAGCACAATCGGGCTGGACCAAGCACTGTGCGATTCCTCAATGACACCTAACTCTAACATTGCCTTCACTTCTCGGGAAACGGCTTCACGGCGCGCTTCCGGGATTCGGTAGGGCTTTACGTGAACTGTGACACCAGGTTCCGTTACGATGTCATGTTTCATTAGCGTAGTCTGCCCGGGTTTTTCTGAGAAAAACTTTTGGTTGTGAAGTAAAAACTGCCTGACCTCAGTCTTTTGCCGCTCCGAGAGAGTCTTTGCAACCCGTACCCCCGGTACGGTATGTGAGCAGACGGGACGGGCCAGCTCCGCTGACAAGGCAGACCGATCCTTCCAGGGCTTTATCAGATTTACATGATAAATCTGTTCAGGTTTCCGTTTACCTGCCTGGTATACTTTGTAATTTACTTCACCATCTCTTTCCTTGATCTCAAAGGGGCCCTGCCACTTTGCCAGGAACTTACTGTCCACCGTGGGGACCAGGATCAACACCCTATCTCCGGGTGCAAACGTACGGATCTTGGCGCCCCTATCATAGATTCTTTTTTGGGCTCCTTGGGCCTGCATCATGTGTTCTTTGACTATAGGCATAACAGCCGCAATACGGTCCTGCATTTGTGTGACGTGATCTATCACCGTTTTAAACGGAGTGACCTGACCCTCCCAGGTTTCTTTTGCAACGTCTAATAGTCCGCGAGGACGTCGGGCGTACAATAACTCGAAAGGCGAGAATCCCGTGGAAGACTGGGGTACTTCCCTGATGGCAAAAAGCAAATACGGAAGTAAATAGTCCCAGTTCTTCCCATCCTTGTCTATCACCTTTCTCAGCATCTGCTTCAGAGTTTTATTGAACCGTTCGACCAACCCGTCTGTTTGAGGGTGATACATGGATGTGCGTAACGGTTCGATTTGTAACAACCGGCAGAGCTCCTTCATTACCCTGGACATAAAGGGGGTCCCCTGGTCGGTGAGTATCTGTTTCGGTATACCGACCCGACTAAACACATGCACCAGTTCCTTGGCAATCGTCTTGGTGGCCGTGTTACGCAAAGGGATGGCCTCTGGGTAACGAGTGGCATAATCCAAGATGACCAGGATATGTTGGTGTCCACATGCAGACCGTGGAAGGGGCCCAACTAAATCCATCCCAATCCTCTCAAACCGGACTTCAATAATAGGTAGGGGTACCAAAGGGCTACAGAACCAGGGCTTAGGTCCAGAGGCTTGACAGTCAGGACAAGACTCGCAATATACACGAATATCGTGATGCATGCCTGGCCAAACAAAACAGTGTAATATCCTTTCGGTGGTTTTCTGGACTCCCAGGTGACCTCCCATCACATGTCCGTGGGCCAGGTCCAGCACCTGCCGCCGGTAGGGTTTTGACACGACTAATAGTTGCACCGTATCTTCCCCCTTTTTCTCTATCTGATAGAGTAAATCATTCTCCAGAACCAGATAAGGATATGCCAGCCTAGAGCCAGGTTCTACGGGTACCCCATTTATCACTTTTACATTTGTCCTAGCCTGAGAAAGGGTAGGATCCTTTATTTGCTCGCTTTGGAAGTCATCTTTCTGAACTTCTAAATCCGGCAAACGGGGAGGTGGACGGCTGTCGGCCTCCTCCTCTTCCCCGGTCTCCTCCGTATCACCCGCCATGACTGAAAATGGGAACTGTAGGTCATTTCCAGCAGACTCTGCCCCCGAGTCTTCCGGGGAGACCTCTTCCAGGGGTTCGGGACCCACACGCGCCCTGGGAGAAGAATCATGTACACTATTACCCGAGGGCATCAACTGATTCTCCCACAATTGCCAGAAGTGGGGAAAATCCCGGCCCAGGATAACATCATGCAATAACGCCGGGACGAGTCCCACTTTATGTTGCACAGACCCATAGGAAGTAGTAATGCATATGACCGCGGTGAGGTACGAACAGGTGTCTCCATGCACACACGTTACAGAAAATTTGTCTGATGGTCCAGTCGGGGCTGACACCAGGCTGGCCTTCACCAGAGTCACCACACTTCCCGAGTCTAACAATGCCACCACATTTTTGCCATCAACAGTTAAATCACACAAATGTTTTTCCGCATCCTTTTGACCGGCATTCACACTCACTACCCGTGCAACCATAGACATGCGGTTTTTAGAGTCTGTGACGTCGCACTGCATGGGTTCAGTAGTGACCGGACAGTTCGCAGCAATATGTCCCATCTCTTGGCAGCGGAAACACCTAACGGGCCCCTTGCTTAGACCATAGTTCGTTACTCTCGGCCTCGCAGTGCGGGCAGTCCCATTTTCCTCCCCCACTGTCTTAGGGATTTTTCCATCTCCCCTACTCCCTGGAACAGTCTTACCGGTTCCACGTGGAGATGATGAAGAACGAGGTGGGGTAACGTCGTCTCGGAGTCCTTCCGCCACGGAGTAACGTTCAACCAGATCCACCAGTTGATCTGCCGTCGTAGGATTTCCATGGCTTACCCACTTCCTCAGGGCTGGCGGTAGAGCTCTCAGGTACTTGTCCATGACGACTCTCTGGATTATCTCTGGCGCTGTCAGCACCTCGGGTTGTAGCCACTTCTTCGTCACGTGGATCAGGTCGAACATCTGTGACCGCGGTGGTTTATCCGGCTGATAAGTCCATTGATGCACTCTCTGTGCAGGGACAGCGGTCGTCACTCCCAGCCGGGCCAAGATCTCGGCTTTCAGTTTGTCAAAGTCCTGCGCAGCTTCAGGCTCTAAGTCATAATAAGCCTTTTGGGCCTCACCGGAAAGAAACGGGGCAATCAGGCCGGCCCATCGTGCCTTCGGCCATTTTTCTCGTACCGCCGTCCGTTCAAACGTGGTCAGGTATGCCTCGACGTCATCTTCGGTCGTCATCTTCTGCCAGTACCGACTCACGTGAATCACTCTCGACTCGGCTTCCAGGTTAACCTCCTGTAGGCTTGCCAGGCGCTGCGCCACCTGCTGGAGAAGCGAACGATCGGTAGCTGACATGTCCACCAACTCCTTCAGCTGGGCCATCATCACCCGATTAGCTTCTTGCTGGACGGCGGTGGACTGTACCAGCGCTTTCACCACGTCCTCCATGCTCATGCTTGCAACGTGATGGCCGCGTTCTCCACCACAATGTGATAAAACACTCCAGGATCGGCTTTGCTGGGGTCAAAGGTCACGTGCGTTCCGCATGAAACTCAGGCGCAGAGCTGGGATTCGGGTGTAACTGACCCTGGGTCAGGTTTATTAATGGTGAAAGCAATGCAAAAGGAAATAAAACATAAAACAAATCCTTGCCTGTCCGGCACTAACTAAACAATGGACTACCTAACTACCAACTGGCGGGCTTCTCCCGTCCAGCCAAACCACAGTTACAGTGGGCACTGCTTCCACTCACGTGTGTGTCTCTCACACAGACAGGCTCTCTGTGTTCCCAGGCTGAGACACTCACACAACCACCTGGCATCCTTTTATATCCACCTCCCATTATTCATTAGTAAGCAGGTGCGATACTGACCAGACTAGGCCACATAGGAGAGGAATCTGGGCGAGATATACCTGCCCTCATCCACTATTCCCACATGATTCTCACAGTGTGTAACCTCCCTTCCCTCACCAGCTCCCCCTGGTGGAGGTTTCACTACACAGCAGTAGACAAAGAAAAATAGAGGCTATAGAAGACATATATGTTTTTATTTAATGAAACTCAATTGTAAAAATGATTGTGAGAAGAAAAAAAAACAGATAGTTAAGTATGAAATCAAACACTACCCTAAAACTCATAGGGGTGGACAACCCCTTTAAGAAAGTAAATGTTATGGGCCAAACATTTCTCATGCAGTGTCCATTCATGTGTTACTCTGTTTTTTTGCTCTTTACGAATAGAAGTTGGGTCCTAAGTGGGATGTCCATCCATGATGCCAATGTGTCCCAATAGGGTAAATCAAAATGGATGTTTTTGTTGACACAGCTCCTTTAAATCAGGTACAATATACAGACAGGGTTACAATATCTTAGAGTAATATGAAAGTGTTACGTGCTTTCTAATATTATTGAAATGTCACGAGAAGAAAATCAGAAAATGTGCAGGTCGACAACCTCGAGAAAGTCATTTGTAATGGACAGTGGCAGGCTGATTGCTTAATGTAAAGATTGTGTGCTTTCCTGCACAAATTTATCCGTAGGCTATGTTACATAACCAACCGCCTCGTGTTTAGCCACCTAGTAAGGTGTACATCCATCAAGACCAAGTGCAGTATATCTGCAGAAAACAGAGATATTCAAAGAAATGAAGAAGATCAAGATGACAACTTGAACCCTACTTCTCCAGACAACACTTGAAGGGATCCTATTGTGTGGTATGTGCAATCTGATCTGTGTACAGCATGGTATGGAGAAGGAGAAGCTGAGCAGAATGATATATATGGGTTTGTTGGAAAATATTTAGAATAACATTAAAACTTCTGGTGTTTGTGCACATATGAGTCCAGTGGGCGGTTCTATTGTCATTGTGGACACACGAGGGTCAGCGGGTGCTCTAGTTCACTAGTCGAAACCACATGGACCATTGCTCATCCCATCGAACATCTGTTCTCCTTTTATCGTGGACATAATACTGCTCAGACAACACAGGGTGAGGGTAAAACAGTGTGGCAGTAATTTATTGAATCACAAAACAGGCAATAACATATAGAACAGTCTCGGCAAAATAACCAAGATGGTGCAAAATTACAGATTATCCCTTCTGCTGACTACCTGGGTTAAGAGCAGCTATGACTTCAGAGCTTCCAGGGCCAACTACTCTGATCTGTGGCACACACAAAGAGGAACTAATGACAAGCTTAGGAAGCTGACAGTCTATTGATGTACAAGGCCAGGTGCCTGAAGAGTCACATCCTGGCTTTTCTGAACATCTCCATGGGGCCAGGTGTCTGGTGCGTCCCAATCCTGGTTTTCCCAAACGTATCCATGGGGCTCAGGTGTCCAGTGGGTTCAAATTCTGACTACCCCAAATGTATCAATGAGTTCAGTGATGGTCAATGGAGCAAATCTGTATTATTGGTCCCCTAAGCTGGAATCCTGTAGAATGTAAAATCTGTGTCCCTCATGATGGAGCCATGATCTGGCATTTATCATGTAGAGTGTTCCTGGCTATGGTTTTGTAAATAGTCTCTGGTTCTTTCACTCACTTGGCTGTCTGGATGTACATTGTTAGAGGCATATCCCATTTCTATAGCTCAGAATTGTTGTCCTTCAAGCCAGCATCCGGAGGTCAAAGGAAGATGTGATGAGAATATCTTGCATTGATTGACTATTTAATCAATTTGCATCATTTTACTCCTCTGTTTTGCAAGTCAACAAGCCACAGGACCCAAACAATGATCATTCAACATATTAAGAAAACATCCATTGTTTAATGAACCCACATCACTGTCTAGACCGCTAGACCGGGAGAGAGGTGGGAAGGCTGTGCGGGACGTCAGAAGGTGAGAATAATATTTTTTATTTTAAATTCTATTTTTTACAAGGATATGGTACCCAAAGCCCGAAGGACAGTCTCCTCTTCTCCAGACCGTGGGTACCATCCGCAAATGTTCTGCTTACTTTTCGCATGGTGTGCACAGCCACATGCGGAAAGTAAGCAGAACAATGCATTCCTATGGGTGCGGGATCTCCACGATTCCGCAAAATTAATGAGCAAGCTGCATTCTTTACCGCAAAGCGATTCCGCCGTGGTAGAAACCGCAGCATTAGCACAGCATTGCAGAATCCCATAGGAATGCATGGGATGCTTATTTTTCGCGTTTTCGCGGCAAAATCGCACAGTTAAAACCACCGCGGAAAAACGAAAAAAACGCCACGTGTGAACTCAGCCTTAATCAAACCAGGGCCATTTCCCCTCCACAGAGATATAGACTTCAGTCCTAACAGAGGATTTTTCATAGGTTTCCATTCAGATGGAGACTACAGTTTTAGTGAGGATTGGCATAGAATAGGGACCTGGAAAACGAGAAATGCCTTACCGTGGCTTCCAGGTACACATAACTTGGCCATTTTATGCACTAAACTTTCTCAATTTTTCATACTTCTAATGCAGTAATGCAATTCATTATTCATTTTTCATGTTTGCATGGTTTGGCGCTACAGTGTGCTTCCTTTTTTGCTTGAATGTCTTGCAGAGACTGCAGACAAAAAGTTGTAGGAGCTGATATAAGAGGCAATAAGAGGCAAACATTAGGCATTAAAAATATAAATAAATATCAAATCAACATTTAAGGCTGCTAAAAATCAACTTGCAATACCAGAATTTTCCTGTAGTGGCCACTGTGGGAGAAATGGGAGCCAATTATGACTTGACGACAATCAAATGATTCACACTTGACCTTCAATTAGAAAAGGGAATTTTACAGGTGGCACAATCAAAATGACACATTTCATTAAGAATTAAGTGTGACTGTTCTGTCTCCGACATCTGATTCATAATCCTGATTATCTGCTTGTTAATGTTTACAGTGTTTTTTGGCTCCACCTAGCGACCAGAGTCATAACCGCAGTGTTATTTTACTTTCACTTTGCTTGTATTTTCCCTCCGTTGTAGTGCATTCTGGTAAGCTTTTGCAGTGCATTCTGGTAAGGTTGCAATGCATCCTGGTACTCTTTTTGCAAAGGATTATGGTATTTCCCTCAAGTCCATCATTTTTCTTCTGCCTGCATTCAGGAAGCATCTCATTTCTCTTCTTCCCTTGTGATAGCATCGCTGTTTCACCGCGCACCAAAATACCATCACGTTCAATAAAGCACAGATTCAACCTACAGTCTCCTTATTGGACCCCGGTATAGCGGTTTAGCTGCCTGTATAGCTACATGATTTCTGTTTCATTTAGTGAGGACAGAACAGTGAAACAGCGGCCATCCAGCTAGTGGGAATTCAGAGAGAAGAGCCTTCCATCCTGCAGGGGCCAGTGAAATAGCGGCCATCCAGCTAGTGAAATTCAGGGAAAGGACGGCCTTCTATCGAGCTTGCAGGAACTAGTGAAAATGCAGCTATCTTCTAGTGAGATTCAAGTCACCGGCTACACAGAGACTAATACAGCTACAGCAATCTCTGCACAGCCAAGCATCCCTCCAAAACATCATGTCCCACATATCTCACAGGTCAAAATCTGCTACTTCTGTCTCCTCAAAGACTATATCCATCAGCAGCGCGGTCGCCATTGCCCGCGCAAATGCTGAAGCTGCCGAAATACGAGCAAGCTATGCTGAAGAAGAGATGGAACTCAAATTAGAGAAGGCACGCGTAGATGCTGTCTTGGAAAGCCTAGCAGTAAAAAGAGAAGCTGCTGCATCACAAGCCAAGGCAGAATCTCTAGAAGCCGCGCAAAACCCTGAGCTGCATAGCCGAAGCAGTACGTCAAGTCTGAAGTTGCCACTGCAAGATTCGCCACAATGCACATCTGAGTATGTTATTGAACTTCCTGATCTAAATTATAACCCAGAACATGACACTTCCAGTGAAGCGAGTGAGAGTCATCATGAGGCTCAGCTGCAGGAAAACATGGAACAAAACAATTCTGCTAATGACTACCTTGCTCCTCGCCAGGTAACCAACGTGAATCACCTTGCTAACACACCACATGTCAGACCGAAGCAATATGACACCGGCTGGTGCCACCCTGAGGATACTAACAGGTATGAACGCACCTCACATCACTATCAGGGTGACCCATCACCAGTATACTCTGCTGACAACTGGTTCACAACAGAATTGGCTAAGTTCTTCACAGGACATGATTTGGTTGCCAAGGGACTCATGAAATTCACTGACCACGCTGAAGGTTACAGAGCTTGGAAAGCTTCCTCCCAAAATGTCACTAGAGGCTTGGGGCTACAACACAGGGAAGAGATAGACCTCTTAGTCAAATACCTTTGAGAAGGGTCAGTCAAACACGCAGTGAGGATCAGAGATATTAATATAAATCACCCTGAGATCGGCCTCAAAGGGATCTGGAAGAGGCTGGATGAGTGTCACGGTTCAGCAGAGGTAATAGAGAGAGCCTTGTTCAAAAGAATCAATCACTTTCCTAAAAAATCTAACAAAGGTTTCCAGAAACTTAGAGAGCTAAGTGACCTGCTGAAGGAAGTCTTAGTTGCCAAATGTGAAGGTGACCTACAAGGACTTGCATTCCTTGACACAGCCAAAGGTGTTAACCCTATAGTCCAAAAGTTGCCCTGCAACTTTTGGACAGGAGAGGTGGCTCACACATGGTTCCACGTACAAATACAAACACAGTGTTCCATTCCCTCCCTTCTCCATTTTTGTAGACTTTATACACGAACAAGCGACAATCAGAAATGATCCCAGCTTTGATTTTGCAATGTCATATGCCACACCATCACCAGCTGAAAACCCACACAGAACCTCTGTGACAGTGCAGAAGACTAATGTTTCTTCTCCAAGTTCCAATTATAGGTCTGCTGGCCTCTCTCAATCAGAGACAAAGGTACAGGACCCTGACAAGCAGTGCCCACTCCATCAGAAGCCTCATCCTCTCCTGAAATGCAGAGCCTTCAGGGGAAAATCTATGCCAGATCGCAGAAGCTTTCTGAAAGAGAATGGTATCTGCTACAAGTGCTAATCATCCACAACTCATTTCACCAAGGATTGTAAGTTCAGTGTAAAATGCACAGAATGTGGCACCACAGATCATAACACTGCTCTACACCCTGGCCCAGCTCCATGGAGTGCACAAAACACGCCAGCTGTCAGTAAGCATGGTGGGGAAGAAAAGAGCACTGATGCAGCTGCTCCAGAGATCACTTCACAATGTACTGAATTCTGTAAAGGGACAATAGACAGTAGGTCCTGTTCAAAAATATGCCTCATCAGAGTGTACCCAAAGGGTCATAGAGACAAAGTTTTAAGACTATATGCTATCTTGGATGATCAAATAATTGATCCTTGGCTAGATCAACATCCTTTTACCTATTCAACATCAAAGGGCCAAGCACCCCCTACTCATTAAAGACATGTGCAGGTACTGTGACAACAGCAGGCAGGAAAGCTACTGACTACCAAATTGAGTCCTTAGACCAGTGTTTCTCAACTCCAGGCCTCAAGACCCACCAGCAGGTCAAGTTTTCAGGACTTCCTTAGTATTGCACAGGTGATAATTTCATCACCTGCTCAAGCATTAACAGCATCACCTGTGCAATACTAAGGAAATCCTGAAAGCATGACATGTTGGTGGGTCTTGAGGACTGGAGTTGAGAAACACTGCCTTAGATGGACAATTCTGCCTACCACTACCTACAATCATCGAGTGTAATCAGATCCCAGACAACAGATCTGTAATACCAATGCCGGATGTGGCGATCCATCACGCTCACTTAAAACGCATAGCACACTGTTATGAATGAGTCGCCAAAGGAGGAAAAAACAAAAATACAAGCTAAGTCCAGAAAACCGGAGAGGTTGGTAGCTATCGGATTGCAGACCCCTGATCCTATTCACACAACTAACAGTAGCCGTGGGGGGTTCCTTCGGTGCCCTAGACCCCTCGTTCACAGCCGGAGAACTAAATAAGCCTAAAGAAAGAAAGGGGAAATCTAAACTGCCCCAGAGCAGACCCCAAAGCAATAGACAGCCCCCAACATGTATTGTCGGTGAAAAGCAGATGAAAACACAAACACAGACAGAAAGACAGTTTGAGCAAGCGATGGGGCCCAACTAACTAAATAGGAAAGGACAGAAAAGATGCTGGCTGCAATCCGCAAAAATTCTGCCAAAATAATGTCCAACACGTCTGATAGAAAAAAGGCCCTGAAGTCACTAGACTTCAAAATCACTATATCAGCACTCAGGTATATTCTGAAGACTGAGCAAAAGATCAACTTGACCAGAGACAAAAATGGAGCTCAGCCTGTACCAACAAGGGCAGGCAGAACACAAACACTAAGTAAACAGACAATATCTCATGGAAAAATAAGAGAGCAAATACTTAGCTTTCAGAAGACAGGTACTGAACTGGTTTGCAAGAGCTCAGTGCAGAAAGGATCACCAGCACCCCTGTAGGGCGTCGGCTGCCTTATATCCACTCAGTGATTCCGGGTGTCCAATCAGGCTCCACCTGTTCAGATGACAGGTTCTTCCCAACCCAATCAATTTCACTACCTATCTTCACCAGCAGAGGGAGTTCATCAGACATCAACGGTGAAGGGGAAAATGAACTCACAACAGTACCTCCCCCTTGAGGAGGGGTCACCGAACCCTCATCCACGCCACCAGGATGATCAGGATGGGCCCGATGAAAAGCACGAACCAATCTTTTGGCATGAATATCGGATGCAGGGACCCAAAAATTATCCTCCTGGCCTTAACCCTTCCATTTATCCAAATACTGGAGTCTCCGTCCAGCCAGGCGAGAATCCAGTATCTTCTCAACCTCATATTCCACATTACCTTCCACCAATACAGGGTCAGGAGGTGCCACCACAGGAACTACTGGCTCAACAAACCTCTTTAACAGAGACTTATGAAACACGTTATGGATCTTAAATGTAACAGGAAGAGCCAATCGAAAAGAGACCGGATTAAGAATCTCCAAAATCTTGTAAGGTCCAATAAATCTAGGTTTAAACTTTGGAGAAGCCACCTTCATAGAGATATTCTTTGATGACAACCAAATCATATCACCCACCTTAAACTGGGGACCAATGGTCCTATGACGGTTAGAAAACCGCTGGGCCTTTTCCTGGGAGAGAGACAACCTATTCACCACTTGGTCCCAGATCTGGTGCATTCTCTCCACCACAGTGTCAACACCTCGGCAGGCAGAAGACTCCACCCGCCCTGAAGAGAATCGAGGATGAAACCCAAAGTTACAAAAAAAAGGTGACATCAAAGTGGCAGAACTAGCTCTATTATTTAAAGCAAATTAGGCCAAGGGCAAAAATGAAACCCAATCATCCTGATCAGCAGAAATAAAACATCTCAAATACGACTCTAAAGTCTGGTTTGTTCTCTCCGTCTGCCCATTGGTCTGAGGGTGAAACGCAGAGGAGAAGGACAACTGAATTCCCAGCTTGGAACAGAAAGTCCTCCAAAATCTAGAAATAAACTGAACTCCTCTGTCAGATACAATGTTCTCAGGAATCCCGTGCAAGCGAACCACCTGTTGCAAAAACAAGGGCACCAACTCTGAGGAAGATGGTAACTTAGGGAGTGGTACAAGATGGACCATCTTAGAGAATCTATCACAAATCACCCAAATAACAGTCATTCTCTGAGAGACAGGCATATCAGAGATAAAATCCATTGAAATATGGGTCCATGGCCTCCTGGGCACCGGCAAAGGCATCAGCAACCCACTAGTGCGAGAACAAGGTTTAGACCGGGAGCAAGTCCCACAGGACTGCACAAAACTCCTGACATCACGAGACAAGGCGGGCCACCAAAAAGACCGACTCACCAAATCTCTAGTACCAAAAATACCTGGATGACCAGCCAATGCAGAGCAATGAACTTCAGACATCACTCTCTTCCTCCACTGGTCAATAAAAAAGGGGGAGACAGAAGCGCACAATAGGTTCTTATCCAGTGATATAAACGTTTCACAGATATGGATCCACTCACCTGGTTCAGTTGTGTGAAACACAACAACCATAAGCACAAATGGGTAGGATCCGATGAACTGTAGCAATCACTGGTCAGGAACATACAATTTTCCAATGGGACAACGCTCAGGTTTGTCCTCCTGAAACTCTTCCAGAGCACGTCTCAAATCGGGCGAGATGGCAGAAAGAACTACCCCCTCACCTAAGATGGTAGCAGGCTTGGTCACAACAGGAGTATCAGCAAAGAAACTCCTAGAGAGGGCATCTGCCTTGACATTCTTAGTGCCTGGAAGAAAAGAGACCACAAAATCAAAACGTGTGAAAAACAAGGCTCACCTAGCCTGTCTAGGATTCTAGCGTTTGGCCGACTCCAGGTAAATCAAATTCTTGTGGTCAGTAAGGACCAAGACTTGATATTTAGCTCCCTCCAACCAATGTCTCCACTCCTCAAATGCCCATTTCATGGCTAACAGTTCCAGATTCCCCACATCATAGTTGCGTTCAGATGGGGAGAACCTTCGGGAAAAGAAAGCACAGGGATTCATCTTAGATGTTACCGGATCTTTTTGGGACAAAACAGCTCCTGCACCAATCTCAGAAGCGTCCACCTCTACCTGAAACAGGAGTGAGACATCAGGTTGCCGCAAAACCGGAGCAGAAGTGAACCTTCGCTTCAGCTCCTGAAAGGAAGAAACAGCCTCTGGAGACCAATTCAGCACATCAGCACCCTTCTTAGTCAAATCAGTCAATGGTTTGGCAATACCAGAAAAATTAGCTATAAATTTACGATAAAAATTAGCAAAACCCAAAAACTTCTGGAGGGCCTTCAAAGAAGTGGGCTGAACCCAATCATAAATTATTATTATTATTATTATTTATTGTTATAGCGCCATTTATTCCATGGCGCTTTACATGTGAGGGGGGTATACATAAAAACAAGTACAATAGTCTTAAACAATACAAGTCATAACTGGTACAGGAGGAGAGAGGACCCTGCCCGCGAGGGCTCACAATCTTCAAGGGATGGGTGATAATACAGTAGGCGAGGGTAGAGCTGGTCGTGCAGCGGTTTGGTCGATCGGTGGTTACTGCAGGTTATAGGCTTGTCACCTCTACCTGTACCTCTATAAATGGCCTGTACCTTGGCCGGGTCCATTTCAATAGTTGACAGAGACAAAATAAATCCCAAAAATGAAATCCTCTGTACCCCAAAAAGGCATTTCGATCCCTTGACATACAGGGAATTCTCCCTCAAAATCCGGAACACAGTCCGAACATGTTCCACATGAGAGTCCCAATCCTTGGAAAAGATCAAAATATCATCCAGATAGATGATCAAAAATGTATCCACAAAGTCTCGGAAAATATCATTCATGAAGCACTGGAAGACAGAAGGGGCATTAGTGAGCCCAAAAGGCATCACCAGGTACTCAAAATGTCCCTCTGGAGTATTAAACGCCGTCTTCCATTCATCCCCATGCTTAATGCGAATAAGATTATACGCCCTCCTGAGGTCAAGCTTGGTAAACCAGCAAGCACCTTTAACTCTAGAGAATAGATCAGAAATCAGGGGTAACGGATACTGATATTTAACAGTAATTTTGTTGAGGGAACGATAGTCAATACAAGGCCTTAATGAACCATCCTTCTTGGCCACGAAAAAAAACCCAGCTCCTAAGGGTGAAGAGGATGGTCTAATATGACCTTTCTCCAACGACTCCTTAATATAGGATCGCATAGCCTCATGCTCGGGTACAGATAAATTGAAAAGTCGACCCTTGGGAAATTTACACCCAGGGCTCAGCTCAATTGCACAGTCATAACTCCTATGAGGAGGCAAAGACGCAGACTCATTCTCACTAAATACATCATAAAAATCAGCCAAATAGTCAGGAACATCATGCGACTGGGGAGAGGTGGAGAAAACAGGAGCGTCACTAAGGGCACACCGACAACCCCAACTCACCACAGACACAGATTTCCAATCCAAAACTGGATTATGGATTTGTAACCAGGGAAACCCCAGAACAATGGTATCATGCAGATTATGCAACACCAAAAATCTGCAATTTTCTTGATGATCTGGGGCGACCTGCATTACCACCTGGGTCCAAAACTGAGGTTTATTCTTCGCCAAAGGAGTAGCATCAATACCCCTCAAAAGGATAGGCGTCCGCAGAGGTGTCATAGGAAATCCACAACGTTTAGCAAAATCCAAGTTCAGAGCTGCTCCCGAATCCACGAAAGCCTTAGCGGAAAATGTGGACAGGGAGCAGATCAGAGTAATTGCCAGAAGAAACTTGGGTTGAACACCGCCCACAGCAAATGTGTGTGCAAAACATTTCTCTCGTTTAGGGCAGACAGAAATAATATGAGAGGCATCCCCACAGAAAAAACACAGCTTATTACGCCTTCTGAACTCCTGACGTTGCGCCCTAGACAAAACTCTATCACATTGCATAGGTTCAGACATTTGTTCAACAGGTGGCAACACCTCTCGTGCAGTTTTGCATTCGCGCAAACGCCGATCAACCTGAATGGCTAATGACATAGAATCGTCAATACCAGAGGGAACAGGAAATCCCACCATAGTATCTTTTACGGTTTCTGACAAACCCTTCCAAAAGAGAGCTGCTAAGGCACCATCATTCCAAGTAGTAAGGATGGCCCACTTTCGGAGTTTTTGACAGTACAACTCTGCAGAATCCTGACCCTGGCTCAATGCCAACAGGGCCTTTTCAGCCTGATCAATAGCATTAGGTTCATCATACAACAGCCCTAAGGCTTGAAAAAATGCGTTCACATTAGCTAGAATAGGGTCATCAGGTTTCATAGAAAATGCCCATTCCTGAGGATCGCCACGCAGCAAAGAGATGACAATTTTAGCCTGCTGCGCAGAGCTCCCTGATGAGTTAGGCTTCAAGGCAAAAAATAATTTACAATTATTCTTAAAGTTCAAAAATTTAGACCGATCCCCAAAAAACACATCAGGAGTAGGGATCTTTGGTTCAGCAACATGTGAATGAGCATGATAGGTGGAAATTCCCCGCACTTCAGCAGTGAGCTGCCCAACACAATCAGACAATTGCTTCATCTCCATTGAGAAGAAAAAAAAATTCCCCCTACGGCCTCAAAGACATAGAGGAAAAAATATACAAAATAAAAAAATTCTGCCACTTTTTTTTTTTTACAATTCTTTCCTGCTATTGAGTACCCTAGAATCTGCGGTATGGCTGGTGATTCTGTTATGAATGAGTCACCGAAGGAGGAAAAAACAAAAATACAAGCTAAGTCCAGAAAACCGGAGAGGTTGGTAGCTATCGGATTGCAGACCCCTGATCCTATTCACACAACTAACAGTAGCCGTGGGGGGTTCCTACGGTGCCCTAGACCCCTCGTTCACAGCCGGAGAACTAAATAAGCCTAAAGAAAGAAAGGGGAAATCTAAACTGCCCCAGAGCAGACCCCAAAGTAATAGACAGCCCCCAACATGTATTGTCGGTGAAAAGCAGATGAAAACACAAACACAGACAGAAAGACAGTTTGAGCAAGCGATGGGGCCCAACTAACTAAATAGGAAAGGACAGAAAAGATGCTGGCTGCAATCCGCAAAAATTCTGCCAAAATAATGTCCAACACGTCTGATAGAAAAAAGGCCCTGAAGTCACTAGACTTCAAAATCACTATATCAGCACTCAGGTATATTCTGAAGACTGAGCAAAAGATCAACTTGACCAGAGACAAAAATGGAGCTCAGCCTGTACCAACAAGGGCAGGCAGAACACAAACACTAAGTAAACAGACAATATCTCATGGAAAAATAAGAGAGCAAATACTTAGCTTTCAGAAGACAGGTACTGAACTGGTTTGCAAGAACTCAGAGCAGAAAGGATCACCAGCACCCCTGTAGGGCGTCGGCTGCCTTATATCCACTCAGTGATTCCGGGTGTCCAATCAGGCTCCACCTGTTCAGATGACAGGTTCTTCCCAACCCAATCAATTTCACTACCTCTCTTCACCAGCAGAGGGAGTTCATCAGACATCAACGGTGAAGGGGAAAATTAACTCACAACAGCACACCTTATACTGGAACTCAAACATCAGGCTCAGATATTACTGTTGTTGGGAAGAGATATCCTACAGGTTCATAAAGTGAGATGTCATATCAATGGACTCCACAATGCTCCCTATGCCCAAAAGCTAGATCTAGGATGGGTCATAATAGGAAACGTATGCTTGGGACACATGCACACCCCATCTTCTGTGACAAGCATGTTAACAAATACATTGGAGAAAGGACGCCCATCTCTGTTTCAACCTTGCAACAATGAGTTCCATGTCAAGGAATTACCACATAGCATCCAACTACCTAATCATTTGATAGATGTTACTCATGACAGCAGTATGGTGTCAGGAAGCTATGAGGATCAGTTGGGGTGCACAGTCTTCCAGAGAACTAAGCAAGACAACCAAGTGACAATGTCGGTAGTGGACAAGTTGTTCTTAGAGGTAATGGACAAGGGACTTGTAAAAGATGAGACCAACAGTTGGGTCGCACATCTTCCCTTCAGAAGCCACAGACCACATTTATCAAACAACAGAAATCAAGCATTAAAATGTTTCTCCTCTCTCAAACATAATCTACAAAGGAAACCAGAGCTGAGATATCACTTTTACTCCTTCATGTCAAAGTTTTTTTGAGAATTGTTATGCAGAACTAGCTCTCACTCTCAAAGACTCTGAAGAATGCTGGTTCCTACCCATGTTTGGAGTATACCACCTTAAGAAACCGGGCCAGATTAGAGTGGTGTTTGACTCCAGTGCTAAGTTTGATGATGTCTCCCTGAATGATGTTCTACTGACAGGACCAGACCTCAATAACAAACTGCTGGGAGTACTTATGCGCTTCCGTGAGCATTCCATTGCTTTCATCGCTGACATCCAGCAAATGTTCCATTGTTTCCTTGTGAGAGAGTGAGACAGGAACTTCCTAAGGTTCTTTTGGTGCACAGACAATGATCCTACTAAAGAGGTCACAGAGTGCCGCATGAAGAGTGCACATCTTTGGCAATAGTCCTTCACCTGCAGGCACCATTTATGGACTTAAAAGGTCAGCTCAAGAAGGAGAAACAGAATACGGATCAGATGTCAGACAATTCATAGAAAAAGACTTTTATGTTGACGACTGTCTGAAAGCCATGCCTTCAAATGAGACTGCCATCAGTCTTCTCAGGAGAGCCCAAGAGATGCTTGCTTGCTCCAACCTCAGGCTTCACAAAATAGCCTCAAATAGCCAAGAACTCATGAAAGCATTCCCTTCACAAGACTTGTGTAACGGTCTCAGAGATCTGGACCTGGGGTCAGACCCCACACCTATGCAACGCGGCATCAGGCTTCTCTGGAATCTACAGTCAGACACTTTCACCGTTCAGGTCAGCCGGAAGAAAAGCATTTCGCATGCAGAGGTGTCCTGTCTACCATCAACAGCCTGTACGATCACTTGGGTTTTGCAGCTCCTGTTACTATGCAAGGCAAAGCCATACTAAGAGACTTAACTAAGGAGACATCTGACTGGGATGCACCTCTGCCACCTGATAAGAGAATCCAGTGGGAAGTATTGAAGAATGCCCTAGCAGCCCTCTCCAACCTGAATGTGCCAAGAAAATACACCCCTGTGCCGTCTACAGAAATACAAAGCCAAAGACTGTATGTATTTGCAGATGCTTCTGTCAAAGCAATTGCTGCGGTTGCCTATCTCAAAACTGTAGACTCCAAATGTCAGAGCCACATTGGATTCGTTATGGGGAAGGCCAAACTTGCTCCACAACCAGAGCACACTATACCCAAGTTGGAGCTTTGTGCTGCTGTCTTAGCCGTCGAGTTAGCAGAGTTCATTGCATCTGAGATGGATATCGACCTGACACAAGCCAAGTTCTACTCAGACAGCAAAGTAGTCCTGGGATACATCCACAATGAAACTAGATGATTCTATGTTTATGTCAACAACAGAGTGCTACGAATTAGGAGATCAGTTCATCCAAAACAGCGGCATTACATTCCCACGGACCAAAACCCTGCAGATCACACAACTAGAGCAGTTGACACAAGTCGACTAGGGGGCACAACATGGCTCTCAGGACCAAAACTATTGTACACCGAGGAACGTTTTCCAGACACCTTTGAACTAGTGAGAGAGGACTCAGATGCTGAAATCCGCCCTCAGGTGTCTACACTTCATACAATGACTCCAGCTACTCTCCTCATCCAGAAAACAGGACTATCCAGTGCCCCTCCAGGGGGATTCGATGTCAAGGACCTATACAAGTGTCAATGGAGACAGGTACAATGTCTTGCAAGCACATTCTGGGAAAGGTGGCGCAAACAGTAGTTGTCTACCCTGCAGCCACGGACGAAGTGTCAATCTACCAGGCCTAATCTGAGAATTGGTGAGTGGTGACCTCATCCTTGTGAAAGACTGCCAAGTCCACCGGAACCAGTGGCCACTTGGTCTAGTGACTGCAACATTCCCGAGTAAGGATGGCAACGTCCACAAAGTTGAACTGAGGATGGCCAAAAGGAATGAACTTAAGACTTTCTCCAGACCAATAACTGAGCTGGTCCTATTGTTGTCTTCAGAGAAGAAGAATAGTGACATCCATTTGATGCCAGACGGGGAGTGTTCTGTCTCTGACATCTGATTCATAATCCTCATTATCTGCTTGTTAATGTTTACAGTGTTTTTTGGCTCCATCTAGTGACCAGAGTCATAACCGCAGTGTTATTTTACTTTCACATTGCTTGTATTTTCCCTCCATTGCAGTGCATTCTGGTAAGCTTTTGCAGTGCATTCTGGTAAGGTTGCAATGCATCCTGGTAGCCTTTTGCAAAGGGTTATGGTATTTCCCTCCAGTCCACCATTTTCCTTCTGCCTGCATTCAGGAAGCATCTCATTTCTCTTCTCCCCTTGTGATAGCATCGCTGTTTCACCGCGCGCCAATATAACATCACATTCAATAAAGCACAGATTCAACCTAAAGTCTCCTTATTGGACCCCGGTTTAGCGGTTTAGCTGCCTGTATAGCTACATGATTTCTGCTTCATTTAGTGAGGACCGAACAGTGACTCTTAAAAGAATATTACAGAAATAGTCACCCTATGCTTATGCAAAGCAGAACCATGTTTCATGATGCCAAAATCCATATTTTTAATACTGCTCAGTGCATTGGCTTAGTGGTTAACTTGACTTTATTATTATATATCTAGCTGTAAAAGACTGGTTTTGTAGATACTATGAAAGAAACAAAATTGACCTGGAACATATGCTGTCCTCCGACCTCCGTATTAATTCACTTCGAAGACATTGCCATTCTTATAAAGAAGCAAGAATCTTCATCGGATCACTCTGTCATTACCGGCCATCACTCTTAGGTGCCAGGGGATATCATTTCAGGTAACCTTTCCCAAAATTCTCAGCTAATTTTGTATCTCTACCTCGGCTGTGTCATAATCTCTGTATAATGCTATTAGTATGCTGTGTGTAGGTTCAGCCGGTGCACTTTACATGCGTGATCTATTTACTTCTACTGCTTTCCCTTCTCTCTGCTCCCCGAACGTCTCCCGCTGAATTCAATCATTCTCTGTGTTTCTGCTATTTACGGCTTTAAAAATTTTTACCATGCAGATTTGTCAACGTGGCGCTTGAAATAAAATCTGAATTGAAGGAACACCAAGGAGAGAATGGAAGCAGTAAGGTGGTGGGACTTTTTCTGGATCTCAAGCTTTCACGTAAGGGTTTTACATGAAAGACAAGTGTGGTTAGAATAAAACGAAATTCTAAAAGTTTTCTTGTTAATTTTCTTATTATTCGCTCAATGTTAGGAAGGCTTCAGGAGTAAAGTAAAGGTCCCACTCTTCAAAGATTGGGGAGCTGCTGGCATTTTTTTTAGCAGGTTTGTGAGGGATTGCAAATCCTTCATGATTTAGGAGTTGGGTGGACGCCTTAATGTTCACTCTACTCATCGATAATGTTTTTTTCACTTGAACGTTACTGTAATGTGCTAATCTGAAAATCACTTTATTTAGACATTATGTTGATTTGTCCCCTAAAATAATCACTAGTGATGATGAGAGAGCACTAATATACTCGGGTGCTGATTACTCAAGTTGAGCAAATCATAGTGCTAGGGTGCCTTAAAGGGGTTGTCCACTACTTTAAATTAACCCCCCAATGTATCCCCCCAGGGCCCCTAATGAATTTTGTAAATACCTTATGTTGCCTATACTGCCTGTGAGCGGCGCTATCCGTGGCCACTCATAGGCAGCACGTGACCCAGCACTGATGTCACGACAAGTGAGGCATGACCCAGCGCTGGGTCCTCACAGTGGCTGCTGGGTTGTGGGCGGGGATACCCCATGCATCACACCCAGCATCCACTGCACGCTTTCTCAATGAATGGGCGCTCAGTGGATGCCGGGTGTGATGCAGGGGCATAACCCTGCCCACAGCCTGGCAGCCAGCGCAGAAGGAGGAAGAGAGACCCCCAACTGCTGGCAGCACTTGTCGGGATGTCAGCGGAAGGAAGAGCCAGCTGCAGCCGGGGACTACGGGCTGCCTGTGAGCGGCCAGAGATAGCGCCACTCACAGGCAGTATAGGCACCATGAGGTATTTACAAAATTCATTAGAGGCCCCGGGGGGATACATTGGGAGGGTTAATTTAAAGTAGTGGACAACCCCTTTAACTGTGTGCAAGGCATCATGAAATGTCAAGATTCCCAAAGGATTTTGGGTCGTAATGTAGTGCCTGGGGTCAAAAAGTTGGCTTTGCATCCAAGATCATGGGTCTTCCAGCAGGATAATGACCCCAAACTTTCTTCAAGAAGCACCCAGAAAGAGATTGAAACAAAGCACTGATGAATTTAGAAGTGGTATTTCCAGCTCACGTAGCATAAAGTTTTCCTCCACTACCTATTACATACAAATGCTACAGAGAAACTGTGAATAGACACATAAAATCTGTTAAATTTGCCTGCTTTGATAGATTTCTGAGTACAGAACACTGTAAAAAAACATGAATTGATCATTGAGAGCATGGAGAAAAGCAGCAGCAAGGCTTCAAATTTATAAAGCAATAATCCCTGACTAGATGCCTGTCATAAGCTATACTTCCTGCCACACCTCACCATAGATGAATTACAGATAAGATAAGATTATTATAACAGAATTAGCCCTGAGAAAAGCATTTCATTTAATGTAGCAGCATCAAGAACTGTTATTTCTTCAACTCTGCTGGAAATATAGTGGAGCGTTTCATATCTACTCAGTCTGATATGGAACAGACCAGGATCTTCTGTACTTACTGTACAAACTCTCCTGTCCTGGCTGTGAAATACTGTAGGCAGTGTGAGAACTCCTCGACGCTGGCTTAAAGAGGTCATTGACCACTCCTGCTGGCAATTCAGCTTCTTCACATCAACAGAGCAGTTCTTCCTCTTCTGCACTACTCTGTCGAAGGGGCGAGGCTGTCAACATAATGCTGATTGACAGGATGCTTCCTGCAGTTAGAGAATATACTCCTCTATGGCTATGTGATATCAGTGAAAGCTGCTGAATAGCTGGTCCATGACCGCTCTATGCTGGCTAAGATAGGCGCCAAACACATGTGCCCATAATAAAGAAAAAAATAGTCCAAAATAACCTTATTATCTGGACAGCATGTTGGCTCAGTGGTTAGCACTGTTACTTTCCAGCACTGGGCTCCTGGCTTCAAATCCCACCAAGGACAACATCTGTTTTCTTTCAGTTTTCCAGTTTCCTCCCACACTTCAAATACTTAGTGATAAGAAATTTAGATTGTGAGCCCCAATGGGGACAGGGATGATGACTTCTGTGGAATTAATGGTGCTATATAACTAAGTAAAAGAAATATATTGTGGATCACGAGTTCAACAAATTAACGCTTTTCTACAGGTTTTCATTCTAAACTGGTCAACTGAAAAATCTATCTTCTTTGGATGTCCCACTGTCAGGAGTCCAGGTTGAGCTTCTAACAAATAGTGGATGACGCTTTGGTGGACACAGCCCTTCTTTATTTTATATTGTTAATTGTGATTGTGACTGAATGTTCTTCAATCTATAAGGTTGACCATACACATAAGAGCAAAGTTGGATGAATCATCTGGCTTGGGCACGACCAGAAGACTATCTCATACAAAGTCTCAACTCAATTTTTTGAATTTGAACTTTGAGAATATTTTTTTCTTATTTTCATTTTTTTTACCATTCCACGTAAATACAGTTGAAAGAATTACACGTGAGGGGCAGCATCACACCATAAACAGCATTCTGTGGAGCTATGACTTAAACGCACATTGATATTTGATAACACCGCTTCTATGTCACGGCTTTCAATTATAATTGCGTTGGATCTGCAATGAAGAGCAGTTTGTCATCGGCATAAGGTTAGGATATGTATGCTATGGTTATCAGCGCTGGCTTAATGCCACAGCAGTCAATCAAAGGAGCCACTTAAAAAGCGTGAAAGGGCAGAAGAGCCTTAAAGTTACAACTTCCAGCTAAGGAAAATGCAATTCTGAAAATAAAATAGTTGAAATGAGGATAAACCACAACAACAAGGAAATCATATCAAACAGGTTGTCCACTACTAGGGCAACCCCTTCTTGATCTAAGTGTTTGGCCACGTTGAAATAAAAATGTTTATACTCACCTCCTGTGCCTGCTCCGTTTCAGTAGTGTCGGCACTCGTGGTCCTGGGCATATCATATGGTTGTTGTGACACTCTACTCCAACGCTCATTCAGTGCTGCCATCACTGTCCCCGCCTTCGTACGAATCGAACATGAAGAGGAAGTCTGGGCTGCGGGTGATCTCTGACTTCCTCTTCATGTTCAATTCGACTGAAGGTGGGGACAGTGATGCCTGCTCTGATTGGGTGTCACAACACGAGTGCAGACACCGCTGGAACGGCGCCATCAAGGGAGGTGAGCGTAGGCTTTATTATTTTATTGGGGCCAATCTATCCCTGGGTGGCACAGTCAAAAATATTACCATAACCAGGTTCCCCGCATCAAGTTCCCACATGCTTTATGCATCCATTAGCCCTCTGCGTCTGTACTGTTATACATTTAACATTATGGCTGGTCCATACAATCAGGGCAATTGTTACCACCCACCTTTCGTGTCTACCTCTTTCCTCATAGACTGTAAGCTTGCGAGCAGGGCCCTCATTCCTCTTGGTATCTGTTATAATCTATGTGATTATTGTTATGCTGTAATGTATATTGTCTGTACAAATCCCCTCCGAAATGTAAAGAACTGCAGAATATGTCAGCGCTATAGAAATAAAATGTATTATTAAAATGTATTAATTGTCCAAGTAGTGGACAACCTCCTTAAGAATTTTTGCATTCTGTCTAAATGGACAACTAGTACCACCCTAGTCCTTCCTTAACTTTCCTTTTCGTTCATCATATCACAAAATTTGTAGCTTTCAAAAAAACACAACTTCATGATATTCCGTCACAAAATGTCTAAGCTTTGTGTCTTCATTTGAGTCCACACAATGAATGTGATGTAGGTTGGAGCCTGCTGAGGGTTTCTGAGTATGTCACAATATGGTATAACATCTTTTTCCATTCTTAACACAATTCAAGATAAGGTAGGGGTCACACATCAGTACCCTGAGGTCAGTGGTGCTAGATGATCGGCAGAGAAGAACAAGAGAATTAAATTTGGCAGATCTCATAAATTTGTCAAGAAAATGTGATTTGCATAGAACTTAGTAATGGAAATAAAATGGTCACCATTATGGCCTAAGGCAGCGTTTCCCAAAATCCATTCCTCATGGCTCCCAACAGGTCATGTTTTCAGAATATTTTTAGTTTTGTACATATGGTGGGAGTATCATCAAGGCATCAGGATTTCCGCATCTGTGCAATACTATGGAAATCCTGAAAACATGACCTGTTGGGGGCTGTGAGGACTGGAAATTGGGAATATAGGGTGTCAGAAAAAATTAATACCCACCTCATGGGTCATCATAGGTCATGGGTCCCACCACAGTCAAAGTCCACCATCCAGTCCTCCACTCTCTCTGTCCACTTCTTTCCAACAAAAGCCTCAGCACAGAATGAAAATAACCAAAACACGCCCAGAGAGAGGATGAGGCTGGATAGAGGGGACGACCAGATGTTGGGCTTCGGCAAGACTGGTGAGAATCGAGATGAGCGTTATTTATCTATTTTTTTCAAATACCTGTTCCTGGCCTTTTAAAATTCGGCAAAATGGTAGCCTAATAATTCTCACTCACACCACTAAAATGCTCTCCTACTGGTCACTTCACTAATCCCATCAGTCCTTCAACCTCTGGCTACTTCTGGTTCTGGTTCTCGTTATTCTGGTTGTTCTTTTCTGGTGTTTACTATGAAACCTACTTCCGATGCGACGCATAGATACGGTCGCATCCACACGAGCCTGGTTTATCTCTTTGAACCTAATTTTGCAGCCAAATTAATTCCATGTCTGTGACCATCATGGCAAAAATATGTAACTGGTGTCTATGAAGGTTCAACACTAGTGTTGAGCATTCCGATACCGCAAGTATCGGGTATCGGCCGATACTTGCTGTATCGGAATTCCGATACCGACTTCCGATATTTTTTCAATATCGGAAGTCGGCATCGGAATCGGAAGTTCAAAGTTGATTGACAGCCGAAATGACGTCATCATGATGCGCGGTGTGTGCGCATCATGATGCGCCGTCATTTCGGGCCTTCCGGGGGTCTCTGCCGGCCTGCCGGGGGGCTGTGTGGACTGCCCGGGGTCTGTACCGGCCTGCCGGGGGGCTGTGCCGGCCTGCCGGTGGTCTGTGCACCCTGTGGGGGTCTGTACCGGCCTGCCGGGGGGCTGTGCCGGCCTACCGGTGGTCTGTGCACCCTGTTGGGGTCTGTACCGGCCTGCCAGGGGGCTGTGCCGGCCTGCCGGGGGGCTGTGCTGATGTCCGGGGGTCTGTGCAAGCATCGTCCGATGGGACTATAAGTCCCATCTGGCGATGCCTGCTACCATGACAGTGATTGACACATTAGCCAATGATGGGACAGTAGTAGTCCCATCATCCGGCTAATGTGTTAAATGTAAAAAAAAAAAAATACTACATACATACTACATACATACTACATGCATGCTACATACATACTACATGCTACATACATACTACATATATGCTACATGCATGCTACATACATACTACATGCTACATACATACTACATATATACTACATGCATGCTACATACATACTGCATGCTACATACATACTACATACATACTACATTCCCACACAGCAATGGCATAAAGTGAGACTAGGGACTTTTTTTTTTTTAAGTGGCGGAGGAATACAGTGCGGAAGGATACCTACCTTCCGTCATTGGATTCCTGCAGCCCGTAGAGAACGGCAGCATCAGCTGATGCTGCCGTTCTCTACCCAAGATCGTCGTGGGACACACTCGTGGACTGCTTCGGATCGTGGGTGAGTATTTTTGTGGTTTGTTATGTTAATATTTATTCCGTAAAAGACAATGGCTTCGGGGAACAATGTGACAAGTATTGGTAAGTATGTTACTCTATGTTATATGTACTGTATGTCTATGTATGTATTGTATGAATGTATTGTATGTAGTATGTATGTAGTATATATGTGGTATGTATGTAGTATGTATGTAGCATGCATGTAGCATGCAGTATGCATGTAGCATGCATGTAGTATATATGTAGTATGTATGTGGTATGTATGTAGCATGTAGTATGTATGTAGCATGCATGTAGTATGTATGTAGTATGTATGTGGTATGTATGTAGCATGTAGTATGTATGTAGCATGCAGTATGTATGTAGCATGCATGTAGTATATATGTAGTATGTATGTAGCATATATGTAGTATGTATGTAGCATGTAGTATGTATGTAGCATGCAGTATGTATGTAGCATGCATGTAGTATATATGTAGTATGTATGTAGCATATATGTAGTATGTATGTAGCATGTAGTATATATGTAGTATGCATGTTGCATGCATGTAGTATATATGTAGTATGTATGTTGCATGTAGTATATATGTAGTATGAATGTAGCATGTATGTAGTATGTAGTATGAATGTAGCATGTATGTAGTATGCATGTTGTATGTATGTAGTATGTAATTTTTTTTTTTTTTTTTTTACATTCAACACATTAGCCGGATGATGGGACTACTACTGTCCCATCATTGGCTAATGTGTCAATCACTGTCATGGTAGCAGGCATCGCCCGATGGGACTTGTAGTCCCATCGGACGATGCCTGCACAGACCCCCGAAGCCTGCACAGACCACCGGCAGGCCGGCACAGCCCCCCGGCAGGCCGGCACAGCCCACCGGAGCCTGCACAGACCACCGGCAGGCCGGCACAGCCCCCCGGCAGGCCGGCACAGCCCACCGGAGCCTGCACAGACCACCGGCAGGCCGGCACAGCCCCCCGGCAGGCCGGCACAGCCCACCGGAGCCTGCACAGACCACCGACAGGCCGGCACAGCCCCCCGGCAGGCCGGCACAGCCCACCGGAGCTTGCACAGCCCCCCGGCAGGCCGGCACAGACCACCGGAGCCTGCACAGACCCCCTGGCAGGCCGGCACAGCCCCCCGAAAGGCCCGTACAGACCCCAGAGAGGCTGTACAAGGCAAAAACAGGGTTTTTCTTATTCCAATACCGGAAGTCCCATAGACTTGAATGGGACTTCCGGTATCGGAATCGGCGATACCGATACTTTTTTTTAAGATCGGCCGATCCATTCCGATCCGATACTTTGAAGTATCGGATGGTATCGCTCAACTCTATTCAACACTCCTTATACCATTGTCCCATGGAAATGTAGCATCGAGTCGTAGACTGACCCCGTTCTGGTGGGAAACTCTAACTATAATCCTTCTGCCTTGTCTCCCATGAACGTCAGTTTCAGCAACTTTTCGACTCACTTTAACTCCATCACTGGATCCCCGCCAAAAAAAAAAAGTCTTCTCTACGGTAAGAGCAGTGATACACCTGGAACAGTTACATTAGGAGCTGATATGAGCCGAAACTGTTGATGACCAAATATGAACGTTGGTCAGGACGGATCCCAATATGAGGTCGGCGAGAGAATTTGTCCTGGCTCCTACGTGGGTCTATAGAGGGAAGCCTTCTCAGATCTATTTTCCCTCCTTCCTCCCGTCCATCTGTTATTACCTATGTATATACAGCGGAGGTTTATGATGCTTTTCTTTTTTTGTTTCTTTGCAGGTTCTTAGAGTCGTACAGCACACTCATGTTTACCATCCTAATGAGGTGCATGACATTCTGACAACTAATCCTCCTACTTGCTATCGAAGGAGACCCTGTACAGCGGGGCGGCCGACGAGCTGAGACGACGAGGCTTCATCTTCACAACTAGAGACATAAAGTGGTCCCAGTTGGTGATCTGCAGTTTCTCTAAACTGAAGACCCCCCCCTCCTTCTGTATCCATGTTTGAGACCCTGTAATTGGTACTCAAAGCCACGCGTAATGCTTTTTTCCTGCCAGGTGTTCAAAATGACTTTGCAGATTAGGTGGTCTCTATCTCGGTAATGATCCATTTGCATAACTATATATTATTGTACTTCCTCTCGCAGGGGAAGAACATCACTGCCTGGATTTGTGCAAATACTGAGCGGTCTCCTCGAGAATCGACTATTTACTCAAGACGTAAATTTGTTCTTTTTTTCTCACAAAAGTGTAAGTGAGCTCAATGGTGCCCCCTAGTGCCGCCAGCCTGCATCACAACCAGGAATGCAAATGTTTACACACTATCATCTATCTATCTATCTATCTATCTATCTATCTATCTATCTATCTATCTATCTATCTATTATCTATCTATCTATCCATTTGTTATCTATCGTCTATTATCTATCTATCTATCAATCATCTATCTATCTATCAATATATCTATCTATTCTATCTATCTAATTTTTATCTATCATCTATTATCTATCTATCTATCTATCTATCTATTATCTATCTATCTATTTTTATCTATCTATCTCTCTTTCTATCTATTATCTATCTATCTATCTATCTATCTATCTATCTATCTATCTATGTATCTATCTATCTATCTATTTTTTATCTATCATCTATTATCTATCTATCTATCATCTATCGCTCTCTCCCTTTTATTCAATAATGGCGGATGTAAATGTGCAAGAGACTAATTTGTGCTGCATCTAAACTTTGTCATCTTTAAAGGGAATCTGTCACCCCATTTTTTGAGTATCAGCTGGGGCCACCGCCATCAGGGGCTTATCTACAGCATTCTGTAATGGTGTAGATAAGCCCCCGATGTAACCTGAAAGAGAAGAAAAACAAGTTACATTATACTCACCGGGGGGCGGAGTCGGGTCCGATGGGTGTTGCGGTCTGTTCCAGCACCTCCCATCTTCTAGCGATGACGTCCTCCTCCTTACTTCTGCTGCGGCTCCTGCGCAGGTATACTTTATCTTCCCTGTTCAGGGCAGAGTAAAGTACTGCAGTGCGCAGGCGCCGGACCTCACTGACCTTTCCCGGCGCCTGCGCACTGCAGTACTTTACTCTGACCTCAACAGGGAAGATAAAGTATACCTGCGCAGGAGCCGCAGCAGAAGTAAGGAGGAGGACGTCATCGCTAGAAGATGGGAGGTGCCGGAACGGACCGCAACACCCATCGGACCCCGCCCCCGCCCCCCGGTGAGTATAATGTAACTTGTTTTTCTTCTCTTTCAGGTTTCATTGGGGGCTTATCTATAGCATTACAGAAGGCTGTAGATAAGCCCCTGATGGCGGTGGCCCCAGCTTATGGGGCAAAAATGGGGTGACAGATTCCCTTTAAATTGTAACCACGTTTTAATGTTTTTTTCATGAATCAACAGTGTACATAAAAATAAGAAACTTTGTAAGGTATCTTATGAGAGTAATCTGCTTCTTTCTCCTTCTGAATTGATCTAATACTTTCAATTTACAGGTAAAATGTGTAAAAACTGTGGTACTTTTAAGATTCCATGGTTAGGGGAGGAGGCAGTAAGGGCGAGGAGCTAGAGGCAGAGACAGACGTTTTGCTACAAAGTTCTTTAAATCTACAGATACAGTTCTCCATAGAATTTTACGAGGACCAACTGTTTTCTCCTATATCAGTAGTCAGAATGTCTAATCACTAAAGACAGATTTTACTTGTGAACTAAGAGTTTTGAAAATGACTGATCATCAATCCAGAAGTGGAAAGAAGCAGATTTCTCTGAAAAGATAGATTACAAACTTTCATATTTTCATGTGAACTGTTGATTTATGGAGAAAAAAAATAACGGTTTGTCTTTAACCCCTTTCCGATATTGAGCATAAATTTTCGCTAATGTCGGGCTCCCTCCATTTGATGTGGGCTTCGGTGGTGAGCCCACATCTTTCCTGGGACATGTCAGCTGTTTTGAACAGCTGACATGTGTCCAGAATAGCCGCGGGTGGAATTGCGATCCACCCACAGCTATAAACCCATTAAATGCCGCTGTGAAACGCTGACAGCGGCATTTAACTTGCGCTTCCGGTCATCGGGACGGAAATCCGCCCACCGGTGACCCACATCACCGGTTCATTAGCATGACAAACAGAGGTCTCCTGGAGGCCTCTATGGTTGTCACTGCCAACTTGCTGTGAGCACCGCCCAGTTTTTTGATCGCTGTGACTTAGCATTAAAATGCAATAATGGGCGATCAAAAGAACGTGGCTGCACCAAAATGGTATCATTTAAAACAAGAGCTCGGCATACAAAAAATAAGCCCTCACCCAAACAAAGATCATGAAAAATGGAGACGCTACGGGTAGGAAAATGGCGCAATTTATTTTTTCAACAAAGTTTGGAATTCACCACTTAGATGAAAGAGAACCTAGACATGTTTGCTGTCTATGAACTGGTAATGACCTGGAGAATCATTCTGGCAGGTCAGTTTTAGCATTTAGTGAACCTAGCAAAAAAGCCAAACAAAAAACAAATGTGGGATTGTACTTTTTTGCAATTTCACCGCACTTGGAATTTCGTTCCCGTTTTCTAGTACACGATATGGTAAAACCAATGATGTCATTCAAAAGTGCAAAAAACAACATTTCACGTGGCCATATTGACGGAAAAATGTAAAAGTTATGGCTCTGAGAAGAAGGAAAGAAAAAAATGAAACCGCAAAACTGAAAAAACCTTGCTATTTGCCCACAGTGCGATGGTATTATGTGTGCAGTATATGGTGGTATTTTCCTACTTAGACACTGGGGCACTTTTTTAATGTACAAAATTGCACAAAGTCGAATATTTGGGCAACTGCGTTCCTTGGCCAAAGCCTGGCATGGAAAGGTTATTTTTTTGGAATTTTGGAGAAAATATGACTTAATTTGGGCAACATATCTACTGTATGGTATGAACCTATGGAAGTAAAACGTATGGCGGTAGCGGGTGAAGAAGGTAGATATAGCGAGCTAATAAATCAATGTCGCCTGAAGGTGGAATCCTTTTGGAACCGAGCAAACCATCATTAAAAATACACACGCCCTATAAAAACAAGATCTACGGCCCCATAAATCCGCACGAGGGACTTTTGATTCTACATCATTACATGAAGAATGACAATCTCAATTAATTCGTCGATGATCTCATCCCCTTAGCCGATCGGCACCGTCTGAGCACACATGGGATACACTGCAGGCACCTATCGGTTTATAAATTACACCGTGTCGTAAAGCAAATATTTCACGGGTTGATTACTTCTGTAATTGGCTTCTCATCATTACAGTTGGAGCACGTAAGTCCAAACTGTTTCACTGCGCGGCACAGCTGAGATTAATGCTTTTCTCCGAGTATAACTTCACCCCGTTGCAAAACTTTTCCCGCGAGACAATTTTTCCGACCGTGGATAAAGGATGTAAGGCTCAGTCGTTAGCAACTGGATCCACGCCTTGAACGCTAAACAAATAGCAGTTTACTTAATCAATAGACAACTAAATATCTTCCGCGTGGCGGGTGTATTAATTAGAAGAAAATGGACCAAAAAAAAAAAAAAAAGAAAAAGAAGCAAAAAAGGCAATTTGAGGGGAAAGTCATCCAACATTGAAATGATCAAAGCATCTGCTAGTACCAGTCTCGCGCAAAAGACCCTGAACCAGAAATCAAAGGCTCGTCCTTACTTGGAACTGACAGTCCCCGATGGTCTCCTGAGGATCGCGTGGGCCGAGGAGTTAAAAGAGATAAATGATGCCATAAAATAGATGAAATTCATAGGATCTATATATTTTTTGTTGTTATTCTTGCTCCGAATTACAGAAGTTCTTTGCCATTTCACACAAGTGGTCAATGGGTTGTTATTATTATGAAGGACGGTCTGACCCAAGTGGGACCATTTATCTTCAAAGGGAATCTGCGTTCTCTCTGCTAAAGAGATGAAACAAAAACATACACAGGTGAGCCGAGGAGAGTTTTAGTTTTGAACATTTCCAAAGAACTTGTCCTATGTGAAAAAAAAATTTGCATTTTGGTATCTTATTTTATATATGGCGAGGCAGTGTTTATGAAAATTTGCTTAAAAAATGGTGTTTTGGCCAGAGACAATTTTAAATTCAAGAGACGGTAAGTAGGGTTTGGTTTTGGTGATGGTTTACATTTTCTTTTAAGCCAAACTTGTGGAATTATTTTGTCACATACAACAAGTGCAAATAGAATTGAGCGAATGTGCCCATATTTGTATTTGTCAGATTCGCTCTAGTTTGTCTAGAAATTTTGATAAATAAATTAGGAATCGAATCTGACCGAAAAGGATTACAAAAAACATCTTGTACTCGTCTTTACGCATAACTCTCGTTCAATCAACTTCTCTATCATCCATCTTCGACTTGTTCCAAGCCTTCATTGCTGCCTATCTTCCAAGACCCTACATCATCACCTGGGGCTTGACGCACATCATTGACCTCACTGATGGTGAGGAACCTAGTGGAGAACGGCAGCACTGGAGGCATGGGTAAAGAGAAAGACCAAAAGATGAGCAATCTGAGGATGTTTTGTGGCAGTGTTGGAATAAGGAGAGCCAAAGATGAAAAATGGCCGTTATTTTGGTGGATTGGCGAAAATCGAATCCTCAGAAATTTTAGTTTGCATCTCATTTCTGTGGGAAACTCATAGTGGTTGGGTTACAATTAATTTGCCCATCTTTAACTAAGGAATAAGCCAAGTGTTAGGTGGTTTACGGTTAGAAAAAAAGTGTCTCGGCCATGTCACAAGTTTATTATTAGGGTTACTTTGTCTACAATCATGCCCAGGAAACCTACATTCTCAGCTACACCTGTAGAAGATACATGAAGCACATGGACCACCATTTGTTTGCATTTGTTGACATTTCAGAAGAAAACGAAAGGCAAAAATTGTGTTTTAGTTCTTTAAAGTGATAACGGGTTGTCATGTCCTTTGTGACCCCTGTGGGTCAAACAGTGCGTCATTGGATGTTTCACCTGACTGCTTCAGCCAGTAACAAGCTACATCACACTTTTGACAGGAGATTGGTGAAATGATCACTTCTGGTGCCATTATGGACAGTGGGCAGCCTGTGTTGGATACTCAGGAGGAGCAAAAGACGACTTTGTCACAATTGCTATTTTCACAAAATCTTAGTTGGTGGGCAAGATTGTAACTAGCCAAGGCAGCTCGTTTATAAAGGACCTGTCATTTGCCATGGAGATGTGTGTTTTTTCTGCCGGTATAAATGTTGCTGTTCTCCTGGATTCATTATGCTTTGCTCCTGCATCTCTTCATTCCTGAGGTATGGACTCCTCTTCCATGTATATAATTTTAAAGACTTTTTAGTCAACTGGTCTTCAGGAAGACTCCCATAGAGAAGAGGCTAAAAGATTAAATTTACTTAAAAGGAAGAGAAGAACAGAGAGGCGGCACAATAAAAAAATAATAACGCTAGATTCAGGAGAACAGAGGGATTTACATCAGCAAAAAGTTACATATTTATGGTAAGTGGCAGCTTGTTTTGAAAGGAAATTTGTCAACAGGATTTCCTTCTCCAAACAATTACTTTGTGCATGTAGCTCTTTCAAAGACAAGTCCAGAAATATCTTTACATGGTCAGACTGTTGATCCAATACTGAGAAATCAGAGTTTCAATTGATATGCAAATGAGGTTGAAGAGCTAGGGTAGATCTGAAGCCTCTGTCACTCCAGCTCTGTTCCCAGCCCAGCGTCTCTTCCTCCTGCTTAGCAAAAAGTCTTTATGCTGATTGACTTGAAGAAATGGAGGATTCGGTGCAGCAGGTGATGGTGCTGATGGGTGAGTAATAGAGCTGGAGTGACAGAGGCTTCAGATCTACAATGGAGCATCAGCCAGAGCTGGAGTGACAGAGGCTTCAGCTATACAATGGGGCATCAGCCAGAGCTAGAGTGACAGAGGCTTCTGATCTACAAGGGAGCATCAACCAGAGCTGGAGTGACAGAGGTTTCTGATCTACAATGGAGTATCAACCAGAGCTGGAGTGACAGAGGCTTCATATCTACACTGGAGCATCAGTCAGAGCTGGAATGACAAAGGCTTCAGATCTACAATGGAGTATCAGCCAGAGCTGGAGTGACAGAGGCTTCAGATCTACAATGGAGCACCACCCAGAGCTGGAGTGACAGAGGGTTCAGGTCTAGAACAGAGTATCAGCCAGAGTTGGAGTGACAGAGGCTTCAGATCTACAATGGAGCATGAGCCAGAGCTGGAGTGACAGAGGCTTCAGATCTACACTGGAGCATCAGCCTTATTTCCATATAAATTCAAAAACTGATTTATCTGTAATGGAGCAATTGATTGGCCATGTAAAAGTAATACTGGACTTGTCTTGGAAAGAGCTATATGGGCATACAGATAGTTTACCTGATGAAATCTAGTCTTTAAGCAGAAAAACTGTCTATTAAATTTTGAGCCACATCGTTTTAATGAATGCTTTTCTTCAGCTTGCTGTATATATTATTAGGGTAGACAATCATCAATATTTAATCAATAATAGTTTAAGCAATTTCTGAAAACTTTAGATTACGGAAAAGGCTTTCTGTAGAGAAATTTTCACGGCCCGGGCTCATTCTCACAGAATGGTAAATCTGGGTAAATCTACTTTATAATGTCTGCTATGACTCAGCGAGATGAGACATGTAGCGCGGTCAACCACTGCTCTTAATTGTATGGACTCTGAAGGAACGCAGAAGTAATTAGATGAAGGCTCATTTATTGGCGACATTGTAAATATCTCTGTCAAACCAAGCTTAAAGCTTTCCCAATCCGGAAGACAAACACGCGGAGAGCTTGAGCTTCACTTTCGCTCCGATGCGCGTTCCCTGGGGGTTCACTGTGCAATGGTGGAAACCCAAAATAGTCATTACATGAGATGGATGCTGTGAAAATACATTTCTGCATTCTGGTGAATGGCTCCATCCACCGTGCCATGTCGGGCTCGGACTCCACTGAGAACATTACATAAGTCTGCAGCAGTCTCACATTCATCGAAAACTTGGCTAAGTATCCACAGGAATGTAGGAGTTTGTAAGAAATGCAGGAAAAACATTTTATTGTGATAACCCAGGATGAAATTCAAGAGCAAGAGCAGGAAAAGTAATGCAATGCATGTACACAGTGACTCCACCACCAGAATAGTGAGTGCAGCTCTGGAGTATGTGGAGTATACAGGATGTAACTCAGGATCAGTAATGTAATGTGTGTACACAGTGACTGCACCAGCAGAATAGTGAGTGCAGCTCTGGAGTATAATACAGGATGTAACTCAGGATCAGTAATGTAATGTATGTACACAGTGACTGCACCAGCAGAATAGTGAGTGCAGCTCTGGGGTATAATACAGGATGTAACTCAGGATCAGTAATGTAATGTGTGTACACAGTGACTACACCAGCAGAATAGTGAGTGCAGCTCTGGGGTATAATACAGGATGTAACTCAGGATCAGTAATGTAATGTATGTACACAGTGACTGCACCAGCAGAATAGTGAGTGCAGCTCTGGGGTATAATACAGGATGTAACTCAGGATCAGTAATGTAATGTATGTACACAGTGACTGCACCAGCAGAATAGTGAGTGCAGCTCTGGGGTATAATACAGGATGTAACTCAGGATCAGTAATGTAATGTATGTACACAGTGACTGCACCAGCAGAATAGTGAGTGCAGCTCTGGGGTATAATACAGGATGTAACTCAGGATCAGTAATGTAATGTATGTACACAGTGACTGCACCAGCAGAATAGTGAGTGCAGCTCTGGAGTATAATACAGGATGTAACTCAGGATCAGTAATGTAATGTATGTACACAGTGACTGCACCAGCAGAATAGTGAGTGCAGCTCTGGGGTATAATACAGGATGTAACTCAGGATCAGTAATGTAATGTGTGTACACAGTGACTGCACCAGCAGAATAGTGAGTGCAGCTCTGGGGTATAATACAGGATGTAACTCAGGATCAGTAATGTAATGTATGTACACAGTGACTGCACCAGCAGAATAGTGAGTGCAGTTCTGGGGTATAATACAGGATGTAACTCAGGATCAGTAATGTAATGTGTGTACACAGTGACTACACCAGCAGAATAGTGAGTGCAGCTCTGGGGTATAATACAGGATGTAACTCAGGATCAGCAATGTAATGTATGTACACAGTGACTGCATCAGCAGAATAGTGAGTGCAGCTCTGGAGTATAATACAGGATGTAACTCAGGATCAGTAATGTAATGTATGTACACAGTGACTGCACCAGCAGAATAGTGAGTGCAGCTCTGGGGTATAATACAGGATGTAACTCAGGATCAGCAATGTAATGTATGTACACAGTGACTGCAGTAGCAGAATAGTGAGTGCAGCTCTGGAGTATAATACAGGATGTAACTCAGGATCAGTAATGTAATGTATGTACACAGTGACTGCACCAGCAGAAAAGTGAGTGCAGCTCTGGGGTATAATACAGGATGTAACTCAGGATCAGTAATGTAATGTATGTACACAGTGACTGCACCAGCAGAATAGTGAGTGCAGCTCTGGGGTATAATACAGGATGTAACTCAGGATCAGTAATGTAATGTATGTACACAGTGACTGCACCAGCAGAATAGTGAGTGCAGCTCTGGAGTATAATACAGGATGTAACTCAGGATCAGTAATGTAATGTATGAACACAGTGACTGCACCAGCAGAATAGTGAGTGCAGCTCTGGAGTATAATACAGGATGTAACTCAGGATCAGTAATGTAATGTATGAACACAGTGACTGCACCAGCAGAATAGTGAGTGCAGCTCTGAGGTATAATACAGGATGTAACTCAGGATCAGTAATGCAATGCATGTACACAGTGACTGCACCAGCAGAATAGTGAGTGCAGCTCTGGAGTATAATACAGGATGTAACTCAGGATCAGTAATGCAATGCACGTACACAGTGACTCCACCAGCAGAATAGTGAGTGCAGCTCTGGAGTATAATACAGGATGTAACTCAGGATCAGTAATGTAATGTATGAACACAGTGACTGCACCAGCAGAATAGTGAGTGCAGCTCTGGAGTATAATACAGGATGTAACTCAGGATCAGTAATGCAATGTATGTACACAGTGACTTCACCAGCAGAATAGTGAGTGCAGCTCTGGAGTATAATACAGGATGTAACTCAGGATCAGTAATGTAATGTATGTACACAGTGACTGCACCAGCAGAATAGTGAGTGCAGCTCTGGAGTATAATACAGGATGTAACTCAGGATCAGTAATGCAATGCATGTACACAGTGACTCAACCAGCAGAATAGTGAGTGCAGCTCTGGAGTATAATACAGGATGTAACTCAGGATCAGTAATGTAATGTATGTACACAGTGACTGCACCAGCAGAATAGTGAGTGCAGCTCTGGAGTATAATACAGGATGTAACTCAGGATCAGTAATGTAATGTATGTACACAGTGACTGCACCAGCAGAATAGTGAGTGTAGCTCTGGAGTATAATACAGGATGTAACTCAGGATCAGTAATGTAGTGTATGTACACAGTGACTGCATCAGCAGAATAGTGAGTGCAGCTCTGGAGTATAATGCAGGATGAAACACAGGATCAGTAATGTAATGTATGTACACAGTGACTGCACCAGCAGAATAGTGGGTGCATCTCTGGAGTATAATACAGGAGGTAACTCAGGATCAGTAATGTAATGTATGTACACAGTGACTGCACAGCAGAATAGTGAGTGCAGCTCTGGGGTATAATACAGGATGTAACTCAGGATCAGTAATGTAATGTATGCACACAGTGACTGCACCAGCAGAATAGTGAGTGCAGCTCTCGGGTATAATACAGGATGTAACTCAGGATCAGTAATGTAATGTATGTACACGGTGACTGCACCAGCAGAATAGTGAGTGCAGCTCTGGGGTATAATATAGGATGTAACTCAGGATCAGTAATGTAATGTATGTACACAGTGACTGCACCAGCAGAATAGTGAGTGCAGCTCTGGAGGATAATACAGGATGTAATTCAGGATCAGTAATGTAATGTATGTACACAGTGACTGCACCAGCAGAATAGTGAGCGCAGCTCTGGAGTATACACACACATTAATTAAAAATTATTTTAATGAAATAAGCACACCAAGTTTTTGACCAGATTTATTAATCTGCTAATCCAAAAAAGCCATGGTTCTGTAAATAAAATAAAAAAAACAACAATATACGCTGTTCAGTTAGGTCCCCGTCTGCAATTCATCACAAGGGGTTAACTGGTCAGAAACTTTCCCACGCTTATTAGTTCATCTCCAGTCAGCTGGGGATGCAGCGCAGAGATGAGTTCATTCATTCTGCAGTGGTTTACAGTGGGGCTGGTAGCATTAACACCAGTCCCCGTTGTAAACTAGTTAACCCCTTGTGATGGATTGCAGCAGGGGACCTGACTTACCAGCGGAGAGGTATGTATATTGTTAGTTTTTTATTTTATTTTTTTTTTACAGACCCATGGCTTTTTTTGGATTAGCAGATTAATAAATCTGGTCAAAAACTTGGTGTATTTATTTCATAAAAATAATTTTTAATTAATGTGTGTGTTTCTTTTTTTATCCCTTTCCCATTCTAGGGTTAATAATGGATAGGTGTCTTATTGACACCTCTCTTTTATTTACCTGGCTTAATGTCACCTTTCAATAGCAAGGTGACATTAACCCATTATTATTAACCCATTGGCCATGGCTACAGGGCAATGGGAATATAGAGGCTAAGTGCATCTTATAGATGCACCTTTTCTGGGGTGTCTGGGGGCAGACTTTTTTAGCCAGGGAGGGCCAAAAACAACGGTCCCTCTCTAAGCTATTAATATCTTCCCTCACTCACTGGCTTCCCCTCTCTGATGGAGAAATTACCACGGGAGCCCACACAATTTTCAACGAATTAACGCCTTAATTTAACACCTACACCTCCCCAATTTTACACACAAACCCTAGTCTAATTATTAGTCAAAGACATATAAAAAACTAAATGAAATGAAATGGTTTACTGTATGTAAACCATGTGTCAATTCATGTCGGGTTTTGAATTGATTTTACAGAAGCAGGCAATTGATTTAGCGGCTATTCTGCTATGTAGAACTATAACTGCGCTTCTGCAGTTGCCTAGTTTGGGTCTTTTTTTCTGATTGGAAAATATCTAAAAAATCATGTTATCTTATCTGTCAACTTTTTTTTAAAAACAACCTAGTAGAGTAAATCATTTCAGTAATACATGCATGACCTGCCACATGTGTGATCAACATGCGTTAATCTGGGAATGTCATTGTGCTAAAATGCAGACTAGAGGGTCTCGTCAACCACCATCCACCTTATCAACTGCATCTTCAGATTCTTCCTCCTCCCTCACCATGGCAAGTGTTGTCACACAGGTCTCTGGCCAAAGAACCTCCACTTGTTTACCTCCTACTGTTGGGGTGATTGATAGCCTGTTAGCTAGAGTTGAGCGATACCGTCCGATACTTCAAAGTATCGTATCGGATGGTATCGGCCGATCTTTAAAAAAAGTATCGGTATCGCCGATTCCGATACCGGAAGTCCCATTCAAGTCTATGGGACTTCCGGTATCGGAATAAGAAAAACCCTTTCCTGCCCTTGTACAGCCTCTCTGGGGTCTGTACGGGCCTTTCGGGGGGCTGTGCCGGCCTGCCAGGGGGTCTGTGCAGGCTCCGGTGGTCTGTGCCGGCCTGCCGGTGGTCTGTGCAGGCTCCGGGGGGCTGTGCCGGCCTGCCGGGGGGCTGTGCCAGCCTGCCGGGGGGCTGTGCCGGCCTGCCGGGGGGCTGTGCAGGCTCCGGGGGGCTGTGCCGGCCTGCCGGGGGGCTGTGCCGGCCTGCCGGTGGTCTGTGCAGGCTCCGGGGGTCTGTGCAGGCATCGTCCGATGGGACTACAAGTCCCATCGGGCGATGCCTGCTACCATGACGGTGATTGACACATTAGCCAATGATGGGACAGTAGTAGTCCCATCATCCGGCTAATGTGTTAAATGTAAAAAAAAAAAAAAAAAAAAAATTACATGCTACATACATACAACATGCATACTACATACATGCTACATTCATACTACATACTACATACATGCTACATTCATACTACATAAATACTACATGCAACATACATACTACATATATACTACATGCATGCTACATACATACTGCATGCTACATACATACCACATATATACTACATACATACTACATGCATGCTACATGCATGCTACATGCTACATACATAACACATATATACTACATGCATGCTACATACATACTACATGCTACATACTACATGCATGCTACATACATACTACATGCTACATACTACATATATACTACATGCATGCTACATACATACTACATGCTACATACATACTACATATATACTACATGCATGCTACATACATACTACATGCTACATACTACATGCATGCTACATACATACTACATGCTACATACTACATATATACTACATGCATGCTACATACATACTACATGCTACATACATACTACATATATACTACATGCATGCTACATACATACTACATGCTACATACATACTACATATATACTACATGCATGCTACATACTACATGCTACATACATACTACATATATACTACATTCATACTACATACTACATATATACTACATACATACTACATGCATGCTACATACATACTACATGCATGCTACATACATACTACATGCATACCACATATATACTACATACATACAATACATTCATACAATACATACATAGACATACAGTACATATAACATAGAGTAACATACTTACCAATACTTGTCACATTGTTCCCCGAAGCCATTGTCTTTTCCGGGATAAATATTAACATAACAAACCACAAAAATACTCACCCACGATCCGAAGCAGTCCACGAGTGTGTCCCACGACGATCTTGGGTAGAGAACTGCAGCATCAGATGATGCTGCCGTTCTCTACGGGCTGCAGGAATCCAATGACGGAAGGTAGGTATCCTTCCGCACTGTATTCCTCCGCCACTTAAAAAAAAAAAAGTCCCTAGTCTCACTTTATGCCATTGCTGTGTGGGAAATTCCCACACAGCAATGGCATAAAGTGAGACTAGGGACTTTTTTTTTTTAAGTGGCGGAGGAATACAGTGCGGAAGGATACCTACCTTCCGTCATTGGATTCCTGCAGCCCGTAGAGAACGGCAGCATCATCTGATGCTGCAGTTCTCTACCCAAGATCGTCGTGGGACACACTCGTGGACTGCTTCGGATCGTGGGTGAGTATTTTTGTGGTTTGTTATGTTAATATTTATCCCGGAAAAGACAATGGCTTCGGGGAACAATGTGACAAGTATTGGTAAGTATGTTACTCTATGTTATATGTACTGTATGTCTATGTATGTATTGTATGAATGTATTGTATGTATGTAGTATATATGTGGTATGTATGTAGCATGTAGTATGTATGTGGTATGTATGTAGCATGCATGTAGTATGTATGTAGCATGCATGTAGTATGTATGTAGCATGCATGTAGTATGTATGTAGTATGTATGTAGTATGTATGTAGTATGTATGTAGCATGCAGTATGTATGTAGCATGTATGTAGTATGTATGTAGTATATATGTAGTATGTATGTAGCATGTAGTATGTATGTAGCATGCATGTAGTATGTATGTAGTATTTTTTTTTTTTTTTTTAACATTTAACACATTAGCCGGATGATGGGACTACTACTGTCCCATCATTGGCTAATGTGTCAATCACTGTCATGGTAGCAGGCATCGCCCGATGGGACTTGTAGTCCCATCGGACGATGCTTGCACAGACCCCCGGACATCAGCACAGCCCCCCGGCAGGCCGGCACAGCCCCCCGGCAGGCCGGTACAGACCCCCACAGGGTGCACAGACCACCGGCAGGCCGGCACAGCCCCCCGGCAGGCCGGTACAGACCCCGGGCAGTCCACACAGCCCCCCGGCAGGCCGGCACAGCCCCCCGGCAGGCCGGCAGAGACCCCCGGAAGGCCCGAAATGACGGCGCATCATGATGCGCACACACCGCGCATCATGATGACGTCAGGCCGTCAATCAACTGAACTTCCGATTCCGATGCCGAATTCCGATATTGAAAAAATATCGGAAGTCGGTATCGGAATTCCGATACAGCAAGTATCGGCCGATACCCGATACTTGCGGTATCGGAATGCTCAACACTACTGTTAGCTGATACGGAATTGGACATGCCTGGTGTTTTTGACTGATCTTACATACCAAGCACACCCCATCTTTCTCAATCCAAGGTAACATCCCCGCCTGGACCTCTCTCACAGTCCAGCAGCTTGTGATGTTCACCCTACTCCACCGTGTGTCCATACAGCAGCAAACCCTCGTTTGTGCAGTCGTGCTCATATAAAAGATTCTGCACTCCTACACGAGGCACAGTAAACAGTATGAATTTCACCATCTTCAATCTACTAATAATAATAACCTTTATTTATACATCACAAACACATTCCGCATAGCTTTACGAGTCAGCAGTCCATATAAAACAGTCAAAAGTGACCAAGTTTAAGATAATCAAACAATTCAAGCAAAATTAATGACGACCCTGCTCTTCAGAGCTTACAATCTGCAATGAGGTGGGGGTGGCACAAATTACAGGTGCTTATTTGCAATGATGGTACAACCATCTTGAGGAAATGGGGGGTAGATAAAGACTGCAAGATCCTTTTGGGTATGGTTGAGTTTGATGGTGAATTATGTTCAGAGAATTAGAGAATAAGCTATATATATATAAAGGACTTTGATTAGGGAACGTGATAGGCCACCCTAAACTCGTGTTTATAGGGAGCACCTAAAAATGTCTAAGTTGTGGTTATACTCCTAGTTTCATGGGGGACAAAGGGTAAGAGGTGAGTCATCTATAGAGGAGATTGAACTTAACCGGACAAAGTTCATGTCAAGGGTGTTTCCGTGTTTGTGTGTCTCAGAGTATGAAAGTTGTGGGAGGCCACAAGAATTGGTTAGAGATAGAAGCTGGGATCCAGTTGGGGAGGTGGAGCAGTTGTAGTCTTCCAGGAAAAGGGTTGTCAATTCTGAGGACATGAAGTGTGGCCGCAATGCATAAAAGTGGTCAAGGAAGTGGGTGGGGGAGCCTGGGAACCGAATTGCTACTCTGAGGGAGAGGGGATGGAACACCTTGATGGCGTGAACCTCAAAAGAAGAATGGCAGACACCAAAAAAGTAGCATCAATTTCACCATCTACCCCATTTAGACCTCGAACACTGAGCCTAATCCCCCTTCCACCTCGACTTCGCTTTTTCCCGGTCATGTTGTTCACATAGTGTGCTATGAGCACAGTATTAGCAACTAAAAATTAGATTTTTTTACTCTGCACCACCCAATTTTTTTTTTCTGTGTGGATGAGGCCTGTATGACAAACAATTTTAAACTGAGATCTCTCCTACTGTGTGACTTTAGTAACAGAAGAATGTTTGGGGGCTTGTCGATAAGGCCTGTATAAAATTGACTAGATGCTCCACTTTCAAAGTCAGGTGTCCTCTACTATATGACATTAGTAACAGAAGAATGTTTGGGGGCCTGTTGATAAGGCCTGTAAAAAATTGACTAGATGTTCCAAACAATTTAAAAGTGACATTTCCCCTGTTGTATGACATTAGTAACAGAAGATTTTTGGCGGGCCTGTCGGTGAGGCCTGTATAAGATTAAGTGGATGCTCCAAACAATTTAAAAGTGACATGTCCACTGCTGTATGACGTTCGAAACAGAAGAATATTTTTGGGTGGGAATGAGAACGTACAACAGGATCAATGACAAGGTGGCTATAGGAAGTACAAGATCCAGGATACAGCCAACAACTATTAGTCATCTACCCACCACCATTTACCAGAGAGCGCTTGAGGCTTGTTAAATGATAGGTGTAACAGATGCGTGTCTCAAGCTAGGTATAAAAGATGTCCATGAGAAATTGGATGCCAAAGAAGCACATAATCTAGAAGATAGGCTCAAAACAATTTCAAACTCAGATCTCGCCTGCTGTATCACATCTGTAAAAAAAATAATTAATTTTAATGTGCAACAGGTCTGTACACAGAACAATTTCAACACCACTAAATGAAAAGGTTGGATATAGCAGACTGTATCACGTTTATCAGCAGAAGGAAAATAGAATTCTTCTTTAATGCACGTTAGATCTGCAGACAGGTTCATATCACCGCCACAACATGACAACGTGGGATACGGCAGGCTTCTTCACATTTAGCAACAAAAAAAATTCTACTTTTTTTTAATGTGCCTTAGGTCTGCAGACAGTTTCATATGACTACAGCAATAAATGACAAGGTGGGAAACGGTAGGCTTTTTCACATTTAGCACAATAGAAGCAGTGCTCAACACACTTGTAGGACATGTGCCCTGCTGGCTTTGTCTGTGGACCTCAGTAATGGCCCCCCCAAAAAAATAAAAATCCATAAGTTAAATTTTACAGCCACACTGGAAACTATCTAGCTACACTGTCTGACTGATATACAACCGCCTATCTTACTAGCTGAAATCTTGCTATTAACAGTGCCAGCATCATAGAATCATAGAATTATAGAATCGTAGAGTTGGAAGGGACCTCCTGGGCCATCTGGTCCAACCCCCTGCTCAAAGCAGGATTCGCTAAATCATCCCAGTCAGATGTCTGTCCAGCCTCTGTTTGAAGACTTCCATTGAAGGAGAACTCACCCCTTCTCGTGGCAGCCTGTTCCACTCATTGATCACTCTGTCAAAAAGTTTTTTCTAATATCTAATTTGTGTCTCCTCCCATTCAGTTTCATCCCATTGCTTCGAGTCTTTCCTTGTGCAAATGAGAATAAAGTTGATCCTTCTACAATGTGACAGCCCTTTAGATATTTGTAGACAGCTATTAAGTCTCCTCTCAGTCTTCTCTTTTGCAAACTAAACATTCCCAAATCCTGCAACCTTTCCTCATAAGACAGGGTTTGCAGACCGGTCACCATTCTGGTCGCTCTTTTCTGAACTTGCTCCAGTTTGTTGATGTCTTTTTTAAAATGTGGTGCCCAAAACTGGACACAATATTCCAGATGAGGTCTGACCAAAGAGGAGTAGAGGGAAATAATGACTTCACGTGATCTAGACTGTATGCTTCTGTTAATACATCCTAGAATTGCATTTGCCTTTTTTGCTGCTGCATTACACTGTTAACTCATATTCAGTCTGTGATCTATTAGTATACCCAAGTCTTTTTCACATGTGCTGTCACTTAGCCCTATTCCTCCCATTCTATATATGCTTTTTTCATTTTTATTGCCCAGATGTAGTACTTTGCATTTCTCCCTGTTAAAAACCATTCTGTTAGTTGCTGCCCACTTCTCCAGTTTATTTATATCTTTTTGAATCCTCTCTCTCTCTGCTCTAGTATTAGCTATCCCTCCTAGCTTTGTGTCATCAGCAAATTTAATCAGTTTACCCTCAATTCCTTCATCTAAATCGTTGATAAAGATGTTGAACAATACAGGGCCCAGGACAGAGCCCTGTGGTACCCCACTTGAGACATTCTTCCAACTGGATGTGCAGCCATTTACGACCACTCTTTGGGTCCGATCACTAAGCCAGTTATGAATCCACCTAACAATTGCCTTGTCCATTCCATACTTAGTCATTTTTTCAATAAGGATTGTATGAGAGACTTTGTCAAATGCTTTGCTGAAGTCAAGATATACTATATCTACAGCATTTCCTTGATCCACCCAATCAGTGATACCGTCATAGAAGGAAATTAAGTTAGTCTGACATGACTTATTAGTTACAAACCCATGCTGACTCTGTTTAATCACTTCATTCTTATCCAGGTATTGACATACATGTTGTTTAATAATTTGTTCAAAGCTCTTTCCTGGTATAGAAGTCAGACTCACCGGCCTATAGTTGCCTGGGTCCACCTTCTTCCCCTTTTTGAAGATAGGAACAACATTTGCTCTTCTCCAGTCTTCTGGCACTTCTCCTGTTCTCCAAGAATTTTCAAAGATTATGGAGAGGGGTTCAAAAATTTCTTCTGCTATCTCCTTCAGTACTCTGGGGTGTAATTCATCTGGACCTGGAGACTTGAATTCATTTAGGTTAGCTAAGTGTTTCCTCACTATCTTTCTGTTTATAGATATCCTGGATTCTTCTATTCCCTTAATAGGACAGTGAAGAAGAGTTGATGTTACATTTCCTTTCTGAGAGAAAACAGATGCAAAATAGGAATTTAAAAGTTCAGCCTTCTCAACATCCTGTCTTACCATTTCATCATTTTCATCCTGTAAAAATCCTATAGCATCTTTGACTTTTCTTTTACTTTTGACATATCCCCAAAATCCTTTATTATTGGTTTTGACATCTCTTGCAAGCCTCAATTCATTTTCAGCTTTAGTAATCTGATTTGTGCCCTGCAGGTTCTGCAGACAGCATTATATTCTTCTTTAGATATGCCTCCCTCTTTCCATTTTGTAAACATTTTTTTCTTCCTTTTTAGCATGTGCTTAAGTTCTGTGTTCATCCATCCTGGTTTCCTTAAATGCTTCCTATTCTTCCCTCTTTTCGGAATTGTTAACAACTGTGCTTTGAGAATTTCATTTTTCAAGATTTCCCATCCTTCCTGGACATTTTTGTCTTTAAGGATATCCAGCCATTGGATCCCTCCAATTCTCTTTCTGAATCCCTTAAAATCTGCCTTTCTGAAATCTAACCTTGACGTCTGAGTCTTCACAGGTCTTCCGCCTCTAGTTATCCAAAATTCTAAAATAGCATGGTCGCTACCTCCTAGGGTCCCAGCCACTTTTACCTCCTCAACCATTTCCTCCCTGTTTATAAGGATTAGATCCAAGGTAGCAGTTCCCCTTGTTTTCTCCCCTACCTTTTGGAAGATAAAGTTGTCAGCAAGAGAGGATAAGAATTTCCTTGACCTGTTAGTTTTGCCTGAGAGAGATTCCCAACAAATGTCTGGATAGTTGAAATCTCCCATGACAACTATGTCATATTTTTTGGAGAACTTGGCCATTTGATGCATAAAGAGTTCATCCATATCTTCAGCTTGCACAGGCGGCCTGTAGTAAATGCCTACAATGGTGTCCTTTCCATTGTTCTGTCCTTGTATTCTTACCCAAACAGTTTCCACAGAACTCCCAGTCTCTGAAGCTTCAATCTCTGTGCAGATATACGCGTTTCTAACATACAATGCGACACCCCCTCCTCGTTTATCAAGTCTGTTTCTTGCAAATAAGTTGTATCCTTCTAGCCTTGTATTCCAATCATGTGTATTGTCCCACCAAGTTTCAGTGATTCCAATGACATCATATTTCTTTTCCTGTGTTAGTAGTTCCAATTCTCCTTGTTTGTTGCCCATGCTTTGTGCATTAGTATAGAAACATTTTAGTTTGTGATTGGTTTCTCTTTCTCCAATATTTTTATTATTTAGATTCTTTCGTCTTTGTTCTTCCTTTCCACTTCTAATAGCAGAGTTCTCAATATCATTTGTCAGGTGTATGGCTTTTTCTGGTCTTTTGCTTCCCTTCCCATGTTGTTCTAGTTTAAAGCTCTCCTTACAAGTGTAGCAAGGCGACTTCCAAATACATGCTTTCCAGTCTTCGTAAGGTGCACCCCATCTCTAGCAAGTAGTCCATCGTATAAGTAGTTCACTCCGTGATCCAGAAATCCAAATCGTTGCTGATGGCACCATCGACGTAGCCAGTTGTTCACCTGCAGAATCTTATTCCACCTCCGTGTTCCATGGCCATCCACTGGGAGGATGGAAGAGAAGACCACCTGCGCTCCCAGTTCTTTCACTTTCTTGCCTAAGTCTTCAAAGTCTCTGCAGATGGTTTCCAGGTCGTTTCTTGCGGTGTCATTTGTCCCCACATGTAGTAGCAGGAATGGGTAGTCATCTTTAGGTCTGAAGAGTCCTGATATCCTGTCAGACACATCTTTAATTTTTGCACCTGGAAGACAGCACATTTCTCTTGAAGTTATATCCGGTCTGCAGATAGCGGCCTCTGTTCCTCCCAACAGGGAATCCCCCATGAACACCACTCTCCATTTCTTCACAACATTTTTCTTTCTCCATCCAGGAGGACTCTGAAGGCGTACAAGGTTGCTGTTTGTTGGCAAAGTCTTATCCTGATTTATTTCTTCATCGTTTTCCTGCGTGAGAGTCTGGTACTGGTTTCTGAGCAGTATGGGTGCTGACTGCCTCCTGATCCTCCTGCTTCTCTGGGTCACATGTCTCCATTGCTCTGTTTCTTCAGGTGCACTTCGAATTTCTTCTCTTTCTGTAAGATGAAGAGAAAATTCTGCTCTGTCCAAGAACTCTTCACCTTCCTTAATGATCTTCAACGTAGCTAACCTCTCTTCGAGATTTTGCAACTTTTCCTCCAACAGGGACACAAGCTTGCATTTGTGGCATGTGAAGTTTGGCTTTTCCACTGGTAAATCTGTGAACATGTAGCAAGAAATGCAGCTCACCAAATGGCTCCTGGCCTCTTCCATCTTGAGATTATTTAAAAACGATGAAAGATGAGCCAAAATTCCGATTTCCTCTTTTCAGCTGCAACGGCCAAAACCCAGTGATCGTTGAGCTCACGGAGACTCTTCACTTATCCCAGAAGGCACTGGGAATATGCAAATGATCTACTCAAGACTCTTCCCCAGGAGCAGCCTCGCTGCACTGTTACAGTGTCGAAATGACACTAAAACAAGATGTCCGCTATTTATATGGAGAGGGACATGTGATTTCAGCAGCCAATGACACAAGCAGTCATGTCAGGACTTTGTGGGTGTTTCCTGTGCACTGATTGGCTAGCCGCAATGTGCACACATAACGTTAGGGGAAAAAAAGAATATGACTGCTGTGCTTAAAAGAACGCCGCGCCTCTGTGCTTTGCAAACCCCATCCCGTCATCAAACACATACCAAACACTCATGATACACCATCATTATCGTTGCTAAAGTGCAAAAATATTTTTGTGGCAACGCAAATAATTTCCCGCACTTTTACCGAATGTTACCAATTTTTACTGATTTTATAAAATTTTGCACGGGTTTCTGATCACGAATCTGAATGTGCCATATTCGTGCCAAATTTATGTTGGCCGATCGTTTTCTGAAAAAATTCGCTCAAAACTAGTCTAAACCCAGTGACGGTATGAGCAGAGGTTGAGTGGTGTGAAATTTAGTAGCACACTAGAAAACATGAAGTTGTGAAAACGCACAAAATAAATTATTGCGTGTCAAATTAAGCTCCACGTTTATCATATGATGTATTTCCATCAGATCCAGGGTTTTCTCATGTTCATTTTCCGATAATCCCCCTGTCCTCCCAGAATGTCAGTGTTAAAATAAAATCCATTTAAAATTTCACACATGAATGAATTTACCATTTCAGACATTCAAAACATAAACCGTAAGTCCCCGGTCTCCCATCATTAGCATTGCCGTAGAGATAAAGGCGACTCTGACCAAGCAGTGACCATCTTTAAATCAAACAAATCCTTAAACCTTGGAGGACATTTACCGGTAATGAGAAAATGCAGCAAGTGCTATGTTATCTAATTACGATTCCTGCCTCAGACGCTTCCGCACACCGTGTTTGATCTCAGGCAGCTGAACTGTTTCTCCCAAGTTCTTCAAGAAGCTGTAATAGTCTGCAAGTTATGAGGAGGAATACATCTTTGTGAAGGTAAGAAGTGGCTGAATCTGTTGGATTACAAAAAGCAAAACTCTTAGCACTTTCCTCAAAGGAAAGGACAGAGGACGTCCTGTAAAACTAGAAAAAAAATTTTGGCACTCAAACTTTTTGTCATAAGTGAAGATATGGGTGTTCCGAACCATCTGGGCAGCATCATTAGGAACCTTTACATAGACCGAGAAACAACAGTCCAAATGGAACACGGCATGGTTCAAAGTAGAGTCAGGCATCAGACAAGGCTGCATTTGGAAGGTTGGACTTGCCGAAAAAGAGGAAGGAATCAAAATTGCTGGACGAACCAGCAATAATCTTAAATACACAGATGATACAACATTAATAGTAGCAAGCATACTGTAGATTGAATGAAGGACTTGTTAAGGAATGTCAAGATGGAAATCTCGAACATAGAATTTCTACACAACACAAAGAACATGAAGATATTGACTACTGCCAGGTATGACCGGCACACATCTGAGATGTAAAGCGACAAACTGGAAGTTGTAAGAGGGTTCAATCAACTTGGATCGATGATCACTCAAGATACAGCTACAACACAGGAACCAATAGGAGAATAGCTAAAAGAAGATCAACAATTAAGTCACTAGACAAGGTCTTCAAATCGAGGAACATTTCACTGGCGATGAAGACACGCATAGAACAAAGTTTGGTCATTTCTGTGGTAACATATTGATTCGAAACCTGGATGACAAAGAAACAAGGCAGATGAAGAATCGACACCTTTTGAATATGGTGCTTGAGAAAGATTTTATCAATACCATCGATGACAAGAAAACAAATAAATCAATTTTTAGAGGAAATCAAGCCAGACATGTCACTTGAGGCAAGGATCACAAAGATACGACTTGCCTACGTTGGACACATCTCGCGAAGAGAGCAATCACTGGAGAAGGACATCATGGTGAGAAGAATAGAAGGAACAAGGTAGAGAGGAAGACCAGCAACCAGATGCTACTTTCAAGATAACGGTAGAAAAGACCCTGGTGGGCATATCTTGGCTTCCTACAAATCGTTCATCCATCAAGTGACCATGGCTCGAGAACGAGTCGAAGGTCATTGAATAACAATATGTTTGAAAAATCAAGCATACAGGCAGCTGTACACTATGCAAGTCCAAGAAGCAGGTTTCTTGAGGCTTCCTCCCAATCTACTCCCTTAGACTGTCATGTATCTATAGTGGCCTGTTTCAAAATATGTTTTCTGTTGCAGCGTCTCAGTATTGAACATACACAACTAGCGTTGAGCATTCCGATACCGCAAGTATCGGGTATCGGCCGATACTTGCTGTATCGGAATTCCGATACCGACTTCCGATATTTTTTCAATATCGGAATTCGGCATCGGAATCGGAATTCAAAGTTGATTGACAGACTGACGTCATCATGATGCGCGGTGTGTGCGCATCATGATGCGCCGTCATTTCGGGCCTTCCGGGGGTCTCTGCCGGCCTGCCGGGGGGCTGTGCCGGCCTGCCGGGGGGCCGTGCCGGCCTGCCGGGGGGCTGTGTGGACTGCCCGGGGTCTGTACCGGCCTGCCGGGGGGCTGTGCCGGCCTGCCGGTGGTCTGTGCACCCTGTGGGGGTCTGTACCGGCCTGCCGGGGGGCTGTGCCGGCCTGCCGGTGGTCTGTGCACCCTGTGGGGGTCTGTACCGGCCTGCCGGGGGGCTGTGCCGGCCTGCCGGGGGGCTGTGCTGATGTCCGGGGGTCTGTGCAAGCATCGTCCGATGGGACTACAAGTCCCATCGGGCGATGCCTGCTACCATGACAGTGATTGACACATTAGCCAATGATGGGACAGTAGTAGTCCCATCATCCGGCTAATGTGTTAAATGTTAAAAAAAAAAAAAAAATACTACATACATACTACATGCATGCTACATACATACTACATACTACATACATACTACATATATACTACATACATACTACATGCTACATACATACTACATACATACTACATGCATGCTACATACATACTACATACATACTACATACATGTTACATACATACTACATACATGCTACATACATACTACATGCATGCTACATACATACATGCTACATACATACTACATGCATGCTACATACATACTACATGCTACATACTACATATATACTACATACATACTACATATATACTACATACATACTACATACATGCTACATACATGCTACATACATGCTACATGCATGCTACATACATACTACATCCATGCTACATACATGCTACATGCATGCTACATACATGCTACATGCATGCTACATGCTACATACATACCACATACATACTACATACATACTACATGCTACATACATACCACATACATACTACATACATGCTACATACTACATACATACTACATACATACTACATGCATGCTACATACATACTACATGCATGCTACATACATACTACATGCCACATACATACTACATACATGCTACATACTACATACATACTACATACATACTACATGCATGCTACATACATACTACATGCATGCTACGTACATACTACATGCCACATACATACCACATACATACTACATACATACTACATACATACTACATGCTACATACATACTACATATATACTACATGCATGCTACATACATACTACATGCTACATACATACCACATACATACTACATACATGCTACATATATACTACATGCATGCTACATACATACTACATGCTACATACATACCACATACATACTACATACATGCTACATACATACTACATACATACTACATGCTACATACATACCACATATATACTACATACATACTACATACAATACATTCATACAATACATACATAGACATACAGTACATATAACATAGAGTAACATACTTACCAATACTTGTCACATTGTTCCCCGAAGCCATTGTCGTCTACGGAATAAATATTAACATAACAAACCACAAAAATACTCACCCACGATCCGAAGCAGTCCACGAGTGTGTCCCACGACGATCTTGGGTAGAGAACTGCAGCATCAGATGATGCTGCCGTTCTCTACTGGCTGCAGGAATCCAATGACGGAAGGTAGGTATCCTTCCGCACTGTATTCCTCCGCCACTTAAAAAAAAAAAAAGTCCCTAGTCTCACTTTATGCCATTGCTGCGTGGGAAATTCCCACACAGCAATGGCATAAAGTGAGACTAGGGACTTTTTTTTTTTTTAAGTGGCGGAGGAATACAGTGCGGAAGGATACCTACCTTCCGTCATTGGATTCCTGCAGCCCGTAGAGAACGGCAGCAACAGCTGATGCTGCAGTTCTCTACCCAAGATCGTCGTGGGACACACTCGTGGACTGCTTCGGATCGTGGGTGAGTATTTTTGTGGTTTGTTATGTTAATATTTATTCCGTAGACGACAATGGCTTCGGGGAACAATGTGACAAGTATTGGTAAGTATGTTACTCTATGTTATATGTACTGTATGTCTATGTATGTATTGTATGAATGTATTGTATGTAGTATGTATGTAGTATATATGTGGTATGTATGTAGCATGTAGTATGTATGTAGTATGTATGTAGCATGCATGTAGCATGCAGTATGTATGTAGCATGCATGTAGTATATATGTAGTATGTATGTGGTATGTATGTAGCATGTAGTATGTATGTAGCATGCATGTAGTATGTATGTAGCATGCATGTAGTATATATGTAGTATGTATGTAGCATGTAGTATGTAGCATGCATGTAGTATATATGTAGTATGTATGTAGCATGTATGTAGCATGTATGTAGCATGCATGTAGTATGTATGTAGTATGTATGTAGCATGTAGTATGTATGTAGCATGCATGTAGTATGTATGTAGCATGCATGTAGTATGTATGTAGCATGCATGTAGTATGTATATGGTATGTATGTAGCATGTAGTATGTATGTAGCATGCATGTAGTATATATGTGGTATGTATGTAGCATGCATGTAGCATGTATGTAGTATGTATGTAGTATATATGTAGTATGTATGTAGCATGTAGTATGTATGTAGCATGCATGTAGTATATATGTAGTATGTAGCATGTAGTATGTATGTAGCATGCATGTAGTATATATGTAGTATGTAGCATGTAGTATGTATGTAGCATGCATGTAGTATATATGTAGTATGTAGCATGTAGTATGTATGTAGCATGCATGTAGTATATATGTAGTATGTAGCATGTAGTATGTATGTAGCATGCATGTAGTATATATGTGTTATGTATGTAGCATGTAGCATGCATGTAGTATGTATGTAGTATATATGTGGTATGTATGTAGCATGCAGTATGTATGTAGCATGCATGTAGTATATATGTAGTATGTATGTTGCATGTAGTATTTATGTAGTATGAATGTAGCATGTATGTAGTATGTAGTATGAATGTAGCATGTATGTAGTATGTAGTATGAATGTAGCATGTATGTAGTATGCATGTTGTATGTATGTAGCATGTAATTTTTTTTTTTTTTTTTTTTTACATTTAACACATTAGCCGGATGATGGGACTACTACTGTCCCATCATTGGCTAATGTGTCAATCACTGTCATGGTAGCAGGCATCGCCCGATGGGACTTGTAGTCCCATCGGACGATGCCTGCACAGACCACCGGCAGGCCGGCACAGCCCCCCGGCAGGCCGGCACAGCCCCCCGGAGCCTGCACAGCCCCCCGGCAGGCCGGCACAGCCCCCCGGAGCCTGCACAGACCACCGGCAGGCCGGCACAGCCCCCCGGCAGGCCGGCACAGACCACCGGAGCCTGCACAGCCCCCCTGGCAGGCCGGCACAGCCCCCCGAAAGGCCCGTACAGACCCCAGAGAGGCTGTACAAGGGCAGGAAAGGGTTTTTCTTATTCCGATACCGGAAGTCCCATAGACTTGAATGGGACTTCCGGTATCGGAATCGGCGATACCGATACTTTTTTTAAAGATCGGCCGATACCATCCGATACGATACTTTGAAGTATCGGACGGTATCGCTCAACTCTATACACAACTACAGCAACAGAGCTGGTCTATTATTCATCTTGTTTTTTGCAGAATGACTCAGCTGACAGGTTCCTTTTAACGGCCATGTCTGGGAAATGAGGTGCAGTACTGGTAATGGCCATTTCACAGAGAAAAGCACTGTGGCATTCTGGTTATGTACACTGTGTCATTTCACCAGTCACGGCACCAGATACCAGTTGATTGGTGGCAATCACAGGTATATATAGCTTGGGTTTATTTATGAAAATATAAAAAAAAAAAAAAAGTTTTTGTGCCCTTAAACCAGATAGTTACACAGGTTATCACATAAAAAAAGTTAATAAAAGCATTTCCCATATGTCTACATAACATCAGCATCATCTTTGAAACAATTTTATTTTTAAGAAAATTTGAAGTGTTAAAAGTGTATTAGCAATTTGTCATTTTTCCAACAAAATTTTCAAAACCATTTTTTTTAGGGACCACATCACATTTAAAGTGATTTTGAGGTGCCTATATGACAGAAAAAGAAGTGACACTATTATAAAATCTAAACCCCTAAAATTGCTCAAAAACACATTCAAGAACTTTATTAACTCTTTAGGGGCTTCTCTGGTATTAAAGCAATGTGGAAGAAAAAATATGAAAATTTAACTTTTTCCCATAAAATATTGCTTTAGACCCAAATTTTGCATTTTCAAAACGGTAACAGGAGAAAATTAACAACTTTTTGTGCAGTTTCTCCTGAGCACACCTATTTATGGTGGAAAACTACTATTTGGATGCATGGCAAGGCTTGGAACGCAAGGGCTGCCAATTGACTTTTGGAGTTCAAAAATTGGCTGGAATCGACAGTGGATGCCATTTCGCTTTTGCAGGGCCCCTGATGTGGCTAAACAGTGGAAAGCACGCATTTGTGACCTTATTTTGGAAGCTACACCCTTTAAAGAACTAGTCTAGAGGCATGGTGTGCACGTTAAACCTCACATGAAAATTTTAAGAAAATTCTGAAAAATGTTGGTTTAGCCCAAAATTTTCTCTTTTTACAAGGGTAACAGGTGAAAATTGACCCCAAAATCTGTTGTGCGATTTCTCCCAAGTGCGCCAATACCCCATATGTAGTAGAAACTACTGTTTGGGCAGACAGCAGGGATTAGAAGGGAAGGAGCACCAATTGAATTCTGGATCTCAGATTTGGTTGGAACAAATTGCGGATGCCATGTCACATTTGAAGAGGTCCTGACATGCAAAAACAGCATGGAAGCGACACTTCTGCAGGAATTCATGTAGGTGTGTAGTGAGCATTTTAAACCCTCATGTGATTCACAAAATTGTATAACATTGGGCTCAGTCATTGGAAAATTGAAATGTTTTCCACTAAAATGTTGCTCTGGCTCCAAGTTTTCAATTTTCATTAGGGATAGTAGGGGAAAGTGGACCATACACTCTGTGGTGCAATTCCTCCTGAGTACGATGATATGTGGTCAAAAACTACTTTTGAGGCACAGTGCAAAGCTCGGAAGGGAGAAGCGCCATGTTGGAGCTAAGAAATTTCTGGAATGATTTGAGGGTGCCATGTCCCATTGGCAGAGCTCCTGAGGTAACAGAAACAGCATAACCCCCCATAAGTGACCCCATTTTACAAACTACATCATTCAATGAATGCATCTAGGGGTGCAATGATCATATTGACACCACAGATGTGTCACAGAATTTTAGGCCATTTGGCAGTGAAGAAAATATAACTACATTTTTGCCACAAAACATTTATTTTAGCCACATATTTTTCATTTTCACATGAGGAAATGAGGAAACATCTCACCAAGATTTGTCACACAATTTCTATTGAACATGGCAATACTCCATATTGCAGTACTGCTTAGCCATACGTTGAGAAGTGGGAGGGACAGAGCGCTATTTGACTCCTGGAGAACAAATTGACAGAATAATTTTTAGACTCCACATACAGAGCCACTAAGTGCCAGAAGATCAGAATCTCCCCTCAAATGATCACATTTTGGAAATTAGTCCCCTCCGGGAATTTATCTACAGGTGTAGTGATGATTCCATGGGTGTATTTCATTAGCAAGAAGCAGTGAATGTTGCTGAGTGAAAATTTCAAATCTGACATTGTAGTGCTCATACATTGTAGTGCCCAGTACGTTGTAGTTCCCAGAACATTGTCATGCCCATACATTGTAATGCCGTAAATTGCAGTGCCTAGTACATTGTGCCCAGCTTATGCTTCTGGAGAAATGTACCCTATAAATTAAGTGGGTTCTCCTCACTACCGTAATACAAAATATGTGGATGCTAAATGTGGTTTAGGCACACTGGGGCTGAGAATTTTTGAGGGACATTTGATTTTGGAAGAACAAAATTCACTGGATTTCTTTTGGGGGGTGAAAGGCCATTTTGCTTTTCCAGAGCCTTTGTCCTATCAGTAATGTGAAACCCCCCTATATATTTCCATATTCAGATGACACATCTGGGTGGGGACTTTTTTGTGGATCGAGTTGAAGCTTTTATTGGTAACATTTTACATAACATTTTGGAATATGTTTAACTGGGGCTCTACGCTAAGCACTTACATCGGGGTTTCCATCTAAATCTCCAAATGACGTGATTAAGATGAAACCACTGAGAGATCCATTCATATATTGAGGCAGCAGAGTTACTCTGTACTCTATCTGGCCTCTGTTGAGTGGTGTCCTTTTCAGAAGCGCACAAAACCGTGGCGGATCAGGCTTTTATGCACGTCTCAAAAGACGGACACCGCTGGATCATGGCTATAATTTTTCCATACTCCGGTGAGGACTTTTTTTGAGGGACAAATTGATGTTTTTATCAGTTCCATTTTCAGGCACACAACATTTTTTGATCGCTTTCTATTCCGATTTTTAGGAGAAAAAATGAACAAAAACCAAGAATACATTTCTTCATTAAAATTCCCTTGGATATGTTTATAGAAGTCTGGTTAACTTTTTTTTATCATTAGATAGTGGACACCTTGTGGGTTGAACTGCATTTCTATATGGCTGGTAAAAATAGTTTTGACAACTCTCAACAAAATTTTGATCACAGTACTGAAAAAACCAGCCAACAAAATCTATTCAGATCTCACTAACAAACTGGGTTATGATTTTCAGATTTAACAGTTAGTTTTTTTCAAAAAGTTGACCATGATCCTAATTTTTGAAGGCGATCATAGTTTCTAAATTATAAAGGGATATTTATAACTTGAAAATGTATTACATATTATCAAGACATACCACAAATACTATAAATTTGCAGTTGCCATGTTTGGGAATCCTCGGCCATCAGTATTTGGTCATTTGTTAGCCACCAAGCTCTTCTCATACCTTACTGGGGAGGTGGAAGCTAGATATGGTGGAAATCATTTTGCAGGAACCAGTCTGACCGCCATGCCAGTAATTTGTGACCAGAGTACTTTAAACCTCCTCCCATGACTCTATTTTTGATGCATCAGCCTGGCATTATTGCACATGTGCATCCTTCTGCCACGATGACCTTGCACCAGTCCAGCTGAGCAGAAGAGGAACCAGGATGCAACAGTTAACAGGGCTCCAGACCAGTGGACACAGATTATTGAGTACTATGATTCGATCCGTACCATCTCTAGTGGAGGCATCTGAGCAAGCAGTGAATGGGGGTTAACAGCATCCAAAGTGGTAAAATTTTAATATAAGATGTCTTCAGAGATTAGTTGATGACATAAGGATTAACTCTATGTTTCATGACAAGTTGATTTCGTTCACACAATGACCTTTTAACAACTTTTTTTGCCTCTCCTTCAGTTACTCCATTTCACTTTCTCATAAATCTTTCTGTCTTTCTATGATAATGTCTTCCTTCATTTTCCTCACCTTTCAACCTTAGCTATTTTTTCGGACAATGGTGTGTCGGAGATGTCTACATTAACAGAATCCTAAGTGACGTTGGAAAAGAACAATACAAAAATTGTATTTCGGTCTTGTTTATCAGAATGCTGCCTTGTTTTAGACATTCAGCCGGCGTTGCGATTCATATTGTAGCTCATACTTATGGGAATAAGTTTATATTCTGCAGTAATTTGACATCCTCTCTGCTGTGATACAGCAAAGCTGATTTATGCGCAGTTCGACATATTTAATTTACACGGTGGCATCTACCTGCCAGAAGCATAGACCTGACTGGGAAAATACAGAACAACTAAAGCAAAAACTGTCTTCCAAGAGGTGAGATCTGGGAAACAAATGACGATATAAATACATTATATTTATATAAGTTATTAGGTCAATCACTGATAAAATGGCATTGTGGAAGAGCTTCACTTGGACTTTAACGTTGTTGGTCGATCCCCAGAGAGGAATCTGCAAAATTTCACTTGAATTAAATGCGCTGTGGTCATAATCACAATGTCACGCACAGTGAAGGAAAGACTAAGTGCAACACAAAGGGATGAAGGGAAGGAAGTCCAACACTAGGGAAGGGAGGAGTAAAGACCAGGCAGATCTAATGTCACCCTGTCTGACCTAATCATCCTTTTATAGGTTCTGCACCTATCGCTGAGTAGGAACCTAATCCCTGCCTGACCCTGGCAATAAGCCCTGCATTGGTGAAGTACGGAGTGGACACTAGTCAATCCCAACTACTGCTAAAGACAACTGGGATAGACAAACAAAGGGAAAACTTATCTTGAGTAGACTCAGAGATGTAACACGGACATCCTCCAGCAACATCAAAGAGGAAAATAACTGACTGCTAAAGCTCCAAGCCTCAACAGTGGGAAATGGAAATATCACCGGCATCTCCCAGCAGCAGGCTGGGAGTCTATAAACACTCAGTCCAGGTGTGTCAATCAGAGCCAGAGAAAGGTTGCCACTGGGTCAAAGAAGGGTTAAGAAGGTGTCTGCAAAGCCAAACAAAGAGACCTTCTGCAGCTAGATGCAGTGTGACTGTCTGCAGCTTCTGACACATCCGTGACACACCGTCACTATATTGGGTAAAGCCTACACAAACAATGGTAGGTATGAAGCAGGAGCCACCCCTTCATCATGTTGAAAAGTTGAGGTACTGAAGGTCCCAAAACGACCCCAAAATTGAAAAAAATTTTTTTTTTTAACTCTTCATTTTGATTAATCATTCTACCGTAATATCTTGATTTTTCCAAAGCATATCTTGATTTTTCCAAAGCGTTTGATGCCATGTCACACAAGAGGTTGGTACACAAAATGAGAATGCTGGGTCTGGGGGAAAATGTGTGTAAATGGGAAAGTAACTGGCTTAGTGATAGAAAGCAGAGGGGGGTTATAAATGGTATTTTCTCTAACTGGGTCGCTGTGACCAGTGGGGTACCACAGGGGTCGGTGTTGGGAACTATTCTCTTTAACATATTTATTAATGATCTGGTAGAAGGTTTACAGTAAAATATTGATATTTGCAGATGATACAAAACTATGTCAAGCAGTCAATACAAGAGAAGATAGTATTCTACTACAGATGGATCTGGATAAGCTGGGAACTTGGGCCGAAAGGTGGCAGATGCAGTTTAACATCGATAAATGTAAGGTTATACACATGGAAAGAAGGAATCAATATCACTATTACACACTGAACGGGAAACCACTGGGTAAATCTGAAACGGAGAAGGACTTGGGGATCCTAGTTAATGATAAACTTACCTGGAGCAGCCAGTGCCAGGCAGCGGCTGCCAAGGCAAACAGGATCATGGGGTGCATTAAAAGAGGTCTGGATACACAAGATGAGAGCATTATACTGCCTCTGTACAAATCCCTGGTTAGACCACACATGGAGTACTGTGTACAGTTTTGGGCACCGGTGCTCAGGAAGGATATAATGGAACTAGAGCGAGTACAAAGGAGGGCAAAAAAATTAATAATGGGGATGGGGGAACTACAATATTGAGAGAGATTGGCAAAATTAGGATTATTTAGTCTAGTAAAAGACGACTGGAGGGCGATGTAATAACCATGTATAAGGGGACAATGCAAATATTTCTCCGAGGATCTGTTTATACCTAGGAAGGTGACGGTCACAAGGGGGCATTCTCTGCGTCTGGAGGAGAAAAGGTTTTTCCACCAACATAGAAGAGGATTCTTTACTGTTAGGGCAGTGAGAATCTGGAATACTTTGCCTGAGGAGGTGGTGAGGGCGAACTCAGTCGAGGGTTCAAGAGAGGCCTGGATGTCTTCCTGGAGCGTAACAATATTGAATCTTACAGTTATTAGGTTCTTTAGAAGGACGCAGATCTAGGGATTTATTCTGACGGAATGTAGGCTGAACTGGATGGACAAAAGTCTTTTTTTGGCCTTGCTAACTATGTTATCTTACTAATTCATAATTTTTCCACCTCATTATCTTACGCTACTTGTGGAAAACATTCCACCCCCTATTCCTCTATTCTTCTGATGGGTCTGAAAATACTGAAATGGAAGTGAGAAGAAGACCCAAGAGTTAAAAGAAAAGTCTAAGTCTCAAAGGTAAGTCAAGACTATCCTGTCCTCTAAGCTTCACCCAATGCTAAGTCCCTTCGGACTTGTTAGTCTTGTAGGCACTTTAGAACTGCCACAGTGTGGAAGTGTTAAAGGAAGAGAATACTCTTGTAATATGGCACACTTTGGAAAATGTCCTGGCTTATTTTCTCTCCGTGGTAACAAAAAATGTCCACTATCTTTTGGATTAACCCACTTGAATAACCCCCTCAGCTCAAGGCTTTGTGCACTTCCAGCTTCCAATGTACAGGGTCCTGATGGAGTCTGGTCTGGGGTCGGATATTAATAAATAAATGGAGAAGCCCAATTTGGGGTCTGTCGCGAATATAGGGAGTCTGAATATACCCAAGTGGTTTGGGGTCTGATTAATATTGAGGAGCTTTTAATATTTAGCCAATCAACAACGCACCATGAAAAGGTGGCCCCTATTTTGGCCACAACCTGCTGCTTGAGTATCACCCTGAGTAGGGTTATTCCAAAAGGATGTCTCTTCATCGCATAAAATATTACATTTTAGGATACATAAACAGTAGAATTGAGCAGATGAGGAAAAGCTTGAATTTTTTTTTTACATGTTAGAAATGGAAAAGTAATACTCTGCAAATTTAATGTCCCTTATTATGCTCTGGGATCTTTCCAGACCCAAGAGCATAAATGAAATAAGTAAAAAAAATAAAATATCTTTCTATTCACCCTTTACTCACATCTCAGCCTCTTTGTGACCTGTCCAGTCCTCATAGCCTCTCCAGATCACCGGCGCTCACGTTGAAATCCTCTTATACTGAGCCAAAACTTTGAGGTCTAATGAGTCCTGGAAAGGTTCTGCACAAGCATGCACCAAATTTCATGGTGTCATGGCATCAAGGTGTGCACCATGACTTCACGTATGAGTTTTCAGAACATTCCAAGCCTACTCAAGCCCAGCCAGGGCCAGCGTTTGGGCACGTGCCTAGGGCCTCCACCCACAAAGGGGGCCCCCTGCGTCTGCAGCCCCTTTATGAAGTGCATAGAAGGTGTACAGCATTACTTAAAGTGAATAATGCTGTGCATCCTCTGTAGTCCTGGAGCGTCTCTCTCCCTCTCCCCCGTCTCTGCCCCTCTCCCCCGTCTCTGCAAAAAAGTAAATGGTAGTCAGCTCACCTGGTAGACAAATTCCTCAATATCCACGGCTTGCATGGATAAAGGCTGAACGACCAGTCATAGACTAAATGAAAAACAGATGGAATCCAGCGAGCAGCTGTGTCTTGATAAAATATAGCTTTTAGTGAGCCATTTAAAAAAGGAGGAAAAATGTTACAATGGTGTTCCACAAAAATAAACGCAGCACATTACAGCATCAAACACATAATGCAGCATTACAACCAAAGCGTTTCGACTACCGTCTTAATCACGGCAGCCCTGTCTGTGTCTGTGTCCCCTCCTCCTCATCATGGCTGCTCCTAAACCACTGTCCTGGGATCTGCACAAGTGAATCAGCAGGATCTGGTAAGTATACATGTATATGTGCATCTGTGTGTGCAGCATACAGTGTGTATGCCTGTATATGTGTATACAGTATGATTGTGCATATCTGTGGTGTGTGTGTGTGTATAATATAACGGATTTTCCGGATTATAAGACGCACCGGATTATAAGACTCACCCCAAATTTTGAGGAGAAAAATAGGAAAAAACCTTTTGTTAGAGTGTTAGCGACTCCTGCAGTGGACCCTCTGGGTCACGGCACCAACCCTCCCAGGGCGAGCTAGCCTAGTGAGGACCACCCCCTTTACAGGGAGTGTCAGGAGCAAGCCCAAGGGGATACGATACCACGACTGCTGGCACCAGGCGGCCGGCTCACAGGAGATGCGAGACTGTGTGACTGGAGGGTGCAGGATACTAGGGAACACAGGAGAATACACAGGAGTGCGCTGAATACAGGATAGTGCAAGACGGGTACACGTGGGCACATAAGGCGTGTAGCGAGTATCACATCCGGAGGTAGACAAAGCAGGACACGTGCAAGGAGCACGACAGGGTACAGAATGAGACAGCAGTCGTGCAAGGAGGTGTAACAGAACACAGGAATAGAGTGAATGCCAGGAGGCACGACTGAGCTAGAAACAAGGGACAGGATACGAGAGGATGTGCCAGGAGGCACAACTGAGCATGAAGCAACAAGGGTTCAGAGCAAGTGCTAGGAGCACCACAGAATAGCGGACAGAGCAGAGGACCTGAGGACAGCGCACAGCCAGGCTGGGACACAGCTGACCCAGCCAGGAAGCACCACAATAATCAGGCACCTCCCCTAGGGGAAGGTCGTCTGATATAGCACATGACTATTACTGGTTCCGGGTTAGGACCTAGCCAGAAAGCACATGACCACTGCAGGTTCCGGGTCAGGTCCTCCATTACCATAGAGAGGACCGAGCCCTATACAGCACTGACAGGAGCGCGCAAGCGCAAACGTGACATGGAGGAGGAGAGCTGTGCGTGCGCACCCGACGGGGACCCCAGTGGGACCGCCGTACCGGAGGGAGTGACGTCGGGGCCGAAGCCCCGCCTCCTGGTGAGCGCGGCATAACACCTTTTTTTTAATAAAATGGTGCTTCTTATAATCCATGAATCCTATTGCTTACCAGGGGTGGTGACTGTGGTGAAGCAGGGTCCCAGGGTCGCTGCTGGAGGAGGCAAGAGTGGAGCGTTGCTGCAGGCCGCAGGCTGGGATGAGGGGTTGTTCCTATGTGCGCCGCTGTGGGTGTTCAGTGGTGCAGGGGCTCTGCCAACATTTTATGAAAGCCCAGAGCCCCTGAACTTACTGTACATGGTTTACTGTGCAGTGGACTCCGGGAAAATGACTGCCGGAACATGCGCAGATGGACATCTTGACACCAAGCTCTATGGAGATGACATTTCACAAAATGTCAGCAGAGCCACCACGCCACTGAACACCCTGCAGCGGCGCACATCGGAACACCCCCTCATCCCAGCCTGAGGTCAGCAGCAACGCTCCACTCTTGCCTCCCCAGCAGCAGCCCTAGGACCCTGCTCCACCGCGGCTGGTAAGGTATATCCGCAATATAAGACGCACTCCCATTTTCTCCCAAAATTTTTTGGGGAAAAAATGCGTCTTATAATCCGAAAAATATGGTATATTTATATATATATATGCACAGACAGTTTACAGTGTGTGTGTATGTACATGTGTGTATAGTACATGTCCACATATACTGTATACAGTATACAGTATGATTGTGTATATCTGTAGTGTGTGTGTATATGTGTATACAGTATATAATATGATTGCATATATTAGCAAAAGTTAAGAGACCATTTTCAAATGTTCAGTTTGTCTGATTTTTCTCTTTATATTTTTGAGCAAAATGTAAATTGCTCTTTTAGTGTATAAACGTCTGACAACATGTCTCCGAATTTCCAAGCAATAAATTTTGTATTTTTTTTTCTGAAAAAGAGAAATGGTCAAAATTAAAGAAAAATAACAATGCTTTCAGACCTCAAATAAAGCTAAGAAAACAAGTTCATAATCATTCAGAAACAACAATACTAATGATTTAACTCGGGAAGAGTTCAGAAATCAATATTTTGTGGAATAACCATGATGGTTAATCCCAGCTTTCATGCGTCTTGGCTGCTTTCCACTAGTCTTTCACACTGCTTCTGTCACAAAAATGTAAGCAGCTCTTCTTTGTTTGATGGCTGGTGACAATCCATCATCCTCTTGATTACATTCCAGAGGTTTTCAATGGGGTTCAGGTCTGGAGAATGAGCTTGCATCTGCTATTGGCTCCTTGAGTGGGGGAGAAAGGTGGGCCTTCAGGAACAAATCCTCTGGTGGGCCCCATGTTCTCAGGTCTGACACTGCCCAGGAGCAAACGACACGATGACGCGCTCTTCTCAGGATAGTTAGGGTTCACAGAAGTTGGAGCACGCGACCATAAAAAATGCCATATCCTACCATTGTACCTTCACTTCATGAACTTGGAAAACCCATTTACAGTCTCTTTCATATGCAGAATCCCATAAAACGGCACTGAATCTCTCTCACCTTTATTATGGGATAAACCTATGTAATATTTTTGGGACAGATTTACAATCTCGGAGATTAACAGATTAATCCAATGTTATTTTACTTTATTTAATTTTGCAATTTCCTCTCCCTCTTGAGTGAATCTAATTTTACGGTAATACATTCCTTATATAAAAATGAGTAATTTCTCCGTAATGATCCATTCTATGAACTGCGGGGAGATGGTTTACTGCACCTGTTTTTCTCAGGCAAAGTAGGAGTTATGAATCTCCATAATCTGTGATTCAGCCAGACCGGCACATTTTTCATAGTCCTTATCCATCGCTGGCAATTCCTAATGTATTTAATGTGGCAACTGGATTCTGGGAGAACAAAATACGAGCACAATTTATTCCTGAACCTGGAAATATGGCAAAAATTAATCACCGGCCTCATGAATGAAGGCGGCACCTTCTGCTCTATGGATGGAAGATGATTGATTACTGACGGGAGGAGACAAAGCCGGCTGCTTCTGTGTCTTCCATTGACTTTGATGGAGCAACCATGTATGGTCCAAGCAATAGGGTTTTGCTTTTCTGTCTATGCAGTCATTTCATGACTTTTTTTTTACATTTTTTTTAGGATGAGGAGGATTATTTTTGATTGGAAACTATTTAAAATATGCATAAAATATAGCATATAATAAATATAAATATATATACTGCTCAAAAAATAAAGGGAACATTTAATCATAGGATCCTATGTTTAAGTGTTCCCTTTATTTTTTTGAGCAGTATATATATATATATAATTTATTTTCTTTTCATAATTAGATAATTAGATGAATTTGCATTAACCCTCTCAAATAAATTTCACGTTTTCAGGGTTAGTACGGTGCAATCAAAATTATACATTTTTTTGCATGTGTTAGGCTTGCATCACACTAGCGTTCTGAGGCGCAGCGCAGGGCCGCCACTATGCTCCACCCCTGGCTGCGCCTCCTCCGATCAGCTCCTCCTATGATCGCATGAGGCTGCATGCGATCAGCATACCCTATATTTAGCGTTGGGTGTGCAGGTCGTGCACTGGTATGCACCTTTTTGGCGCTGCGACGATGTGCGCCAAATCTACCGTGTTGCATTTTTGCCAAAAGGGTACATGCGCTGGCAAAAACTGACCAGAGGAGGCACGGCCGGGGGCGGAGCTTAGTGGCGGCCCTGCGCTGCGCCTCAGAACGCTAGTGTGAAGCTAGCCTTACTACACAAAAAAAATCTAAAATCATGCACTTGTTTTTCCTTTGCCATACTCTTCAGAACATAAGATTATACGTGATAAATTCAAAGAGCTATGTGATGACTTGTTGTGTGCACCTTGAACTGTACATCCTATTGGTTCTATTTTGGGGTAGATGTGACTATTTGATCACTTTTTATTCAATTTTTTTTTTGAGAGGTGGAATAAACAAAAAAAACAGCAATTCTAGCATTGCTTTGCAATTTCTCTTTTCATCACTCATCAGATGGAGTGAATTATCATATTTCATAGCTGTGGTCAGTAGTGATTGAACAATATCAAATATGTGTATTTTCTTTATATACTAAATCTTATCAAAATTTCATTTCTTTTATTTTGGAAACATTTTCTTAAATGGGATCCGAACTTTTTGTGAACACTTTTTTGGTCCACCTGTGGGACCATATTGCAGTTTATGTCAGTGACCTAACAGGAGCTCAAAGATGAGTTACCTGGAAGCCTTTTTTAGGTTGCATTAGGTTGCAAGAGTACCAATAGGGTGACAGAAAAAAAGCGCACTTTCTTGGCATAACCACTTAGACCCACTACAGACTTTTGAATCAAAAGGAGCCTGAGGAAGGTAGCGGTCCACTGCCGAAGCACGTAGTGTTCTAATAAAAGGTTTGTGTACCACTAATCTATTGCAGTGTGCTCTATAGCCATAGCACTCCTTAAATCGACCACATATATATTTTTTCCAAAAACCGTTTATATTCCCCTTCATGGATTGTGGCTGGAGCAGCCTGGACCTATAGAATTCATCTCCAAGCAACAGGACCTGAAGTGACGTCACATCCTGTGAAGTAGCATCATGTGACTGGATCTTGGGCCACGTGACCAGACCAGGAAGCACAGCACAGGAGCGATTCCGGAGCTACAGAGCAGGAGTACACTGAGACGTCCCCCACCAGAGTTGTACAGGGGTGCACAACCCTTCCAGGTGAGAGGCTAATCCCCCCACCTTTCATTGTAACATCCCAATTAAACCACCTGGTGCTTCTCATGCTGCGTTCTTCCATGTCTATTGTTTCCTATGTAGAGGAACCTTGAGGAGAATCTAGACATTGGTATGATAGGAGAGATTGGGAATGAATAGGTGAATGTATCATATTTTTTAAAGTGAACCTGTCAGCAGGATTTTACTAAGCAAACTACATGTATTGTCATGTTGCCGCTGTTATACTGATTAAAATGACACCTGTGCTGAAGAAATCCGTCTAGTGGTTCTTGTGTAATCAGTGTTAGAAGGTTTCACTTTATGCCCATGCTTCGGGGCGGGACTATAAGCAGAGTCTTATCTTCCTGCTCTAAGCCAGAGAAACCAAGAAAAGATCAAGGAGAGATCAAGGAGAGACCAAGGAAAGACCAAGGAGAGACCTGCCCACAGGTCATCCCGAAGCACAAACAGTCTGTCTCTATCTGTCTCTATGATGAAGAACATGTTTGTGCTTTGGGGTTGCCTGTGATCAGGTCTTTCCTTGGTTTCTCCTTGGTTTCTCCTTTGTCTCTTCTTGGTCTTTCCTTGGTTTCTCTGGCTTAGAGCAGGAAGATAAGACTCTGTCTCCAGTCCCACCCAAGAGCACCGGCATCTGCTTACGGTAACTGAAAATTTGTAACACTGATTACACAAGAATCACAACGCCAATTTCTTCACCCCCAGGTATCATTTTCATAAGCATAACAACATCAACATGACAGTGTCTGTAGTTTTCAAAATCCTGCAGTCAGGTTCTCTTTAAGTTAAGCCATATTGCGCATGAACATGGTGGTATTAAAAGATTTGCCCTGATTGGGAGGCATCTTATACCAGTCATTGGAGTAGGAGTCTTCCTGTCTCCCAGACTTGATGAATTAGCAGGTAGATTCAATTCAGTCTAAATAAATTTAGTTTAAGTGGAAGCTGACCCAATAACTTTTGGTGAAGGGGTAAAAAATAACCTTGATTCCTACCTGTCTTCACTTATTCTTTCTCTGCCGTAGTTTCCCAGTCTTCTATTCTTTTTCCATTCTGGCACATAATATCAACCATTGGCCTCATATTGACCTCACTCGGTCACGCATGGGGCAACACACACCAAAGAAGGTCAGAAGAACAGAAGGCCCAGTGCGGAGACAGCGTGAGAACAGCAAAGGAAACGTTAGAATCACTTTTTTTTATCCCATTCTTGACACAAACGAATCAAGCAAAATGGCAAATGTCTAAATCTGATTTTTTTTCTTGGAACTTCAGAGTGAAATTGATTTGGTTAGAATCGATATCATCCTTTTTTGACCAATATCAATTTGTTTGGTTGCTTCATACTTCCATTTCCTGCTGCATTGCTGTGTGCATAGACGAGAGATCCACTGGTGGTAACGTCTGTGAGAGAACCCCAAATTTAGTTATATTCTAAGACCCCAGTTATATAAAAAGGTGTGGACACAAAAAACATTCTCTGTTGAAAAACAGAGTAATTTGCTTGGGGTTTCATAGAAAACCACAGATGCTAGATGGTCACATATGCTACATCATGGACCCAACTCTACTACCTCCGGATGCATTTCTTACGCTGCTGCCTTTACTGGCTATGTGCTACATGAGATATGTAGAGCTCTCTGTTTTGATACTTTTCTGGCATTTCTACTCATCTCTTCATGGTCGCTTTAAGAATACGGTTATGGAGAGAGTTAATATTGATCCGATAAGGGGCGAAATAAGAGATGAATGGAAAAATACACTCGGTGTTAAGAAGAATAACAGTTATTGAAGCACATTTAAGCAGGCACCAGGGTACGATTTTCTAATGCATTCTCTATAGTAATTGTGGTAGTTCGGGTAACTTATACCACGCCGTCTGCTGAATGCCCGGTATTACAATTGATTTTAGCTCCACTGATTGCATATTGCAAGGAATAGTGTAAGCCACAAAGCACTGCGAGAAGCCCTTGGCAAAGCTGTATGAATCTATGAGATGATCGATGAAGCTTTGTTTATGCTAATGGGCTTTGCCTCCAGAAGATTTTTATTTTTAAATCATTTTTACACAACTTACGATGAGAATGTGAGCGCCGCTGCCACCATGATGATTTACTGGCTTTCAATGTGAGCTTAGGCAGGGATTTGGTAGTGCAATCCTCATATGTGTCACCCATTTACGAATTGTGGGGTCAACAATCACTGGAAAGTAATGACCGTAACATCAGATAAGCACAATGATAGAAGACAATGGGTATCGATAAAACTGACCCTTTATCATGCCATATCTAGGCTATCCCTCAAGCAATTTACCGTCCATAGCTCAATACATTCCAGAACTGTGCCTCCATGCCATGATTAAGGCCTAACCAGGTAACTAGACCACTGATGCAGCCCCAAAGGGATTTTCTCCACCATCTACCGGACATGACCACAATCTAGGTATCGGTAAAACTGTTCATTTATCACGCCAAATCTAGGCTATCCCTCCAGCAATCTACAGAACACAGCCCAATACATTCCAGGATTGTGCCTACATGCCTTGATTAGGGCCTAACAGGTAACTAGACCACTGCTGCAGCCCAAAGGGATTTTCTCCACCATTTACTGGACAAGACCACAGTCTTTCTCTCGGTTTGGAGCACACTGGTATGCAATGGAGACAATTGTTTTCACTGCCCTAAGGGAATGAAAGCTTATTCAATGGTTTATGTTTCACTCAACACTCCCCCATCAAAGGTCCACAACATTCTATCAACCAAGGCCAAATTCTATGTCACCATGCATATATATTTAATAAGTTTGATTGGCAAGAGAGCTAAACCATCATCCACTCCAAGGTTTGTTCAAGTTCCCAAAGTCAACCTCAACTCAGGGCATCGAGTCACCATTTTCAACTTCCAATATACCAATCTAAATCAAGGGAGGCAAATTACCATTGCAAAGACCTTGGTCTTTAATCATCAACCTCTCATGTGCACTCCAAAAATCCCCACTACACTACCAAAAACACTTTGCTCAGACAAGTCCTACCAAGTCTAGGACTTCCAACTTTAGACAAACAGCCTCCACCATCTTTAGCTTTAAAATGTCACAATTGATGACTTTCCCCCAGAATACTCTCATTTTTCTGGGTCACCTTAGTCCCCTCCTGAAAGTTCAGTGATACCAGAGTGTTTCTGAGTCAAGCTAAGAAAATGTCTCTCCTTCAATAAAACGAATTTCTTCATCCAGTCTAAGCACATTTGCCGACAATGGTGCCCCGAGCACAGTGGCCCATCCTCCACAGAGCCTACAAAACAAGAGCACATGTAGAAAGCAGCAAAGCATATATACATTGATGGTTTTTAGGTAGGACCCGCATCTATTAGATATTCAAGGGCATAGATATAGTGGGTGCAATACCTGGAGTTTAGGAGGCCCCAAAGGTCTCATTGACAAACAAGAAGAATGAAAAACCTGTTATAGTTGGGGGCCTTGTTGAGACTTTAGCATATGAATCTATAAATTTTAGGTTATTCCATGGCAAACAATTATTGATTTTCTGAGAACATGCGATACATGTCTGGGATAAAAAAAAAAACTCCCTAATAAGAACCTGCAATAAACAGCATTTTCCATTTCTATGTTGTGTGAAACAAGTGCCGAATTACCAGATTTTTCAGTTTTCCAAATACTGAATATCAAGTATCCAATTTTCTTGCTCGTCATAGTACGAGGCAGTACAATCCTCTTTACAAGCGAAGACTAAATGTACCTTTGGCTCGCAGCACAGCAGACACATTTGTGAATCATCATGGACACATACCGGGGTGGCATAGCTGAATCAATTCAAAATAATAGCACATGTTATAATAAAGCAATTTACACAACATCCACAGTATAAAGCTATCGAAAATTCACATTTTCCTAAAAGAAAAGCCTTAACACTTTTCACACACTTACAAGTAATAATACAAAATATATAGAGCGACAGAGTGGGAGTGCGAAGCCAAAACCCATCTACAAGTATGGATTTCTGTGAATTTCTGCCATTTCGATATTCGTGCATTACCGTGTACAGCTTGGATCATCTTGTGGGCACTTTACTGTGGTTCTAACAGCACCTCTGCCGAAATTCAGACCCTTCAATAACCTGTCAACTTCAAGACCAGTTGTTAGAGAAGTCACAAGGGGCACAAATCCCAGGACGTAAGCAGCCTCCACCGCCAATGTGTTTCATATGTATCTCTGGTTTATCTCATTCTTGTCAACTCTTCAGGAACATTTGGGGGGCTGCAGGAAAAAAAAATGAGACCTACTGGACTCCCGGAAAAGTTGGCAAATTTATTGAGTGATGTTGAAACGTCCAAGAAATCAGGTTTCGGTAGGTTATGGGTGGTGGTAGCCTTATCCTCACATGGGAGGGCATGTAAGATCAATTGGAGAGGACATGTCTCCAAAGGCGATGCCTAGTATTTATCTATCTATTATCTATCTATTATCTATCTATCTAGAAATCCCAAAATTGGAGGCAGCCCACCATTCAAACTGAAAAGGTTCTCACTTTTTCAACAGAAATGTCACCATGACTAACTAATAAACAGAAGCTCCTTTTTTCATTCTGAATGGTGTGCTGCCTCCAATTTTTGGATTTCTAATTAAAGCTTGGTCATTGCTTCGGGGGCCTGGCACCCCATTTGTCATATTTTGTGCTGCTCTAACTTTTTCTTGTTTTTTTTTTAATCTATCTATTATTTATGTATTATCTATATATTACCTATCTATCATCTATTACCTATCTATCTATTATCTATCGATATATCTATTATCTATCTATCATATATGTATCTATTATCTGGGCCAATTAAAGTGCATCCCATTTCCATGTTAGAGTGCTGCCTTCATTTTTTTTTTTTTTTTTTTGGATTATAGCATGAGGTTTGCTATATACCTGGCGGGATTTTCTGCACACCCCACATTTTTCTGGTGCTGCTTTTTATTTTCTAATTGCATATTATCTCTATTATATATTTATCTATCTGTTATCTATCTATCCATCTACGGTATCTATTTTTTTATCTATTATCTATTTGTCTGTTATTTATCTCTCTATTATCTATCTATCTATTATCTCTATTTATCATCTATTATCTGTTATCTATATATCTTTCTATCTATCTATCATTCTATCTATCTATTATCTCTCTATTATCTATATATCTATCTATCAACTATTATCTATCTATCTATCAACTATTATCTATCTACCATCTATCTATCTATCTATCTATCTATTATCTCTCTATTATCTATCTATCTATCAATCAATCTATTATCTATCTACCATCTATCTATCTATCTACTATCAATCTATCTATTATCTCTATTATCTATCTATCTATCAATCTAATATCTATCTACCATCTATCTATCTATCTATCTATCTATCTATTATCTCTCTATTATCTATCTATCTATCTATCAATCTATTATCTATCTATCTATTATCTCTATTATCTATCTATCTATTATCTATCTATCTATCATCCATCTGTCTACTTATCTAAGCAACATTTTGCTCAAATGTCTCTATATATCTATTGTAGAATAATTGAAATAGTTATATAATCACATAGTGATTGTTCAGATAAGTGACAATATATTTGTACCCTCAGAAGGGAAGATCAGCAGGAAATGAGACACCCTGTGAGTGCTCTGAGTGCCCCCATAACAGAGTAAACAAAACAGCTAATGCCCTAAAAATGCCAGGCACCCAATGCCTAATTAGGACGAGAGAGACCTTCAAAGACAGACACAGTCCAAATAAATGCCACCAACATTCAACCCATGTGTTCCCGTACGGCATCAAAGTTTTATTCACATATATAGCCAAAATCTTCTAGAAAGTGCGCTGAAAACCTGCCCAGAGCTCCACCACATCCGCATTTCCTTCAATGGAGCTGTCCTGCAATACCAAACTCAACCTGTGGTCAGGGGTGGCGCTGTTCCTGGAAGAAAGCAGCAAATGTTCAACTGCCTCGATCGAAGAAATAATTGTCTGAATTAAGTAAACTTGCAAAAGCGGTCCCTGTTAATCCAAAGAGAACAGATCAGCCTCCTGGAGGAAGGTCTGTGAATCTGTCGGTGCTTTGAGAAGCAGAAACCCGTGACGGCGCCGTATCATGTCTGCTGCTTCTTCCCTATCGCTGCACAGTAGAGTAATGACAGTCCTTAATATTGTGCTCGGCAATAACGACAGGACGCAGTCGACGCGAATATGTCAGCGGCTGAACATTCCGACGGCAATGGACACACAGACAAGACAGATGTGGCGCTAATCAGACATTCTGGAACACAAGATACCGGCGACATAAGAGTTTATGCAAATAAAACAGCCCCGCTCGGTAAAATGGCGCCACTTAATGCGAGCTTAGATCAAAATATACGGCGCCGTCTTACACGGAGAATAAGCACTTTACAATGAATTCCAGGTTTAATCTTTTTTGTAAACGACTTGTCATTTTCCTCTCCCTGATAAAGCACGGCCAAATTTACATTTTGTTGACTGCGTGATATCATAACCGTGAAGCAATTATGGAGGAACCACTAGAGATTCATTCTTAAAAGGCAATGACTAAAAACCTGTCAGCGGCCCCACATTTTAAATCTTTTATGATGCAAACTTGATTGCTTTCTTTTATTTTTTTTTTTTTTTTGTTCAAGAGTTTTAGGGGTTTTTTTTGCAATGATGGTAAAAGTGAGTTTGCAACGTGAAGGTTATAAAGAGAGAGAGAGAGAGAGGGATTATGAAGTTCGGAGCAAAATGGAGGTGGGTAAGAAAGTGATACTCCTCTGTTCTCAGTGACAATGGTCATCAAACATACGTAAGGTCTCCTGTTTGCCATAACCATGGCCACAAAGGCCAGGAACTTGTACAAAACTCTTAAAAGAATCTGTCTTGCAAAAAAAAAGAGTTAAATACCTTCTAAAAATATCAGTGAGCTCCCCTGATTCTGGTGAAGTTTTCCGTTTGGCGATGTGTTACTCCATTGCAGGAATATTCACATTTCTTCTGATGTAGCACAGTATGTGAAATCTCTTATCTGCAGTCAAACAGGATGATTCTTCAGCCTTTTCTGGGAGAGTGTGATCGCATCCCAGCCAATCACCGCTTGATACCATCTGTGAATTTTTTATGGGGGGCATGCAATCTCATCCCTCTTTCCCAGACGCTGACCAGCTGCTGAGAATCTATGGAGGAGAGGTGAAAGTGCGTTCCCCAAAGAAGACTTGGAAGAAAAGTCCAGTTTGACTGCAAAATCAAGAGGATCTTTCACTTGCTAAAAAAAATTGAGCTAAATTCCTTGTAAAAATATCAGTGCACTCAACTGGTTTTGGTGCCGTTTCCATTTTGCACTGTGTTCCTCCAATACAGATCTTCGCACTTGCTTCTGATACAGCACAGTATGAGAAATCTCTTATTTGCAGTCCAACAGGGTGTTTCTTCTGTCTTTTCTGAGAGAGTGCGATCTTATCCCTGCCAAATGCTGACAAGCACTGCTTGACACCATTTGTGAGGGAGAGGTGAAAGCACAAGCTGCAGAGAATGACTCTACGTAGATTGACTTTAGCCTCCAATTTTTGACCGATCATTCATTAGTCTTGCTCTCATTTTATCATTTCTACAGGATGCAGCTTAGCCCTTCATTTTGGCTTGGTATTTGGTGTGATGCATGTATACAGTGCTGAGCGGCCCGCCTATTTTGGCGTCATTGATAGGCTGCTCAGACACTATGCATCACACTTATCAGTGTGACTTATGTCTTATGCAAGCCTTATTAGTGTGCATTTCCCACTAGGCAGCCAGACCCTGATGGGTTAACTGGCTGTCTTTATCAGTGGAATGCACCTGTGCTGCCCCAGCCTTTATCACTGGGGCTTTGCTGTATCCTGCCAGTGCATTAGTCAGGGTTTGGTGAGTTGCCTAACAACTTGTTCGTTTTTTGTAAATTTTTGGAAAATTTATTTTTTCTTGTGTTCGCCATTTAGCTTTAGTGTTAGGGACTCACAATATCTGGGGACCCTTGACGATGGGTTGTGAGCTTATCTGCTTTGGCCAAAATAGTAACCAATACCCCATATTTTTTATCATTTATCTTTTTGCACTTTTTATCATTTCTACAGGATGCAGCTTAGCCCTTCATGTTGGCTTGGTATTTGGTGTGATGCATGTATACAGTGCTGAGCGGCCCGCCTATTTTGGCGTCATTGATAGGCTGCTCAGACACTATGCATCACACTTATCAGTGTGACTTATGTCTTATGCAAGCCTTATTAGTGTGCATTTCCCACTAGGCAGCCAGACCCTGATGGGTTAACTGGCTGTCTTTATCAGTGGAATGCACCTGTGCTGCCCCAGCCTTTATCACTGGGGCTTTGCTGTATCCTGCCAGTGCATTAGTCAGGGTTTGGTGAGTTGCCTAACAACTTGTTCGTTTTTTGTAAATTTTTGGAAAATTTATTTTTTCTTGTGTTCGTCATACATACAGCTAGCAATGGTGCTCCAATGGGTAAGGAATTCATCACAGAAATCAAAGTAAATCCACCACACTCTCCTTTTTTCTGATTTCCTCATCATTTATTGGTCGTGTTTACATTGAGCATACCCACATTTAGCAGTAGTGCATCACAGGGCCAGGACCTTATCAAAAAATCATCAACCTCACCCTCCTTATTCTGGTTTGCCTCCACCACTCATTAGTTTTGTTTGCTCTAAGCATACATACATCTAGCAATAGAGCCCTAGGGAAAATTATTACAAAAATCAAAGTAGATCAATCTCACCCTCCTAGTGCTCAGTTGACTTATTGTTCCTTCCAAGGATTTAGAGTTGAAATGTATTGACCATGTAGTGTTCGTGGCCCATTACCTTGCCATGATCTCATAATTTTCTTCTTGGATATGGAAGCTGGAGACAAAGTCTTTATTGCATAGACTGTCCACTCTCTTACTTGTTTAAATTGTCTATGCCCACAACTTGGAATGTTGCACCATGATCCATGGACCTTACTAACAAATCAACCTCGGTGCACTTGTTATTCCCATTGTTCAGACCAACAAGTATGTTCTTCACCGTATGCAGGACACATAAACATATTAGTCGTTCATACTCCTAGTTTCAGGGTCCAGGTGTGCCCCATTGCTTATACCAAGCACCACCATTCCTGTTTTTAACATCACCAGGTCTGAGCTATCCTTTTTTGCCTCATAATACATCTCTGGATTCTCCTACAATTACCATATGTTGGGGGTTGTCAATTAGCTACTTGACAAACACAATTGTATTCAGTGTGCCAAGTCGAAATTACAAGCATGTATTGTGCCTGTGTTGTGCCAGATTGTTAGAGATCTGTTCTCCTTGCTAAAGGATTTATATTTGTACTCTGTTGACCAAGTAGCATGTAGGGCTGGCCCCTGGTTGTCTATGTATTGAGAGACATGCATATTAGTACATACACAGCCATGGCTGGTCAGGAAAAAATATGTGTAGGGTAACACCATGGCAGTTACAAGGGCCTATGGAGGCACCAGGTGATCTTAACCAAGTGGTTTATCCATCTGCACAAAATATCAAAGGGTAGCCTGTGGCAAGAGGCATCATCATGGACAACCAAACTGGCACATAAGGTTCAGCTAAGAGCCAGTAACAATATTGGGAGCACCTTGACACATTAGGAGGAAGCGACCATGGTAAGAAAGCATGCCAGAAAACGTTCAGTTGGTGTTCTTCTACAAAAGTGTGACATCACAACAGGAGTCATAAATACCAAGAGTACAGTGACATTTTGTGAAATGTAACCACCACCAAGTGTACAGTGCCACCTTGTGAAATGTAACCACCAAGTGTACAGTGGCACTTTGTGAAATGCAACCATCAAGTGTACAGTTCCACTTTATGAAATGTAACCCCTAAGAGTACAGTGCCACGTAGTGAAATGTAACCACCAAGTGTACAATGCCACTTTGAGAAATGTAACCACCCAGTGTACAGTGCCACTTTGCGAAATGTAACCAAGTGTACAGTGCCACTTTGTGAAATGTAACCACTAAGAGTATAGTGCCACCTTGTGAAATGTAACCTCCAAGTGTACAGTGCCACTTTGAGAAATGTAACCACCCAGTGTGCAATGCCACTTTGCGAAATGTAACCAAGTGTACAGTTCCACTTTGTGAAATGTAACCACCCAGTGTACAGTGCCACTTTGTGAAATGTAACCACCCAGTGTACAGTGACACTTTGTGAAATGTAACCACCAAGTGTACAATGCCAATTGTGAAATGTAACCACCAAGTGTACAGTGCCACTTTGTGAAATGTAACCACCCAGTGTACAGTGCCACTTTGCGAAATGTAACCAAGTGTACAGTTGCACTTTATAAAATGTAACCCCTAAGCGTACAGTGCCACGTAGTGAAATGTAACCACCAAGTGTATAATGCCACTTTGTGAAATGTAACCACCAAGTGTACAGTGCCACTTTGTGAAATGTAACCACCCAGTGTACAGTGCCACTTTGTGAAATGTAACCACCCAGTGTACAGTTCCACTTTATGAAATGTAACCCCTAAGAGTACAGTGCCACGTAGTGAAATGTAACCACCAAGTGTACAATGCCACTTTGAGAAATGTAACCACCCAGTGTACAGTGCCACTTTGCGAAATGTAACCACGTGTACAGTTCCACTTTGTGAAATGTAACCACTAAGAGTATAGTGCCACCTTGTGAAATGTAACCACCCAGTGTACAGTGCCACTTTGTGAAATGTAACCACTAAGAGTATAGTGCCACCTTGTGAAATGTAACCTCCAAGTGTACAGTGCCACTTTGAGAAATGTAACCACCCAGTGTACAATGCCACTTTGTGAAATGTAACCACCAAGTGTACAATGTCACTTTGCGAAATGTAACCACCAAGTGTACAATGCCACTTTGCGAAATGTAACCAAGTGTACAGTTCCACTTTGTGAAATGTAACCACTAAGAGTATAGTGCCACTTTGTGAAATGTAACCACCCAGTGTACAGTGCCACTTTGTGAAATGTAACCACCCAGTGTACAGTGCCACTTTGTGAAATGTAACCACCCAGTGTACAGTGCCACTTTGCGAAATGTAACCAAGTGTACAGTTCCACTTTATGAAATGTAACCCCTAAGAGTACAGTGCCACGTAGTGAAATGTAACCACCAAGTGTACAATGCCAATTGTGAAATGTAACCACCAAGTGTACAGTGCCACTTTGCGAAATGTAACCAAGTGTACAGTTCCACTTTATAAAATGTAACCCCTAAGAGTACAGTGCCACGTAGTGAAATGTAACCACCAAGTGTACAATGCCACTTTGTGAAATGTAACCACCCAGTGTACAGTGCCACTTTGTGAAATGTAACCACCCAGTGTACAGTGCCACTTTGCGAAATGTAACCAAGTGTACAGTTCCACTTTGTGAAATGAAACCACCAAGTGTACAGTGCCACTTTGTGAAATGTAACCTACAAGTAGACAGTGCCACTTTGTGAAATTTAAACGGCAAGTGTTCTGTTCCACTTGTGGAATCTAACTATCTAGTCTGTTGGATCTCTATCTATAAAATAAATAAATTCCACTTGCTTACACAAAAAGTTGTATGACGTTCTAGCAGGGTGCGAGGGTTTCTGTTACAAATAACTGTAGTGTCCCCTATAATTTACAGTAAAAACAGTGCTAAAAACAACTACTGTTACTGTAAAGATTTATATCAACATGTTAAAGTGTGACATAATTGGCACTTGGTATGTGACCATTATTTTCCATATAGGCAGAAGCTCACTTATCAGGTGAGGGTCCACTACCTGGACCTTTCTTCTGCATCTATATGGTGAAGGAGATCAGTTGAAGCCTTCTCACATGTTCATTGTCTAGAACTGCCTGTTTGTCTCTGGTTTGTTGCCCTTCGACTATGCATCTTGTTCCCAAACAGCTACGTAGATTACAATGCCATGTATTAAATCTGTCTTGTATTGCTAAACCTCCCTGCCTCCAGGACAAATAGCGTATTTAATGTCATTTTCGCAACAAGGATAATTTTCGCTGACAGGTTCTGAAATGACTAATTCCACATTGCAGGTTGTTGGCTTTCATCCTCTCTAACAAGAGGAGATCTTCAATATTTGTGCTCGGAAGGTTTCCTCCTCAGACAGCAATGCTTTATACTGTCAAGGCAAGCTGCAGCTGACACACTCCATTACTGCGGCTAGAAAGGGTGTGTCGTAGAATGCTGTGGTTTCCATGGCAACTGAGTATGCTGAGCATTCAAGTGTACGACATGTGCACCCAAGATACTTAGTCTCGCAGGCGGGCCCTGGATCGGTATGTGTATATGTGATGGATGTAGACAACATGCAACAGGCTACAAGGGAAGAAGGATGAAGGAACGTGCACTGGATAGAGAGCAGTTGACATATATAAGAGTGAAATGACTTAAGAATACTAAAATCTCTAAACGAGATGAAAACATATTATGAGTATTTACAAAAAAGCTGAGATGCATGACAATTCACTCAGTCTTCCTGATTCTGAAAGGCCAAAAAAGCACAACTATAAATCCCGGGGTACTCAAAATTTGTTTTATCAATTCCTAAGACACCTTTATCTTCTATTCAGTCAAGAAATGTAAATGACATCCGATGTAGGCAGCCATCACAGAGGTCAATGGGATTGTCCCCCTGCTTTCGGCAAATTTCCATACTTTACATCTACCTTAAATTTCTTAGGCTGATTTCTTCTCTTTTCCTGGAAAAGGGGATCGTGAGCTAAATTTTCTAACAGGTACTATGGAAAGAATTAGAATTGAGCAAAATGATTTAGCAGTCGTCAATGGCTGCAAACTTTCTCCAGTCTGCGAAGGTCCCCAGCACTTCTTCTCATAAGTAGGCCCAGCTAAACATCATTGTTTTGTCATGGCAAACGCATGGGATTTTGCAATCAGAATGGATGCTGTGTCTGCCGGCAAGAAGGAGGAGGTTTTACAGTGTTCTGGTACGGCAGCCCCGGACTTTCCATGGGACTTTCCATGGGACCACTAGAACGAGGTCCTACAAATCCCTTCTCTCAAGTCTAAATGAAAGGGAATATGTATTGCTTTTTTTACATTCCAAATTACAGCAGGTACTTAGCAGTTAACAGATGGTGGTCAGGGATTTTGTCTTTACCAGAGTGAGGAACATTTCCAAATGCTCTGGAAGACCTGTGAGGAGAAGTTCTCTTGTTCTGGAGGACCTGTCCTGTCCTTAATTACACAGACATGCTACTGACTTGAATGGACTTTGTTTAATGCTTAAAGGGCACCTGTCATAAGAGTTCTACTGCCCACACAGACAGGATGAATTAGACACTGACTGCATATTTGCGGGCAGGAATGTTTTGATGATGCCTGCCGGTGACTATTCTTCCTGGATGTGAAAAATGTGGATGAATGAACTCATGGAGATCAACATCCAACACTGCGGAGACACCATCACATGTTTCTCAACGCAGGGATTCTAGACCTTATGGGAAATATGTAAAAACATGCAAAACACAAGCCGCAGAGACACCATCACATGTTTCTCAAAGCAAGCAATGACTAACCAGGTCTTTCCCCGGGAAGGAACAACCAAAGAAAGGGCAGTCTCCAATGAATGAAGCCACCTATGCCAAAACATGGTATCCATCCACAGACAGCTGTTTCGGGGTATTGCCCCTCATCAGTGTGGAGTAGGAAACTGGCCAGTAGGAGTAATGCCTAGTAGAAGACTGTGAAAAATGAGGATGAATGAACTCATGGAGATCAACATCCAACACTGCGGAGAAACCATCACATGTTTCTCAACGCAGTGATTCTAGAGCAATGCCCCCATCCCATATGGGAAATATGTAAAAACATGCAAAACACAAGCTGCGGAGACACCATCACATGTTTCTCAACGCAAGCAATGACTAGCCAGGTCTTTCCTGCGTTGAGAAACATGTGATGGTGTCACCACAGTGTTGGATGTTGATCTCCATGAGTTCATTCATCCTCATTTTTCACAGTCTTCTACTAGGTATTGCTCCTACTGGCCAGTTTCCTACTCCACACTGATGAGGGACAATACCCCGAAACAGCTGTCTGTGGATGGATACCATGTTTTGGCATAGGTGGTTTCCTTCATTGGAGACTGCCCTTCCCGTGGTTGTTCCTTCCCGGGGAAAGACCTGGCTAGTCATTGCTTTTATACCTTTTCTAACAAGAGTTAGGGTTAGGCATAATCACTGGTTTATGATTAGGCTTAAGGTAAGGGCTAGGGTTAGGGAAAGAGTTATGACTAGGGTTATAGATTGGGGTAGGTTAATAACGTTGTTAAATAATGGAAAAAAGGTCAAATATACATTTTTGTACTTAAAATGTTATGTCTGAATTTCAACCAAGAAATTGGATGCCAAAGTGCAACTATATGTATATCACTTCATCAAATTATAATGCATGTGCTAGGTGGATAAGGGTTTCATTACTGAAATGTTGACTCATGGATGTTAGTGGAGTGAAACACTCACTTTGACACGGGCACTGACAAGTCAAATTACGACACTGTGTCAAAATGTAGTCCTGTTGGTCTACCACTGTAGTGTATGAGTGCCGGTTATTAGGCCAAGATTCAGAACATTTTTTTTCCACCTCTACAGAGCATTGACTGAATTACACCCTACACAGTGGAACGCAAGATATATAATCTTCCAACAATATATAACCAGTAATTTACACCCTAGTTCCTATTATATGCAACAATCACTTGTCAAAACTACGGTCGTCCAGTAGTAGAGATGAGCAAACAAATTCATAACAAATTGAATGCATAACAATTTTAACCAAAATTTGAATTTTTCAGTATTTAAATTTTTCGTAATTTGATTTACACCAATCTTGCAAAAAGGTGGTGTCTACCACTTTTCTGGATTCTTTTGAAGGCCAGGAAAGGGTTCAAAAATCATAATAGCTTATACTTCCTGGTCTGTTCCTCACCTGTCTTTCCACGGTAGTTCCCCACCCATCCTCCATTCTTTAGCTCTTCTAGTCTCCGGTCTTCAGGTCTCTTGACACTGACCAGACTTCATCCAGTCATGCTTAAATGGCTTCTAAACATCTTCATGACATTTTGAAGCCGATACAGTCCAGAACGGCCATGGATGTTGGGTAGCGATGGATGAAAAAGTCATGTGCGCTGATTCAGTTGTCTTCCTTCATTAGCAGTTTATCGCCTGTCATCTCTGTCTATGCAGTGCGTAGTAGAAGAATTGAGTTTTTCATCGACTGCTGCTCTCTGCATTGGCAGAGACTGAGAGGAAAAGAGTGGCTTCATTATTTTGATCTTGGTCATTTAGGTTGCAACCTATGCAGAGCGCAGCTGCTGATGGCAAACATATCTCCTACTGCATTCTGCATAGACAGCACTGTAAGAGTGTATTGCTGAGGAGAAAAGCAGGAAGAGGTCCTTAGCCCAGGCCAGGAGGCCTAACCTATAGAATGGTGTACTGCCTAGGAGAGCAGCAGGATGAAGTCCTTAGCCCAGGCCAGGAGACCTATCCTACAGAATGGAGAATTGCCTAGGAGAGCAGCAAGATGAGGTCCTTAGTCCAGGCCAGGAGGCCTAACCTATAGAATGGAGTACAGCCTAGGAGAGCAGCAAGATGAGGTCCTTAGCCCAGGCCAGGAGGCCTAACCTATAGAATGGAGTATTGCCTAGCAGAGCCGCAGGATGAGGTCCTTAGTCCAGGCCAGGAGGCCTAATCTGTAGAATGGAGTACTGAGTAGGAGTGCAGTAGGATGAGCTCCTTAGCACAGGCCAGGAGGCCTAACCTATAGAATGGAGTACTGCGTAGGAGAGCAGCAGGAAGAAGTCCTTAGCCCAGGCGAAGGCTTAACCTATAGAGAATGGAGTACTGCGTAGGAGAGCAGCATGATGAGGTCCTTAGCTCAGGCCAGGAGGACTTATCTATAGAATGGAGTACTGTGTAGAAGAGCAGAAGGAAGAGGTCCTTAGCCCAGGCCAGGAGGACTAACCTATAGAATGGAGTATTGCCTAGGAGAAAAGCAGGATGAGGTCCTAAGTCTAGGCCAGGAGTCCTAAGCTATATAATGGAGTATTTGCCTAGGAGAGCAGCAGGATGAGGTCCTTAGCCCAGGAAAGGAGGCCTAACCTATACGATGGAGTATTGCATAGGAGAGCAGCAGAACGAGGTCCTTAGCACAGGCCAGAAGGCCTAATTAATGGAACAGAGAATTGTAAAGGACAGGAAAAGGACGAGATCCTTAAACCAGGCCAGGAGGCCTAGTTAAAGGTTTAGTCAATCAAGTGAGCTGAAGGCCTAGTTAAAGGGTCAATCGTTCGAGTGAGCTAAATGCCAGGTGGCCTAGCTAAAGGGTCAGTCAATCGAGTGAGCTGAAGGCCAGCAGGCTTAGTTAAAGGGTAAGTCAATCAAGTAAGCTGAATAGCCATGAGGCCTAGTTAAAGGGGCGGTCGATCATGTAAGCAGGACTTGAGCTGTGGTCCAGGAGATGGAGCCAGACGGAATAGGTTATCGTTGCAGGAACTTGCCTGTGGACTATAGAGTAAAACTTGCAGCCTAATGGAATAACAGAGCTGATTCCTGTTAGGGCCTGACTTGGTAACCGCTAAACACAGTCTGGAAGGTTAGTTATTGACGATTATACTAACAACACAGACATTGACAAATTACAGATCAGTGCATCTTTTATAAATATAATTTGGTGTATTATTTAGCTAAAGGTTGTGATTTAGATTACATTGTAAAGGTTAGGTCTTAAGAACACCAAAGCGATGATACGAAGTAGTGTGTAACAGTTCAAATTTTTTTTTTTTTGTGATTTGGGAATTGTCATTTGCCAGACATTGAATCTTTGGCTAATTGAATTGTGAATAGTTAATTAATAGAAACTCATTGACTTTCCCACTGACTCTTCATATTCTGTTGCCGCTGCCTCCAGGTACCTGTTTGCAGCACTAGGCAATCACTTCATCAGACCAAGAAAAATAAGAGCAGTCGTACGGAAGTAGGGTGTATTTGTCACGTCGCTGTCAGACTCAGGGCCTGCTTTTCCGGCTTCAGCCACTAGGAGGCGCCAGACTGGCACGTCGCCGCCAGACTCGGGGCCTGCTGTTCCAGCCTCGGCCACTAGGAGGCGCCGGTCTGTCACGTCGCCGTCAGACTCGGGGCCTGCTGTTCCGGTCTCAGCCACTAGGAGGCGCCAGACCGTCACTTCGCCGTCAGACTCGGGGACGGTTGTTCCTGCCTCGGCCACTGGGAGGCGCCGTGGTTCGACCGTGGGTGATGGTGGTGACAGAGAAGGGGCTCTTGCGCAGGCATCTGGTGGGCGCAGGCTCCACCCCTCTGTCAGTCAAGGTGGGACCTGCGCAGCCGCGCTAGGTCTAGGCAGGAGTCCAGCTTCGACCTGCTCAGCTCCCGAGCCCCCGGTAACTCCTCCGAGCAGGCGGCGCTCAGCGGCGGTTGCTGCCAGGAGATGTGACAGGCGCTGCCGATGGCATCGCAGCAGCCTCAGGTTCCGCAGGTGCTGCCGGAGGGAGGACCAGGGCATCCTCGGTGGGTACCGGTGGTGCAGGTACCACGGGCGTAGGTACCGGTGATATAGCAGCGGCGGCGGGTACCAATGGTTTAAGCCCCTCCTGCACACGCTGCCAGTTCAGAGTCCAGAGAGCCTCCTGTCTCAGCCGCAGGCGGTGTGTCAGCTGGGCAATCTCATCCTCCAGCTGCCGGCGGTCCATCATGGAAGCAGGGTCAGAGCCTTCAACCATTGCGCCGGGGAAGTTCAGCTCAACCTCCTCGTGGCCTCCTTCCTTCTCCCAATATGGCGTTCTCGCTCTCTTCCTCCTTCTTCCGGGCTCTTTTCCCGCCACCAGCTCTCGCTCCTCCATCTGGGGGCGGCGTCTTCTTCCTACTCCTCCATACCAGGCCAGTAAACCAACCCCTCTGGGGGTGGGCCATGTTGCTGTAGCATAGAAATTTAGGCAGGGGAGGCCCAGGACAGTTCGTGCTCTTTTCTTAGGACCACCCATGTTGTCACGCCCTTCTTCATCGCGCCGACGGCCATTTTGAGAGTCCATTTTACAGTCTATTAATTTGGTTATTCTGCACATTCTCAGCAATGTTTAAGTCGAATAAATCTTCGGCACACAGAATACGGTGGCGCCGGGCGTCGTCATCCTGTTTGTGACGCCAAAAATGGATCGCCCTCACCCAGGGCGGCGGGGTACTCTGAGCCGGGCCCGGTGGATTTCAATGGGAGTTGTCACGGTAGCTGTGACCCGGTCCGTGGCCCTGGGCATCCATTGTAAAAGGGGGAAAATGTTTAGTGTGCGGATGATGCTTAAAGTTTATTAGTGAATGATTCGTGACACCACCTGTGGTGTTCGGCAATGAAGATGTTAAGCCAACGCTGCAGACAGATCCTCTGGGACAGATGGTGTGGTACAGCAATGATGTTGTGGCCCTCCACAGGTAGGGCAGTAGTCCCAGGGCAGTGTAGGTGAAGAGATAGGGAGGAGACGTAGATGGTGCAGTGTCAGGCACAGCGATGTAGCAGTGCTGAGTATGTTGGCACAGGAATAAGTGGAGGACACCAGGGCACGTAGTTCCAAAGCTTTACTCACAGTCTGTTGTGCATACAGGTGCCCGCATCCATGCTGTGTCCTCCAGGTCAGGGGCTCAGCCAACCACCAGGCAAGATGAAGTACAGTACTTCGTTCCAACACTCCGCCAACATAAGTGCCTTTTCTGAACGTCTCCCTTTTGCGCCTATAGTGAAGTACTCTCAGTACTGAGTTACACTGGTGTTCCTCCTGTCAGATGCTCCTATGAACTCTACTTGTACGGCAGACACCTGTAGCCTGCTTCGGGGACTCCTTCCTACTAAGTCCCGGCTCACTATTGTTGCTGTTGTGCCCCCAAGTCTTGTGTGGGAATAAAGTGGTGACAACTTCTATTCCTACGGTGTCTGTCGCAGAACCATTAGTATCCATACAACCTCGGGGACTGGACCCCGGCCTTGCGCTGTGAACTTGAGAAAGGTTCTACTCTAACCCTAATCCTTAGTCCTCCTCTCCTTACGTTCCGTACTAATCCTCCTTTCTTATGGAGAGAGTTAGGCTTTCCATCAATGTCTCTTTCCTGTGCAAGCGGTCCCAGGTCACTGAGGTCGGCTGCAGCACTTCCTTCATCTATCCCACTCAGGGGATCTTCACTCTTCCTCTGACTCTGTCAGACTGACTGAATCCTAAACTCTTCTCGCTCTTTTGGTGCCAACTAACTCCACCCGCCTCCCAGCATGCTTTGTGTTCCAAGCAGGGAGTCACCAAAGAGTGCTTTGCTACACAACTATGTTGTGTGGGATGCACGTGTTGGAGCGTGGTCAGGAGTCTCCACCTTACCTGGATGGTGGGGTTCTACACCTCAGGAGGAGGTGCAGTACCTCTGTGGCGACTGAACCCTCAGGGGCGCCACACAGGGTAGAGTGGAATTTGTCAATACAGAAATTGCTATGTTAGTGGGGACATTACACACCGAACAGATGTAATTTTTTGTTATTCACAATTTATCACATGCAGTTGTTTTAGGTATGCCATGGTTGCGCCAGCATAATCCTGTTATTGACTGGCACCAAGGTGATATCGTGTGCTGGAGTCCACAGTGTCAGAATAACTGTATGTCGCTGTCAGTGAACCAAATTAAAATTAAAACAACCTTTATACCATATGCATTCAGGGACTATGAGGATGTCTTTTCCATAGTGGAGTCTGAGAAATTACATCCTCATAGAGAGTATGACTGTCCTATAGACTTGGTCCCAGGTTCCCGTCTCCCTAAAGGGAGAATATTTAATCTCTCTGGTCTAGAGCGTGTAGCCATGAATGACTACATAGCAGACAGCCTATGAAAAGGCTTTATTAGACCATCCACCTCACCTGTGGGGGCTGGGATTTTCTTTGTAGAAAAAAAAGATGGTGGACACAGACCTTGCATTGATTACCGTGAGCTGAACGCTATTACTGTAAAGAATCAGTATCCGCTTCCACTCATCCCTGATCTTTTTAATCAGCCACTGGAAGCCCGTTGGTATACTAAGCTTGATCTCCGGGGTATCGGGATCCTGACAGCGCCGGCGTACAGCCTCCGCTGAGCAGGGACTCACCCGCACTGTAGGGACCCCTGGGGATCAGGACAGCCTGAAAGTATAGGTGCACAGGACCTGAGTGATGAAGTTTAGCAAGACGGCACGGGACCTACGATCTCGTGACTGCAAGGGGGCGGGGCTTAGCGTCCTGCTTTCAGAGAAGACAGAAAACTCAGAGTCAGGCAAAACGGAGTTCATACACAGTACGGACAGCGAGGTACAAGAGGGATAAACAGACAGGAGGTCAGACAAAGCCAAAGGTCATACACAAGAGGGCACACGTACGCACAAGGTCAACTAACTCAGCCGAGGGCAGGAGTATAACTGACACCGGACCTAGGTCAAGTGAGCATTAAATAGCCGCCCTCTGCCAAGGAGAGGCGGAACAATTTACCCCCAGTCAGACCAGGATGGGCCAAATCGAAACCCCGTCCTGGATCATGACAGTACCCTCTTCTCAATGGGGGGCCACTGGACCCCAAAGTCTCTCAGGGTACTTGGCGTGAAAGGCCCGGACCAACCGATCCGCATGAGCCGATCGAGCAGGAACCCACGAGCATTCTTCTGGACCGTAGCCTTTCCAATGTACCAGATATTGAAGGGCACGACAGACCAACCTGGAGTCGACAATTCGTTCCACCTCGTACTCCGACTGCTCGTCTACCAAAACCGGTGTTGGGGAAGCTGATGATCCTTCCCCAGCGGACCTCACAGGTTTCAAAAGGGCCTTATGAAAAACATTTGGGATCCGCAGAGATGGCGGGAGACGCAACCGAAAAGCCACCGGGTTAACTGCCTTGGTAATTTCATAAGGACCGATAAACTTGGGTCCAAGCGTAGGTCCTCAGAACCAGCCCCTGACACGACGCCCCCCCCAGAAATTGTTCATTCCAGTCCCGTTTCGTCTACAAGTTCTGAAGGAGTCGCATGACTCTGTCCTGGCAGGCCATCCTGGTGTCAATAATACCGCCAGACTAGGGACTAGGAATTTTTGGTGGCCGACGGTAGATAAGGACTGTAAAGATTACGTACTAGCTTGCCAAATCTGTGCTCGCGCCAAGTCCCCCCATAATCGGCCTGCCGGCTGGCTCCACTCCTTGCCCGCCCCAGAGAGTCCATGGACCCACATCTCCATGGACTTCATTACTGACCTGCCGCCCTCAGAAGGAAAAACATGTATCTTGGTGGTGGTGGACAGGTTCAGTAAGCAATGCCATTTTGTTCCCCTGTCTGAACTACTTAATTCAGAAACTTTGAGTAAGTTGTTCATTATTCATGTAATACGACTGCATGGCGCTCCGGTGAATATCGTGTCCGACCGAGGAACCCAGTTCGTTTCTAAATTCTGGAGGGCATTCTGCAAACGCATTGGTGTTGAATTATCCTTCTCCTCCGCTTACCACCCTGAGACCAATGGTCAAACTGAGCGCACCAACCAGTCTCTAGAGCAGTATCTCCGCTGCTATGTCTCAGAACATCAGTCCAATTGGGTGGAACATCTCCCGTCAGCCGAATTCACCCTAAATACCAGGAATCCGTCAAAACCACCCCGTTCTTCTGCAACCATGGTTTGCACCCACGTTTTGGTTCATTTCTGGCCAAGATGTCGGAGCTCCCGGGGGTAGAGAAATCCATACGTCACTTAAGGACAATCTGGTCAGAGGTGAACACAAACATGAAAGGGTCCCAGGTCAGGCAGGCTTCGGCCGCAAATAGACGGCGGTCCACGGGGTCGCACCTAGGAGTTGGGGACAAAGTTTGGCTGTCTACCAAGAACATTAAGCTTAAGGTGCCATCTGCCAAACTGGGTCCCAGGTTTATTGGTCCCTATGAGATATTAGAAGTAATTAACCTTTCTTTTATAGCTCCCTCAGTCCTTTAAAATACCCAATGTTTTCCTCAAATCCCTCCTCAAGATGTACCGCTCCCCAATTCATCCCGTCCAGTCCCCTCCTCCTCCAGTTTTGGTCAAGGGTGCCTTGGAGTACAAAGTTCAGGGTATCCTTGATTCCCGTTTGGTGAGAGGGTCCGTGCAATACTTGGTGCATTGGAAGGGCTACGGTCCAGAGGAGAGGTCCTGGGTCCCCGCTAGTGACATCCATGCCATGGGGTTAATTAGAAGGTTTCACCTCCTTCACCCTGACAAACTGGGTTTTGAGGGTCCGGAGGCCCCTCTTGGAGGGTGGGTACTGTCACGTCGCTGTCAGACTCAGGGCCTGCTGTTCCGGCTTCAGCCACAAGGAGGCACCGGACTGGCACGTCGCCGTCAGACTCGGGGCCTGCTGTTCTGGTCTCAGCCACTAGGAGGCGCCGGACCGTCACTTCGCCGACAGACTCGGGGATGGCTGTTCCTGCCTCGGCCACTGGGAGGCTCCGTGGTTCGCCCGTGGGTGATGGTGGTGACAGAGAAGGGGCTCCTGCGCAGGCATCTGGTGGGCGCAGGCTCCGCCCCTCTTTCAGTCATCAGGGGGTTACTGCATCACCATCTGGCCTAGTCCTGAGGGCGGTCCTAATGACATCATCAGTCCAGGAACCTGTGAGGGATGACCTTATCCCTCAAATACCTTGGGACTGGTCTTGCAAGTCGCCGGATATATTCTTGGTTCCCCTGCATGCTACTGTGTGATTTGCTATAGTTAACTCTGACCTCAGCCAGGATTTCTGACCATTCTATTGCCTGCCGTTTTTGTACCTCTGCCTCTCTCCCAATTTTTGACGCTGACCTTAGCTAGGATTCCTGACCCTTCTTCTGCCTTCTGATTTTGTACCTTTGCTGCCCTCCTGGTTTTTTTACTGACCTTGGCCCGGATTTCAGACCCTTCTTCTGCCTGCTGATTTTGTACCTCTGCTGCCCGCCGTCCTCCGACTCTTGCCTCCCTACCACGATTATGGGTTTTAGTTTTAACCCCTTGACGACCATTCTGCTCTGGTCCACTGCTCCCCTAGACAGCTACCCCCTGGGACTTGCTACAATTCCAGATCCCTGTATAGGGGTTAAGGGTCTCAGGGTTACTCGGGGCGCTGTTCCTACTGCAGCCCAGATTCGCAGACGGTCGTCACAGTATTATGACCAGCCACTGAATGCGTTCATAAATTTAACAAATTGTACAATTACCCTTAACAAATGACAAAAGCGTAAATTCTGTAATGATTTATCAGGCACTCCCAGAAAATATCTCTACGTAGGGACCCGGAGAGCCGTTCATGGTCTAATTTGGCATATTCTTGCAGAAGTCAGCATCATATAGGGACACACTAATCACCAACACAAAAGACTCCACCATTTAATTATTCTGGAGCAGGTTATTACTATTATTATTGCTGAGTGTTATTCCACTAAATAAGTATATCATTTCACCCTGCAGCAGAGTATGAAACATGACCTCATGAATGTGAAGGTGGAATTGCTGAACAAGCAATTAATTACATTTATTTGATGGATTGGGGTGGGGGGAAATGCTTAATAACATTGTACCTACAGTTTCTATTCCCGATAACTTTGCAGGGGCGGCTAAGCCCCACAAAGGTTTTGATAAATTGCAGCTGTCACGACTTAGTGTGGTAAGGACTAGAAAAAAAACACACACAAAACAAAAACAAACAAGGTAAGTCATTTCTCTTATGCAGTCACAGATGATCCCCCAGCAATAAAACTATCGTCCACACGGACTCCATGGTCCCCAGCACCCCCTACCGCCTGGTTGTGCTACATTCTACTGCATTGGATGCCGAGCATTGGAACGTCATTGTCTGACAGGTAAAATAGCTACAAAAATAAACATAAGTGTAAGGCCCCTTTCACATATCAGTAATTTTTCCATCAGTCGCAATCCATCGTTTTCTCATAGACTTGTATTAGTGACGGATGGCCTCACGTTTCGTCCATTGTTCGCTGGATCCATCGGAAATTTTGTGTCCGTCGGGCGGAGAAGATGGACAAAGTAACATTTTTGTCTCGGTCGAAAAGTAGTACAGCGACGGATCCAGCACCGTTCGTCGTTGGCTAAAATGGAAGCCTATGGGCGCAGGATCCGCCGCTGTCCGTCAAATGATGGAATCCAGCGACGGATCCGTCGCATCAGTTTTTCACAATCTGCGATGGATCCGTCGATCCGCCGCACCGACGGATTGTGACTGACGCCAAAAATCTGATATGTGAAATAAGCCTTAGCGGGAAGGGTGATTTTTTTTCCCAATATATATAATATTCCTTATGTAAACTAGGGGGCAGGTCAGTGAGGGATCAATGACCTATCAGAAGCCATCAGGATGAATACCTAAGCAGACCACCACATGAAGACCCCCCCCCACAGGACTCTCCGGAGCACGAGCATATCATTAACTCAAACTGAAAATAAAGATTAAACAACAATCCCAAGACGTATGTCATCAAACAAGGTATCATTGTAATCAGCATAACAGTGCCGACCTGACACTGCCTGCAGGTTACTGAGCACTATCCTGCTGACATATTCTCTTTACACTGTGTTCCAAATTATTATGCAAAAAGAGTTTAGGAGTGATAAGGTTAGAATTTTTTTGTTTGTTATTTAAACTCATTGATGGTGATGTGTGTCAGGGCTCTTTATATCACTGAAAGAATTGCAGATACCTGTGCAAATTAGTTTGGCAGGTGTGTCCAAATAAAGGCAAGACTACTTAAGAAGGCTGTTCCACATTATTAAGCAGCCTACATTTTTTGCCAAAATGGGCAAGAAAAAGGATGTGTCGGCTGCTGAGAAGCCACAAACTGTGGAGTATTTAGGCCAAGGCATGACTTCAATCAACATTGCCAAGACACTTCATCGTGATCATCGCACAATCAAGAAGTATGTAGCTGATTCCCAGCACACACGTGTGCGTGCTGATAAGGAAAAATTGAGGACTCTTTCCAACAGGCAATTGCGTCAGGTTAAAAGAACAGCTGCAAAAATGCCTTGTCATAGCAGCAGACAAGTTTTTGAAGCTGCTGGTGCCTCCAACGTCCCTGAACAACAAGATGCAGGTTCCTTCAGAGGTTTGCAGCTGTGCGTAAGCCATCCTGTCGACCACATCTATCCACTGCACACAAAAATCAGAAACGGCTCCAGTGGGCCAAACGATACATGATGACTGACTTCCAAACTGTTTTGTTCACCAATGAGTGCCGTGCAACGCTCGATGGTCCAGATGGATGGAGTGGAGGATGGCTGGTTGATGGACACCCCATGAAAACACGGCTATGGCGCCAACAAGGAGGAGGTGGAGTAATGGGGTAAAGATGAACTCCATAATCTATGTGGAGTTTCTAAAACAGCACTTCCTGGCATGGTTCAAGAGGAAGAACCGTGCTTTCCGCAGCAAGATCATTTTCATGCAAGATAATGCACCGTCTCATGCTGCAAATAACACATCTGCATCTCTGGCTGCTATGGGCATAAAAGAGGACAAACTTATGGTGCGGCCACAATCTTCCCCTGACCTCAACCCCATTGAGAACCTCTGGAGCATCATCAAAAGGAGTGTCTATGATGGCGGGAGGCAGTTCACATCTAAGCAACAGCTCTGGGAGGGTATTCTGTCCACATGCAAAACAATTGAAGCACAAACCATCCAAAAACTGACAAACTCAATGGATGAGAGAGTTCAGAAGCTTCTTTCGAACAAGGGGTCCTATGTGCAAATGTAACATCACCTAGAATAAAGTTTTGACTTGAAAATTGTTTGATTTCATTTTGTAATAAGCTGATAATGCTTATAATTTCACAATTCACCATTTGTTGTTCAAAATAAAAATAAAAAGGTTGAAAACTCTGCTGTGCATAATAATTTGGAACATGCATTTTGAGCGTTTCTTATTTTTAAAAATATACTGTTTTCATAGGCAGTTTGTTCAAAAACATTGCAATTATACTAGAATTTTAGATGACTGGAAAATAACAAGGACTGCAATTCATAGAGGTAATTTAGAGAAAATAGGAGGAGATATTGTTTGCATAATAATTTGGAACATAGTGTAAGTAAACAAGCACCCTGGTATAGCAGATTTGAGTGTGCAGACATCGCTTTGAAAAGTAGAGCTGGGTGGGCAGAAAGGCTCCTTGGTTATTCTGTGTTGGCATAGCAAGTGGCTCCCCTTTGAAGAAATGAACACATAGCAGTCCAGAAGTTAGGACAGGTGAGCAACATGACCAGACATCTTCCTTTAAAGGCAATGTCACCCCATTTTTGGCCTATGAGCTGCAGCCACCGCTTTATACTCATATACTTTACTCTGCCCTCAACAGGGCAGATAAAGTACGCCTGTGCAGGAGCCGGGCAGAAGTAAGAAGGAGGACGGCATCGTATGAAGATGGGAGGCGCCGCACCAGACCGCGACACCCACCGCACCCCCGGTGAGTATAATCTAACATGTTTTTCTTATCTTTCAGGTTACATCAGGGGATTATCTACAGCATTGCAGAATGCTATAGATAAGCCCCTGATGGCGGTGGCCGCAGCTCATGGGCCAAAAATGGGAAATGGGGTGACAGATTCCCTTTAATGCTAGGCACCAATGAGGGTGCTGAAAATCAATTTGACCATGGAATAGGTATAATATAATGAATTAAACATTTAGCGCTGGTGAAGATAGGCTTAGCTATGGCTATGATTTGCTCACTTAATATCAACCATAGGAAAGCAAGCTCCTCTTTTCTCCGCACAATCCCCTTTAACATTACCTGCCTAATAACCTCAGTAATTTCCCCGATGTCACAGTCAAGATAACGCTTCCCTGCTACGAGGCAGAAGATATTTGCTGCTAATGCTAAGTTAATAGCAGACATTCTTATAACCACAAGAACTTTTACCTACGACAATCAGACACGATGTAACGCGCCGCTTTAATGACTCCTCGTTTAATCCCAGCTTCTCATTTATAAGCCGAGGCGACAAATAATACATTACCGATAGGGATACGGCGCTCCTGGAGACGACACGTCTTTTCATTCGAGGCAAAAAAAATACATATGTTTATCTCTTCCGTATTACCGAGATTGGCTCTCGTTCTCAGGTAAGAGAAACTGACATTATTATCTGCAGCCGTCTATAGGAAATCAGCGGCTTTGTAGGGCTTCCGTCGGAAAATATGTTTTTTTTTTTCCCGAGGGCTAAAAGCATCAATACCTGTCACTCTCGCGGGAACGGATTTTAAAAACCTCTTACAAGACAAAAGGAAACGGGAAGATTTAATCACAACTATCACTTAGAAAAAAGTGAATTGACAAATGCGTTTGGATCAGACGAAAAGGATTGTTTGAAGAGCTTGGCAGCACCGGCTTTAATTAAACATGAGTAAGACATCTCGCTATCAAAGTGACAAGAAGCGAGGGGGGGGGGGGGTTAAGGCTGCCGATCTGTTACGTAATAAAACGCTTCATAAATATTCCTTTTGGAAACTGGCCGATTTACAGCGCCGCGGTGAAGAATGGAGACGGCCATGTTGTAGGTTGGACATTTTTTAAAGGGGGGAGGGTGAGTATGACACGGGGATTCTATTCCTGGTGATCCCTGTATCATGTATCAACCCCGGTGGCTTTGATTTTATTTCAACACAAAGTATTGGTTTTAAGCAAAGTGTTTCCTTCCTAATTATATGTCAAAGTGAAAAATGACTACCAGTGTAAAGCCTGCCTATCTTGGCTCAGGCAGTTTAATAGAAGTGCCATTCTTTTTTTTTCTAACTTTCCGCCTATTAATGATAACTGACCCGAGGATGACATCTAACAGCACATTTTACTCAGCATGAATTGAATGTGCCCTGATTGCAGGCAGGTAAAAGACAGTTATAAAATAAATGTTATTACACTCGTCTTGCCCTTATCCGACCCCCGCCTGGTTCTCCTAATCTCCTTCTTTCTGCCAACAGCCACCACTAGGGGGAACATTGGAATTTACTGGATATCGGTTATTCATTGAACTCCATAAGAACAATATTCACAATAAGCTCCCCCTAGACGTGGCTGCAGGCAGTCCGAATATTATCATTGGAGAGTAACTTATCTTTATTTTTATTAACAACCAGCATGGATTATTAAGAATACTTGCCAAATCACTTTATTCTGGGATTTTTCTTCATTCTTCTTCTAAAAAAAAAATTGCATGTAAGTGGCTTCCAAACCTTTGCTTTTCACCTATATATTTGTGTCAGGACTCTATAGCCAGGTGTCCCGGGACCAGAGGCTCTGTCCCTAACAGTAGGGGCACCCTAGCTCCCTCTGTTAACCAGATTACTTCTGATGGTGAAACCGCCAGGGCCACATACCCTTCCCCCACCCAGGGAAGAGGGGAGTAGTAGTGTACCATAATACACCAACCAGACTTACAAGGTAATATGAACAGGGGTAACAAAAAATACTAAACATGCAAATATACTCACTCCACCAAATGCCTTCTCAAATAACAACCAACAACAACCTCCAGCCATGCTCCAAGCTAGCTCTGACAATGAGTGCTAGCCAGGGCACAGATTATATAGGAGATGGGAGAGGCTAACAGTGCACAGCTAAGAACCTTAATGCAGGAATGCTTTCAGGAGCTCTCAATTGAGCAGACTAACCCTTGCACTGAGTAAAGAAAACTGCACTGTTTATTATGAAGGTGAAGTGCTTCTAATCAGTGCAGGAGTAGGAGAAATCAGACACTGCAGTTTTCTGGCTCCTCTCTGTCACGGTAAACCATGCATTTGCCTGCATTGATTCATTGCCTGCAGCTGTTGGATATCAGAATGGACTCATTTGGAGTACAGATGATGGCAGTGAAATGTTACGCTTATTAGAACAATATCCTGCAGCAAGCTTATCATGAAAATTAGTGAGAGGTGTTGAAGTCACCCATTCACTGCCAAAATCTATACTCCAAATGAGTAAGTTTTGATATCAATTCAGCTGAGGAAGGGCAAAAAGACTGGGGAACAGCAAAGGTTTGCAAGCCACTGACATGCACCTTTTTTATTTACAGGCATATAGACAAATTCCCTAATAAAGTGATGTGCAAAGTTTAATAGCTTTCCAAGCTGGAAAAAATTATTAAATAATTAAATTACAAACGTTTAGTTACACTTTAAACTTTATGACTCTGCAGTGGATTTATGGACTATGCATTAGAAAAATGTAGCTCACATTATTATAAAAACAGATGAAGAGTTTAATTAGCATAGATTTTTGGCTTTAAGTAAAATGTGGACATAACTTCTTTTATTTGCTTTTTATTAATTCCAAAACTAGGGAATATATGGAGATAAAATGATAGATATTATACAATGTATAATTGTATGTATTGTATTTACAGCAGCAAGCACCTGTGTACACATGTGGTGGGGGACGGGATTATGTGTGGTGATGTGGTGGGGGGCAGGATTATGTGTGGTGATGTGGTGGGGGGCCGGGATTATGTGTGGTGATGTGGTGGGGGGCCGGGATTATGTGTGGTGATGTGGTGGGGGCGGGATTATGTGTTGTAATGTGGTGGGGGTGGGATTATGTGTGTTGATGTGGTGGGGGGCGGGATTATGTGTGGTAATGTGGTGGGGGGTGGGATTATGTGTGGTAATGTGGTGGTGGGGCGGGATTATGTGTGGTGATGTGCTGGGGGGGTGGGATTATGTGTGGTGATGTGATGATGGGCAGGATTATGTGTGGTAATGTGGTGGGGGGAGGGATTATGTGTGGTGATGTGGTGGGGGGCGGGATTATGTGTGGTGATGTGGTGGGGGGCGGGACTATGTGTGGTAATGTGGTGGGGGGCGGGACTATGTGTGGTGATGTGATGGGGCGGGATTATGTGTGATGTGGTGGGGGGCCAGGATTATGTGTGGTGATGTGGTAGGGGGGCGGGATTATGTGTGGTGATGTGGTGGGGAGTGGGATTATGTGTGGTGATGTGGTGGGGGCGGGACTATGTGTGGTAATGTGGTGGGGGTAGGATTATGTGTGGTGATGTGGTGGGGTGTGGGATTATGTGTGGTAATGTGGTGGGGGGCGGGATTATGTGTGGTGATGTGGTGGGGGCGGGATTTTGTGTGGTGATGTGGTGTGGCGGAGCTACTGTGCAGGTGGTGGGATTAGCGAGTAATCACGATGCCTCATATATATAGATATATACACACAGTGCCTTGAAAAAGTATTCATACCTTGCAAATTTTTCCACACATTTTCATGTTACACCCACAAACGTAAATGGGATTTTATATGATACCAACACAAAGTAGCAAGTAATTGTGAAGTGTAAAGGAAATGATACCTGGTTTTCTATTTGTATTAACTACCTATTGCCCTGTGTAATGCAAGCTATATTCTTATACCTAGTATAGTTCCCCTAGATGGACAGAACTCCCACATTCCCAGCCTCCAGGAAAAATCTAGTGGAGAACCAAGACACAAAACCGGCCATAGGAATGCAATAAACAATTTTAGCACACATTAAAACAGCAACATCATTATGCCACCCCTTGTTTTCAGTGTCTTTATCGACCCTTCCACCCCACTACATTCTTACCACTCTTCCATAAGGGCAAAATTTGTGGACTTTATGACTAACACTTGTCCTATGAACAGATTCTCCCACCTGAGCTGTGGATCTCCAAAGCTCCTGTAGAGTGACCATGGGCCTCTTGGCTGATTCTCTAATTAATGCTCTCCTTGCTTTGGGTGCCAGTTTAGGTGGACGGCCATGTCTTTCTAGGTTTACCATTGTGCCGTACTACTTTTATTTTTGGATAATGGATTGAACAGTGCTCCATGAGATGTTCAGAGCTTGGACTATGGTACTTTTCTATAACCTAACCCAGCTTTACTTTTCTCTGTAACTTTAATGAGTTACGCACAGGTGGTCTTATTTTAATAATTATGTGACTTCTCATTCTCCCTCAGCAGCCCACCTCTCCACCCGCGTCCCGCTCTCTCCTTTGACAGCCCCATTCTCCAACAGCCATCATGCTCTCTTCTTCCGCAGCCCCACTCTCCCTCTGCAGCCCACTCTCCATGCGCTGTCCCATTCGATCCCTTTGCAGTCTCACTCTCCCTCCACCACTCCACTCTCTCCCGCCACAGCCCCGCTCTCTCCCTCCACAGCCCCACTCTCTCCTTCCACAGCCCCACTGTCTCCCTCCACAGCCCAGCTCTCCATGTGCCGTTCCACTCTATCCTTCTGCAGCCCCGCTATCCATCCATGTCCCGCTCTCCCTCCACAGCCCCGCTCTCTCCCTCCAAAGCTCTGCTCTCTCCCTCCACAGCCCCGCTCAGTCCTTCCACAGCCACACTCTCCACGCGCCATCCTGATCTAGAATCATAGAATCATAGAATCATAGAATCGTAGAGTTGGAAGGGACCTCCTGGGCCATCTGGTCCAACCCCCTGCTCAAAGCAGGATTCGCTAAATCATCCCAGTCAGATGTCTGTCCAGCCTCTGTTTGAAGACTTCCATTGAAGGAGAACTCACCACTTCTCGTGGCAGCCTGTTCCACTCATTGATCACTCTAACTGTCAAAAAGTTTTTTCTAATATCTAATCTGTGTCTCTTCCCATTCAGTTTCATCCCATTGCTTCTAGTCTTTCCTTGTGCAAATGAGAATAAAGTTGATCCTTCTACAATGTGACAGCCCTTTAGATATTTGTAGACAGCTATTAAGTCTCCTCTCAGTCTTCTCTTTTGCAAACTAAACATTCCCAAATCCTGCAACCTTTCCTCATAAGACAGGGTTTGCAGACCGGTCACCATTCTGGTCGCTCTTTTCTGAACTTGCTCCAGTTTGTTGATGTCTTTTTTAAAATGTGGTGCCCAAAACTGGACACAATATTCTAGATGAGGTCTGACCAAAGAGGAGTAGAGGGAAATAATGACTTCACGTGATCTAGACTGTATGCTTCTGTTAATACATCCTAGAATTGCATTTGCCTTTTTTGCTGCTGCATCACACTGTTGACTCATATTCAGTCTGTGATCTATTAGTATACCCAAGTCTTTTTCACATGTGCTGTCACTTAGCCCTATTCCTCCCATTCTATATATGCTTTTTTCATTTTTATTGCCCAGATGTAGTACTTTGCATTTCTCCCTGTTAAAAACCATTCTGTTAGTTGCTGCCCACTTCTCCAGTTTATTTAAATCTTTTTGAATCCTCTCTCTCTCTTCTCTAGTATTAGCTATCCCTCCTAGCTTTGTGTCATCAGCAAATTTAATCAGTTTACCCTCAATTCCTTCATCTAAATCGTTGATAAAGATGTTGAACAATACAGGGCCCAGGACAGAGCCCTGTGGTACCCCACTTGAGACATTCTTCCAACTGGATGTGCAGCCATTTACGACCACTCTTTGGGTCCGATCACTAAGCCAGTTATGAATCCACCTAACAGTTGCCTTGTCCATTCCATACTTAGTCATTTTTTCAATAAGGATTGTATGAGAGACTTTGTCAAATGCTTTGCTGAAGTCAAGATATACTATATCTACAGCATTTCCTTGATCCACCCAATCAGTGATACCGTCATAGAAGGAAATTAAGTTAGTCTGACATGACTTATTAGTTAGAAACCCATGCTGACTCTGTTTAATCACTTCATTCTTATCCAGGTATTGACATACATGTTGTTTAATAATTTGTTCAAAGATCTTTCCTGGTATAGAAGTCAGACTCACCGGCCTATAGTTGCCTGGGTCCACCTTCTTCCCCTTTTTGAAGATAGGAACAACATTTGCTCTTCTCCAGTCTTCTGGCACTTCTCCTGTTCTCCAAGAATTTTCAAAGATTATGGAGAGGGGTTCAAAAATTTCTTCTGCTATCTCCTTCAGTACTCTGGGGTGTAATTCATCTGGACCTGGAAACTTGAATTCATTTAGGTTAGCTAAGTGTTTCCTCACTATCTTTCTGTTTATAGATATCCTGGATTCTTCTATTCCCTTAATAGGACAGTGAATAACAGTTGATGTTGCATTTCCTTTCTGAGAGAAAACAGATGCAAAATAGGAATTTAAAAGTTCAGCCTTCTCAACATCCTGTCTTACCATTTCATCATTTTCATCCTGTAAAAATCCTATAGCATCTTTGACTTTTCTTTTACTTTTGAAATATCCCCAAAATCCTTTATTATTGCTTTTGACATCTCTTGCAAGCCTCAGTTCATTTTCAGCTTTAGCTAATCTGATTTGTGCCCTGCAGGTTCTGCAGACAGCATTATATTCTTCTTTAGATATGCCTCCCTCTTTCCATTTTATAAACATTTTTTCTTCCTTTTTAGCATGTGCTTAAGTTCTGTGTTCATCCATCCTGGTTTCCTTAAATGCTTCCTATTCTTCCCTCTTTTCGGAATTGTTAACAACTGTGCTTTGAGAATTTCATTTTTCAAGATTTCCCATCCTTCCTGGACATTTTTGTCTTTAAGGATATCCAGCCATTGGATCCCTCCAATTCTCTTTCTGAATCCCTTAAAATCTGCCTTTCTGAAATCTAACCTTGACGTCTGAGTCTTCACAGGTCTTCCACCTCTAGTAATCCAAAATTCTAAAATAGCATGGTCGCTACCTCTTAGGGTCCCAGCCACTTTTACCTCCTCAACCATTTCCTCCCTGTTTATAAGGATTAGATCCAAGGTAGCAGTTCCCCTTGTTTTCTCCCTTACCTTTTGGAAGATAAAGTTGTCAGCAAGAGAGGATAAGAATTTCCTTGACCTGTTAGTTTTGCCTGAGAGAGATTCCCAACAAATGTCTGGATAGTTGAAATCTCCCATGACAACTATGTCATATTTTTTGGAGAACTTGGCCATCTGATGCATAAAGAGTTCATCTATATCTTCGGCTTGCACAGGCGGCCTGTAGTAAATGCCTACAATGGTGTCCTTTCCATTGTTCTGTCCTTGTATTCTTACCCAAACAGTTTCCACAGAACTCCCAGTCTCTGAAGCTTCAATCTCTGTGCAGATATACGCGTTTCGAACATACAATGCGACACCCCCTCCTCGTTTATCAAGTCTATTTCTTGCAAATAAGTTGTATCCTTCTAGTCTTGTATTCCAATCATGTGTATTGTCCCACCAAGTTTCAGTGATTCCAATTACATCATATTTCTGTTCCTGTGTTAGTAGTTCCAATTCTCCTTGTTTGTTGCCCATGCTTTGTGCATTAGTATAGAAACATTTTAGTTTGTGATTGGTTTCTCTTTCTCCAATATTTTTATTAATTAGATTCTTTCGTCTTTGTTCTTCCTTTCCACTTCTAATAGCAGAGTTCTCAATAGCATTTGTCAGGTGTATGGCTTTTTCTGGTCTTTTGCTTCCCTTCCCATGTTGTTCTAGTTTAAAGCTCTCCTTACAAGTGTAGCAAGGCGACTTCCAAATACATGCTTTACAGTCTTCGTAAGGTGCACCCCATCTCTAGCAAGTAGTCCATCGTATAAGTAGTTCACTCCGTGATCCAGAAATCCAAATCGTTGCTGACGGCACCATCGACGTAGCCAGTTGTTCACCTGCAGAATCTTATTCCACCTCCTTGTTCCATGGCCATCCACTGGGAGGATGGAAGAGAAGACCACCTGCGCTCCCAGTTCTTTCACTTTCTTGCCTAAGTCTTCAAAGTCTCTGCAGATGATTTCCAGGTCGTTTCTTGCGGTGTCATTTGTCCCCACATGTAGTAGCAGGAATGGGTAGTCATCTGTAGGTCTGAAGAGTCCTGATATCCTGTCAGACACATCTTTAATTTTTGCACCTGGAAGACAGCACATTTCTCTTGTAGTTATATCCGGTCTGCAGATAGCGGCCTCTGTTCCTCTCAGCAGGGAATCCCCCATGACCACCACTCTCCGTTTCTTCTTCACAACATTTTTCTTTCTCCATCCAGGAGGACTCTGAGGGTGTACAAGGTTGCTGTTTGTTGGCAAAGTCTTATCCTGATGTATTTCTTCATCGTTTTCCTGCGTGAGAGCCTGGTACTGGTTCCTGAGCAGTATGGGTGCTGACTGCCTCCTGATCCTCCTGCTTCTCTGGGTCACATGTCTCCATTCCTCTGTTTCTTCAGGTGCACTTCGAATTTCTTCTCTTTCTGTAACATGAAGAGATAATTCTGCTCTGTCCAAGAACTCTTCACCTTCCTTAATGATCTTCAACGTAGCTAACCTCTCTTCGAGATTTTGCAACTTTTCCTCCAACAGGGACACAAGCTTGCATTTGTGGCATGTGAAGTTTGGCTTTTCCACTGGTAAATCTGTGAACATGTAGCAAGAAATGCAGCTCACCAAATGGCTCCTGGCCTCTTCCATCTTGAGATTTCTTAAAAACGATGAAAGATGAGCCAAATTTTTTTCCAATTTCCTCTTTTCAGCTGCAACGGCCAAAACCCAGTGATCGTTGAGCTCGCGGAGACTCTTCACTTATCCCAGAAGGCACTGGGAATATGCAAATGATCTCCTCAAGACTCTTTCCCCTGGATCTACCCTTCCACAGCCCCGCTCTCCATCTATGTCCCGCTTTCTCCCTCGCAGCTCCACTCTCCACCCATGTCCCGCACTTTCCCTCTGCAGCCCCGCTCTCCAGCCACCAGTGGGTGGGGTTATGTGGAGTGGGCATGGCTTTATACATACACACATACATACACTCAGCTTTATATATTTATATATTAGACAGATAGAAGAAATAGACAGATTAAAAGATCTTGTAGTGAACTGGGCTGCTTCAGGACAGCTGTACTAAACCTCCATTTTTATGTCCTTTTTTAATTGCTCTATGTTCAACTATGAAGCTGCGAACATTGCCATCGTCAGCCGGCACATATGGATTTTACTGATGTTCTAATCTTATCTTTTACTATCACAAGAGATTCGTTTGACTGTTAAAATTAATTACCTCTCCTCGGAGAGGCTGTTTTTTTTTAATCTAACTACATATTGTGCCCTTTTACACTTCTCGGTATTAACATGTTGTATGAAATATTCCCATTTTCCCTCTGGACCTTTTTTGTAATCATTTTATGATATCATAGAAAGGAAATGAATAATGGTTCTGATACATTCATTGTGTCATTGTGAGCTATTACAATATCCACTACAAAGTGAATTATATTCGGACGATCTATTGCGCGTGGTCAATGTAGTTTTATATATTTCTTTAATAATCATTTTTTTATGCCCCAATGGCTAAACATACCTCTAGAATAGCTGTGTTTAGAGTAGCCTGTTTCTGGCTTATTAGCCCTCATCAGCACTAAGCCAAAACCCAAACCTGTTACTCCATAAACTGTGATGGAGCATCCCAACTTTTGGACCAAAGAGGCTTTACTTTCCACATTATTTGTGCTTATTAAGTAGAACAAGCAGAAAATTGCAAAAGGGGTAAACGATAACCTTCCCATAAAACTTTTGATAAGCCAAAGCAAACATCAGAAAATGTACTATTGCTTAACCCCTTAACGATCGCCGATACGCCTTTTAACGGCGGTAATTAAGGGTACTAAAACCAAAGCGCCGCTAATTCACGGCGCTGTGGAGAAAGTGAATAGCGCCCCCCAGTGTCGGATTTTCTCTGGGGTCTCGGCTGCCGGGGGTAGCCGAGACCCCAGAGAACATGAATCGGTCGGTTTTTACCGACCCCGCTTTTGCGATCGCCATTATTAACCCTATAACGGCGACCGCAAAAAAAAACCCCGCGATTTTACATTTAATTTCTCTTTCCTCTGATGTGATCACACATCAGAGGAGAGAGAAACAGGGTTCCTGATCCCCCCCGGTACCTCTCCGTGGTTCTCTGTCCCCTCCCTGTGGTCCTGCGTCCCGCCGACGTCCTGCGGTGGGCGCCGCCATCTTGGATCCGGGGAAAATGGCGGGCGCACTGCCAGCTCCGGCTGGCAGATTCCATTCATTCATTTTGATCACGATGATAAACCATCATCGTGATCAAAATAAACAAAATAGTACATAATCCCCCCGTTTATCACCCTTAGTTAGGCCAACATAACGAAATAAAGAAAATATTTTTTTTTTTCAGTTTTCCATTTGGGTTAGGGTTAGGCTAGGTTTAGGGTTAGGGCTAGGGTTAGGGCTAGGGTTAGGGTTGGACTAGGGTTAGGGTTAGGGCTAGGGCTAGGGTTAGGGCTCGGGTTAGGGCTAGGGTTAGAATTAGGGTTAGGGCTAACTAGGATTAGGGTTAGAATTAGGATTAGGGATTAGGGTTGGGATTAAGGTTGGGGTTGGGATTTGGGTAAGGGGTGTGTTGGGGTTAGGATTGGAGCAAGAATTGAGGGGTTTCCACTATTTACCAACTTTGGGGGTCTAAAAATTGGGTCTAAAAATCACCTTTGTGGAAATAAAAAAGACTTTTTATTTTCGCGGCTCTGTGTTTATAAACTTCTGTGAAGCGCTTGGGGGTTCAAATTGCTCACCACACATCTAGATAAGTTCCTTAGGGGGTATAATTTCCAAAATGGGGTCACTTGTGGGGGGTTTCCACTGTTTAGGCCCATCAGGGGCTCTGCAAACGCAACATGACGCCCGCACACCATTCCATCAAAGTCTGCATTCCAAAATGGCACTCCTTCCCTTCCGAGCTCTCCCATGCGCCTAAACAGTGGTTCCCTCCACATATGGGGTATCAGCATACTCAGGACAAATCGCACAATAACTGTGGGGGTATTATTTCTCCTGTTACCCTTGTAAAAATAAAAATTTGGGGGCGAAAAGATCATTTTTGTGTAAAAAAATGGATTTCTTATTTTCACGACTCTACGTTATAACCTGCTGTGAAGCACTTGAAGGTTCAAAGTGCTCACCACACATCTAGATAAGTTCCTTAATGGGTCTAGTTTCCAAAATGGGGTCACTTGTTGGAGGTTTCCACTGTTTAGGCACATCAGGTGCTCTCCGAACGCAACATGGCATCCGATCTCAATTCCAGCCAATTCTGCGTTGAAAAAGTCAAACGGCACTCCATCCCTTGCGAGCTCTGCCGTGTGCTGAAAAAGTGGTTTACCCCCACATATGGGGTATCGGCGTATTCAGAAGAAATTGTACAACAAATTTTGTAGTTGATTTTCTCTTTTAACACTTGTGAAAATAAAAAAAATTGGTTCTGAAGTAAATTTTTTGCAAAAAAAGTTAAATGTTAATTTTTTCCTTACACCTTGCTTTAGTTCTTGTGAAGCACATAAAGGGTTAATAAACTTCTTGAATGTGGTTTTGAGGACCTTGAGGGGTCTAGTATTTAGAATGGTGCCACCTTTGGGTATTTTCTGTCATGTAAACCCCTCAAAATGACTTTAAATATTATGTGGTCCCTAAAAAAAATGGTTTTGTAAATTTTGTTGTAAAAATGAGAAATCGCTGGTCAGCATTTAACCCTTATAACTTCCTAACTAAAAAAAAAATTTTGCTTCCAAAATTGTGGTGATGTAAAGTAGACATGTGGGAAATGTTATTTATTAAGAAATTTTTGTGACACATATCTCTGATTTAAGGGCATAAAAATTTAAAGCTTTAAAATTGCAAAATTTTCAAAATTTTCGCCATATTTCCATTTTTTTCATAAATAAACACAAGACTTATCAAAGAAATTTTACCACTAACATGAAGTACAATATGTCACGAAAAAATCAATCTCAGAATCAGCGGGATCCATTAAAGCGTTCCTGAGTTATAACCTCATAAAGGGACAGTGGTCAGAATTGTAAAAATTGGCCTGGTCATTAAGCTGCAAACTGGCTCTGTCGCTAAGGGGTTAAATTAGATTTTCAGTGTATTTTTTATTTTTATTATTTTTGGGGGCAATAATTTTTGTTTTTATATCACAATCTGTATGGAAAATGAAAATCAGTAATCTTACAATTCTGACACCGGCCACTGGGGCTGTTTTACGCTCTAACTTCCTGTAATTTCAGGAAACACCACATTTACATTAGTCACAACGAACAGACTCGCACCTTGTTTTTGCTGTATTCATGCACCTAATGTGTGCTAAAAGGTCATTGTGATGGTAGCAGTAGCAGGGTCAGCCATGACTTTGCCTGCTGTGATTGGTGGATCTTGCGCATGGAGGTGTTACCGGTAGAGTTGAACGACTTTGGTCGGATCAGGTTTCATGAAATAAAATTTGTTTCAGATGAAACTGGTCCGACATTCATCCGACTTTTATTCCCCATTGACTTGCATTGGGGGTTGGGTTTCGGACAAAACTCCGACTTTTTTTGCCCTAGTCGGACCAGTTTCATCTGAAACAAATTTTGTTTCATGAAACCCGATCCGACCAAAGTCGCTCAAATCTAGTTACCGGTCATTTAATCCTGTCACTGATGATAAGGAAGCTGCTGCATATTCTTTACAGGAAGTATGATTCTAAAGAGCCTCAGTGGCCAGTGTAAACATTGCTAAGATTGCTAATTTTGCTTTTTAATATACTGTAGATCGCAATATAAAATAGTCAATTTTTTTTACATACCTGCAACACAAAAATTTGATTTAAACAATGAGATGTTTTTAGAAGACATATTAACTTTAAGGAAACATCTAAATCGCAGCCCCCCACTCCCACCCAGAAACAACTCCAAACTGGCCAAGACTGCCAACTTTGGAACTGTTTGTACATAAACTTGCCCCTTTTCTGCATGAGAATTTGTGTGATTGGTTCCAAAAAATTAGGAAAATTTCTGACTGCATTTAACTTTTTATGGAGATTTTCATGTAATTGGTAATTGTACATGTCACATGCATAATTTGTATATTCCGTATTAAGCTGTGTGTACACTGTGCCATTATGAGACCCATCACTGTCTGACCATCTTGGATACTAATTCATAATGGGCAAGTAGGTCACTATTAGAAGCTGCATCATTACGCCCTGGAAAAAGCTGGAGTAGCAAGAACTGTTCCAAGCAAGAAGTTCCCCAGTTGCCATTAAAATACATTTATTATGCTCTGAAGTCTCTCCAGAAAACCATAATAAAAAAGTTAAAGGAAGTGGCTAAAACTTTTTAAAGAATCATGTCTTAGAACTCCACAGCTCCACGAACCTCTGCACAGGTCTTCGGTTCTTCTAGCACACAGGCCAGTGATTAGCCTTAAAGTCACGGGAGGGGTTAACACATGTCACTAACAACAATGATGTGTTTCATGACTGTGAGAAGCCTTGTCTTAGTTATAGAAAACTAAACTGGAGCCAATATAAAAAAAGTTCCCATTTGTCAAAACATCATTTTTTTTTTAATTTGCTACCGAGCGGATTAGGCTGGCGGCCACCACTTTTCTAAACTGTAATAGGCCTTCGAAATGTAAAAAAAAATAAAATAATTCTCACTTTACCACTCACTACTCCAGCCCCTCTGCTCCTTATTGTCACCCTTGTTGCAACTTCTGATCACTGCTGCTCACGCAGAAATCGGTACTCTTTTGATAGGCCAGGACTACTGGCTCTGATTCGGCCTGGGATGGATCTGGAAGGTTACAACGCGCAACTTGATGTAATGTCAAAACAAACTTCATGACCTTCCATGTACTTACGGAAATTTCATCAAAAGGGGCTGCGATCACAAGAAGTGATGAGGACCAGAGGGGTAACAGTGAGGAAAAGAGGGGCTGGAGAGGTGAGTGGTAAGGTGAGTAAAAGGATTTATTTCATTTTTTACTTATTACTTGTATTATGCTCTGGAGTCTGGAGAAACCCCAAGAAAACAAAAAAAGGATATTAAATTTGCTGAAAATAACATACAGACAAACTAGAAATTTGCTTGATCATCTCATGTGAGGGACTGAAGATATGTTTTAGCAGTAGAGGTTTTGTAAGGAATCAGTAAGGTTCGACCACATGTCAGTAAAATGTGTATTTTTCTAGTCACCATCTTGCTGAATTTTTGCTGATACATCACTAACTGCAAAGGTGCGTGCCACTTGTTCCAGTGGCATCAATATTATTTTCCATACCTCTCTCTTCTTATTGATAAAGAGTTAAAACTCAAGACAAAAACATAATGAGCATATTCCCTATAGTAAGTAAATAATTATCCATCTCACCATGCCAAGGTGCACCCAGTTGGGAAGGTCCAATCCTGTCTCTAGTATTAAAACCTCATCTTGTGTCAGCTGACCTCAATGTGAATAAGGGCAGAGCAGGATGGAGGCCCAACTGTTCAGCCATCTGTCCATGGGAAACTACAGTAGGTAGAAGGAATGCCTAGCTCAATGTGAGTTGTATGAGACCTTCAATCCTGTGGGAAGTCACAGTGAAACTTGTGTAGCCTTTCAGTCCTGCTGAGGATGTTTGAAAACAATTGCCCAGTGAGGGTTTTACAGAGATGTGAGGATCTTGGGAGGGCACTGTAACATGGAGTGTCAGGTACAACCATGGGTGTATCTCCTACCTAGGTGGTGTGGGTTGACAGTGAGGAGAAGCACTGTCTAGCAGCCGCAAAACATGCAGCTGCATCGACAAAAACTAAATCTACGAGCACACCCAAATACTCAGGACTACCCGAGCATGCTAGGGAAACCCAGAGCAACAAGTATACTCGCTCATCAGTAATAACAACCAATTAACAATTCTAACTTCCAAATGAACCAATGAGAATGTTTTTGGACTACAGTAGGCAACAGAAGTTCCTAACTATACAGGGTTAACCTCACCATAGATCATCAGGAACACACTGCTCGCCTGTCTCTTGACTTCCTGCTTGCCTGTTGGTGGTGTGCTCCTGATGATTGACCCTTCTGACCTGTACACTGCTCAATGCTTCAAGCACGGGCACCTTGGCCTCCGCATTGTCACAGGAGCGGAGGAGAACTGAAGCTGGCTGAATTCAATGATCTGTCTAACTTCAGTCTAACTGTAGAATTAAAAATTTCTCCATTTTTGAGAACAAAGAAGACTTTTAGTAAAAGGTAAATTGCCAAGTTATTTGTTTTTACAAGCACTTTGCCATAGTAGCAATTTATGATATTGATAACAACCCTATATTTTATTATTTTTTTATGGAAAATTTTTCATTCAAAAATGTCTGACAATCATCTATGACAGTGTTGGATTGTTAGCCTTTTCTGTGCTATTGTCTTTTTTTTTTTAGGTATATCTTTTATCTTTTAGGACACATCATAATATCAAGGCGTCCCGGCTACGTGATCCAGCTGGAATCTGAAGCGTTAAGTCCCTACATAACAGCTAAGTCTGGAGCAGGCAGTGTCTATTCACTAAGGCCTTAAGCTCATTAATTTTTACTGCTCACTTATAGCAGACTGATGTCTCTGGAAGGATTAGGCACATTGTGACCCTCTAAGGAAGGAAATAACACAAATTATCTAATTGTCCCCCTGTAGGTGGTTCATTCTCGGAGAGACATAAAGTGTGATCACAGGCTGCATTTCAGATCTATCTCCTAATGCACTAAATAGACTTGTGAGTGCTCTCCAGGGGCTATTTAGAGTATATGTGAAATTTTCTGTCAAGTCAGTCAGTGACCTGTACAAATTCACTAAAGAATTATAAAAAGTAAAGGGTGATGTTAACCAGAGCGGATCCTTTCCCATGCCAATACCATGCTGGCCCCCATAACACTTCTTTCCCTTTGTCTTCTACAAGGTGAAATGAAACAAGATGTGGAGCTAAAAAAGATGAACATGGTGACAAACAATAGCTTAATTGAGTAAATGATTCACTGAATACCCAATTGGGCCTGTATAAAGGGTATGTGTGAACAGCCATTTAGTGTTAGCGTGAGGATAGGAGATGAGAAAGTGGCACCCTTCCATAGAGTCAATGCTTAAAGTTTACTAATTCTATTTCAAGGTCTCATTTCACCTCCATGAGCAAAAATAAGAAATAAAAAATTGACCCTTTGAATACTGTAGACCATTGAAAATTGAAGGCAAGACTGAAGAAGGGCTACCAGCATCAACACAAAACAGTGCCTTAGAATTGGAGACAAATAACTGAATTTGGTTAAACTTAGTTTTCCCAACAATCCTTTTTTTCAAAAAACCTTAAAATTAATATTTTTTAATCCATGTATTATGAAGAGGATTGAAAGTAATTGGGAAGGATTTGGTACTGAAGGTCTTAGTTGAAGTCATACTCACCAAAATTTACAAAATTGCAAAAGGTGTGACCCTTACCCCTAATAATTAGAAATCCTGACCATCACCACTTATGAGTGATGGTTTGTTAAACCCCACACATTTTGAGACACAATTTGTAGGACTATTTTGCTAAAATCAGGACAGTGGCCAAGTAGGCACAGGTGGGGCGTAATCGAATGAGAATGTATTGTCTAAGACATGTATTACTAAGCTATTGTGTTGTTGGAGTAGGCAGGGATGGGAGAATGTAGTGGCAGAGAAATGGGATGTGCTATTGTGAGTCTTACCAGTAGGAATGAGTGGGATGTATAAGTAGGAGAAAGTAGTGGCTGAAAAGTGAATGGATGGCTGGGTATTGGGGTGTGTTACTGAGGGGTCTAACTGTAGACGGGGAAGGGATGTAGAGATGGGAAAATGTAGAGAGTGAGCACTGGGATGCACTATCAAAGGCTACTAAAAATTGAACAAGGGCTAACGGTGGGTTCTAATTAGAGATTACAAATTGATTCAAGGTGAATCTAATTTCCTTCAATTTTCATATAAAATTTGAATCCACCCACATGAAAAATAGAGAAGATAAAAAAAAAAAAAAAAAAAATTATGCTCACATTACCCATCACCTGCCCCGGTACTGCAGCTCCCCACCCAATTCTCTGATGGCTTGCTTCCTCCCTACTGTTCAGATTTGATTTTCCTTCTGCCTCTGATGCAGAACATGCCTCAAGTCTTGTAATGATGTCAAGAGACAATGTACGTAAAGATATAACATGGGGTCTTATTAGCACTGGAAGTACCAAAAAGTGAAAAAGTCTCAAGACGGAAGCAAGGAAGAGAGCCTGAGGAGGTCTGGGTGAGGAGCTGTGGCACCTTTGTAACTCTTTGCTGCCTCCGGCACTGACCAGTCCTCAGATGATTTCATGACATGGGTCATTCGCTGTCATAAAGTCACTTGAGGTCTGATTTGTACCGGAGGCAGCAAAGTGTGAAAAAACCTGAAGATAGAAAATAAAACTGAAGCCATAGAGAGCAAGAGAGCCAGAAGAAATCTTTTTTCACTTTTCGGTACCCCCAGCACTGACTAGACCTCTTGTGATGTCCTAATTTTTTCTTGAGGTCTAATTTGCGCCGAAACAGCCAATGAATGAAGAAGGAAGAAAAGACCAGATCCAGAGAGTGTCAATAAGCCAGAGGAGGATCGCAGTTGGAGGAGTTTATTAGTTTAACTCCTCTGTTTTGCTGTGGAATTGTGAGAAGTAAATGGGTTTCCCAGCAATTTGATTTGTATTGCATAAATTTCAACCAAATTCAATTCAATTCGAGAGAATCTGACTGATTCGCTTTTCTTTAGTCCTAATATTAGAAAGGGTTGGGATATAATAATGTGAGAATGCAACAGCTCGGCAATGTGATGTGATTTTGTTATCATGGGCATCTAATCAGACCCTGACCCTGAGCCATAGGCTCCTAAGATGAAGGTTTATCGATCTTACTATTCACTTACCGGCAGCAACACTAGATAAAATGATCCCGGAGTAAATATGGCCACGATTTAACTTGATATTCACTGTGGGAAGTCGTATATTATAAGAAAAGAAGTGTAAGATTAAATAGCTGTATAGTTATCGACTAAGCAAAGCTTGCTCTAGAACATTAAGAACACCGTGCAATCTGGTAAGGAAATTGTCCCGGCCATAAATATGCATGGCATATCTTTCCTTGACAGTTTTTGAAGCCCATGAGAGACATATTTCCGCTGAGCTCAGTGCGATTATATGGCACTGTAGATTGGGAATTAGAAGCCATACTATAACTCTGGAACCCAATGAAAATTTATTTCCAGAACTTGGTGCCTGGATTACTGCAGGTAGTTTCAAGACTCAAGAGAACATTTAAGTTGGGGAAAAGAAACTAAAATCAACAACAAACATTTATTAGGAGTGTAAAATCTAGGCGTGGAACTTCTAAAGTGAAGATTAAACTCATACCGATACAGGTCGGAGGGCTCTGAGAAGACATTGCAGTCTTACTTTTTCATAAAATCACTGAGGAACTTTTGAATGGTGGACAAAAAGACTAAACAAATGTTTTTATATATTTTTATTACACATGTTTTTATTGAAATTGCTTGGACTTGGCATTTGAAATATGAATGGTCTCAACATTTGCATTAAATTATGTCCCAATCACAGTTGTTTGAATGTTATCCTGAGAGATCAGAACAACTTTCCTTATGACTAGGGATGAGCGAGCATACGCGTTAGGATTCGGTACTCGGCGAGTAATGCGGTACTCGCGGTACTCGAATCCTCGCGAGTTCCTTGCGAGTATTTCACTACTCGCCTTGCAATATTCAGCACAGCCCGCACAGTCCCCGCACAGCCCCGCACAGTCCCGCACAGTCCCCGCACAGCCCAGCACAGTCCCACACAGCCCAGCACAGTCCCCGCACAGTTCCACACATCCCAGCACAGTCCCCACACAGTACCTGCAAAGCCCTGCACAGTCCTCGCACAGGCCAGCACAGTCCTCGCACAGGCCAGCACAGTCCCGCACAGCCCGGCACAGTCCCTGCACAGCCCAGCACAGTCCCGCACAGCCCGGCACAGTCTTTGCATAGTCCCCGCCCATTAATCGCATTTCCCATAGACCTACATTGGACTCATTACTCGTTACGAGTACCCGAGTATTAGGAGGTTCTCCTAACGAGTACAGCGAGTTCAAATACTACGTTACTCGCTCATCCCTACTTATGACCTGACTTCAGAAAGCCTTTTCTGAATTTCCATTTTGGTTAGGATACCATTCTTGGCACTTATGGCTCAAACAATAGGCTGCAACATACTTTGATCCACAAGTCTCATTTGGTATGCCTGGTAATACAGAGATTAACACATGGCTAGCTATCCAAATAACTTGGTGCCATATTTATAATGGTTATGGTATGTATTTTCACCTATTGGGCTTGACTTTTGACTTGATCTTCTGTTTGATGACTTTTACTGTTATCAAACCCTTGGCGTAAGCCCCTGTCACACATAGCGATCTCGCTAGCGAGATCGCTGCTGAGTCACAAGTTTTGTGATGCAACAGTGATCTCACCAGCGAGATCGCTGTGTGTGACACTTACCAGCGACCGGCCCCCCTGCCGGGTATCACTGATCGTCCTGGAATGGCCAGGACATTTTTTTGATCGCTGGTCTCCCACTGGCCAGCACGCATCGGTGCGTGTGACAGGCGGGAGACCAGCGATCAGCACGCTGGTAACTAAGGTAAATGTCGCGTTTCTAAGCATCTACATCCCAGTGCCAGTTGACCATAAACTAAGTACATGAGAAACCAGAAGCACTAAAACTAGATGAAATTTTGTTCTTGTATGGCTCATTTTCTAAGTATCAGAAAATGAGACGTTATATCAACTCAAATGAGTATAAGTACGTGGGCATCACTCCTAAATTATGAGTAATTGCAGCGTTCAACTAGAAATGATCAGAATGATTGAAAAGACTCTTGTTCATCGACCATGTAGGTAATCTGTGACTACTGACCAGAGCGCTGCAGACCTCCTCCTACCTGCAAGGATCCCTGGCACCTCTTATAAGTTGTAGGTTTAGCATTACATTACCTTTGTGGAGCACACATGACGTTGCATCCGACCTACTAATCAGAAAAGGTGCTGGGAGATTTATAGCCAGCGGCCCCAGACTACCAATGTGGCTGCTGGATCCGATCGTTTTGCTCAACTTTACAATAAAAACTTACAAGCTTTAATAAACTTCTGTGGAATGAGACAAAAACATACAAAATGGTTTCTTTATAAAAATAGTTATGTGATGAAATACCACAAACATAAATGTGTCTGGGTACGCATACATCAGACCGTAACGGCATTACTGAAATCAATGTCCTCTTCAAAATTTATTATGGCTGTGTAAAGTGGCGGTTTTTAAAGGTCAAAAGACCAATGTAAAAAATATAAATAAAGCAAAATAAAAAGACATAAATTCCATCAAGGAAGTGATTGATATTATGAAATTAAAATCATCAAAATAAGCATTGCAAGGTGACACATACTGGGAGCTATAAAAAATATGTCTGAAGGTGTTGCAGTCAACACTACTGTTGGGTGGACCCGTGGATGTTCGGGGCCGTCAGGCTCGGCCGAACTTTATAAAAAAAGTTTGGTTCAGGTAATATAACGGTACCTGAACTTAATCCTGAACCTGGAGCCCTTTCAAGTGAATGGAGGGCCCGAAAATCTGACAGTTCCCATGCTGTCATTTGTGTGATAGCGTTCAGAAACACCAGCTCTGACTGGTGATAACCTTAGTGAAGTCACCGCCACTCACAGCTGCTGGGGATCACAGTTCCCTTGCTGTCACAAAGAAGACAGCATGTGAGCCAACAGCTGTGACCAGTGGTGAAAAGGTCACCACCGTTCACGGGTCGGCTGATGACTACTACTTTCATCATTGTATGCCTGGTGTCGCTGATAGCAACAAAAGCCGGTGATGCTGATGAAAGTATTAACCAGCCTGTGCCGGTGCATAGTAAGAAAGGTGTCAATGAGATACATAATTAGTGCAGTTCATGTGTAGCTTACTGTACATGTATTTAGCTAATAAAGAAAGAAATATTTTTATGTTTAATACCCAGCTGAGGGAAAGCAGACAGCTGGGGACTGGTGTTATTATTCTGGGAGGGGGCCAATATCCATGAAGCTTCCCAGGCTATTAATATCAGCCTGCAGCTGTCTGTGTAGCCTTTACTGGTTATTAAAATGGTGGGACACAAAAAATGATGTTGGGTCCCCCAAATTTTCAATAAGCAGCAAAGCATAAAGAGACAGCTGTGACATGATATTAATAGTATTGGCGCCCAAACAGATTAATAACACCAGCCCTCAGCCACCAGAGAATTGGCGCATCCATTAGATGTGCTCTTTGCAGCAGCCAGATTCACATGCAACTATCGGTGTGTTCCATCTGAGCGATGTGCTTGTTATAAAAAAATGTGACCCCGCATTTTTATTTTCTTAATTTTTTTACCTGGTTTGGTGGCCAATCAAAGCCATGCCAATACTTGACCTGGCTGTTATGAGGCTGGAAATGCCCACGCAGGAAAAGCTTGTTGATTGGCTGTGCTGCAGCTTTTCAATAAGCTTTGTTTTGGGCTGCTGAACCTGAACAATAACATGGACTTCCAGGAGAAGTCCATGTATGGAGTCCATGAAGGTACATTAAGTGTCCGGCATGGACTCTGAACTTTACAGTTCGGGATCGTCCATCTCTAGTCAACAGTGATGGAATAATTAGAAGAGTATAAAGCCTTCATATACTATGATGGACCCCCTCTATTTTTCATACAGCATATTGGACATCAAAGCTTAACACAGTGGACCCCATCAAAAGTCAACAGGATGAATTGGGCATCATTGGTGTCACAACCAAGATGTGAACAGAACATTAGATCTTGTTCTTAACTTTGCATGCTTTTGGTAACCCATATTTCTGACTTGGTTTCTAACTTTTTCTGGTTTTGCATCAGCTTATATGACCCATCTCTGCCAACCCGCTCCACCAGCCAGCAGTCACTCTTTGGATGAAACGATTGTGCAAGTCCACATCCCAGTAAAGAGGTTAAAGGGTAACGTCAAAGATTCCTCTGGAACCTGATAGATATTGGAAACCCCATTAATTAACTGTCAGGCTATCATGAACAGAATAAAATTACAGAAAACCATCAGAACTCTCACGATGTAGATTAGAAAAATCTACATTTGTTTCCATTGTTGAGCCAACACCATTGATATGACAGTAATTTTATAAATTCTTAACTTTACTGTCATGAGTCTCAGGGTCGTAAGTTGAAGCTCCTGGGACCCAATACAAAAATTCTCTTTTTATGTACTAGGGTCTCAGTGAGATAACTATCTCTACAGCTCTTATAGTTATAACCCTGATTACTGTTAGAAGAATTATGTGGGTGAATACTCAAGGGAATCAAGGAATATAGATTAGCTGTCAAATTTCTGTATTACTATGCTTCACCCACCTTAGCAACACAGATTACTGTGAGTATTTCTCTTGTGTCCCAACAGTGTAGTTATCTAAACGACTAGTTCTTCTATTAACCACACTGCGTGTTTACCTGTTTGCAATGCATGACTGGTCTATGAAATATGGCCAACAGTGGAGAGCTGATGGAGATTTGTGTATCACACATATCATTTTTTAATAGACACTAGGAACACTAGGACATGGCTGATTTACAAGACCTTATTTGATCAATGTGTCATCGTCATATCGCCGGCTGTATAGCTTTTATTGCCTCGATTCCCAACTTTGAAAATGAATGTAACTCTTTCATGGTTCCTGAGAGACTTATCCTTGAGGAAACGTGCCTAGATGCCAAATACTCTTAGACGTTGGGTTGGCTGCCATTTTTTTTTCTACTACATTAATATTCATGAAACGTACTGGAAGACATTTGTCAAGACTGGTCTCATATATGCCAATATTAAACTCTTGAGTTTGATCGTCTCATGTATCTCTTAAAAGCTTTGTCCAATTCTTCTAAGCTTAACTGCAAAAAATAAAATCCCATATACTTCCCGAACTTGTGAGGCACTTTCTCCTGGGAGTCACATGACAATACTAAAGCATGTCATGTGACCAATCCATTGCAACCAATCTCTGCTGCTGATTGTCGTCAATATTCCGCAATAGCTTACTTCCGTTACGAAAGACTGGAGGAACAGCGTCACTCTAGGAGGAAAGTGTATGTTTTTTTCACTTTAGATGGGTAAATAGCTGTTGAAAGGCTGCTGTCTGGAAGTGGACAATCTTTTTTAGTTTTTTGCCTCATTTTTTACAGTTCTAACAGTAGAAGTTGAAAACTTTCATCTCAATATTTGCTGATGATGACGTGATTTCAACTTTAGCGGAGACTGAGAATTCACTTGAGGAAGCCCTAGAGATAATCAAACATTTCAGAAACATGTCCTACTATAAAATAAATTAAAACAAATCCCAGATTCTGCCAGTTGAGGTTCTACTAAATTTACAAAAGAATGTTCTTCTTGAGTTAGGATCAAATTACACATTTAGGAACGTCAATAGCTATATTTACATCAACTTTATATAAATCACATTATTTTCCTTTATTACAGACTCTAGAATCTGACCTAAATAAAATAGGCCAATACGAGGTTTCATGGGCGGGACGTGTTTCGAAAACTTCACTTGCTTAATTGCACTTTAATTTGGCCAATTAATGTTACAACTCAAAATAAACCTGCCATAAATATTTTGTTCTCCTCACAGTTGACCTCACTCACTCTTCTTGCTGCTCTTGAAAAAGTGCTGGAGAAGTGAAACGTAAAAATTTGTATGCAAACCCTTAGTGACCACAAGGGGATCTCTTTTGCTTTACTCTACTTTGCTAATATGACTTAGACTGGATGTTTTTCTGAACGCTTATAGAATCATTGGCATGCTAGAGTAAAATCATGCCATCAGGTGGAATGTACAGGTGTGTAGACATGGGCAAAAGTTTTCAGGTACAAGAAACAAAAAAACCCAAGGTACTCAGGTACAAGAAACTCAAAAACCCAAAATATTAAATTGTTCTACAGACAATTTTTCCTAATTAGAGTTTACTTGAACCTAAACAGAAATCTTTCTAAGAAGACGGACATGGACAAGTGAAAAAGTCTTAAGGCCCCTTTACATTTACGACCCGGTCAGGATCGCTAAATGGTTGCTAGTGAGCTGCCACACAGGCGATGTAGTGCTGCTCAGCGATCGTACTTACCTTTCAGACGAAGCGATGACCGCTGTCTTCCGCCCGCATCTATATCTCGCTCGTCGGCGCCAGCAGGAAGCCAACGACGAGAAATGGACGTGGAAGATCTTGCGCGATCAGCGATAACCAGCGGGGGAGCCGGTCGGAGTTAAGTATCACATGTAGTGATATCGCTAGCGATATCGCTGCTGCGTCACAAAATCGGTACAAAGAACAGAAGGGAACTAAATCATTTATCTATATCCATTATGCCATTGTACGAAGGACACTATTTCTAACTCGAGTTTCCTGGCACTTGTGTTTGCTTGAAACTTGGACAAGGATCCCTAAAATAAGTCACTTTCACGTTACAAATCGACTAACATCTTAATCCATGATAGTAATGAAGTCATCAAATTTAGGACAAAATAATACAATGTTTGCAGGAATAACTCAAATGGTGCACGTTCTAGTCAAGTAATAATGCTACCTGTGAGCCCTCCATAGAAAGTAATAACACCCCATAGTGCACTTTTAAGGCTGTGTGCCCACGTAGCGATTTTTAAGCGTTTTTGCCGCGATTTTCGGCGCAAAAACGCCGCGAAAACGTTTAAAAATCGTGTACAGAATGCCCCCCATGCATTCCTATGGCATTCCGCACATGCTGTGCTAATGCTGCGCTTTTTTCCACGGCGGAATCGCATCGCGGAAAAAATCGCAGCATGCTCATTCTTTTGTGCGGAATCGCAAAGAATTGCCGCGATTCCGCACCCATAGGAATGCATGAGAATCGCTTACTTCCCGCATGTATTTATGCCCACCATGCGGGAAGTTAAGCGTCTCATGTGCGGTTGGTACCCACGGTGTGGAGGAGAAGAGACTGTCCTCCAGGCCCTGGGTACCATACCCCTGTAAAAAAAAGAATAAAAAATAAAAAATCGGTGCATATTTACCTTCCGGCGTCCCACTCTGAATTCCCGGCCTAAGCATTCCCAGTAATTCCTTGCGGCAAGGCCCTGTAATGACGTAGTCTCGCGTGACTCTAGCGGTCTCGCGAGATCGCTATAGCAACACGAGACTACGTCATCACAGGTCTCGCAAGGCATTACTGGGAACGCTGATGCCCGGGAATGCAGCGCGGGACGCCGGAAGGTAAATATACACCGATTTTTTTATTTTTTTTAGCGTTCTAACATTCTATCTTTTACTATTGACGCCGCATAGGCGGCCTCAATAGTAAAAACCTGGTCACACTTGTCAAACACTATGTTTGACGAGTGTGACCAACCTGTCAATCACTTTCCAAGCGATGCTTCAAATCGCTTGGAAAGTGCTTGAATATCGCACACGAAAATTGCGGCAAAATCGCGATCATAATCGCGGTAAAATCGTGGTGAAATCGCGCTGAAAAAAACGCGCGATTTCTGGGAAGGAGTCCGGTTTTTGGTGTGCGTTCTAACACGCACCGTGGGCACATAGCCTGAAAAGTAATAATGTCTCTTGGTGTCATCTTGAGAAGTAAAGATGTCCCCTGATTGCTCCCTTGAAAATTATTAATGCTACCTTTGTGCCACCCATCACTAAAAATTAAGTTTATACTCACCTAATTTGAGGTTCAATTTCTCTTCTCCGTTGCACAGAGAATGGACCGGCAGAGGCATCGTAATGCAATAATCTCCTTAAGCCTTGGTTGGTAGGTCAGGAAGTGGAGGGTCAGGGAGGTAAAGGCTCATCTCTCTCCTACAAGATTCAACCGTATCAACTTAGTGGTACAAAGTAGAGAGAAGTTCACCCTGGACCTTTATAGTTAATAATACCACTTTTGGGGATGCAGCACTATTTTTTATTAATTTTGGACTAACAAAAATTTTGCATCAATAGCATCTGCTCCTGCACGTCCTACCTACCAATCACTCTTCATAATATGCTACAGGTTTAAGATCACAATCGATGTAAGGGTTATTCATGAAGACCATTACATTTCTCCGGTTCCTTCACGGTATTAGGAGCAACAACTAAATATCATATTTTTTTTAATAACTAATGATAACAGATTTTCTTGGGAACTGACATTTTTCCAAGTACTAATCTTGGTTCAGAATTTTTACCACATTATGAAATATACATATTTTTTTTTGCCTTCAATTTTCATTGTGACATTATTGTGAAAGCTCACAAAAAATTTCAAGAGTCGGGGAACTGAGGGCACTTTAAAAAATGTTGTTATTGTACGGGAAACTTTTATTCCTTTCCAAATCAGAACTCTTGCCGGTAAATGATTGAAAGCCACAGCAGGGCGTCCCTGGAACATTAATATCAAAGAAAAATGCATCGGACTTGGTTGCATAGCAAATACAGTAGACAAACGGCGTCTAAACTTTCGAGGGCTTCAGCAGTTAAAAAATGTTCAAGTTGTCCATAATAGAAGTATATTTTGAAGATGTTTGGTTACATAGATCTCCAAAGATATCTACTTAAGGTTCTTGTTACCAGTGGATTGAGTTCTGTAAAATTATCAAAAGAAATCATACCCAACTGCTGTCAGTCTCCTAGATCCAGCTCCAACAGCGGAATTGATAACTGCGCCATTCAACCAGCCACAACACTGCTGCAACTTGTGATAGGCTATAGTGGTCAGGTGACTTGAACCAAAAGTCAATGTCAAACATCCAGTGACTCACAGCTCTAATCACCTGACCACTGCAGCTTATCACAAGCTGCAGCGGTTTTGTGGTGTCCCCGCTCCTGGTGTCAGTGATATCTAAGGAGCAGCCCATGCTGAATCCATGAAACAGGGTGCTTCTGACAGTAGGTGAGCACCTTTTCCTGAGATAACCTCTTTATTTTACTTTCCATTGTAAGGTAATCATCCCAAAAATGTCCCTGTCTTCTAAACAAACGTCTTTTCTTAATACATTAATTGGGAAAGAACGGGAACAAGAGTTTGGAATACTCTAGTGTTAGAGTACCAAACAGTTCATGAAAGTTTTCCCACCGTTATGATTTTGCATCATTCTTGAAAATTATTAAAGTATTTAAAGAGGTTGTCCTGCCTTGGTGTACAAGTCTGCAGTCACTCTGTGTAACTGCAGACTTGAGAATTCACACATCGTACAGTGTGAGGTTTCATTAGTGTAGGCAGAGGAGCAGGTGGTCCTGCAACTGGCGAGTTCCCACATGTGAGGATTCATCAGCACTAGCACCAGGAGCAGATGGTCATGCAATTTGCATACAGTTAGGTCCATATATATTTTGGACAGAGTCAACATTTTTCTAATTTTGGTTCTAGACATTACCACTATGAATTTTAAACAAAACAATTCAGATGCAGTTGAAGTTCAGACTTTCAGCTTTCATTTGAGGGTATCCACATTAACATTGGATGAAGGGTTTAGGAGTTTCAGCTCCTTAACATGTACCACCCTGTTTTTAAAGGGACCAAAAGTAATTGGACAGATTAAATAATTGTAAATAAAATGTTCATTTCTAGTACTTGGTTGAAAACTATTTGTTGGCAATGACTGCCTGAAATCTTGAACTCATGGACATCACCAGACGCTGTGTTTCCTCCTTTTTGATGCTCTGCCAGGCCTTCACTGCGGTGGTTTTCAGTTGCTGTTTGTTTGTGGGCCTGTCTGAAGTTTAGTCTTTATAAGTGAAATGCATGCTCAATTGGGCTGAGATCAGGTGACTGACTTGGCCATTCAAGAATATTCCACTTCCTTGCTTTAATAAACTCCTGGGTTGCTTTGGCTTTATGTTTTGGGTCATTGTCCATCTGTAGTATGAAACGACGACCAATCAGTTTGGCTGCATTTGACTGGATCTGAGCACACAGTATGGCTCTGAATACCTCAGAATTCATTCGGCTGCTTCTGTCCTGTGTCACATCATCAATAAACACTAGTGACCCAGTGCCACTGGCAGCCATGCATGCCCAAGCCATCACACTGCCTCCGGCGTGTTTTACAGATGATGTGGTATGCTTTGGATAATGAGCTGTACGTTGCCTTCGCCATACTTTTCTCTTTACATCATTCTGGTAGAGGTTGATCTTGGTTTCATCTGTCCAAAGAATGTTCTTCCAGAACTGTGCTGGCTTTTTTTGATTTTTTTTAGCAAAGTCCAGTCTAGCCTTTTGATTCTTGATGCTTATGAGTGGCTTGCACTGTGCAGTGAACCCTCTGTATTTACTTTCATGCAGTCTTCTCTTTATGGTAGATTTGGATATTGATACGCCTACCTCCTGGAGAGTATTGGTCACTTGGTTGGCTGTTGTGAAGGGGTTTCTCTTCACCATGGAGACTATTCTGCGATCATCCACCACTGTTGTCTTCCGTGGACGCCCAGGTCTTTTTGCATTGATGAGTTCACCAGTGCTTTCTTTCTTTCTCAGGATGCACCAAACTGTAGATTTTGTCACTCCTAATGTTGAAGCAATTTCTCGGATGGGTTTTTTCTGTTTTTGCAGCTTAAGGATGGCTTGTTTCACCTACATGGAGAGCTCCTTTGACCGCATGTTTACTTCAAGGCAAAACCTTCCAAATGCAAGCACCACACCTCAAATCAACTCCAGACCTTTTATCTGCTTAAATTGAGAATGACATAATGAAGAGATTGCCCACACCTGTCCATGAAATAGCCTTGGAGTCAATTGTTCAATTACTTTTGGTCCCTTTAGAAAACAGGGTGGCACATGTTAAGGAGCCGAAACTCCTAAACCCTTCATCCAATGTTAATGTGGATACCCTCAAATGAAAGCTGAAAGCCTGAACTTCAACTGCATCTGAATTGTTTTGTTTAAAATTCATTGTGGTAATGTCTAGAACCAAAATTGGAAAAATGTTGTCTCTGTCCAAAATATATATGGACCTAACTGTACTTTCAGCCACATTCTCACTAGACATGTCGGGCATTGATTATTTCACTTGTACTGAGTAATGCTGCGCTCAACTAGTCGGCATGTGACTGCATGTAAGCAAATCACATTCTTGCGGTCACGCACTCCTGGAGAATCCTCACAGTAGTTTTAGCAAAAAAGTAAATGTGGAGTTTTTTGTTTTTGAAGTTTCATTTGAAGACAACTCTTCCCATTTGCCCTTTAACCATTGTGTTTATTTTCTCTTTGATGGTAGCTATGTCTCATCTATCTGCAATGTATAGAGAGACTCTGAAATATGTTTTTGTCATTTTCGCCTGTCAGAATGATATATCCTGTCACTGAGCATCTTCGAAGGCGTTCTGCTCCTTTGCATTGAGAGCACGTCGCAAAAACATGATATAAGACTCGGTAAACAGAAGAGCAGCACAAAGAGATGTTTTTGAATATTATAGTGAGAAGTGATCGTACAAGGACGATATCAGCAAATAAAAAAAGTTCAATAAAATTTCCCTTTCCACAATTACAATTTTATACCAAATTTTGAAGACCATGGCAGGATTTTGACCTTAGTTCAAGATGAACAAAGCTTTTATGACGGACCTTAAAAAACTTTATTGAGACCAAACTCAAAAGGATCTGAAAGTCCAAATAAGCATTAAAAACTATAGGGTTTTTCTTCATGCTTAAGAGAAATGGATTTTTGGCACAGCTGTTTTTGCTTCAAGATCTTCCACAAATATTGTATCACAGTCACTGTGCTGTCGTAACATCACACCATGTTTGTGTGGATTGTTCTAGGAAATTTGATTCTCAGAGAAGTTAGTCTTCATGAATTTATTGTCTCTTTTACTCTGGGGAATATCAAAACCCCAGAGCATAAGAAACTAGGTAGAAAAATAAAAATAAAATAATTACGGTATGTTCACATTACCTCTCATCTCGCTGGTACCGCTGGACATCACCGTCAATTGTCCAATCGCTATTGTAACTCCTGTTGAACTCTCTGGACCTTTAACACTGAGACAAAACTAGAGACTTCGATGAGACCCAGAAGGGTTTTGCGCAAGGGCATGAAAGGTAACCGTTCCATCTCTCATCAGAGTTGGAAGAGGAGATTTCACAACTTGTGATATTGCCAGAAGATGCGTCAAGAACAGGTAATGGTGAGGAGCAGAGCATTCGCAGTGGTAAGTGGTAATGTGTGTATAAGAATTTATGGGTCAGACAAATGGCAACCAGCAACCGCCATTTTGCTGAATTCATGAGGAAGTGAATTGCAAAAATTTGGCATTTTGGCATACGCAGTTTTGCAAAAAATTCTAATTGAATTCAATTCCACTCAAACTTATGTGCTTGTCTCTATAGAAGGTTACTTGGCAGAAGGACATGTAATAAAGGAAATGTAGTTTGTCATTGGCTAGAGCGAGGAGCAGAATCATTATCTTTATTCATTTTTTTAATTTTCAACCTGCAAAAGAGGTGTACACTTCACAAAAAGGATCTCTTGGGTCCCTTTCCTATGCTAGATTTGAGTATCACTAGTTGAGCAGATAAGCTAAAAATTTCAAGTGCTGTACCAATTAAGGAGACAGCGTAAAAGTGGTGAGTTGGCCAAACAGCATGGGCATCCAGTAGAGATGAGCAGATCAATTCTTAACTAATCAAATTCAGAACAAATTTCCCCAAATATTCTGATTTCATGAATTCACATTTTCTATGACTTTTATTACTATGACTAGGTAAATGGGACTTGACACAAGTCAAGGACACGCATCACATCCCACGTGATTACATGGGTTACGGAGCACATTACTGATGTATATTTGCGAGTGGCTGTGCCTACCAGAGGGAAGGAATGAGAAGACAGAGGAAGAGACAATCAGATGACGAGGCAGTGCTTAAAGGGATAGGTATGGGGAGGGGCAAGGAATTCAGATTTTTTTTCGTTTAAAGGGAATCTGTCAACCTTTTTTTCGGCTTGCAGCTGCCGGCATAGACATCGGGGGCTTATCTACAGCATTCTGTAGTGCTGTAGATAAGCCCCCGATGTAACCTGAAAGATAAGAAAAACATGTTATATTATACTCACCAGGGTGGGCAGTCCAGTCTGGTGGGCGTTGCGGTCCGGTCCGACGCCTCTCTTCTTCATGCGATGACATCCTCTTCTCCTGTCCTATAATGGCTGCAGCGCAAGCGCACTGCTCTGCCCTGTTGAGGGCAGAGCAGAGTCCTGCAGTGCGCAGGCGTCGGGAGAGGTCCGGCACCTGCGCACTGCAGAATTCTGCTCTGCCCTCAACAGGGCAGAGCAGTGCGCCTGCGCCGGAGCCATTACAGGATGGGAGAAGAGGATGTCATCACATGAAGAAGGGAGGCGTCGGACCGGACCACAACGCCCACTGGACCGGACCGCCCACCCCAGTGAGTATAATATAACTTGTTTTTCTTATCTTTCAGGTTACATCGGAGGCTTATCTACAGCACTACAGAATGCTGTAGATAAGCCCCCGACGTCTATGCCGGCAGCTGCAAGCCGAAAAAAAGGGTGACAGATTCCCTTTAAGCCCCATGGTTCCTTTAAAATATACATCTGCTTCATCTCTCTGTTAACTATTCAGCTAGGCTAGTCTATTGACTGGGCTTCTGTTTATTCCCTGTTTCTCCTTTTGACCCTAAGTCTAAATTCTAGGTTTGAACTCATTTTCCAAAATTTGATCTGGACAGATTCACTCATTTCATGGGGATAAGATAAATAAATGCAATGCAAACCTTATATGTTAGGAAGGGGGTTAAAAAATAAGCTCTTCTATTCACCTCTTCTTGGCCAACCCCATACTTGTCCTTGCCTGGTCTTCCAAATGGTTCTCTTCCTTCTTCTCCTTGAAGGCTCCACAGATGACTATGCCCCATGCAGTTACGAGGTGCTATATGCACTCAATGATGGGCACACCCTATGGCCTCACATGGGATGCAGGGTGTCCTATATTACCATGTAAGGTTTAGCACTCGATGGAAGACCACCAGAAGTGAGTCGTAAGAGGAAGTGGAGCCAATTGGGGAGGTCAAAGTAGGAATGGTGGTGGGAAAAGTAAGGGAAGAAGCTAGTATAAGAGTTTATTGTTTTCTTTTTAACCTATTCCCAACAGATTCAATTCACATTTGCTACCATTTTTGTGAATTATCCTAAATTTGGATTTTACTTAAACTGCAAATTGGGGAAAATTATAATGAAATTTCATTTGTTAAGTATCAACTTCTTGATTACTACTTGAAACTCCATTTATTTGGAAGCAAAAATAAAAATAATTCTAACAGTTTTTGATCTTCTTGAACATAAAGGTGTCCCTAAAGGCAATATTTTGGAACATTTTCTGAAGTATTGAACCCCTATTATTGGTGATTAGTTGTCCAATCATTAATTGGTCATTGGATGACCCCAAACACCTTAATACATCGGAGGAAAAAAAAAATGGTGAATATTTTGTCTTATAACCCAGTGGCTTTGTTTTAAATCTACTCATTTATTAGAAGCAACTCAAGAAAAAGAAAATACTATTCATCGAATTTAACAACTGTCTCAGATACAGAAAATCATACAAATTGACTTTTATCCCTGCAGGGAAAATCCATAAACCATTACGAGAAACAAAACAAGTTTTTCTGTCCCTTTTTTCTCTCTGTCTTTGTCATTTTCTTGCTGATCAAAAAGAGAACGTGTTGGAAAGGTCAGTCACCTATTATGCGGAAAACAGAGAAGGTTTTACCCTAAAAACATGTCTGCCCTTTAAGTACTCCTTTAATTTAAAATTTTTAACCATGGTAACATTTTGGTACCTTATTCCTCGCATGTATTATATTACCAAAGCCGAGCTTAATTTCAGTTCCATCAGCTGGAGATTCTACTCTGTCGTTACGGCTCCGATGGGTATCATGAAATTTTATTATGTTACAATATAACAATGAAAAAATAAAAAGAGTCTCATAATTAAATAGGATTCCGAGGCCGACATGGACTTTGATGTTCTCCAGTTTTCTGACGTGAGGATATTCGTGATGTTTTCATAACGTTAAAAAAATGACAAATATATATAATAAAAAAGGAAGAAAAAAAAAGAAAAGAAAATTTGAACATTAAACTGGCAGCAAACACGATACTACGGGAATGGAAAACTTTTCAATGAAGGGGGAATGTAAGAACATGTTTCTGCTTCTCAAATTCATTTTTCTGCCATTGTTTTGTCATGTTAAATGCAAATCTGTGTTGAATACGACGATGCACAAGCCAAGTTGCAAAGTGAAAAAAAAAGCTAAAAACAGAATAAAAAAAACTATTCTTTGGTTTTGTCTCGTAATGAAATCATACAACACACAGGCAACTGAACTTGGACACTACACATTAGGCCTACAGGAGATTTTATGACCTCAAAATTCACATTCAAAGACATTGATATGGAGTCGGTAGATTTTACGACTCTCTTTCTTCTGGGAAGGACTTTTACAAGATTTTGGAGGTGTCTTTGGGTATTTTTGCCCAATCATCTAAAAGAGCATTTGTAAAGTCAGACCCTGATATTGGAGGGAGGCCAAGACACAATCACCTTTCTCATTCATCCCAAAGGTGTTGCCTGGCCATGTTCTTCCCCGTCCATGTCTTTGCGCACTGGGCACAGTCATGGGGAACAGAAAAGGGCCATCCTCAAACTGTTCCCACAAAGCTGGAGACTACAATTTTCCATGATGTCTTAAGATTTCCTATCACTGTAGTGAAGAGGCTGAGGCTCACCTAGATAACAAGCCCAGAGCATTATGCTCCTCCACCATCTGTACAGGGGGCACAACGCAGTCAGGGGGTATCATCATACTGGCATTCAATAAACCGAGACTAGTCCATCAGATAGAGAAGTGCGATCCATCGCTGCACAGAACACGTCTCCTCCAAAGTCCAGTGGTGGCGGCTTTACACTACTCCATCCGACGCTCAGCGTTGTGCTTGGTGATGTACGGCTGCATGCAGCTGCTCCACCATGAAGCTCCCGGCAGGGTCACAGTGTTTGTGTTAATGTTATACCAGAGGAGGTCTGGACTCTGCAGTTATGGGGTCAGCAGAGCGGTGGAGACTTTTCCATCCTCTGCCTTCAGCACTATATCGTTATGGGGTCTCCACTTCATGGTTGAGTTTCTGCGGATCCTTCCACTTCTCAATAATATCACTCACAGGTGATGGGGAAGATTCAGGAGGAGAAATGTCATGGATGGACTTGTTACCCCGGTGGCCCCTATTAGAGGACCGCTCTGGAATCAAAGATTTGTAAAGGCATTTGTTGATTCTCATATTAGTGCCTTGTTTTCAACGTATTTTTTTTCCAGAATTGTGACTTTCTATCTGATTTTTCTCTTGTAATTGTATGGATTTTTTTAATCTTGTAATTATATCTTTTTTTATCCTCAAAACTATGATTTTTCAGAACGATAAGAATCCTCTTGGCAGCGGAATCCTTTAGCTCCAGTACTTAAGGAGGTGTACAATCAGTGGGGATATGACTCCCTTCTTCCTAATCCCATGGGATTTGTCCGCTTCTCCTTCACGGCATACATTAGAAAGGTTGAGCTTATAAATAGCTCGTGTCTGATTTTTCTAATACCGTTCAATCCACTGCGTTCAAATTGAACAATTCACCTATTCCAAATGGCACATAACCATTATTGATCAGCGCCGGCTCCGCACCGAGCAATAACAACTTCAGGCTTTATGATTCTTGGAAACTACGTGGAGGTTTTCCCGATTCTCGATGATAAATATTTGCTAATATTGGCAATAAGTGGCTTTAAAAGTATAAAAAAATAATAATAATAATTCCGGGATGTTGTATATCTGAAGAGGAAAATAAAGCAATATATCTGCTCCGCACAGCAGGGTCCACATGGACAGATCCCTTAATTACCATTGGAATCATGCCCCATGATACATCATTTCTTTGTGCTGTTATATACAATATATATATTTCCTACTCTGGGCAAGAAAACACGGTAAACAACTGAGGCCTGAATAGGAATTGTAAACTCATCATGAAGGTGCCGAACATTACCAGCAATGGACAAAAGAGTCACAACTTGCTGCAATCGTCGATATAGACTATTAGTAATTGTTACTTGCGATAAGTGGTACTGGAGTTCCTGTCCTCCTCCTCTCCGAATAGGATCTTTGCATAATTAAATTCGCAGAGGAGGATCATTACATGGCCTATAAGTCTTCCTAGCAACATTTTGCACTGATGAGGAGCAAGCACCCTTAAACATGTGTCTGGAAATAGAGTTTCTGGTTTGGCTTCTTAAAGTGCTTCCAAAAGTTAGCACTAGTGTCAAAGTCCTCTCTAACCAGGGGCCTCTCACACAGGTAAATCAGACTGTTTTTCACTGATGAGAGACAACAACTCAGAAACCTATGTCTGCAAATGACTCAAGCTCCTTCACCTACATCACTTAGCAAGGCTTATTGGTGCAGCTGGAGTTCCTGTCCAAATCCTCAATATTTGCATGCTTAAATTCATAGAGGAGCATTACATTGCCTCTACAATTCCTAACGCCGACTTTCCACAAGGAGGAACCTTACTTAATAATAATCTTTATTTTTATATAGCGCTAACATATTCCGCCATGCTTTACAGTTTGCAGACATTATCATCACTGTCCCCGATGGGGCTCACAATCTAAATTCCCTATCAGTATGTCTTTGGAATGTGGGAGGAAACCGGAGAAAACCCACGCAAACACGGGGAGAACATACAAACTCCTTGCAGATGTTGTCGTGGGTGGGATTTGAACCCAGGAACCCAGCGCTGCAAGACTGCAGTGCTAACCACTGAGCCACCATACAGTGCTAACCACTGAGCCACTGAGCCGCCGTGCTGCAATGTGGAAACTGTACTGTAACAGTGAATACCAGGAATACAATGCATTTCAGAGACGAGGAGGACGGGAACTCTAGTGTTACCCATTGTACGGTAAGTAGCAATCCTAAAAAGTCAATATCGACCTAATTACTGAACCCTCTAACGTGCTTTTGGAACCATCACAGCCCAACAAAACACAGCAATCTCATCCTTTAACTTTTTTAACTTTTATTTATGTTATCTCATTCAATTAGTGGAGGCTACTATTCTGTTATCCAAGTTAATTTTATGGATTTGAGAGAAAAACAAAATAGTAGCATCTCTGTCGTTTTGTGTATTTTTCTTTTTGCCTATTTTCTTGTATATTTGACATGTCATCAGTTATGATAAAAATGTGTCAGACAGATAGATAATAGAGAGATAGAGAGATAATAGAGAGATAGAGAGATAGATAATAGATAGAGAGAGATAGATAGATAATAGATAGAGAGATAGATAGATAGATAGATACTAGATAGACAACAGAAAGATAATAGATAGAGAGAGAGAGATAGATAATAGATAGAGAGATAGATAGAGAGATAGATACTAGATATGTAGGGAAGGTGACCTGATGGACGGACGGACTAGTCAGAGTGAAGAAAGATAGGTTTGCACAGTGTAGGTAGGTGTCAGTTATTATAGAAGGGAAACAGCTAGGAAAGTGTAGTGGACGTGCAGTACCTTGGGTGGACATTAGATGGCAGGGAGGAGTGTGAGCAAAGGACTTTACAGCAGCTTAGGGCTTTAGAAACCGTTGGTCATGGGGGGCGTGGTGACAGTTAGAGTGACAGTTTCAAGGAACCGGGAGAGTTATAAATACTGAGGGAGGGTTCCAGAAGGTTCCAGTCCCCAGGGGGAGCTCAGGTGACAGGAGGACAACGCCAGTCTGTGTGCCCTGAGGAGAATCCGACCAAGGGGACTGAGGAGAGGAAACGTCAGGGGGGTGGTCCTGACAGGAAAGGACCGCAGCAGAGACGAGGCTCTGGGTGAAGGACACCGTATGTAACACGACGACTGAGCAGTAGAAGCGCTGTTGGTTTACGGGCCTAAGGCAGCCACAGTGACGGACCTGTCAGGAGCGTCGACAGTAAAGGAGGGGACGGTGTGTGCAGACACGTCCCTAGTGTACGGTGTGAGAAGCGGCTCTGGAAACGGAGGGCCGCGAGGTGTGCCGTCAGTCGGACGGCCAGCGTGAATAAACTTGGACCTGTTGCACCCAGAATCTGCCTCCATCGTGTCTCTGTTATCATCTCTGCGCGGTAAGAAGTGGGACCACCCCCTATCATCCCCCAGCTCGGCCCACCACCGACCCTACATTTGGCGTAGTCGGCAGGATCGCCGCCGCTAATACATCATCTTCTGCGGCAGGCCTGCCTTAAAGAATGGAAAAGGACTTGGACTACTCTGTTTGGATTACAATTACCTGTGGATTACAAATGACCTACCTGTGGAATTCAAATGGGAAGCGCTGTGGCTGATCTGTGTGGCCAGCAGAGGATCCGGGGCGGTACCAGGTACTGTGCAGTATGGCGGTGTTGCTTCAGCGCAGAGGAGAGGTCCAGGTGTTTGCAGTTGTTCAGAATGGACTGGGACCCCCTCCAACGTACCCCAAAAGGAAGCAGTATGTGCTTGGAGATCGACGCTTCCATATATTGGACCCTGACAGGAGGGTGGAGAGGCCTGCCGACGCCTCACCTCACAAAGGGAGTGGCACAGAAGAAAAACTTGGCTGCGGCTGTCTGATGCCATTCGAGTGCTGCCCAACGGACGGTATGAGACTCTGCAGGTGTCGTGGCCTCGGCCGCCTAGAGTGGCAGTGGCGGCAGGGGATGGAGCTGTGCCAGAAGTCGCCCTCAGAGCCACGGGAGAGCAGCGGGATGTTGAGCTGGGGAGCGGAGCCTGAGCGGAGTCAGCAAGAACGGCCGCCGCCAATACCAGCAGAGGACTTCTCAGCGGAGCCCCCGAGTTTGGGGGAAAATCCCGCGGGACAGTGGAGCGAGGGACGGAGGCTGCGGGTGAAGCCGCGTATTGATGTGATGGAGGCCGCAGCGCTGGGGAAGGTGAGAGTACCCCCGGCACCACCAGTGCCTCCGCCAGCGGCCCTCATCATTCCGCCGCAGCACGCTGCCCCCTGCGCAACGGAAGGCCTTGGTACATCGGGCCCGGTGGTGTATGCAGAGTTGAGCGAGGCCCCTGCTCAAGTCCCTGAGGTACTCGGCCTGGACCCGCCAGTGCGGAAGTCATCCAAAGAAGACGCTGCTGCGTTCCCCCTGCTGATAGCAGCTGCGTCGTTGGAACCGGCCGTTACTCCGGCTCCATTGGAAGTAGTGGATGCGGCCTGTCCTGAGGCCGCGGTTATGCCGCTGCTGGAGTCGACTGCGGCCGACTTAGTGGGCCCTGTGATTCCAGCCTCCGAGGACCCGGTTGTCCCCATTTGCCACTTGGCCCCAGTGGCTGTTGAGCCGCAAAAATCATCGGCCGCCTCTGATCCACGCCCTTCCTCGGTTAAGTCCCGCCCACCGGACTCCAGGGCTCATGCCGGACCCTCTGTTTGGGTCGCAGGAGTTATAGAGAAGAAGAGGGCCAGGGGGCAAGAAGTCTGGAACCTGCTCCATGAGAGGAGAGAGGCTGGCATGGCGGCTGCACGACCCCCGGGACGGCTCGTTTATACTATCTTGCAGAAAGGGACACTTCTTGCATCCTGGGAGCTCCACGGTTGTGGGGTCCCATACTACTGACCACCGAAAGGAGGATTGAACTGTCAGGAGTTCGTTGCACCGTTGTGCAGGTCAAAAGGACAGTTCGCGGTCAGCTTTTAAAAAAAAAAAGAAATGTTTATCTGTGATTTTTATGTCTGTTTTTCTATGTTCCTCTTACAGGATAGTTTGTGTTTACTTTTTAGACTGACAGAGCGCGGGATACTTAGAAGAGAGGGAGTGTCCATGTCCAAGGAAGGGAGGAGGAAAGGAGACATGCAATGTTATGTTATATTTTGGTTTCAAAAGCAAGAAAAAAAAAAATTATAAAAATGGGTACTTGTGCTATTATAAAGTTGTTTAATGTATAATATGCCAAAGTAAATGCAACAGGTCCGGGTAAGGGAAGGTCTGCGGGACCAAAGGAAAGTGTGAGATCCGGTAGGGATCTAAGAGTTGAGGAGGTCTGGGAGACCGGGACGCCGACCATGACATGTAATTGAAAGAAGGAAAATGAGTTGGAAGACGTGAGAAAGACAGCCGTCCTAGGTCAGGTCCCCAACACCACGGACACCCCTGAAGAAGGAAAGGCGGGCGCCGGCAATGATCTGGTAGGTGAGTGGCCTCGATCATGGCGTACCGGATAGTGAAAGGTAACAGTAGGGGAGAGTAGGGGAAAGATACATGCCGTAGAGAGAATACGGGTGTACCTTGCCCAATTTGAAAGACCTTGTCATGTGGCGTGCGCGCTGGTGAGTAGCAGTAGGCTGCTCAGAGCATAGTGCTCCCAGTATGGTTCGGCCCCCGCAGATAGTGGGTTTGGCTCAACTTCTGGTCCGACAACAGAATGTAGGTGTAGATTCAGAACGACAAAAGCAGGGATGACGATTGTCGAGGACGACAATGGACAAAGGAAGGGGGAGTGTAGGGAAGGTGACCTGATGGACGGACGGACTAGTCAGAGTGAAGAAAGATAGGTTTGCACAGTGTAGGTAGGTGTCAGTTATTATAGAAGGGAAACAGCTAGGAAAGTGTAGTGGACGTGCAGTACCTTGGGTGGACATTAGATGGCAGGGAGGAGTGTGAGCAAAGGACTTTACAGCAGCTTAGGGCTTTAGAAACCGTTGGTCATGGGGGGCGTGGTGACAGTTAGAGTGACAGTTTCAAGGAACCGGGAGAGTTATAAATACTGAGGGAGGGTTCCAGAAGGTTCCAGTCCCCAGGGGGAGCTCAGGTGACAGGAGGACAACGCCAGTCTGTGTGCCCTGAGGAGAATCCGACCAAGGGGACTGAGGAGAGGAAACGTCAGGGGGGTGGTCCTGACAGGAAAGGACCGCAGCAGAGACGAGGCTCTGGGTGAAGGACACCGTATGTAACACGACGACTGAGCAGTAGAAGCGCTGTTGGTTTACGGGCCTAAGGCGGCCACAGTGACGGACCTGTCAGGAGCGTCGACAGTAAAGGAGGGGACGGTGTGTGCAGACACGTCCCTAGTGTACGGTGTGAGAAGCGGCTCTGGAAACGGAGGGCCGCGAGGTGTGCCGTCAGTCGGACGGCCAGCGTGAATAAACTTGGACCTGTTGCACCCAGAATCTGCCTCCATCGTGTCTCTGTTATCATCTCTGCGCGGTAAGAAGTGGGACCACCCCCTATCATCCCCCAGCTCGGCCCACCACCGACCCTACAGATAGACAACAGAAAGATAATAGATAGAGATAGATAGAGAAGTAATAGATAGATAATAGATAGATAGATATAGATATATAGATAGATAATAGATAGAAAGAAAGATAGATAGATAATAGATGATAGATAGATAGTTCATAGAAAGATAATAGATAGATAGATAGATAGAGATATATAGATAGATAGATAAATAATAGATCATAGATAATAGATAGATAAATAATAGATTTTTAGTTTTAGTTTTGCTGATGTTCCTGTAGACATTTTGGCGCCGGGCCTCTTGTGTTCGCTTCCTGCCCTGTGGCTCAGTAGATCACTGCTGTACCCCTGCTGAGCTCCACCGGGTGCAGGAAATGAAAGGCTCATTTATTCCTCATTTCTTAGATGATGTTGACTATGCTGTTATTAAAGACCAACATCACAGCAGAAAGTCATTAATTGGACTGAGATTAATGAGCGGGAGAGGACTAAACAGAAGCCTTTATTAATCCTGTGTTAGACGCTAATATTTTATCCAGCAGAACAAAACACAAGAAATCCGACCACGGATCGCAGGAGGACGGACAGGTAATTCTCCATATGTCTGATGTAAGAGGTATACTGCACATTTCTTTCCAATATTTTGCCACAGTTTTCTGAGTATACAGCATTTATGTATAACTCAGACAGGAGGGAGATGAAGCGGCAGTTTCTTCATCTCGCTATCTACAAGATCACTGACTTGAGGTTGGCTCAGTGGACTCAGCACTACAACCTTCTGTGTGGCTCTGGATAGTGACAAAATTCCACCTTCATCATCCTAAGGCCGCTGTCTAATACAGTCCTAACTCGTCTGCGCATGCGCACTACAGTCAGCATGCTCACTTTATGTCCTTGCACTGCACCTGCACGTAGCATTTCATCTCGCAACGCATGCGCCGCCAGATGACCATTCGCCCGATGTTGGTATAGTTCTGAGAAAAATGTGAAGCCAAATACATCACATCCTTGAAAACCTGAAGTGGCTTCCTGGAAGTGTTGTCATAGGGAATTCATTACATTTCTTGAAAATAACAAAATATTTTATTACGCGGTTAAATCAAGGCCGGTGGAGACCCTCGGGTAGACATGGCAGCCCATACAATGTCTAGATAATGTATAGTGCAAATATAATGCTAAATACTATGTATCGAGTGCTCAAATGGCCCTGTAACAATAATGCAAGATATTTTTAGACCACAGGGAATATAAGGTCATTGAGGCCCCAAATAGTCACTGTCCTTTCAACAAACATTGCATAAATCTAAAATACAAGAATATAGACAAATTTTCAAGGTATCTTATAAAGAAATTGACTTCTTTATCCACTTGTGAGATCCTTTCTTCTCTTTTGCCTCCTGAAATCATCACCTACACTGAAAAACAATTAAATCCATCCTGCTGAGACAAGATAGACTTCCAGCTTACTGAGGAATCAGGTTACAGCTACCTATTGAAGTCTATGGAGAGGGGGAAGAATAAAGGGCAAAGCTTATGTGAGCGCTGATGGAAATATTAAAGGGAACTTGACACCAGGTTGTCCCATATAACGCAGTGCCAGCACCGTAAGTCCTATATGACAGCATGCTTGTATGCTACATGGATGTCCTCAATGCGCTCTCCAAAATGCAAAAAATAGTCTTTATTATATTCACATATGGGACGATCCAATCAGATGGTCATCCGGGTCTTGATCCGGCGCCTCCTCTGTTCTTGCTTTGTATAGATGATGCATTCTTCATCAACCACACTGCGTCCTCCATCAAACTCCTGCACAGGTGCACTTTTCTGCCTTGCTAAGGGTATTGTAGCATGCATGCACCAGCGCCCTTTGCCCTTTTTATGCACATGCGCATTACAGAGCTTTGCTTTGCCCTCTATAAAACGCCTGTCCATTACTGACCCCATAGTCATATGGTAAGTAAAAAAAACACCCAGAATCAAGTCCTTTATTTGAAATAAAAATACACACTGTTTTACATATTTACTTAAAAATAACAAACAGTTATACTCAAATGCCAATTCCATTGAATCCCTGGTCTCCTGTAACAAAACAAAATAAAAAACAACAATGTCCCTCACTTGTCCGACATACTGTCCCACGTTTTAACCCATGTCTGCAATAACTGGTTTTCAACCTAGACAGTGTCAAGATGCGGCCGTCCAAGCAGAAAACCAGAGGAGAATGAGCTTCTGCGAGCACAGCCTCAGTGACTAGCAGTCATGACCCAACAGGGGTCGGTCCAGCGGACCACACAACACACACACAACGGGATGGAAAAAAGGAGAGGAAGGCACTAACAATAGGGAACGAGGGAGGGGCACCTCATAAACAACAAACTGTGCCTATCCCTAAGCTCGCCTAATGCTGTATGCAGGTTCTTCCCACGCCGCCGTCACGTGTCTAGTACCTAGCTGTCACCTCACTAGAGCCTGGCTAGTGCACTGGCTGGCAAGTACACTAGCTTCACCACTGCAGATGGTATCAACACAGGGGGTAGTGACAAGCACGGGGCAGACAAGGAAAGTAACAACAAAAAACTTAGCTCCAGCTTATGCTGCAAACTCCACACAGCAGAGGATATGGAACCAGGACCTCAAGCAGCTGATAAACTGATGGCACCAGAGAGCTTCCAACTCTTAGGTTGTCCTCCAGAGAAAAACTCTGTTACCAACAGTCAGCTGATGCGTCATATGACTATTTATAGGATGGTGGGAGTGGTCATCACCCACATCTTCTGAACAGCAACATAGCAGCTGCCAGCAAGAAAACTGGCAATAACCCTTGCTGGCCCAAAAGTAAAAACCACAATAAATTGAAGCAGAACCAGAGCTGTCACGACTCCAAAAATGAGTTGTGACACTAGCGGTGACATCATTGAGGTTATCACAGGTCACTGAGGCTGTGATCCCAGCTGAATTCAGTATGAGCTGGGCCGATGAACTGCGATGACCACAGTGAGATCATCGCTTGCACCGTGAGAAAATTCTCACGGTGCAGCCCTGAGCTCAGTGAGTTCACCACAGTTCAACATGCATCTTGGCACTGTCCAGATTGAAAACCAATTATTGCAGACTTGCATTACGGCGTGGGACAGTATGTCAGACAGGAGATGGATATTGTTGTTTTTCATTTTTGCTTTTTGTTTACAGGAGATGAGGGATTCAATGAAATGGGCATTAGGTATTTTTGTTTTTTATTATTTTCTGTTTTTACAGGGAACCATCGCTTCAATGGAATCGGCGTAAGGTGAGTATAACTGTGTTTGTTATTTTTAATAAATTTGGGACTTTATTTGAGATACCCTACGGGGAATGTAATTGTGCTAAACGTATCTGTTCAACTCATGATTTATTCTTGCAAGAAAGCAAGGTTATCAGCGAACACTTAAATGAGAGGAGCTGCAAAAAAAGTGACATCAAACACGCTCTTAACAAAGTGCCCAAACAACCCAGATGTCTTATTAAAAAAATCAAAGATCCTCCCTTCCTCATAATAGAGCCCACAATTTAATGACATTAAATTTATTGTAAGAAAATACCTGCCTGTCATCAAGCAGGACAACACTCTACGTAAGGTCATAAATAACGGTTCCATTTACGTGGCTCGGAGGAGACTTACTTTGGACAACTCATCTCCTAGTCGGATCAGACAACCTGCCAATCCTGGATCATCGTCACAAAACAATCACTGACCTCAGGCTGTCCACCTCAGGCAGTTGGGTCGCCCTCCCAGGGCTGTGGGGTACTCGGTACCGGGCCCGATGAACTTCAATGGGAGATATCATGGCAGCTGGGACCCGGCCCGTGGCCCTGGGCACCCATTGTAAAAGGGGAATGCTCAGTGTGCTTATGACGATTAAATGAGTCATGACGCCACCTGTATTGTTCGGCAATGAAGATGCTAAGCCGACGCTGCAGACAGATCATCTGGGACAGATGGTGTGGTGAAGCAATGATGTTATAGCCCTCCACAGGCAGGGCTATAGTCCCAGAGCAGAGTAGGTAAAGTGACACGTAGATGGTGTAGTGTCAGGTGCAGGGGGGATGTAGCAGTGTCGAGCAGGTTGACGCAGGAATAAGTGGAGGACATCAGGCCATGTAGTTCCAAAGCTTTACTCACAGTTTGTTGTGGCACAAGAGCCCGCATACGTGCCGTGTCCTCCGGGTCAGGAGCTCAGCCAACTTCCAGGCAAGATGAAGTACTCCTTTCCAACACTCCGCCAACATATGTGCCTTTTCTGAACGTCTCCCTATTAGCGCCTTTAGTGAAGTACTCACAGTACTGAGTTACACTGGAGTTCCTCCTGTCAGATGTTCCTATGAACTCTACTTGTACGGCAGACAGCTGTAGCCTGCTTCGGGGACTCCTTGCTACTAAGTCCCGGCTCACTATCCAGTTGCTGTTGTGCCCCCAAGTCCTGTGTGGGAATAAAGTGGTGACAACTTCTATTCCTCTGGTGTCTGCTGCAGGACCATTAGTATCCATACAACCTTGGGGACCGGACTCTGGCCTTGCGCTTAGAACTTGGGAAAGGTTCTCCTCTAACTCTAATCCTTAGTTCTCTTCTTATCCTCACGTTCCGTACTAATCCTTTCCTTCTTATGGAGAGTCAGGCTTTCTATCAATGTTCCTTTCCTGTGCCAGTGGACCCAGGTCACTGAGGTCAGCTGCAGCACTTCCTTCATCCATCCCACTCAGGGGATCTCCTTTCACAGACTGACCTCGTCAGACTCCTGTGACAAAATGACCCAATCCCACACTCTTCCCTCTCTTTTGGTGCGAAACTAAACTCCACCCGCCTCCCAGCACGCTTCATGTTCCAAGCAGGGAGTCACCAAAGGGTGCTTTGCTACACTACTATGTTGTGTGGGATGCAGGTGTTGGAGTGTGGTCAGGTGTCTCCACCTTACCTGGATGGTGGGGTACCACACCTCAGGAGGAGCTGCAGTACCTTTGTGGTGACTGAACCCTCAGGGGCGCCACACTTTCACTAGGTGCAATGTGAATAACCGTGGTCGTGGCGGTAACAGACAGAAATGCTCACTATCAGAGAAACTTTCTGGATTCTCAAATTGGACACTAAGTTCCCGAAAGGGATGAATTTCAGAAACGATTTGTTTTATATATATATATATATATTAATTCTATTGTCACTTTCTTCCTTTGTTGTTACCTTGTCTCATCTTATTGGTGCAGTGCACTGCTTGTGCATCATTAATGCAATTAGCTGACAATCTCTCATTGGATCATTCCCCCTATACAGTTAAGGGGGTTTTACACATAGCGATATCGCTATAACATCACCGATTTTGTGACGTTATAGCGATATTGCTAGCGATATCGCTATGTGTGATACTTACCTCCGACCGGCTCCCCCGCTGTCCATCGCTGATCACGCGAGAATGTCTGGCTCCATTTCTCGTCGTCTGCTTCCTGCTGGGCTTCCTGCTGGCGCCGACGAGCGATGCATGGAGGCGGGTGGGAGGACGTCAGGATCGCTGTGTGTGAAAGGTGAGTATCGTGCGCTGCGTCGCTGCTGCATCGCTGTGAGATCTGCCTGTGTGACAGCTCACTAGTGATCATTTAGCGATGCACCAGCGATCCTGACCGGGTCGGATCGCTGGTCGGATCGCTGGTACATCGCTAAATGTAAAGGGGCAACATTTTTCTAATTTTGGTTCTAGACATTACCACTATGAATTTTAAACAAAACAATTCAGATGCAGTTGAAGTTTAGACTTTCAGCTTTCATTTGAGGGTATCCACATTAAAATTGGATGAAGGGTTTAGGAGTTTCAGCTCCTTAACATGTGCCGCCCTGTTTTTAAAGGGACCAAAAGTAATTGGACAGAATAAATAATTGTAAATAAATTGTTCATTTCTAGTACTTGGTTGAAAACACTTTGTTTGCAATGACTCCCTGAAGTTTTGAACTCATGGACATCACCAGACGCTGTGTTTCCTCCTTTTTGATGCTCTGCCAGGCCTTTACTGCGGTGGCTTTCAGTTGCTGTTTGTTTGTGGGCCTTTCTGTCTGAAGTTTAGTCTTTAACAAGTGAAATGCATGCTCAATTGGGTTGAGATCAGGTGACTGACTTGGCCATTCAAGAATATTCCACTTCTTCGCTTTAATAAACTCCTGGGTTGCTTTGGCTTTATGTTTTGGGTCATTGTCCATCTGTAGTATGAAACGACGACCAATCAGTTTGGCTGTATTTGGCTGGATCATTTGGCTGGATCTGAGCACACAGTATGGCTCTGAATATCTCAGAATTCATTCGGCTGCTTCTGTCCTGTGTCACATTGTGACGAGCGTCAGCTTACGCTGAGTCGTTTTCCTTTTGAATGAGTGGACCCTCTGGGCCGTGGCACCCACCTAGGGCGAGCTGACCTAGTGAGAATCCACCCCCTATACAGGGAGTGTCAAGGTCCCGTCACACATAGCGATGCTACAACGATCCCGACAACAATACGTCATGACAGGGATCGTTGCCGCATCGCTAAGTGGTCGCTATTGGGATGTCAAACAGTCCAATCTACCCAACGACAGCACAACGATCTAGCGTGCCATAGCGACCTTTGTAGCGATGTCGGTGGTCGTTGGGACCCAGTCACATAGCATATTCCCTTGACGATTTACACCTCGATGAGGGATGTACTGTGTGACGCTGTATTCACACAGGCGGGGATTGTGTTCCCTTTTTCATGTCCTCTCAGCTCTGATTGGTGAACGCTACTGCGTCCTGATTGGCGGCCTTGCATTTAAAAGAAGGTGACATACTAGCGCTTCATTTCATTTTTCCTGAGTCTTTTGGCTAGCAGAACCTAGTAGCGATCACCGGTGTCCTATTTGCATTCACCGGCTGTACTGGCTATAGACGCAATGCTGATGGTAAAGCGGATGAGACAATGTGGAGTCGCAGCCGTTGGACGCAAACAGGATCTGAACTAGGACACACCCGGGTCAGGAACAAAGAACTGAAGCGCTACTATGTTAGCTTCTTTTAAAAGAAAGCTTGCCAATCAGGACGCTGTAGTGACCACCAATCGGAGTAGAAGGAGGCGTGGAAACGGGAACGCAAATCCACGCCTTTGTCTTGCTTGTGAGTCGATAACGAGGTCGTTGGGCTAGGTGTCAAACGTGATGATACAAGCGACGCTGCGGGACATGAACGACCAAAAAAATGTCCAGACATTTTGGGCACGATCAGTGATACCCTGCAGGGGGTCCGGTCGCTGGTCACTGTCAGACACAGTGATCTCGCTGGTGAGATCGCTATAACGTCACAATACTAGTGACTCAGCAGGGATCTCGCTAGCGATCTCGCTTAGTGTCACAGGGCCTTCAGGGGCAAGACCAAAGGGGTGAGCCACCACAGCAGCTGGACCAGATGGCCGGCTCAGGGAAACAAGACAAGGTGAGACAAGACGTTAGTTCAAGGAAACTTCATTAAGGAACACTTCTGGGTACAACAGGTGCAAAACGTGAACACAGAGTACACAGAGCAAGATGCGTGCAAGAGCACGCCGGGTCCAAAGGATGGTACGTGCAGATGGTAGACAGAGGCACGAGGACATCAGACTCCGGACAGCAGGCAACGATCAACCGGGACATCAGGTTCTGTAGCTCTGAAGGTGATTGGCAGGTTCTGGACATCCGGTAAGCAAACCAGGGTTCCATGCAAGGAGACAAGACAAAGTTAGAAACAGGATGCGTGTCAACGAACACGCCCGGGTCAGGTTCACAGGACGGAGGCCTGTGCATGCCAAGGGGCATGCCAGGGACAGGTACAGGGACGGTGGCCTGTGCGTGCGAAGAGACACACCAGGGAGAGATACAGGACAGAGGCCTGCGTGTGCAGAGGACACGCCAGGGACCAAGATAGGGTACGGTGGCATCAGAATCCGGGGTGCTGGTATCGACCGACAGGGTCCAGGAATCAGACTGCGGAAGTCAACTCCGGACATCAGGCCGCAGTCATCTAGGTCCGGACCTCTGGCACCGGTCGGCAGGTTACGGAATCCGGCAGGCAAGACAGGGTTCAGAGCAGAGCAAAGTAAGCAAAAGACTTTGTGCAAGAGTAGCACGAAAAGGCACAGTGCGAAAACCAGCGTGCGTGCAAGGGAGCATGGAAACCACGGCTGGGGCACCCGGAGGCGGTACCAACGGTGGCATAAGCAGGCTGGCACGACTTAGAGGCGGCACAGCTGCAGCTCACACAGCCGGTATCCACTATAGCACTGGACGGCGGGCATGGCTGAGGCACACAGGCGAGCACGACTAGAGGCAGCACGACTGAGGCACAACATGCAGGCACAGGGTGACCAGGCGCGTGCACGAGGGCACGGAGCCACAAGGCAGGGCTAGGCAAAGGTAAAGCCTAGTACGAAAAGTGCAAGGGCGCACGAAACATCAGAGACAAGGCATAGGGTAAGAGGCAGAGTCCTGCGCATGCAGAGGGCATGCCAGGGGCAAAGTACAAGACGAGGCCTGCGCATGTGGAGAGACACGCCAGGGACAGGGACAGAGTCTAGCAGCGGAGCGTAGGCCGAAGCCTAGTGCCAGGCCAAGGGAGAGCCTTGGGACTAGACAGAGTACAGAGCGGAGGCCTGCACTTGTAGAGAGGCACGCCAGGGACAGGGTACAGAGCGGAGGCCTGCATGTGTAGAGAGACACGTCAGGGACAGGGTACAGAGCGGTGGCCTGCATGTGTAGAAAGACACGTCAGGGACAGGGTACAGAACATAGCATAACAAGGAAGCATAGCGAGGACAAACAAAGCACGAAAGACAACACGAGACAAAGCACGAGATAAGAGATGGAATACGAGCACGGAGCGTGTGCAGAGACGCACGACAGAGCAAAGTGCAAGGGCACAGAATAGAGGGGGCAACCCAGCAGACCAAGCAGCCATGCAGGGAAGCAACACAATACTCAGTCCCTGAGCATAGGAAGGGGCGGTCTGATATAGGACATAGCACCTCCACTTCCGGGTCAGGACCAGAGGAGAACTTCCAGTCCAGATCCGCCAGGATCACAGGGAGCAGTCACATGATCAGGATTCCAGACATGCAGGGATGATTGCAGAACCAGTGCTGAAACCTAAGCAGGTCACATGATCAGAATTCCAGACATGCAGAGATGATAGCAGAACCAGTGCTGAAACCTAGGCAGGTCACATGATCAGAGTTCCAGACATGCAGAGATGAATGCAGATCCAGCCTCTGCTGGAACATAGGAAGGACACATGATCAGGGGTTCTAGACATGATGAGAAGATCACAGAAGGCAGAGCAGAAACGCAGGCATCCTGCAGCTCAACAGTCATGAGGTGAGTGTGCACACTACTCTAGGGAAGATGCAAGATAGCAGACATGAGATGCGTGTGCACACCGCTCCAGGGGTCATGAGGCAAAACAGACATGGCGGACATGATAGACATGGCGAGCATGACACACATCATCAATAAACACGAGTGACCCAGTGCCACTGGCAGCCATGCATGCCCAAGCGATCACACTGCCTCTGCCGTGTTTTACAGAGGATGTGGTATGCTTTGGATCATGAGCTGTACCACGCCTTCGCCATAGTTTTCTCTTTCCATCATTCTGGTAGAGGTTGATCTTGGTTTCATCTGTCCAAAGAATGTTCTTCCAGAACTGTGCTGGCTTTTTTAGATGTTTTTGAGCAAAGTCCAGTCTAGCCTTTTTATTCTTGATGCTTATGAGTGGCTTGCACCGTGCAGTGAACCCTCTGTATTTACTTTCATGCAGTCTTCTCTTTATGGTAGATTTGGATTGTGATGAAGGAGCAGCCACCATCTTAGATATGGGGCCTAATGCTTGCCTCATGTCTGACCTTGGCCTGTCCATTTTGGTCTGAGTTCACAAGAATTACAGGCAGCGAACTGCTCCTACCCCCCCAGGGCCTGTAAGCATATTGAAGAAAACAGGATTTAGTGCTCCAATGTTGAATAGCAAGGTATTTTAGCATGATAATGAGATAAACCCAAAGCAGAACTTCAAAGCTTGAGTAGGAGCCACGCCAGCATGGGGCAGGAAGGTGCCTGGGGGCTTCAATTAGAATATACCTGTCAACTGGACACAGAAATACACATCCATTGTCTCTCCAAGCCTCTTCGACTCACTCCTAGGAACATGGATTATGAGCACACCTTTCAAGTTAAAAACTCATAAAAAATATCCGCGTGACCCTGAGGAAATCGCGCATCTGGCAGTGTGACTCCTGAGTCGGTGAGGGCTCTGGGACCTGAGATATAGAGATTGGCCCTCCACAGCGACCCAATGGGGCCAGGTTTTCTCTCCACACGACAGGCCAAACAAACCGCATTCACTGGTACCTCGTGTCCTGATCCGATCATGCAGTAGAAAGTTACCCCCTTTCTTAGATATTGGGAATAAGTTCTGCAGGGCGCTAAAGGATGGAGATTATTAGCCCACCCTCTGACACAGGGGGAGGAACCCAGCATGCTTAAGAACTAGCAGCACATGGCAGAGACACTCTCTCACAGAAGAACCAGACGATGATGATCTAAGAAGGAACTGAGGACAGATCTGCCAAGGGGAGCGGCGGCCTGCACTTTGGGGTCTGTCCGGCAACTAAGATTATTGTACCTGTGGACTGCAGAGCTCCTGGCACCCACATGCAACCTACAATCTGGTAAATTGACCTCCAGTTTAATATCTCTAAGTCTTGTACCCTTATTGTTATATTTTACTCTGGCTGCAAATCCACTGTAATTCCATTGTATAGCTTACTGTATATTTCTGTAATTATCTAGTGCACACTTAAGGCAATTAAACCATAAAATTAATCTGGGCTGATGCTTTTACTCTGATTACGAATCTTAGAATACCCAGCGGGTAACAGGACATCCTCCCCGGCGGCCATTTGCTCTAGGTGCAATTCCCTTACTGACCTGAGAGACAAAGGGGGCGCTGGAGAGCTGTGCCTGTGTAGTTTCATCACATTGGTGACGTGGGAGGAACGGGTCCTGTCCTTCACATGGATTTTGATAAGCCTACCTCCTGGAGAGTGTTGTTCACTTGGTTGGCTGTTGTGAAGGGGTTTCTTTTCACCATGGAGACTATTCTGCGATCATCCAACACTATTGTCTTCCGTGGGCGCCCAGGTCTTTTTGCAATGATGAGTTCACCAGTGCTTTCTTTCTTTCTCAGGATGTACTAAATTGTAGATTTTGCCACTCCTAATGTTGTAGCAATTTCTCGGATGGGTATTTTCTGTTTTTGCAGCTTAAGGATGGCTTGTTTCACCTGCATGGAGAGCTCCTTTGACCGCTGTTTCCTTCACAGCAAAACCTTCCAAATGCAAGCACCACACCTCAAATCACCTCCAGGCCTTTTATCTGCTTAATTGAGAATGACATAATGAAGGGATTGCCCACACCTGTCCATGAAATAGCCTTGGAGTCAATTGTCCAATTACTTTTGGTCCCTTTAAAAACAGGGTGGCACATGTTAAGGAGCTGGAACTCCTAAACCCTTCATCCAGTTTGAATGTGGATACCCTCAAATGAAAGCTGAAAGTCTGAACTTCAACTGCATCTGTATTGTTTTGTTTAAAACTCATTGTGGTAATGTCTAGAACCAAAATTAGAAAAATGTTGTCTCTGTCCAAATATATATGGACCTAACTGCATATGTTTGCTGGTTTCACCATTTTTATACCCTATGAATAAGGGCGCATATCGGGCCAGAAACTCGTCAGGTTCTCGTTGTTTTAATCATGGCTGACATGCCTTAATAAAGCATTTTTGATTTTACCATACCGGGATGATGTGCCGAAACAATCCTTTTTCCTTCCTTCATGTCAGTGCCGATGGCTGTCTAATCTGCTCTATGTCCTAAACACTAAACTGTATCCTACACTTTCCCTACACCTGAGCTGAGTGCATGTTACTCACAATACGCATTACCTTTACAGTATTTACACCACTATATATTAGTTACAATACATTGCATTAACTGTATCACTTAGTGCCTATAGAACTCTATGCAGATTCACAAATCACATTACTCACGAAATACATTGAAACCATGTCACAATACATACTTAAATACACTCCTTGCCGACGTTGACTTTAGGGGTAGAGGCATATGTCGTCTCCTGTCATACCCATACACAATAGGAGAAAAATTTGAAGATTGAAAAAAAAAAAAGCCAACAGCACTGACAAGGTCATTGACAAATATTTGGGGCAGTGCACATGGTGCAGACTTCTGGCAGGATGTCCCACACCTCCAGGTGGGACGGTTTCCTTGGCCCATGCTATGTCACTGCTCGTCCCCTTCTATCTGCCTATGAAAGGCTTGTCATGGCGGCCTTTTCCTAAGTCTAGGGTCACACGACTTATTTCTCTCCATCCAAGAAAATCAGATCGCTTAGGCTAATCAGAGTTTGATAATAGTTTACTAAGAGATTGATCAGAGTGAGATACAGTTTTCTCAGAGGTGGAGAGAAAAAATAAAGTTTCTCTACCGTCTCCATTACATAAATCCGTAAAAATCGGATGTTCTCTGAGTGCGGTCCGATTTTCTCGATGTACCTGTAAGGAGAAGACCCGGACCAGGCCTACCTACTCCGTGATGGATGCGGAACTGTCGGGGCTGCTACCCAGGTTTCACAGGGAAAGCTTAAGGCCCCGGACCGACCTCTGCACCTAGGAGTAGTGGGCGTGGCTAAGATAAAATTGCCACCGCACGCGGGAAATCAGTTAGTGGCCGTGGGAACATGCATCGCGCAGGAGGCCAGTGTCAGGGCTTCTGCGGGGGGGGGGGCAGCTGCCAGAGCGGGCCAAAATGAGCAGAGGCAAAAAGCTGCTAATAGAGACTGCCGACAATGACGTACCTGGTCTCCGCTGATCGTGAGTGACAGGACACCCAGTCAGGACATAAGCCTGCGCACGAACTGACAGGAGAATTGGGACACCCACTGTGAGGGGTTTCCGTTTGTACCTGAATCAAGTCACTCATTGTCCTTGTACGTGACAGGTGGAAAGACAGTGCTCTGTCCGACTCATCATTTCCTGACACACAAATCACCGATCGGACCATGAGGAATCACCGCCGCCGCCAGGAGCCAAGACGTCATCTTTTCCAGGACTACACCGGACTACGAGGAATCACCGCCACCGCCAGGAGCCAAGACGTCATCTTTTCCAGGACTACACCGGACCACGAGGAATCACCACCGCCGCCAGGATCCAGGACGTCATCTTTTCCAGGACTACACCGGACCACGAGGAATCACTGCCACCGCCAGGAGCCAAGACGTCATCTTTTCCAGGACTACACCGGACTACGAGGAATCACCGCCACCGCCAGGAGCCAAGACGTCATCTTTTCCAGGACTACACCGGACTACGAGGAATCACCACCACCGCCAGGATCCAGGACGTCATCTTTTCCAGGACTACACCAGACCACGAGGAATCACCACCGCCGCCAGGATCCAGGATGTCATCTTTTCCTGGACTACACCGGACCACGAGGAATCACCGCCACCGCCAGGAGCCAAGACGTCATCTTTTCCAGGACTACACCGGACCACGAGGAATCACCACCGCCGCCAGGATCCAGGACGTCATCTTTTCCAGGACTACACCGGACCACGAGGAATCACTGCCACCGCCAGGAGCCAAGACGTCATCTTTTCCAGGACTACACCGGACTACGAGGAATCACCGCCACCGCCAGGAGCCAAGACGTCATCTTTTCCAGGACTACACCGGACTACGAGGAATCACCACCACCGCCAGGATCCAGGACGTCATCTTTTCCAGGACTACACCAGACCACGAGGAATCACCACCGCCGCCAGGATCCAGGATGTCATCTTTTCCTGGACTACACCGGACCACGAGGAATCACCGCCACCGCCAGGAGCCAAGACGTCATCTTTTCCAGGACTACACCGGACCACGAGGAATCACCACCGCCGCCAGGATCCAGGACGTCATCTTTTCCAGGACTACACCGGACCACGAGGAATCACCGCCACCGCCAGGAGCCAAGACGTCATCTTTTCCAGGACTACACCGGACTACGAGGAATCACCGCCACCGCCAGGAGCCAAGACGTCATCTTTTCCAGGACTACACCGGACTACGAGGAATCACCGCCACCGCCAGGAGCCAAGACGTCATCTTTACCAGGACTACACCGGACCACGAGGAATCAACGCCGCCGCCAAGATCCAGGACGTCATCTCTTCCAGGACTACACCGGACCACGAGGAATCACCACCGCCGCCAGGATCCAGGACGTCATCTTTTCCAGGACTACACCGGACCACGAGGAATCACCACCGCCACCAGGATCCAGGACGTCATCTTTTCCAGGACTACACCGGACCCCTTACGCGCCACTGCTTTGGCGCCAACGTTCACATCCTGAACTAACCGCATTCAGACTGATAAGTTTGCGATTCTTGAACTTCCTGCCCTATGCTTCACACCTGCTTCCCCTGAGTTACGTCCCCTGTGTTCCTTTATACTGTTTTCTCTGTTTCCTCCCTGCGAGGAGTATACCTGTTAAATTTAACCCCACGTTAACGCTTGCTCTGCCTCCGACCCGTTACTGCATCTTCCTACCTGCTCACATACCAGTAGACATGAATGTGATTCTTGGAGGCAAAATGTGCATCCTGCGTCTTTACAGCCACTTGTCCAGCTCTGGATTTCTTCTGCACACTTTCCTCCCCCAAAGCTTTTATTTTTCTTTGCATTTTGCGACAGGAACTTACAATGTTAAAATTGCGACTGTCAAAGGAGCCAGCGGGCGGCCGGTGTAAAGTGGTCAGAACCGACAGTTCTGCGGCAGATAATTCCCGAGTCCACGCAAATAAGGGGTAGAAATGATTCTAAATGGGTTTTTAATCGTTTCCCTGCAGAACGTCTGCGCGTCAGAAGTGAGCGCCACAACGTGCTGCAGAGTTCTGCTGGAAGCTGGGATTAAAACTGCAGGAGTCGACTCCCTGCTGATCGGCGCTTTCCACCCTGTGTACAACTTCACTGCCGTCTAGAGCATTTCAGATTGCCACTTACCCCTTATTCGCCCTTTTATATGGCGTCTGCATTACATGATCTTTTTCAGATGACTGCTCTTATAGCCAAATAAAACGTAAAAATAAAATCAACCTTCCTATAGAGTTTGCGGTGCAGCCCTATGTCGGATAATGCCCGACGTTTGCATAGTTTCTCCGAATGAGCATTGTAAAGGCGGCTTTGTTGTCACTGAGAAAAATGGGAAGTGAAAAACACCACATTCTTGAAAAAATAAACTGCTTTCCTGGAAGTGTTGTCATAGGGAATTTATTACATTTCCTGAAAAAATGCTGCTCCAATAACCCTGTAATAATAATGGGGATGATAAGGTGATTGAGAACCTAAATGGTCAACAAACTATATAAATCAAAAAAACAAGTATATAAACAATTCATAATGCAACTTTTTAAATAAATCTGCTACTTTATCCACTTATGAGCCCTTTTTTCCTCTCCATTGTCTCCTAAACTCATCATTCACACTGAAAGACAATCAAATCCATCTAAAGACAAAATAGACTGCCAGCTCACAGAGGAATCAGGTTACAGCTGCTTTTTGAAGTCTGAAGAGAAGGAAGTGGGAAGAATAAGGAGGAACACAGAGAAATATGCAGATAGATCATGTTGCAGCCTTGTAGTAAATGATTAAATTCAGCCCAGAGCTGGATTCACAGATACCCTGCTTAGTTTTGCTATTTAATGTTCTCCATGTTGCTGCTTCTTCTGAACATGTGTCAGGTAGAGACAGAAGAGCAGGGCTCACTCATGTCTGTGTGTGCTATGTATGGGAGACATCAAAGCATCTAGTCTCCAGCTTGCTCAGAGACAACTGAAAATTAGAGAAAGAGTCCTCAAAGGAGAAAACGCTGAAAAATACAGGATGCAAGTCGTATAATGGTCAGAAATTATGTTAATCCTCATATTCAGACACAGGACAGCTTATTATGAAAAGTCACTTGACTCTGCATGTACACTGTAAAGTGGAGAACTCCTTTGCGATTGCTAAAATTTTACGCTGCACTTGTTAAAGAAGCCTTTACGTAATTTTTTCTTATTATTCTAAAATTAAGTTAAAGGGTTAAATGAAAAAAGCATAGAAAACCTATCCACAGGATATATGATTAATGCATGATCACTGGTTATTCTTTTGCCGAGACCCTCAACAATCCCGAAAATATGGGTCCAAGTAGTGAACCGGTGCAACCTCCCCTCCAATAGACAGTTAGTGAAGCAGTGGTCGCACATGCTCAGTACTGCTCTTTTCACAGAGGAAAATAATGCCTTTTCTCATGACCGGTCGAGATCTAACCTGTTAGAAATTCAGGGATCACAAAAATTATCACTTATCTCGTGTTTATGTAATTTGTGTTGCTTAACCCCCTTCACAACATGCTGTTTTGAACAGCTGACATGTGCCCGTAACAGCCATGGGTGGAATCGTGATCCACCCATGGCTGTTAACCCGTTAAAGGGAATCTGTCACCAATTTTTTGGTATATAAGATGTGGCCACCGCCAACAGGGGCTTATCTACAGCATTCAGAATTGCCCGATCTATCAAGTTATAAAAAGAATTAATCCAATCAGTAAACGGCGTAGTGAAAAAAAAGTCAAAACGCCAGAATTTTACGTTTTTGCTCACGGCAACATTGCATTAAAGAATAATGACGGACGATCAAAAGATCGTATCCACATCAAAATGGTATCAATAAAAATTTAATCTCGGATCGCAAAAAAGAAGCCCTCGCCCAGCCGCAGATCTCAAAAAATGGAGACGCTACTCTTGTTTTTTTTTGCACCATTTAAATAAAAAACAATGTGTACATGCTTGGTATCTATGAACTTGTAATGACTTGGGGAATCATAATGGCATGTCGGTTTTACCATTTGGTGAACATGGTAAAAAAAAAAAATCCAAAAATCAGTTGTGTAATTGAATTTTGTTTGCAATTTCATCACACTTGGAATTTTTTTTCCCATTTTGTAGTACATAACATGGAAAAACCAATGGTGTCATTCAAAAGTACAACTCGTCCCACGAAAAACAAGCCCTCACATGGCCATATTGATGGAAAAGCAAAAAAGATGGAAGAAGGGGAGCGAAAAATGGAGACGCAAAAACGAAAAAGGGCTGCTGCATGAAGGGGTTAAAGTGATATTCTTAAGTTTGAAAATACATTCCTAAAATTGACTGATGGGGAGCAATCGCAGTGAGTGGACTCATATGACAGCACCACTCAATTCACTCTTATTGGAAGATTAAGAAGTTCTGTAAGGGCAGCACGGTGGCTCAGTGGTTAGTGCTGCAGCCTTGCAGGGCTGGAGTCCTGGGTTTGAATCCCACCAAGGACAACATCTGCCTGGAGTTTGTATGTTCTCCCCGTGTTTGCGTGGGTTTCCTCTGGGCACTTCGGTTTCCTCCCACACTCCAAAGACATACTGATAGGGAATTTAGATTGTGAGCCCTATCGGGGACAGTGATGAAAATGTAAAACGCTGTGGAATATGTTAGCGCTATATAAAGATTATCATTATCTACACCACTTCCATTAGAATGAACAGTTGTCATGATTGACCTCTAAAGCTCGAAATCACTGGTATCAGGGTGGTCACCACCCACTTCGATTGGAAAATGGTCCTCTTGTGAATAGGAAATTAATTTGAAACTTTAGAATACGCCTCTGAGGGACAATCATTTTTCCAAAATACGTAGAAAACGTGGATACAAAAATTAACGTCAAAAAAGTTAAACTCTCTGGAATCCAGTAACGATGTGCCGTTATCTATCAATGAATGGTCCCAGTAGGTGCAATCGGTAAATGGCTTCAACGGTCTCACGGATGATGACCTCGTTGTTGTAGAAAGTAAGAAAAACATCGAATTGGTGGGGATTTATTTTATTTTTTCAACTCATGATCCAGTGATGCTAACAGCAGCGGAGTAAAGTAACGATACGCATTCAGTCTACGGTACTCCGCCGCTAAGACTCAAAAGGTCCCTTTAAATAAACGAAGAAGCCTTCCAGCCCCAATGTCTAAGGAAAGAAGCAGGAGAGATGTTTAAACAGACCTTGGTGTGTGCGCCAGCTCTTAAGTAATACAGACAAGAGGGTGATTGATAACCGCTAGCAGAACATTACTCAAAATGTGCTAATCAGGTTTAACTCGGGCGAGATAGAATACTGTCACAAATTGAATCTATCAGCTAAAATAATGAATCCCTGTCCTTGTGCGTCGGCAAACAGCAAATGAAAACGTAGAAATGTGAAGTGGAAAAAAAACATGAAAAAAAAAAAAGATAATACCGGGATGTTATCGTCACCAGTCTGCCGCATTGTCATCATCAATATATCACATTTTTAACGATTTGTTTAGAGTATTAAGAATATTTATTCACACTTATACATGTACATAACGCTGTGGGATATTGTGAATTGAGCACAAGAAGTAGAAAAAAATCAGGGATGAAATGTCCTAGTATCTTATTGTTTTATGACATCTTTTCATATATGGTGTTCTGTGTTTTTTGTAAAATGTAAATACCGATTGCAATTTTTTCACTGACCACTAGGGCAAACACAGTAGACTAACACGTCCTGTTTTCTGCAGCTCACTCATCAAAAAAGATTTTCATTTTTTTTTCAATATATTTATTTTAAAAAACAAGTTACATAATGGAGACAAACACTTTTATGCTCTATGGCATGTCAGGACATTTTAGCATTTGGTGGTGGCATGTGGCTTACAGCAGCTGCAACAGGTAAGACTCAATTTGACACAGAACTGATGGAAAAATGTCATAGATTGTTCCAATATTTTAATTTTAGTGGTTAGCACTGCAGGCTTGCAGCACTGGGTTCCTGAGTTCAAAACCCACCAAGGACAACATCTGCAAGGAGTTTGTATGTTCTCCCCGTGTTTGCGTGGGTTTCCTCCCACATTCCAAAGACATAGTGATAGGGAGTGTAGATTGTGAGCCCCAATGGGGACAGTGATGATAATGTCTGTAAAGTGCTGTGGAATTAATAGCGCTATATAAGTGAGTTAAATAAATATTGAATATTATTATTTTTAGTAAATTATGTAGTATGCCTTCCTCTTCTAGTTCTTACCCATCAGAGTCCCAGAATTTAAAGTGGAGCTTCATATAGAGGTTATTTATATATGTAGAGTATGATGTTACTCATAGTTCCCGGATTCGTACATTCCTTATCCAAGAATATGCAAAAACCCTAGTCCATGCCCTCATTATCTCCCACCTTGACTACTGCAACCTTCTGCTCTGTGGCCTCCCTTCTAACATTCTCACACCTCTCCATTCTATCCTGAACTCCACTACCTAACTAATCCACCGGTCCCTCCGCTATTCCCTAGTTTCTCCCCTCTGTCAATCGCTTCACTGGCTGCCCATTGTCCAGAGACTTTAGTTCAAAATTCTAACCTTGCCATACAAAACCATTAACAACTTGTCTTCTCTATATATCTGTAACCTAGTCCTTACCTCTATGCAACCTCCAACCCTCACAAGATCTCATTCTCGACTCCCCTTTTATTTCCTCTTCCTACAATCACATTTCTCCCGCTCATCCCCCCTACTCTGGAACTCTCTACTCCAACGTTTTAAGACTCTCACCTATCATGGAAATCTTCAAAAAGAACCTGAAGACCTACCTCTTCCAACAAGCCTACAACCTACAGTAACCCTAGTTCCACCAAACCGCTGCACAATCAGCTCTACTCTCATCCATTGTATCCTCACCCATCCCTTGTAGATTGTGAACCCTCATGGGCAGAGTCTGCTCTCCTCCTGCATCAGTCAGTGACTTGTACTGTTCATGGTTATTGTACATGTTTTTTAATCTGTATACCCCTTTTCACAGTGCCATGGAATAAATGGCACAATAATAATAAATAATAATAATAATACTTGCCAACCTTGTAAGTAGACTTTTGATAAAGAGGGAAAACCTCATGAAAGAGTTAGAAAATCCCAAGATTCTTCTGAACCTTCCTCTAATCATCCTCTGCAGTTGTTGGATTAACATCATGTTGACCAGCTCCACTACCAGCAGTATCCACCAGAGGGAGCCCCGCCTCAAAAGTCGGATTAAGAAAGTTCACAACAGGCAGGTATCAAAGTGTTGAAGGAGCAGAGAATTGTTGTAGTGTGGATGGGAGAGATCTATTGTAGGAGATGTCTAGGGCTGAACATTTCTAATGGCAAGTTGTGTAACCTGAAAAAACAGACTTATGGTGCTACTATAACACCTTCATTAAAACATATCCATCCTTCAATATTAATGAGATGACTCTGCTCATTCTGTCTCAGTCTGTACAACAAAGGAGCTGAACAATCTCACGAAGTGTCAGCCTATTTTTTTATGTGTATTGGGACATAAATTTGAAAAAAAAGCATATTTATGCTTATATACAGTACCTAAATGTATGTACCTAGATATTTACAATACAATACTTCATGATTGTACATTCTCTTAAGAGATCATGCAGATGACACTTTTTTTGGTTCGTGTTATATTAGTGTTTTCCATGAATAGAACTCGTACTCATTACAGTCTATGGGGTTGTTGACCTAGTGGCCCGAAAAAAAATCACAAAGCCTTATCTCACTTTGATCTGAGTGTCAGATCAAAGACACAAATGTAAGTCTATGGGTACATGATAAAAATCACACTGCACTTGGATGTCATCTGTGTGGTGTCTGTCAGGAGAAAGTTGAGAAACCTCCAACAGGTTTTTTTTTTTCATCAGATAAAAACTGATGACGCTCCGACCAAATTCTGATGGTAAAAACTGACACTGTCCAAACTCTGATGACTCTGATCAAAAACATTGATGAGAAACTTAGGCTTAATTCACACATCAGTGTCTTTGATCAATATTTCCATGCCAAAAGCAAGAGTGTCTCCCAATCACAGAACAAGTGTGAATCTTTCAATTATAGTTTTTGTCGGTTCCACTCCTGGTTTTCGCATACTGGTAAATACTGACCAAATACGGACTTGTGACCAAGCTAGTAGACTTATTTTCTCGTCACTCACATTCATACAATTCACGCACAGACTGAAGATGGTCCCTGTTCAAGAACAATCTGTGGGCCTTTGCAGTCCAATAGATCCTCATTATGCACAATTCCACCTGATTTGGAGTTCGAAATGGACCCCCTAAACTCTAGGACCCTTGTGCGGCCGCACCAATTATATGTCCGCCCAGTCAGGAACCATCTAAGGCCTCCTTCACACTTCCATGCTTCTAGTATGTGTGACATCCAAATTTTTTGCATGGATACCACACGTACTAATTATAACCTATGCTCCTATGTCCGATTTTTTTCTGGCAGCATGGACGAGAAAGGCCAATACAAGTCTATGGGTCCGTGAAAAGCACGTACATCGCATGGATGGCGTCAGCATATGGTCCATGTGCTATTCATTTGTCGACCTCGATTAACTTTGCAAAGTATAGGAGAGGCTTTGCAATTTATTTATTTATCCATACAACAAAAACACTGAGGGTGCAGACAGACGGCCATATTATATGGACAACCATCGCATCGCAGTGCAAGGACTGGCCGGTGGCTCTCCTGACCTGAGCTTGACAGCTGCATAGAAATACATGGTGTCACGCTTAAGTCAGGAGCGCCGCCGGCCAGTCCAAACATTGCAAAGCGATCATCAACCATGTTAGGTGGCCGTCTAACTGCGCCTTTATAAACACAATGATGGTAAAAACGGACACACAGATGACACACCGATGGTAAAAGTGGACAAATGGATGACATACTGTACTGATGACACACTAGTGGAAACCACTGATGGGAAAAATGGACACACGGATGACATACTGATGACACACTGATGGAATCCACTGAAAAACGGACACACAGATGACACACTGATGGTAAAAGTGGACAAATGGATGACATACTGTACTGATGACACACTGATAGAGTCCACTGAAAAATGGACACACGGATGACTCACTGACGACACACTGATGGAAACCACTGATGGGAAAATCAGACACACTGATAACTTACTGATGACACACTGATGGAAACCACTGTTGAAAAAAATGGACACATGGATGACATATTGATCACACACTGATGGAAACCACTGATGGTATAAAGGAGACATGGATGACTCACTAATGACACACTGATGGAAACCACTGCTGGGAAAACAGATGCCCTGATGGGAACCATTGATGGTAATAAAGGAGACATGGATGGCATACTGAAGACACTCTGATGGAAACCACTGATGGGAAAAATGGACACACGGATGACTCACTGATGGCACACTTATGGAAACCACTGATGATAAAAATGGACACATGGATGACATATTGATCACACACTTATGGAAACCACTACTGGGAAAAAACAGATGCCCTGATGGGAACCATTGATGGTAAAAAGGAGACATGGATGGCATACTGAAGACACACCGATGGAAACCACTGATGAAAAAATGGACACATGGATGACATATTGATCAAAAACCGATGGAAACCATTAATTGGAAAAATGGAAATACACAGATGACTCACTGATGGAAACCATTGAAGGTAAAAAAGGAGACATGGATGACATACCGAGGACACACTGATGGAAACCACTGATGATAAAAATGGACACACAAATAACTGACTGATGGAAAACCTTGATAACACCGGTACCGTTTTTTCACAACCTTATTTTATACAAACGTGTAAAGAAAGTGTAAGATAAAGAGTCTGTATGTAAAAACAATATTTGGGTTTGGTTAAGATCAAAGCACATGTAGAAAATATAAAGAGATAAAGCCATACAGAAAAAAAAAACATAAAGCAATGTAAGGTTGCAATTAAAAATTGTTGACATATTTGTGCTTTTTTCATGTAACTTGAAGTTATAAAAAAGTCTGTACGTGAAATAGCCCCAAGCAGAACAACAGAGGCAACCTTGGGATATCGACTGTCTCAGCGGGTTTTTTCAAGTTCACCGGTTTGCGCCTCCTCCAAATGACACCTCTCTGGGATGCAGGCGCAGCACTCTCCTCGAACACCTGTATGCGTCAGGTAAATGTTAATGTATTCTGTCAAAAAACAGATTACCATCCAAGGCTAAATTACTCAATGTCATTATCTGTATCAGCCATCTGCAAGTCTAATCCCCTCGTGTTCAAAAATTCTGAGCGCCTGCTACAGTATTTTTGTTTTACGTTCCTGCATAAATCTGTTAAGCTCAATATGCTACAGCAAATTCCCAAAAGCAAAAGGCAATCTGCTGGCCTATAAAACACTGGTTACTGAAAATCGAAGGGTTTTTAATATGGCAACAATTCACCGAGTCAGTGTCCAATCCTATTCCTGGCTGAAGGTCGAACGGCTGAGAAGAAAGGTTTGTGCGACAACCTGCGGGCGAGGCGCCCCGCTCCGGCCTTGAACCTCATCGTGTAACCAACGCCTAATAAATAAAAAAAAAAAGCTGAACAGTTGGAGCTGATTGGATTTTAAGTGATGCAAATTTGTAAATCAAAGAAGCAGACTCCCTTAAGATTCAGTCTATTTAGAATATAATTGTATAGCTGAGCAAATTACATTTACAGTACATTTAGGCTCCCGAGGGACGAGGATCGTCAAAAAAAAAAAATTCCTTTCGAGCTTGAACGCCACAACGTATCCATCTACTTTATATCAATAAGTTCTATAAAGCAACATTTGTATGATTTTTGTGGCACATTGTATAGCTATCGACATAAGATATTATAATCCTGAGTGAGCGGCTCCGGCAATTTCATACTCACTGAAGTGTGCCCATCATGTTCAGTCGCCCAAGATCGCCAATTAATTGCCTTTTGCTGAGATTCAGGTGCGTAAATTCATTCACAGTGGTTAATTGGGCAGGAGAACAATTGCTGGTCCCAAGAGGACCTGGGAAGTCCATGGCAGGAAATGCTAATGAAAATTCATGTTTTGTAGGATGGGAAGTGTTTGGTGGCATTAATTACTAATATTACATTCAAATGCACTGAGGATTTTTTATGGGATTTATTTTTTAATGGTTAATTGCTTAATAGAAATCGTCTCTCCAGATGTTGGGAATCCTCGAATTGCATAGTGGCGCATAATAAACTAAAACAGGGCTTACTATGTCACATTGGCATGCATGAAAGTATAAATATTAGCCTATGGATAAGAATATAAATACATACTGTATAACATATAAGAATATTGCTACAGTAATACTGCCCATATATGCAACAATATAAATCCTATAATTCTGCTCCTATGTAAAAGAATATAGCTACTACATACTGCCCCTATGTACTAGAATATAACTATTAGAATACTGCCCCAATGTGCAAGACTATAACTACTATAATACTGCCCCTATGTACAAGAATATACAGTCATGGCCAAAAGTATTGACACCCCTGCCATTCTGTCAGATAATACTCAGTTTCTTCCTGAAAATGATTGCAAACACAAATTCTTTGTTATTATTATCTTCATTTAATTTGTCTTAAATGAAAAAACACAAAAAGAATTGTCCTAAAGCCAAATTGGATATAATTCCACACCAAACATAAAAAAGAGGGTGGACAAAAGTATTGGCACTGTTCGAAAAATCATGTGATGCTTCTCTATTTTGTGTAATTAACAGCACCTGTAACTTACCTGTGGCACCTAACAGGTGTTGGCAATAACTAAATCACACTTGCAGCCAGTTGACATGGATTAAAGTTGACTCAACCTCTGTCCTGTGTCCTTGTGTGTACCACATTGAGCATGGAGAAAAGAAAGAAGACCAAAGAACTGTCTGAGGACTTGAGAAACCAAATTGTGAGGAAGCATGAGCAATCTCCAGGCTACAAGTCCATCTCCAAAGACCTGAATGTTCCTGTGTCTACCGTGCGCAGTGTCATCAAGAAGTTTAAAGCCCATGGCACTGTGGCTAACCTCCCTAGATGTGGACGGAAAAGAAAAATTGACAAGAGATTTCAACTCAAGATTGTGCGGATGTTGGATAAAGAACCTCGACTAACATCCGAACAAGTTCAAGCTGCCCTGCAGTCCGAGGGTACAACAGTGTCAACCCGTACTATCCGTCGGTGTCTGAATGAAAAGGGACTGTATGGTAGGAGACCCAGGAAGATCCCACTTCTTACCCCGAGACATAAAAAAGCCAGGCTGGAGTTTGCCAAAACTTACCTGAAAAAGCCTAAAACATTTTGGAAGAATGTTCTCTGGTCAGATGAGACAAAAGTAGAGCTTTTTGGGCAAAGGCATCAACATAGAGTTTACAGGAGAAAAAAAGAGGCATTCAAAGAAAAGAACACGGTCCCTAAAGTCAAACATGGCGGAGGTTCCCTGATGTTTTGGGGTTGCTTTGCTGCCTCTGACACTGGACTGCTTGACCGTGTGCATGGCATAATGAAGTCTGAAGGCTACCAACAAATTTTGCAGCTTAATGTAGGGCCCACTGTGAGAAAGCTGGGTATCCCTCAGAGGTCATGGGTCTTCCAGCAGGACAATGATCCAAAATACACTTCAAAAAGCACTAGAAAATGGTTTGAGAGAAAGCACTGGAGACTTCTAAGGTGGCCAGCAATGAGTCCAGACCTGAATCCCATAGAACACCTGTGGAGAGATTTAAAAATTGCAGTTTGGAGAAGGCACCCTTGAAATATCAGGGACCTGGAGCAGTTTGCCAAAGAAGAATGGTCTAAAATTCCAGCAGATCATTGTAAGAAACTCATTGATGGTTACCGGAAGCGGTTGGTCGCAGTTATTTTGGCTAAAGATTGTGCAACCAAGTATTAGGCTGAGGGTGCCAATACTTTTGTCTGGCCCATTTTGGGAGTTTTGTGTGAAATGATCAATGTTTTGCTTTTTGCTTCATTCTCTTTTGTGTTTTTTCATTTAAGACAAATTAAATGAAGATAATAATACCAAAGAATTTGTGTTTGCAATCATTTTCAGTATTATCTGACAGAATTGCACGGGTGTCAATACTTTTGGCCATGACTGTAACTACTATAATACTGCCCCTATGTACAAGAATATAACTACTATAATACTGCCCCTATGTACAAGAATATAACTACTATAATACTGCCCCTATGTACAAGAATATAACTACTATAATACTGCTCCTATATACAAGAATGTAACTACTAGAATACTCCCCCTATGTACAAGAATATAACTACTATAAAACTGCCGCTATGTAAAAGAATATAACTACTATAATACTCCACCTGTGTACAAAAATATAACTGCTATAATACTGCCCCTATGTGCAAGAATATAACTACTATAATACTGCTCCTATGTACAAGAATATAACTACTTTAATACTCCCCCTATGTACAAGAATATAACTACTATAATGCTGCTGCTATGCACAAGAATATAAGTACTAAAATACTGCTCCTTTGTACAAGAATATAACTACTATAAAACTGACCCTATGTACAAGAATATATCTCCTATAATACTTCCCCTATGTACAAGAATATAACTACTATAATACTGCCCCTATGTACAAGAATATAACTACTATATTACTGCCCCTATGTACAAGAATATAACTGCTATAATACTGCCACTATGTGCAAGAATATAACTACTATAATACTGCTCCTATGTACAAGAATATAACTACTATAATACTTTCCCTATGTACAAGAATATAACTACTATATTACTGCCCCTATGTACAAGAATATAACTGCTATAATACTGCCACTATGTGCAAGAATATAACTACTATAATACTGCCCCTATGTACAAGAATATACAGTCATGTGTAAAAATTTGGGCACCCCTATTAATGTTAACCTTTTTTCTTTATAACAATTTTGTTTTTTGTAACAGCTATTTCAGTTTCATATATCTAATAACTGATGGACTCAGTTATATTTCTGGATTCAAATGAGGTTTATTGTACTAACAGAAAATGTGCAATCTGCATTTAAACAAAATTTGACCGGTGCAAAAGTATGGGCACCCTTATCATTTTCTTGATTTGAACACTTCTAACTACTTTTTACTGACTTCCTGAAGCACTAAATTGGTTTTGTAACCTCATTGAGCTTTGAACTTCATAGCCAGGTGTATCAAATCATGAGAAAAGGTATGTAAGGTGGCCACTTGCAAGTAGTTCTCCTATTTGATTCTCCTATGAAGAGTGGCATCATGGGCTCCTCAAAACAACTCTCAAATGATCTGAAAACAAAGATTATTCAACATAGCTTTTCAGGGGAAGGATACAAAAAGTTGTCTCAGAGATTTAACCTGTCAGTTTCCACTGTGAGGAACATAGTAAGGAAATGGAAGAACAGAGGTACAGTTCTTGTTAAGCCCAGAAGTGGCAGGCCAAGAAAAATATCAGAAAGGCAGAGAAGAAGAATGGTGAGAACAGTCAAGGACAATCCACAGACCACCTCCAAAGACCTGCAGCATCATCTTGCTGCAGATGGTGTCACTGTGCATCGGTCAACAGTACAGCACACTTTTCACAAGGAGAAGCTGTATAGGAGAGTGATGCGAAAGAAGCCGTTTCTGCAAGCACGCCACAAACAGAGTCGCCTGAGGTATGCAAAAAACCACATTTGGACAAGCCAGTTACATTTTGGAAGAAGGTCCTGTGGACTGATGAAACAAAGATTGAGTTGTTTGGTCATACACAAAGGCGTTATGCATGGAGGCTAAAAACACAGCATTCCAAGAGAAACACTTGAAACCCACAGTAAAATTTGGTGGAGGTTCCATCAGGCTTTGGGGCTGTGTGGCCAATGCCGGCGCCGGGAATCTTGTTAAAGTTGAAGGTCGCATGGATTCAACTCAGTATCAGCAGATTCTTGACAATAATGTGCAAGAATCAGTGACGAAGTTGAAGTTACGCAGGGGATGGATATTTCAGCAAGACAATGATCCAAAACACCGCTCCAAATCTACTCAGGCATTCATGCAGAGGAACAATTACAATGTTCTGGAATGGCCATCCCAGTCCCCAGACCTGAATATCATTGAACATCTGTGGGATGATTTGAAGCGGGCTGTCCATGCTCGGCGACCATCAAACTTAACTGAACTGGAATTGTTTTGTAAAAAGGAATGGTCACAAATACCTTCATCCAGGATCCAGGAACTCATTAATAGCTACAGGAAGCGACTAGAGGCTGTTATTTTTGCAAAAGGAGGATCTACGAAATATTAATGCCACTTTTATGTTGAGGTGCCCATACTTTTGCACCTGTCAAATTTTGTTAAAATGCAGATTGCACATTTTCTGTTAGTACAATAAACCTCATTTGAATCCAGAAATATAACTGAGTCCATCAGTTATTAGATATATGAAACTGAAATAGCTGTTGCAAAAACCAAAATTGTTATAAAGAAAAAAGGTTAACATTAATAGGGGTGCCCAAACTTTAACATATGACTGTAACTACTATAATACTGCCCCCTATGTACAAGAATATAACTACTATAATACTGCTCCTATGTACAAGAATATAACTACTATAATACTCCCCCTATGTACAAGAATATAACTACTATAATGCTGCTGCTATGTAAAAGAATATAACTACTATAATACTGCCCCTATGTACAAGAATATAACTACTATAATACTGCCCCCTATATACAAGAATGTAACTACTATAATACTCCCCCTATGTACAAGAATATAACTACTATAATACTGCCCCCTATGTACAAGAATATAACTACTATAATACTGCCTCCTATGTACAAGAAAATAACTACTATAAAACTGACCCTATGTACAAGAATATATCTCCTATAATACTTCCCCTATGTACAAGAATATAACTACTATAATACTGCCCCTATGTACAAGAATATAACGACTATAATACTGCCCCTATATACAAGAATATAACTACTATAATACTGCCCCCTATATACAAGAATGTAACTACTATAATACTCCCCCTATGTACAAGAATATAACTACTATAATACTGCCCCTATGTGCAAGAATATAACTACTATATTACTACCCCTATGTACAAGAATATAACTGCTATAATACTGCCACTATGTGCAAGAATATAACTACTATAATACTGCCCCTATGTACAGGAATATAACTACTATAATACTGCCGCTATGTACAAGAATATAACTGCTATAATACTGCTGCTATGTACAAGAATATAACTGCTATAATACTGCCCCCTATGTACAAGAATATAACTGCTATAATACAGCTGCTATGTACAAGAATATAACTACTATAATACTGCTCCCATGTACAAGAATATAACTACTATAATACTGTCCCTATGTACAAGAATATAACTACTATAATACTGCCCCTATGTACAAGAATATAACTACTATAATACTGCCCCCTATGTACAAGAATATAACTACTATAATACTGTCCCCTATGTACAAGAATATAACTACTGTAATACTGCTCCTATGTACAAGAATATAACTACTATAATACTGCTCCTATGTACAAGAATATAACTACTATAATACTGCTCCTATATACAAGACTATTTCTACTTTCAGGCTCGGAATGACCCATAGAAGTCTGGGTGAATCTTCAGCTTGGGGTTTGGGTAATAGTGTCCCTGGCAGCATATAAGGAGTAGCCAGACAATGGCAGCATCTCATTTTTCATTTACTAATCTCCCTGGATTATTCCTATCTAGAAGCATACTGCGGGCTGACATTTGTGAATGGGAGTAATGTGATATTTGTATGTAACTGATTAGTGCCTCCCGGGGTCATTGTTATTGGTGGACCCTTCGCATCAAAGCAATATCATTTGCCGTCTTTTGTATTACATTTGATGTGTATTAGGAAATCAATTTTCATTGCTGTAAACTACCGGATTGCCCGTCGTGAGCAACCCCATCAAACGAATGAATACTTATCTCCCAGACCGGTGCAGTTCCTCTGATTACAACTGTGTCCTATGGTGGTCATGTGAAATTAGCAAGGACACATCACTGCAACCAATTTGGGGTCGCTGATTAACTGCAGCCTTCCCTGCTTCATAATGGAGAAGTGCTGTTCTGATGGAATAGTGAATACTGCATCCAATCAGCAGCCACCGTTTCACTGCAGCGGTCCAGCGACATAAATAATGTCATGTGATCACTGGGATCATAGCGCGGTGATCGGAGGAACGTCAATGTTGTATCTTATGAAATACAGTGGAGCTGTTCCTATGGTGTCGTTCACACGTCTTCATTGCTCTGCAGTGGACTTGAATGATAGCTTAAAGCCAAAGTATCAAGGAGCGCACCCGACTGCTTTAGGATGGGGGGATAATACCATTCGTAATCTATAAGCAACAGATTCCTAAATGCTCTTTGTTCATGTGGCCAACACTTAAAATTATAAAAACTGATAAATTCTTTCTAAAAAAAAAAAATCCCATAATTACCCTTTAATAAATTTATCCCACCTACTGTACATGAAGATGACTGCAGATTATTATCCGTAAGATTAAAACCTCTGTATCCTTTCTACCGCCGCAGGAGCCGATTCCGAATATATTATTTACCACTCGTCTACTGAAGGGTTTAAGATGCTTGTGGCAAAATTAATCACAGATGAAAAGTCTTACAATTCTCTGTAGATGCATTTTATCTGCTTTATTTGAGGTTATTTCTCAAGTTTATTCTTGTTTTTTGGACTTTTAAGTTGTATTATAAATATCATTCATTTCTTATTGAACAGCCAGTAATTAAAAGATATTCTGCTCTTTTCGATGATGCACGTGCCACGCAGGAAGACCATGTAGACCTGCTATCAAGCCCCTACAGAGAGGAGTGAAGGGTCACTGACCCAGCTGGTAGAAGCTAGAGCAGGTATAACCAGGGCTTGAGTTATGACTGCCGGGGCAGTGATGGAGTACCTGAATCGAGATGCCTTCTACAGGCAACTCGCCAAACCCTAGGTGCTACAGGAGAGAAGATAACCGACCAGTGGTGGGTCACCACCAGGTATGATGTCAAGCAAGAGGAAGGAAGCATAGAAGGCGGCCTAATCTATTTTCTCCAGCGAAATCTACGACAGAGATAGATCAGTTCATAGGTAGAAAACATGGTCCATATCTTTGGGTTTCTACATCTTCAGTGACAGCGAGGGTGTGCACAATCATACAACCACCCCTGCAATAAGAAGACAGTAATGCCTCATGTGCGGGTGACCAGTCTTTTTTCTTTGGCGCTCATTGTGACAGTGCATGGTTAATAGTAGATAAAATGGGTAATACAGATTAATTTCTCTGCCTAATCTGACTGCACATTGGGTTGGACAAATTCCAAGACAACCTTCCCAAAACCAAGTGAGCATTATACATTTGGGTCCATAAAAACCATTGTGTTCATTACTCACTCGGTGTCAAACACTTGCCCTACCAACTGATCCATCCAAAAAGTGCTAGCGTCCTTCCATGCCCAATGCCAGATTGAGCACTAGTCTATACATGTCATAAACCCTGTGCTTGGCCTAGGGTTGCCATCATCCTGGTTATCTACTGACACATCTGTAATTAAGAGTATGAAGTTTCCCTCCTATAAGGTGATTTTTCTCCAACTGGGCACAAGTAGAAGGATGACCATGTTGGAGCTTCCAAAATGTCAAAAGATGTTCCATGTCCATCAGGAAAGAGAGAACGGGAAAAAACGCACCTCGTGTAAGACAGTCAAGTTTGGATGAGGTGAGATCGGAGGATAGCTCGCTCACTTGGGTAGCTTGGGTGCGGCACAATGCCCTGAGAGAGTGTATTGAATGAACTGTAGCTACTGCCTAAGCCACTGTGCTCAGATGGATGGCGGGCATGACAAGTGAACGAGAGTGGAATGTGGTGGATTTCGGACACTGCCACTAACACAGGTGACATCACCCCTGATCCTTTCACGTTTCTTACATATAAAAAAAGTGACATGCTGAAAGACCACCTAGTACCACCGAAGAAAACAGATGCATTTCATGGCCCAAATAAGACTGTGTAGTCGAAACGCATCTGTTTCCTTCAGGGTACTAGGTGGTTTGCCAGCATGTCACATATGTTTTTATATATCAGAAATAAACTTGAAATTTTATTTAACAAGTATCTTCACTGGAAAAATTGTTTTTCTTCTCTATGACACGTAGGTGCTATGACGATTAAGGAGAGAGAAGGTATTACTTTTCAGGTTAGTCTCGTTCAAATGTTGGTGAGTGGCGAGAACTTTTATGGGAACTTTTAAATACTTGTCACCTATTCACATATTGGAACTGAATTGGAGCTGAACGGAATACAAACTATGGACAACATACTAGAAAACGGAACATGTAAAAGCTTCAATAAACTCCAACAAGAATATGAGCTTCCTAATGCTTCCTTTTTCAATACCTGCAACTGAGGCACGGGTTCCAGTACACACTTGAGCCATTAGCATTGGCAAAGTATACAGCTGGTCTAATCTCTAGAATATATCAGCAGATGTTATAGTCTCGTGCTGATGGCCATACTTGGACAGGAAGGTTAAAATTGGAATCAGATGTGAGACAGATCACAGTAAAACAATGGAAAGAGGTATTGGAGTAGGTTCCCAGACTGTCCCCATGTGAGTCTCAGAGACTCTTGCAAATATATCTCAAACACATGGGTGTATAGAATGATGAGCTTCCTTTTTTAAGATAGGGGTCCACGCCGATACAGACTGTCCTAGAAGTGGAGCAGAGGATGCGCATTTAATGCGCATGTTCTGGGAATGCTGTAAACTGGGCGTTTGGAGTGCAACTTCAGGCAGACCCAAAAGGTGTGTGTGCTGGGAAGTCGGGAGAGTCAATGGACTTTGAATCTCCGCTGGCCATTGGGTTATCGCAAACATTATACCAGACTCGCAAACTAATTGCATCGTATTTGTTAGATGTGCAACCTCAGTCACTCAATGTACTAATAAACAGGATAAATAATAACATTTGGATGGAAAAAGGGGTTTATAGAAAAGGAAACGCAATAACAAAATTGGAAAATATATGGGAACCATGGTTAAACACACCAGGTCTACAGTCTGGAGCACTGGCAGCTAGTGATTCCAGGAAAAAGGGCTACAATATTCCCGGGTATTGGATATAGGGGTAGTTAGTGGACATAGTAAATACAAGCGATTATTGTGCATCAGTCAAGTCAGGGTATGTGAGGAACAGCCCACCGCTGCCACCAATATGTGACGAACGGGCGAGACCGCTGCCACCAAATTGCGACGGACAGCGGACCCTGTGCCATCAATAGGTCACGATCCCACCACTGACACGGGTTTGTCAGCAGACGGAGGGACGTGACGCACTGCCTGCACACGGCTATCACAGGCACAGTGGGGGTTATCTTAGTTATTCCACCACCGGCACCACGTGACAAAAATACAGCAAGCTAATCTTGTTCTGATAATTTACCGCAGGGGGTATTTTGGATGCCCCACCACTGCTAACAACCTTCCAAGAACTGCGGGGTTTTATGTATATCCCACTTTCTCAGTTCCACTTTGGAACTCGCAGCTCTCCAGCGCCCCCCTTACCCTCAGGTCAGTCAGGGAACTGCACCTAGGATAATTAGTCGCTGGACGGGCTGCTTGTTGTGCACGGGCAACTAGACTACAGCAGTAAGGGAATTATCAATGCTGTGGCCTCAACCACTCATTCAGCAATATAAGACCCTTCTGTACTGCCAGCTAGCCTCGTCAGCCACGCACACCATGCTGCCACCGGCCACGCTTTACTTAATCAAAGAGTTAATTAAGAGGGTCCATGGCAAACCCCTGAAATTAGTAACGATTATCTAAAAAAGGCGCATAGTTCGTTTCTTAGAGCATGGAGGCAAACTAATAGATTTTTATCATTTATTCCCAAAAAGGGCAGTGATTACATAGATAAAGAATTGTTACAAAATTGAGACATTAAATATGTACAAATACAAATATAAAACAAAGGGATTAAAAGACAGTAAGTAACAGTCACATGTGTTCAGTCGGTATCAGGCAGACCATGTGGAGGGAGAAGGCGGAGCCACACGTCTCCACTCATCTGCACGGACTCTGTAGCTCCAACTGACAGGAATTTGGTAGGGAATACCTATAGCCTAGGGTCTGTGACCTCACGAAATGGGCGGTCTGGTGAGGTCCAACCCCCTTCTCTTACAGTTATAACTTTACTAAAAAAGTTATAACCATATCTTAATGGGGGAAGCTCGTATGCACTCACCAAGGGTATCATGTTTCCCAGTGTAACAAACCCAACAAGAAAACATCAAGAATGCACTAGATAGGACACTCCATTTGGGAGCAATCCATATCTCAATTTCTGGAAGTCCGAGAATCGTGAAACTTAGGGGTTTAGAAAGCTGGCTTCGTGCCCTTTGCAGAAATGTGAGTTTCATATCTCTGTCACAAGTGAAGTGCGCGCTAGGCTTCTTTTAATATTTCCTATACCTGTATTCAAGCTTCATGGTTTCAGAACAAAGCAATGCTTTCCCTTGCAAGGGGGTGAAGGCTGCGAGAGGAAATGGACGGTTTCATGTTACCAGCAAGCACAGAGCTGATAAGGAGGGGGGTTGCAGCTACATGACAGGCTCGTCTCCTCAGTGTGTAGCAATGGGGGATTTCTAGAAGGTTCTAGAAACATCATACTTTACTTTAACATACAGATCTTACAGACATTTTACATTACAGGGTATATTGGATGTAATGCACTATGAATATAATTTGGTCTGGTGTGTTTTTGGAGGGAAGGGGTGTTAGTTTTATGGATTATAATTATAAATGAGAACAAAGAGTTAGAGATAGATATAAGAAAAGTTGTTGATACAGTTAAATGCATAACAGTAATGTAAAGGCTTAATCTGTTATTATAAATAAGTTATTATTCGATGGTATACTGGTAATAAATGTTATGTATGCTTTCTTATCAATAAAAATGAACTAATTAAAAAAGTTCTTTCAGCATCGAACACTTTCAACATTTTTGCTAAAATGAAAGTGCCCACTTTTAGTAATAAGGACTCTCCAGCCTTCGGCAAAATAATTTGAAGCCGTTCTTTCAGTTTTGTATGTATTTTAGGAATGATTACTCGCGTGCTCAGTAATTACCATTCTCTTTATGACACCTTGCTAGGAATATGGGATGATTGAAGTTTCTCGGTAATGGATGGGCAGGTCTCGACTCTTAACAGCTCTCACCCGAAGAGGTTTTTCTACATTTATAAAGTCTTCTGTGGGTAAACATTAGCAACACAATGAAACGTGTTCTACGTTCCATGAATACCAGATAGGAATTCTATACATAGAGGTTGACAGCGGGACGTGAAATCTCGTGTGGTTTCTGCTTTCTCTCACTGTATAATGTATCCTAAAAAGTCATATGACTAATTCAATGTAAATATAGAATTCGGTGTCATTGCAATGTAACCTATTTATACGTGGGCGATAATTCTATGTTATTTTCATAAAAATCCAGAAGAACAGTAATATATTCATTTGTTCTTCTGCAGAAGTGCTTTCAGTAGAGAGCAAAAAGGACAAATAGTAAACGAACGAAACTCAATACGTCACCTAGAACTATGCTAATTGTTTCCTCAAAGCGGACTTGCGTTCTAGAGCCACCCGTTAGAAGTAGCAATCCTAAAAGTCAATATTTACTTTCTTTTGCCTTAGGATAAAAGCCAAACCAGAATCTCAATTTGCAGACATGTGTTTCAGGGTGCTGCCCCTCATCAGTGCAAAGCATGAGATCTGATTTGGCTGTATTAGAGGCTTTTGACTGTGGTCTAAGGGGTAATATCTCTTATTGTGGAGAGTGACATGCATGACAAGCCAGTGTAAGGCGTGTAAGGAGACTTGCCTCTTCAATGAGAGAAAAAGGATTTGAACTCTAATGCTACCTATTGGAAGTAGCAATCTTAAAAGTCAATATCGACCCTCTAATATGCCTTCCTATATGACTTAGGATAAAAGCCAAATTAGAATCTAAATTTGCAGACGTGTTTCAGGGTGTTGCCCCTTCTCATAAATGTATTGGTAAATTAGGACCAATCCTTCAGACCAGGGATTCTCAACCTTAAGCTCGGGAGCCATATGTGGTTCGTGGTCCCACGAATTGTTGTTCGTGGCTGTCTGCCAGCTTGGGGCAATAGCTCCAGGTCTAGTAAACAGGTATGAAGAGAACATCTCAAAATGGTGACCTGGATGCTCATATACTGGTCTTAGGGGGGGTTAGAGATAATTTTTTTTAAGTATGGTAAGATGGAGACTGGATGATACTACTTGTCAGAGGAAGTGCTTGAAGCTGGATGCAACAGTGTGTTGGGACTGCCTGATGGCAGAATACTGACTAAGGGTATAGTGGGAACCCCTGGATCTTGGTATACTGCTTCTGAGAGATTTCTGCGAAAAGCTTTGGTTTCATTTTACCCATAAGGCCTCTTTCACACATCAGTTTTTTGCCTTCAGGCGCGATCTGGCTTTTTTTTGTAAAACCGGATCCGGCAAAATGCAATGCCGGATCCAGTTTTTCCCCATTGACTTGCATTAGCGCCGGATCGTGCCGGATGGCATTGCGTTTCATCCGTTTTTTGCCGGATCCGGCAACTTGTCTCATTCCGGCGTCTGGAAAAAACGGCTACTGTAACGTTTTTTGTCTCCGGCGAAAAAGCCAGAAGCGCCGGATCCGGCGCTTCCAGCTTTTTGCTACAATGAAAGTCTATGGGCGCCGGAATGCGCCGGATCCAGAAAAAGACGGATCCAGCCACCGGATCCGGTTTTTTTAAGTCTGCGCATGCTCAGATCCAATTGGCCAGCCCCCAGGAACAGATATAACCTGCTAGACGGATCCAGCAAAAAAATGGATCCGTTTCTAAAGTTCTCCAAAATTTATGCCGGATCCGTTTTTTCTAAAAATAGCCGGATCCTGCCTGACGGCAAAAAACTGATGTGTGAAAGTAGCCTAATGGGGAATTTGGTTGCCACTACTGATAGGGTGGCAGGAGCTGGATGTGGCTCGCAACCCTCTCTCAGAGTTGAATGTTGCTTGTGACCCAATCTCATAGCTGAATGTGGCTCTCAGGGTCAGAAATGTTGCTGCTTTAGACCATTTCTTGAGAGGGGACGTGTCACCTTCATATTGAGGACTGAAGCATGGATTCATCATAATATGTAAAGGGAACAGGAGCCAGTACTCTAAGGCCGGGATCACACATGTGAGAAACTCATACGAGTCTCGCATGTTAATACCCGTCACTGCTGCTGTGAGGCCACATAGCGTATTAACATGCGAGTCTTGTCCGAGTTTCTCACATGTTTAATCCTGGCCTAATACTACATCTGACCCCTGTTGCTCTACGATTTCAGGCTGTGAACAGGCAATTGAAGTGGGTTATCTGATTGAGAGCAAACATAACATTTGTACAAGAGGCTTGAAAGTGTCACCTTACTCATCTGTAGAGATAAGTCTATGTTCAAAAAAATATAGGCACAAAGGATGGTATTGGATTCCAGATATTGCTCTTTTTGTGACAGGCATAGGTCCTATTGCTATGGGAGATAAATGTTTGGCATAATAAAACCAGGCCGAACACAATGCATTTAGCTGCATTGTAGTGCAGCCTGTCAGACTCCAATTAATATCGGCCAGATGAACAAAGTTGGATATGCCATGCTATCTATAGAAAGCTAAAATCGTGATGGTAAATATGGAATTAATATCTCCCACCTGGGACCTCCAGGGAGACAGATAACCTTAGGTTCTGGAATCCCATAATTTTTTTGGTTTCCTGAGCTGCATCCCATTTACCTGCCTAAACTAGTTGACGTTACCAAGTTTAGGTAGGCATGTGTGGCTTGTATCCGCTAAAAGCCAGCTGTGACTTACAATCATTGTTCAATGCAGGAAGATACAGCTCACTATTAGGCTGCATGTGTTCCTAATCAGAGCGCTCTGTTCCACTAGGTCTGTGTGATTTCTGTGACATCAGGTCTAGTACTTTTAATAATAATAATCTTTATTTATATAGCGCCAACATATTCCGCAGCGCTTTACAGTTTAACAGTTTCAAAACACAAGTCATAAGTAACAACGTTAACAATACAATAATTAAAGCGAAATAAGATGAAATAAGCCGCCCCTGCTCGTGAGAGCTTACATTCTACCATGAGGTGAGGGAGATTCAAAGTACAGGTGTGTATTTACAATTGTATATTTACAAAGAAGGTCCAGCCATCTTGAAGGCGTGAAGGATGAATGGAGATAGTGAATGGGCTACACACGCACACTTACACATAGAATGACTTTGATTAGCGAACGTGATAAGCCACTCTGAACAAATGTGTTTTGAGGGAGCGGCTAAAACTATGCAAATTGTGGTTAGTCCTAATTTCTTAGAGTATAGCATTCCAGAGGATAGGAGCAGCACGGGAGAAGTCTTGGAGTCGGGAGTGGGAGGTACAGATTAGTGCAGAAGTTAGTCGAAAGTCGTTTACAGAGCGCAGCGATCGGCTAGGTCGATAGACAGAAATGAGGGAGGAGATGTAGGGGGTGCTGCACTGTGGAGAGCTTTGTGGGTGAGAACAAGTACTTTGAATTGGATCCTATAATGAATGGGCAGCCAGTGTAATGACTGACGAAGAGCGGACACGTCCGAGTACCGATTAGCCAGATGGACGACCCTGGCTGCTGCATTAAGTATGGACTAGAGAGGGGATAGTTGAATGACGGGGAGGCCAATTAATAGAGCATTGCAATAATCCAGGCGGGAGTGGATCAATGCTACTGTGAGGGTTTTTGCTGTTTCCATGGTGAGAAAAGGGCGGATTCTAGAGATGTTCTTTAGGTGTAAGCGGCAACAGCGGGCAAGGGATTGTATATGGGAGGTGAAGGAGAGATTGGTGTCAAACAAAACACCCAGACAGCGCGCCTGCTGCCGGGTAGTTATTGTGGTACCACCCACGGAGAGGGAAATGTCAGATTTAGGGAGGTTGGTAGATGGTGGGAGCAGAACAAGTTCAGTTTGGAGAGGTTAAGTTTCAGATAGAGAGTGGACATGATATTGGAGACTGCGGACAGACAGTCACTGGCGTTCTGTAGTACAGAGGGGGTAAGGTCAGGGGAAGATGTATATAGTTGTGTATCATCATTATAAAGATGGTACCGAAAGCCAAATCTGTTGATAGTCTGTCCAATTGGGGCTGTGTAGAGAGAGAAGAGAAGGGGGCCAAGGACTGAGCCCTGAGGGACCTCATCAGCAAGAGGAAGAGGAGATGAAGTGGAGCCAGAGAACAAAACACTGAAGGAGCGGTCAGAGAGATAGGAGGAGAACCAGGAGAGAGCAGTGTCCTTAATGCCTAGTGACTGGAGCCTAGAGAGTAGGAGATGGTGGTCAACAGTATCAAAAGCCTTTCTTTTGTATATAGATTTTATATTGGAGTATGTATGTCAGTGTCCAGCTGCGGCAATGAGACTCATGGGTAGTGTTGAGCATTCCGATACCGCAAGTATCGGGTATCGGCCGATATTAGCGGTATCGGAATTCCGATACTGACTTCCGATACTTTTGTCATATCGGATACCGGAATCGGAATCGGAAGTTCTCATCATGCTATGAGCCTGCTTGCTTTGATTAAGCCAATGGGAATCCTCCGAAGTGTGGGCACATCCTGTTAGGCATGTAGGCATGTTAACTATTGGCATGGCTGTGATTGGCTGCCGAAATGATGTCATGATGCACTATAAAAGCCACCGCAGCCGCCATTTCTGGTTCACTCTGCTGTGAATTCAGTCAGGGACAGGCTGCTGTAGAAGACTGTGAGGGACAGTTAGAAATAGCGATTCCACCAAACATATAGTGCTTTACCCAGGCTACATAAACCACCACTGTAGCCTTCTTTGCCCCAGCAGCAGTGTTCATAGCTGTCTGCAAGGGCTGTGTGAGTGCAGCTCACGCTGTGGAGTGGGTCCTGCAGCCACGTCAGGCTGTAGGCTGCCCAGTGTGATCACTGCTGCCTCATACATCTTTTAATTTTTGAGCTGCATTTTTTACATAATTTCAATCTAGTGTGCTTCCATCCGTATCCATATACGTTAGTTGCAAACACTAGTAGTAGACAGCGGAGCCTTTCTGCAGCCTTTCAGTGCTAGTGTCCACTTTGCTGCACTGTTCACGGCTGTCTGAGAGGTCTCTGACTGTGTGTGAGTGCAGCTCACGCTGAGTAGAGTGTCCTGCAGCTACGTCTGGTTGTAGGACGCTCAACGTGCGTCACTGCCTCACACATATTTGTCTTTGAGTGCAGCTCATTTTTTCTTCTCCTATTAGTGTGCATCCATCCGTATCCATCAACATTGGTTGGTTGCAAACACTATATAGGAGTAGATAGAGGAGCCTTTTTTTCTGGCTTGTGCCCTGCCGGCGCAGCCAGATTAGTATTACCCAATTTTTTTGGAGCCTCATCTTTTGCATTGTAGGTTACCTGCCTGCATTGTAATAGCTCCAAAAAGTTGGTGATACTATCAGTTTCAATTCTTTGTTCACATACTTTGAGTTTGTTTCCAACAAAGAAACCACAAAAAAAGTTCACCAAACACTACATTTGGAACTTTTGTAGGCCACATCAGCTCCTATTAAAGTGTAGTCCACACACACACACACTTCATAAAATTAGTGTTTCTTGTACCTGTAACCAGCTGTTCAGGAATAAGCACACTAAGGCCCCCCTTTGTACTTTTCTGCCTATCTTAAGCAGTCTGGCAAGATGAAGAAGGCAGGGAGTAAGGCGCGTGGGCGTGGGCGTGGAGTTTCAGCAGGGAGAGGACGTGGGGATTCTGCAGGGAGAGGACGTGGGGATTTTGCAGGTAGAGGACGTGGGGATTCTGGGCCTGCTGCGGGCACCAGTGGATCAGCATCCCCCAGTTTTAGCAGGCAACAGTCCTTTATGCGCAGCTTTGTAGGACCTCAACGTACCCCACTGCTGTGGGAGGAACAAATTGAAGCCGTTGTCGGATGGATGGCAGCTAACGCATCGACTTCAATTACTTCCACAGCCTCTCAGGACCAGAGCACCGAAGAGCAACCATCTGTCTCTTCACCACCTGCCAAAGTGCCCAGGCAGTCAGAGAGACATGGACAGGAGCCATCACAGTCTCTACTTCTGTTCTCGGAATCTGTTGGCTTGGAAAGAGGGGGCCAGCCAAGCAGCATTCCTGAATGTGAAGAAGAGGGAGTATACAGTGATGCGCAACTTCTTTGTCCCTCTGAATCTGAAGAGGCGAGTGGGCCAGTGCCTATGGTCAGCACACCTCAGTACGCATCAGATGATGACGAGACTCAGTTGCCACTTTCTGGTGCGTACGGTGCTGGCGAGACAACCCCGGAGAAGCAGCTGTTTGAAGAGGGGAGGGAAGATGATGAGGTCCTTGACCCATCATGGCGTGAGGAACAGGAAGGTGGTGGGAGCAGCTCGGAGGAAGAGATTCCCCTACCGGCCAAAACAGGAGGCAGAGGGAGGGGGAAGACTTGGTTGCCTGTACCCTCCACTTCGGCACCCGTTAGGAGCATTCCTCATTCCAAAGGCAAAACGGGCGCTCCCAAGACTTGCAGTGCACATGTGCTTAACTTGGTCGTGCAGAGCTTTCTGAGGGACTATCCGGATCTTGATGCACTGTTGCAAGTGAGTGCGCTCACTTGCGGCGTTCCAGCACGGCAAGATCGCGCCTCGCTGCTCTGCAGCGACGATTTGGCCTTCCGGAACATCGCATCATATGTGACCTACCCACCCGGTGGAATTCAACGTTACATATGTTGGCGCGGTTGTGTGAGCAGCAGGCAGCAGTCATGGAGTACCAGCTGCAGCAGGCACAAACAAGTCGCACTGTGCGCCGTTCACACTTCAGCACCATTGAGTGGGCCTCTATGAAGGACATCTGCCTCGTTTTGCGTGCCTTTGATGAATCCACGCGGATGGCGAGTGCAGATGATGCACTAGTCAGCATGACTGTCCCCCTTATCTGCCTGCTTCAACAAACACTGCAAGCACTAAGGGATGAGGTTTCGGAAGAGGTGGAGGATGAGGGGTCCCAAATGCCATCTGCTTCTGGACAGTCTGCGCTACGTGTTTCCTCACAAAGGCCTAGGCAGGGGACACTTTGTGAGGAGGATGAGGAGGAGTCGATGGAGGAGGAAGACATCTCTCCAGAGGAGGGAGGTACACAAACCTCTACTCAGTATGTACAGCGAGGGTGGGGTGATGCAGAGCAGGCCGAGGTCACGCCTCAAACAGGGGACAGCGGTTCTTTGGCAGTTGGGAGTCTGCAGCACATGGTTGATTTCATGCTGCAGTGCCTGAGAAACGACCGCCGCATCGCCCACATTCTCGTCTCGGCTGATTATTGGGTGTACACCCTCCTAGATTCTCGCTACCAGGACAGCGTACAAAGGCTCATACCAACATTGAACCGGGAGCGTAAACTGCGGGAGTACGAAGAGTCACTGGTGCAGTCCATAATGTTTTCCATTCCACCCGACAGCATTGTTGCTAGTGCTTTACAAAGCAGCTCTGTGCGTCGAGGCAGCGCCGCAGCACAAGGCAAGACCACTATGGCCCAAATGTGGCAAAGTTTTGTGTGTCCACCACAATTGTCTACACCATCAGCGACGCCTCGAGTCAGCAGGAGGCAACGCTTCCATCAGATGGTGTCAGACTACATGTCTTGCCCTGTCACTGTACTCCCAGATGGCTCTTCCCCCTTCAAGTTTTGGGTCTCTAAGCTGGATACATGGCCAGAGCTTAGCCAGTATGCATTGGAGGTGCTGGCTTTCCCTGCTGCCAGTGTATTATCGGAACATGTCTTTAGTGCCGCAGGTGGTGTACTAACAGACCGTCGCACGCGACTATCTTCCGATAATGTTGACCGGCTGACTTTTCTGAAAATGAACAAGGCCTGGATCTCCAAAGACTTTGCCATTCCTCTTACAGACTAAATTAGTGGTTGGCAACTGTATCCAGGTCTGCTGGTGTGTTCATTTTTCTACCACCTGAACTATAATCCCTGTGCTTCAACACAGCCAGTTGTCGCTCAGATGTGTCGTCTGCACAGAGAAACACACTAGCTCCTGTGTTAGTGGGGTTCAGTAACGCCAGCTGATCCCCTGCTGTGTGGACGGCAAAGTCACCAGCTCCATCAACATTCAAACCACTACTGATTTTTAACCGTGCCCAACTTAGGTCTCTGGCTCCACTGTCTCTACTATTTCCCCTGGCCTCCAGCCCCGCCATCTACATCTCTGAAGTGGCGTCAGCACAATCTACACTTGTTCCTGTGTTCCTGTGGCTCAGTCCCATCAGTTTATCCCCTGATGTGTGTCCGGCAAGGTCTCCTGCTCTGTCCACATTCCCATAACCAGTAGTGGGAATGAGGACAGAGCTGGCGAACTTGCCGGACCAACATCAGGGGATCAACTGACGGGACTGAGCACCAGTAACACAGGAACAAGTGCAGATTGTGCTGACGCCACTTCAGAGATGTAGATGGCGGGGTTGGAGGCCAGGGTAAATAGTAGAGACAGTGGAGCCAGAGGCCTAAGTGGAGCATGGTTAGAATCAGTAGTAGTCAACAACCTCCATAAAAACCGCTGCCCATTGGCCTCTGCATGCGGCATGCGTAATCCTGGGCTCCAACAGTGTCAGTTGGTGTTCAGAAGTGTCGTCTCCACAGAGCCAAACACATTCGTTCAAGTGTTAGTGGGGTTCAGCACTGCCAGCTGTTCCCCTGCTGTGGAGATGGCAAGTCTCCTGCTGCCTTCACCTGCCAAAATCCAGTAGGCCCCAGCCTGCTCCTCGCCTAATCCTGGGCTCCAACAGCGTCAGTTGGTGTTCGGAAGTGTCGTCTCCACAGAGCCAAACACATTCGTTCAAGTGTTAGTGGGGTTCAGCACTGCCAGCTGTTCCCCTGCTGTGGAGATGGCAAGTCTCCTGCTGCCTTCACCTGCCAAAAGCAACAGGCCCCAGCCTGCTCCTCGCCTAATCCTGGGCTCCAACAGCGTCAGTTGGTGTTCAGAAGTGTCGTCTCCACAGAGCCAAACACATTCGTTCAAGTGTTAGTGGGGTTCAGCACTGCCAGCTGTTCCCCTGCTGTGGAGATGGCAAGTCTCCTGCTGCCTTCACCTGCCAAAATCCAGTAGGCCCCAGCCTGCTCCTCGCCTAATCCTGGGCTCCAACAGCATCAGTTGGTGTTCAGAAGTGTCATCTCCACAGAGCCAAACACATTCGTTCAAGTGTTAGTGGGGTTCAGCACTGCCAGCTGTTCCCCTGCTGTGGAGATGGCAAGTCTCCTGCTGCCTTCACCTGCCAAAAGCAACAGGCCCCAGCCTGCTCCTCGCCTAATCCTGGGCTCCAACAGCATCAGTTCGTGTTCGGAAGTGTCGTCTCCACAGAGCCAAACACATTCGTTTAAGTGTTAGTGGGGTTCAGCACTGCCAGCTGTTCCCCTGCTGTGGAGATGGCAAGTCTCCTGCTGCCTTCACCTGCCAAAATCCAGTAGGCCCCAGCCTGCTCCTCGCCTAATCCTGGGCTCCAACAGCATCAGTTGGTGTTCAGAAGTGTCATCTCCACAGAGCCAAACACATTCGTTCAAGTGTTAGTGGGGTTCAGCACTGCCAGCTGTTCCCCTGCTGTGGAGATGGCAAGTCTCCTGCTGCCTTCACCTGCCAAAAGCAACAGGCCCCAGCCTGCTCCTCGCCTAATCCTGGGCTCCAACAGTGTCAGTTGGTGTTCGGAAGTGTCGTCTCCACAGAGCCAAACACTTTCGTTCAAGTGTTAGTGGGGTTCAGCACTGCCAGCTGTTCCCCTGCTGTGGAGATGGCAAGTCTCCTGCTGCCTTCACCTGCCAAAATCCAGTAGGCCCCAGCCTGCTCCTCGCCTAATCCTGGGCTCCAACAGCATCAGTTGGTGTTCAGAAGTGTCATCTCCACAGAGCCAAACACATTCGTTCAAGTGTTAGTGGGGTTCAGCACTGCCAGCTGTTCCCCTGCTGTGGAGATGGCAAGTCTCCTGCTGCCTTCACCTGCCAAAATCCAGTAGGCCCCAGCCTGCTCCTCACCTAATCCTGGGCTCCAACAGCGTCAGTTGGTGTTCGGAAGTGTCATCTCCACAGAGCCAAACACATTCGTTCAAGTGTTAGTGGGGTTCAGCACTGCCAGCTGTTCCCCTGCTGTGGAGATGGCAAGTCTCCTGCTGCCTTCACCTGCCAAAAGCAACAGGCCCCAGCCTGCTCCTCGCCTAATCCTGGGCTCCAACAGCGTCAGTTGGTGTTCAGAAGTGTCGTCTCCACAGAGCCAAACACATTCGTTCAAGTGTTAGTGGGGTTCAGCACTGCCAGCTGTTCCCCTGCTGTGGAGATGGCAAGTCTCCTGCTGCCTTCACCTGCCAAAATCCAGTAGGCCCCAGCCTGCTCCTCGCCTAATCCTGGGCTCCAACAGCGTCAGTTGGTGTTCGGAAGTGTCATCTCCACAGAGCCAAACACATTCATTCAAGTGTTAGTGGGGTTCAGCACTGCCAGCTGTTCCCCTGCTGTGGAGATGGCAAGTCTCCTGCTGCCTTCACCTGCCAAAATCCAGTAGGCCCCAGCCTGCTCCTCGCCTAATCCTGGGCTCCAACAGCGTCAGTTGGTGTTCGGAAGTGTCGTCTCCACAGAGCCAAACACATTCGTTCAAGTGTTAGTGGGGTTCAGCACTGCCAGCTGTTCCCCTGCTGTGGAGATGGCAAGTCTCCTGCTGCCTTCACCTGCCAAAAGCAACAGGCCCCAGCCTGCTCCTCGCCTAATCCTGGGCTCCAACAGCGTCAGTTGGTGTTCAGAAGTGTCATCTCCACAGAGCCAAACACATTCGTTCAAGTGTTAGTGGGGTTCAGCACTGACAGCTGTTCCCCTGCTGTGGAGATGGCAGTCTCTCCTGCTGTCTCCGCATTCCAAAGACAGTAGGCCTCTGCCTACACCCTCCTATTTCCTGGGCTTCAACACAGCCAGTTGTAGCTCGGAAGTGCCGTCCACACGGAAAGAGACACTTGCTCCCGTGTCTCAGTGGGGTTCAGTAACGTCAGCTGATCCCCTGCTGTGTGGATGGCAGTCTCTCCTGCTGTCACCACATTCCAAATACAGTAGGCCTCTGCCTACACCCTCCTATTTCCTGGGCTTCAACACAGCCAGTTGTAGCTCGGAAGTGCCGTCCACACGGAAAGAGACACTTGCTACCGTGTCTCAGTGGGGTTCAGTAACGTCAGCTGATCCCCTGCTGTGTGGATGGCAGTCTCTCCTGCTGTCACCACATTCCAAATACAGTAGGCCTCTGCCTACACCCTCCTATTTCCTGGGCTTCAACACAGCCAGTTGTAGCTCGGAAGTGCCGTCCACACGGAAAGAGACACTTGCTCCCGTGTCTCAGTGGGGTTCAGTAACGTCAGCTGATCCCCTGCTGTGTGGATGGCAGTCTCTCCTGCTGTCACCACATTCCAAATACAGTAGGCCTCTGCCTACACCCTCCTATTTCCTGGGCTTCAACACAGCCAGTTGTAGCTCGGAAGTGCCGTCCACACGGAAAGAGACACTTGCTCCCGTGTCTCAGTGGGGTTCAGTAACGTCAGCTGATCCCCTGCTGTGTGGATGGCAAAGTCTCCTGCTGCCTACACAGTCGTACTACTACTGATTTTTAACCGTGCTCCAATTAGGCCTGTGGCTCCACTGTCTCTCGTATTTCCCCTGTCCTCCAACCCTGCCAGTTACAGCTCCGAAGTGGCGTCTGCACAATCCACACTTGTTCCTGTGTTACAGGTGTTCAGTCCGGTCAGTTAATCCCCTGATGTGTGTCCGGCAATGTCGCCTGCTCTGTCCACATTCCCATAACTAGTTGCGGGGTTGGAGGACAGGGGAAATACGAAAATCAGTGAAGCCACAGGCCTAAGTTGAGCTTGGTTAAAATTAGTAGAAGTCTACAACCGATCTTAAAATTTCTTCAATGCAGCCTCAGCCTGCTCCGTGCTTGTCCCTGGGCTTCAACACAGCCAGTTGTTGCTCGGAAGTGCCGTCTTCACAGAGTAAAACACTAGCTCCTGTGTTTGTGGGGTTCAGTAACGTCAGCTGTTCCCCTGCTGTTTTGATGGCAATCTGTCCTGCTGCCTCCCAATTGACAGCACATCAGGCCTCAGCCTGCTAAGTGCTTGTCCCTGGGCTCCAACATCGCCAGTTGCTGCTCATAACTGACTTTGGCACGGGTACTCCCTCCTGCCCAGCTTGGTTCCAGCCCTGCCTGCTGTTTCCGGGAAGTGTCAATGTCAGTTTGCCACCCCAAGTTGCCATGTCGTGTTGCGGTTGGGTTAGCCGAGGCTAGGGTGCCAGCAGTTTAGGTGCTTCCTATGTGGACTGCGGGTTCTGGTAAGAAAGGCTTGTTCCGTAGTGCCAGTAGGACAAGCACCCCCTGTAGGACTGTGTGATTCGGTAACTGCGGCCAGCTTGCGGCATGCCAACTTTGCTTTTCAGGGGTAACTTCAGCTGCCCCTCCGGGTTCCAGCACCGTCAGCTGGTTCTCGTCAGAGCCTTTGGCCTAGGTGCCTCCATCTCGGTATCCGAGTTCCGGCAACGTCTGCTGGTCCTTGTAGTGCTTTGTAGCACAGGTACCTCCTGCTTAGTAACCGGGTTCCAGCACCGTCAGCTGGTCCTCGGTAGTGCCATTGGCTCTTGTTCCTTCTGCTGCCCCTACGGGTGCCAGTACCGTCAGCTGGTTCAAGAGGACAAAGAACAGGAAGACAACCACCAAGATGCAGAACAACAAGAGAGAGAAGACAAAGAAGCATAAAAAAACAAAGCAGAAGAACATTAAGCATAAGACTAATACTCTGAGCAAATGATATTATCTTATTTATAAGCAGAAGAAAACTAAGCAGTGTATGGGCGTGAGTCCGTTCCTCCTCGTGGTGCCCCTGGAAAAAGCCTGCTGCTGCAGGCCAAACTGAACGCGGACAAATCCTGTTGTAAATCTTTTGTGACAGGCAGAACGGAAGGTGTAAACTTCTAACTTTTCTAGATAACAACTACAGGAATGCCTGACACAAACAAGAATATGATGAAGAAGAATAGGAAGAAGATGAAGAAGTTGAATATGTAGAATAATAATTGTTGAATATGAAGAATGTAAGAAAAGGAAGAAGAAGAAGAATGTAAAAAAAAGGAATAAGAAGAATGTAAAAAAAGGAAGTAGAAGAATGTAAAAAAAGGAAGAAGAAGAAGAATGTAAAAAAAGGAATAAGAAGAAGAATGTAAAAAAAGGAAGTAGAAGAATGTAAAAAAAGGAAGAAGAAGAAGAATGTAAAAAAAGGAATAAGAAGAAGAAGAAGAAGGTAAAAAAAGGAAGAAGAATAAGAAAGAAGAAGAAAGAAGAAAGAAGAAGAAGACATACATGTCTGGTAAAATATAAATGAGGCTAACATAGTCAATATCTTTGTAACTCCTAACGTCTTTAAAAAAAAAGTTTAATTCCTGCTATTCCATTTGATTGGGCTAAACCTCTATGGCTTTAATGTCTCCTCCACCTCCCACAATACATTCTACATTATTCTTAGTTGTTTTTCTTCATGTAGAATTAACCTACAAGGAAAGAAAGGGTTTTTTTTAATTCCGATATTTTGGCCCCATTGACTTGCATTGGTTCCCGGTATCGGAATCGGCGATACCGATACTTTTTTTTTAAGATCGGCCGATCCATTCCGATCCGATATTTTCAAGTATTGGCTGGTATCGCTCAACTCTACTCATGGGTCTTTCCCACCTGGTGATCAAATTCCTGCACGGACTGGATTAGGAGTAAATCCTTCAATAGGAGAACAACGAAGAAATCCAGCAAGGACTCAGCAAACCAGGATTGGTGTAAAATAATACTTTTCTTTATTTCTTCAAAAAGTTTAAAAAGACGACCCACAAGGATCAGGAACCAGAGTGCATGGCAGAAATAAACGCAAATGGGACTATGCGTTTCGGTGGCCTAATCCGCCTTCTTCACGGTTTGGACCAGAATGCTGGAATGCTATAGATAAGCCCCTAATAGCAGTGTCCACAGCTTATAGGCTGAAAATGGGGTGACAGATTCCCTTTAAAGAAATTCAACCAACCCAATCTCCACATAATATTGTGGGTTATCATTAACTTAGCGACAAAATGTAGAATTGCTGGAGAAAGGTTGAACTTGATGGACCTTCGTCCTTGGAACTATGGAATGATCAGTATCTTTTATATAAGTTTTAGAAATGAAATGAAAAATCATTTTTCATAGGTCTAGACATGAAATTTGTAGGATTCTAATCCAAACTTCCTTTCAGCTGTTTTATTAAATGGTTAAAAAAATATAAAAGAAATTGCTTTTTTCTTGATTTCTTATTTTTTTTTAAGTTTGAAACCAGAAAGCTTTTGACCTTAGTCCTGCTCTAAGTATTATATGCCTCGTGAAATGTATGGTATTTCCAGCACCACTCCGAGACTGATATGGTCTGTAGGAAAACACACAATAGAGAAATAATGGACGGTATGGTGTGTTCTTGCTAAATGTCATACGTCCTGTATACGGCTCTGAATTTCAGAAATGCTTTTAAAAAGTGTTCGCTTTGTCTGAAAAAAAGAAAAAAAAACAAGCTCATTGTTAACGGCACTTTTGTATTTTCAGTATTGAATCCAGTCCTATTTTGGAGCTTCTCTAAAATGAAGTATTACAGCTGTTCTGTGCCGATGTACCGCACCTCACATCGCCCTTCTTAATTACCTCATACAGCGGCCAGTGTCTTTTTGTCACTATGGAGAAGGAGTTCATGTGTCCTGTCCTTCATGTCACTGGATCAAGAAATTTGAATTTTCAGTCAAATTTTTAAATTTTCTTTTATAAGGTGAAGTATCGTAATAGTTTGACATGGGGCACTATTATAGTAGTTATAAACTTGTATATAGGAGGCAGTATTATACTAGTTATATTCTTGTACATGGGGGCAGTATTATAGTAGTTATATTCTAGTACATAGGAGCAGTATTATAGTAGTTATATTCTTGTACATAGGAGCAGTATTATAGTAGTTATATTCTTGTACATAGGAGCAGTATTATAGTAGTTATATTCTTGTACATAGGGGCAGTATTATAATAGTTATATTCTTGTATATAGGAGCAGTATTATAGTAGTTATATTCTTGTACATAGGGGCAGTATTATAGTAGTTATATTCTTGTACATAGGGGCAGTATTATAATAGTTATATTCTTGTATATAGGAGCAGTATTATAGTAGTTATATTCTTGTACATAGGAGCAGTATTATAGTAGTTATATTCTTGTACATATGAGCAGTATTATAATGGTTACTGTATATTCTTGTATATAGGAGCAGTATTATAGTAGTTATATTCTTATACATAGAGGCAGTATTATAGTAGTTATATTCTTGTACATAGGGGCAATGGTATAGTAGTTTTAATTTTGTGCATAGGATCAGTATTATAGTAGCTATATTCTTATATTGTTGTACATAGCGGCAGTATTATAGTAGTTATATTCTTGTACAAAGAAGGAAGTATTATAGTAGTTATATTCTTGTACATAGAGGCAGTATTATAGTAGTTATATTCTTATACATAGAGGCAGTATTATAGTAGTTATATTCTTGTACATAGGGGCAATGGTATAGTAGTTTTAATTTTGTGCATAGGAGCAGTATTATAGTAGCTATATTCTTGTACATAGGGGCAGTATTATAATAGTTATATTCTTGTATATAGGAGCAGTATTACAGTAGTTATATTCTTGTACATAGGGGCAGTATTATAGTAGTTATATTCTTGTACATAGGAGCAGTATTATAATGGTTATATTCTTGTATATAGGAGCAGTATAATAGTAGTTATATTCTTATACATAGAGGCAGTATTATAGTAGTTATATTCTTGTACATAGGGGCAATGGTATAGTAGTTTTAATTTTGTGCATAGGAGCAGTATTATAGTAGCTATATTCTTATATTCTTGTACATAGGGGCAGTATTATAGTAGTTATATTCTTGTACATAGGAGCAGTATTATAGTAGTTATATTCTTGTACATAGGGGCAGTATTATAGTAGTTATATTCTTATACATAGAGGCAGCATTATAGTAGATATATTCTTGTACATAGGGGCAGTGGTATAGTAGTTATATTCTTGTACAAAGAAGGAAGTATTATAGTAGTTATATTCTTGTACATAGGGGCAGTATTATAGTAGTTATATTCTTGTACATAGGGGCAGTATTATAGTAGTTATATTCTTGTACATAGGGGAAGTATTATAGTAGTTATATACTTGTACATAGGAGCAGTATTATAGTAGTTATATTCTTATACATAGAGGCAGTATTATAGTAGTTATATTCTTGTACATAGGGGCAATGGTATAGTAGTTTTAATTTTGTACATAGGAGCAGTATTATAGTAGCTATATTCTTGTACATAGGAGCAGTATTATAGTAGTTATATTGTTGTACAGAGGGGCAGTGGTATAATAGTTATATTCTTGTACAAAGAAGGAAGTAATATAGTAGTTATATTCTTGTACATAGGGGAAGTATTATAGTAGTTATATTCTTGTACATAGGGGCAGTGGTATAGTAGCTAAATTCTTGTACATAGGGGCAGTATTATAGTAGTTATACTATTGTACATAGGGAGCAGTATTATAGTAGTTATATTCTTGTACATAGGAGCAGTATTATAGCAGTTGTATTCTTGTACATAGGGGCAGTATTATAGTAGTTGTATTCTTGTACATGGGAGCAGTATTATAGCAGTTGTATTCTTGCACATAGGGGGCAGTATTATATTAGTTATATTCTTGTACATAGTGGCAGTATTATAGTAGTTATATTCTTGTACATAGGGGTAGTATTATAGTAGTTATATTCCTTTACATAGGAGCAGTATTATAGTAGTTATATTTTTGTACAAAGAAGGAAGTATTATAGTAGTTATATTCTTGTACATAGGGGAAGTATTATAGTAGTTATATTCTTGTACATGGGGGCAGTGGTATAGTAGTTATATTCTTGTACATAGGAGCAGTATTATAATGGTTATATTCTTGTATATAGGAGCAGTATTATAGTAGTTATATTCTTTTACATAGGAGCAGTATTAAAGTAGTTATATTCTTATACATAGAGGCAGAATTATAGTAGTTATATTCTTGTACATAGGGGCAATGGTATAGTAGTTTTAATTTTGTGCAAAGGAGCAGTATTATAGTAGCTATATTCTTGTACATAGGGGCAGTATTATAATAGTTATATTCTTGTATATAGGAGCAGTATTATAGTAGTTATATTCTTGTACATAGGGGCAGTATTATAGTAGTTATATTCTTGTACATAGGAGCAGTATTATAATGGTTATATTCTTGTATATAGGAGCAGTATTATAGTAGTTATATTCTTATACATAGAGGCAGCATTATAGTAGATATATTCTTGTACATAGGGGCAGTGGTATAGTAGTTATATTCTTGTACAAAGAAGGAAGTATTATAGTAGTTATATTCTTGTACATAGGGGCAGTATTATAGTAGTTATATTCTTGTACATAGGGGGAGTATTATAGTAGTTATATTCTTGTACATAGGGGAAGTATTATAGTAGTTATATTCTTGTACATAGGAGCAGTATTATAGTAGTTATATTCTTATACATAGAGGCAGTATTATAGTAGTTATATTCTTGTACATAGGGGCAATGGTATAGTAGTTTTAATTTTGTGCATAGGAGCAGTATTATAGTAGCTATATTCTTGTACATAGGAGCAGTATTATAGTAGTTATATTGTTGTACATAGGGGCAGTGGTATAGTAGTTATATTCTTGTACAAAGAAGGAAGTATTATAGTAGTTATATTCTTGTACATAGGGGAAGTATTATAGTAGTTATATTCTTGTACATAGGGGCAGTGGTATAGTAGTTAAATTCTTGTACATAGGGGCAGTATTATAGTAGTTATACTATTGTACATAGGGAGCAGTATTATAGTAGTTATATTCTTGTACATAGGAGCAGTATTATAGCAGTTGTATTCTTGTACATAGGGGCAGTATTATAGTAGTTGTATTCTTGTACATGGGAGCAGTATTATAGCAGTTGTATTCTTGCACATAGGGGGCAGTATTATATTAGTTATATTCTTGTACATAGTGGCAGTATTATAGTAGTTATATTCTTGTACATAGGGGTAGTATTATAGTAGATATATTCCTTTACATAGGAGCAGTATTATAATGGTTATATTCTTGTATATAGGAGCAGTATTATAGTAGTTATATTCTTACACATAGAGGCAGTATTATAGTAGTTATATTCTTGTACATAGGGGCAATGGTATAGTAGTTTTAATTTTGTGCATAGGAGCAGTATTATAGTAGCTATATTCTTGTACATAGGGGCAGTATTATAGTAGTTATATTCTTGTACATAGGAGCAGTATTATAGTCGTTATATTCTTATACATAGAGGCAGAATTATAGTAGATATATTCTTGTACATGGGGCAGTGGTATAGTAGTTATATTCTTGTACAAAGAAGGAAGTATTATAGTAGTTATATTCTTGTACATAGGGGCAGTATTATAGTAGTTATATTCTTGTACATAGGGGCAGTATTATAGTAGTTATATTCTTGTACATAGGGGAAGAATTATAGTAGTTATATTCATGTACATAGGAGCAGTATTATAGTAGTTATATTCTTTTACATAGAGGCAGTATTATAGTAGTTATATTCTTGTACATAGGGGCAATGGTATAGTAGTTTTAATTTTGCGCATAGGAGCAGTATTATAGAAGCTATATTCTTGTACATAGGGGCAGTATTATAGCAGTTATAATCTTGTACATAGTGGCAGTGGTACATTAGTTATATTCTTGTGCAAAGAAGGAAGTATTATAGTAGTTATATTCTTGTACATAGGGGAAGCATTATAGTAGTTACAGTATATTCTTGTACATAGGGGCAGTGGTATAGTAGTTATATTCTTGTACATAGGGGTAGTATTATAGTAGTTATATTCCTGTACATAGGAGCAGTATTATAGTAGTTATATTCTTGTACAAAGAAGGAAGTATTATAGTAGTTATATTCTTGTACATAGGGGCAGTATTATAGTAGTTATATTCTTGTACATGGGGGCAGTATTATAGTAGTTATATTCTAGTACATAGGAGCAGTATTATAGTAGTTATATTCTTGTACATAGGAGCAGTATTATAGTAGTTATATTCTTGTACATAGGGGCAGTATTATAATAGCTATATTCCTGTATATAGGAGCAGTATTATAGTAGTTATATTCTTGTACATAGGGGCAGTATTATAGTAGTTATATTCTTGTACATAGGAGCAGTATTATAATGGTTATATTCTTGTATATAGGAGCAGTATTATAGTAGTTATATTCTTATATATAGAGGCAGTATTATAGTAGTTATATTTTTGTACATAGGGGCAATGGTATAGTAGTTTTAATTTTGTGCATAGGAGCTGTATTATAGTAGCTATATTCTTATATTCTTGTACATAGGGGCAGTATTATAGTAGTTATATTCTTGTACATAGGAGCAGTATTATAGTAGTTATATTCTTGTACATAGGGGCAGTATTATAGTAGTTATATTCTTATACATAGAGGCAGTATTATAGTAGATATATTCTTGTACATAGGGGCAGTGGTATAGTAGTTATATTCTTGTACAAAGAAGGAAGAATTATAGTAGTTATATTCTTGTACATAGGGGCAGTATTATAGTAGTTATATTCTTGTACATAGGGGCAGTATTATAGTAGTTATATTCTTGTACATAGGGGAAGTATTATAGTAGTTATATTCTTGTACATAGGAGCAGTATTATAGTAGTTATATTCTTATACATAGAGGCAGTATTATAGTAGTTATATTCTTGTACATAGGGGCAATGGTATAGTAGTTTTAATTTTGTGCATAGGAGCAGTATTATAGTAGCTATATTCTTATATTCTTATACATAGGGGCAGTATTATAGTAGTTATATTCTTGTACATAGGAGCAGTATTATAGTAGTTATATTCTTGTACATAGGGGCAGTATTATAGTAGTTATATTCTTATACATAGAGGCAGCATTATAGTAGATATATTCTTGTACATAGGGGCAGTGGTATAGTAGTTATATTCTTGTACAAAGAAGGAAGTATTATAGTAGTTATATTCATGTACATAGGAGCAGTATTATAGTAGTTATATTCTTTTACATAGAGGCAGTATTATAGTAGTTATATTCTTGTACATAGGGGCAATGGTATAGTAGTTTTAATTTTGTGCATAGGAGCAGTATTATAGAAGCTATATTCTTGTACATAGGGGCAGTATTATAGCAGTTATAATCTTGTACATAGGGGCAGTGGTACAGTAGTTATATTCTTGTGCAAAGAAGGAAGTATTATAGTAGTTATATTCTTGTACATAGGGGAAGCATTATAGTAGTTACAGTATATTCTTGTACATAGGGGCAGTGGTATAGTAGTTATATTCTTGTACATAGGGGTAGTATTATAGTAGTTATATTCCTTTACAAAGGAGCAGTATTATAGTAGTTATATTCTTGTACAAAGAAGGAAGTATTATAGTAGTTATATTCTTGTACATAGGGGCAGTATTATAGTAGTTATATTCTTGTACATGGGGGCAGTATTATAGTAGTTATATTCTAGTACATAGGAGCAGTATTATAGTAGTTATATTCTTGTACATAGGAGCAGTATTATAGTAGTTATATTCTTGTACATAGGGGCAGTATTATAATAGTTATATTCTTGTATATAGGAGCAGTATTATAGTAGTTATATTCTTGTACATAGGGGCAGTATTATAGTAGTTATATTCTTGTACATAGGAGCAGTATTATAATGGTTATATTCTTGTATATAGGAGCAGTATTATAGTAGTTATATTCTTATATATAGAGGCAGTATTATAGTAGTCATATTTTTGTACATAGGGGCAATGGTATAGTAGTTTTAATTTTGTGCATAGGAGCAGTATTATAGTAGCTATATTCTTATATTCTTGTACATAGGGGCAGTATTATAGTAGTTATATTCTTGTACATAGGAGCAGTGTTATAGTAGTTATATTCTTGTACATAGGGGCAGTATTATAGTAGTTATATTCTTATACATAGAGGCAGTATTATAGTAGATATATTCTTGTACATAGGGGCAGTGGTATAGTAGTTATATTCTTGTACAAAGAAGGAAGAATTATAGTAGTTATATTCTTGTTCATAGGGGCAGTATTATAGTAGTTATATTCTTGTACATAGGGGCAGTATTATAGTAGTTATATTCTTGTACATAGGGGAAGTATTATAGTAGTTATATTCTTGTACATAGGAGCAGTATTATAGTAGTTATATTCTTATACATAGAGGCAGTATTATAGTAGTTATATTCTTGTACATAGGGGCAATGGTATAGTAGTTTTAATTTTGTGCATAGGAGCAGTATTATAGTAGCTATATTCTTATATTCTTGTACATAGGGGCAGTATTATAGTAGTTATATTCTTGTACATAGGAGCAGTATTATAGTAGTTATATTCTTGTACATATGGGCAGTATTATAGTAGTTATATTCTTATACATAGAGGCAGCATTATAGTAGATATATTCTTGTACATAGGGGCAGTGGTATAGTAGTTATATTCTTGTACAAAGAAGGAAGTATTATAGTAGTTATATTCTTGTACATAGGGGCAGTATTATAGTAGTTATATTCTTGTACATAGGGGCAGTATTATAGTAGTTATATTCTTGTACATAGCGGAAGTATTATAGTAGTTATATTCTTGTACATAGGAGCAGTATTATAGTAGTTATATTCTTATACATAGAGGCAGTATTATAGTAGTTATATTCTTGTACATAGGGGCAATGGTATAGTAGTTTTAATTTTGTGCATAGGAGCAGTATTATAGTAGCTATATTCTTATATTCTTATACATAGGGGCAGTATTATAGTAGTTATATTCTTGTACATAGGAGCAGTATTATAGTAGTTATATTCTTGTACATAGGGGCAGTATTATAGTATTTATATTCTTATACATAGAGGCAGCATTATAGTAGATATATTCTTGTACATAGGGGCAGTGGTATAGTAGTTATATTCTTGTACAAAGAAGGAAGTATTATAGTAGTTATATTCATGTACATAGGAGCAGTATTATAGTAGTTATATTCTTTTACATAGAGGCAGTATTATAGTAGTTATATTCTTGTACATAGGGGCAATGGTATAGTAGTTTTAATTTTGTGCATAGGAGCAGTATTATAGAAGCTATATTCTTGTACATAGGGGCAGTATTATAGCAGTTATAATCTTGTACATAGGGGCAGTGGTACAGTAGTTATATTCTTGTGCAAAGAAGGAAGTATTATAGTAGTTATATTCTTGTACATAGGGGAAGCATTATAGTAGTTACAGTATATTCTTGTACATAGGGGCAGTGGTATAGTAGTTATATTCTTGTACATAGGGGTAGTATTATAGTAGTTATATTCCTGTACAAAGGAGCAGTATTATAGTAGTTATATTCTTGTACAAAGAAGGAAGTATTATAGTAGTTATATTCTTGTACATAGGGGCAGTATTATAGTAGTTATATTCTTGTACATGGGGGCAGTATTATAGTAGTTATATTCTAGTACATAGGAGCAGTATTATAGTAGTTATATTCTTGTACATAGGAGCAGTATTATAGTAGTTATATTCTTGTACATAGGGGCAGTATTATAATAGTTATATTCTTGTATATAGGAGCAGTATTATAGTAGTTATATTCTTGTACATAGGGGCAGTATTATAGTAGTTATATTCTTGTACATAGGAGCAGTATTATAATGGTTATATTCTTGTATATAGGAGCAGTATTATAGTAGTTATATTCTTATATATAGAGGCAGTATTATAGTAGTTATATTTTTGTACATAGGGGCAATGGTATAGTAGTTTTAATTTTGTGCATAGGAGCAGTATTATAGTAGCTATATTCTTATATTCTTGTACATAGGGGCAGTATTATAGTAGTTATATTCTTGTACATAGGAGCAGTGTTATAGTAGTTATATTCTTGTACATAGGGGCAGTATTATAGTAGTTATATTCTTATACATAGAGGCAGTATTATAGTAGATATTTTCTTGTACATAGGGGCAGTGGTATAGTAGTTATATTCTTGTACAAAGAAGGAAGAATTATAGTAGTTATATTCTTGTACATAGGGGCAGTATTATAGTAGTTATATTCTTGTACATAGGGGCAGTATTATAGTAGTTATATTCTTGTACATAGGGGAAGTATTATAGTAGTTATATTCTTGTACATAGGAGCAGTATTATAGTAGTTATATTCTTATACATAGAGGCAGTATTATAGTAGTTATATTCTTGTACATAGGGGCAATGGTATAGTAGTTTTAATTTTGTGCATAGGAGCAGTATTATAGTAGCTATATTCTTATATTCTTGTACATAGGGGCAGTATTATAGTAGTTATATTCTTGTACATAGGAGCAGTATTATAGTAGTTATATTCTTGTACATAGGGGCAGTATTATAGTAGTTATATTCTTATACATAGAGGCAGCATTATAGTAGATATATTCTTGTACATAGGGGCAGTGGTATAGTAGTTATATTCTTGTACAAAGAAGGAAGTATTATAGTAGTTATATTCTTGTACATAGGGGCAGTATTATAGTAGTTATATTCTTGTACATAGGGGCAGTATTATAGTAGTTATATTCTTGTACATAGCGGAAGTATTATAGTAGTTATATTCTTGTACATAGGAGCAGTATTATAGTAGTTATATTCTTATACATAGAGGCAGTATTATAGTAGTTATATTCTTGTACATAGGGGCAATGGTATAGTAGTTTTAATTTTGTGCATAGGAGCAGTATTATAGTAGATATATTCTTGTACATAGGGGCAGTATTATAGTAGTTATATTGTTGTACATAGGGGCAGTGGTGTAGTAGTTATATTCTTGTACAAAGAAGGAAGTATTATAGTAGTTATATTTTTGTACATAGGGGAAGTATTATAGTAGTTGTATTCTTGTACATAGGGGCAGTATTATAATGGTTATATTCTTGTATATAGGAGCAGTATTATAATGGTTATATTCTTGTATATAGGAGCAGTATTATAGTAGTTATATTCTTGTACATAGGGGCAGTATTATAGTAGTTATATTCTTGTACATAGGAGCAGTATTATAATGGTTATATTCTTGTATATAGGAGCAGTATTATAGTAGTTATATTCTTACACATAGAGGCAGTATTATAGTAGTTATATTCTTGTACATAGGGGCAATGGTATAGTAGTTTTAATTTTGTGCATAGGAGCAGTATTATAGTAGCTATATTCTTGTACATAGGGGCAGTATTATAGTAGTTATATTCTTGTACATAGGAGCAGTATTATAGTAGTTATATTCTTGTACATAGGGGCAGTATTATAGTAGTTATATTCTTATACATAGAGGCAGAATTATAGTAGATATATTCTTGTACATAGGGGCAGTGGTATAGTAGTTATATTCTTGTACAAAGAAGGAAGTATTATAGTAGTTATATTCTTGTACATAGGGGCAGTATTGTAGTAGTTATATTCTTGTACATAGGGGCAGTATTATAGTAGTTATATTCTTGTACATAGGGGAAGAATTATAGTAGTTATATTCTTGTACATAGGAGCAGTATTATAGTCGTTATATTCTTATACATAGAGGCAGTATTATAGTAGTTATATTCTTGTACATAGGGGCAATGGTATAGTAGTTTTAATTTTGTGCATAGGAACAGTATTATAGTAGCTATATTCTTGTACATAGGGGCAGTATTATAGCAGTTATAATCTTGTACATAAGGGCAGTGGTATAGTAGTTATATTCTTGTACAAAGAAGGAAGTATTATAGTAGTTATATTCTTGTACATAGGGGAAGCATTATAGTAGTTACAGTATATTCTTGTACATAGGGGCAGTGGTATAGTAGTTATATTCTTGTACATAGGGGTAGTATTATAGTAGTTATATTCCTGTACATAGGAGCAGTATTATAGTAGTTATATTCTTGTACAAAGAATGAAGTATTAAAGTAGTTATATTCTTGTACATAGGGGAAGTATTATAGTAGTTATATTCTTGTACATAGGGGCAGTGTTATAGTAGTTATATTCTTGTACATAGGGGCAGTATTATAGTAGTTATACTATTGTACATAGGGATCAGTATTATAGTAGTTATATTCTTGTACATAGGAGCAGTATTATAGCAGTTGTATTCTTGTACATAGGGGCAGTATTATAGTAGTTGTATTCTTGTACATGGGAGCAGTATTATAGCAGTTGTATTCTTGCACATAGGGGGCAGTATTATAGTAGTTATACTATTGTACATAGGGAGCAGTATTATAGTAGTTATATTCTTGTACATAGGAGCAGTATTGTAGCAGTTGTATTCTTGTACATAGGGGCAGCATTATAGTAGTTGTATTCTTGTACATGGGAGCAGTATTATACCAGTTGTATTCTTGCACATAGGGGGCAGTATTATATTAGTTATATTCTTGTACATAGTGGCAGTATTATAGTAGTTATATTCTTGTACCTTGGGGCAGTATTATAGTAGTTATAATCTTGTACATAGGGAGCAGTATTATAGTAGTTGTATTCTTGTACATAGGGGGCAGTATTATAGTAGTTATATTCTTGTACATAGGGGAAGTGTTATAGTAGTTGTATTCTTGTACATAGGAGCAGTATTATAGCAGCTATATTTTTGAACATAGGAGCAGTATTATAGTAGTTATATTCTTGTACATAGGAGGCAGTATTATAGTAGTTATATTCTTGTACATAGAGGCAGTATTATAGTAGTTATATTCTTGTACATTGGGGGAGTATTATAGTAGTTATATTCTTGTGCATATGGACAGTATTATAGTAGTTATGTTCTTGTACATAGGGAGCAGTACTATAGTAGTTATATTCTTGTACATAGAGGCTGTATTATAGTAGTTATATTCTTGTACATAAGGGCAGTATTATAGTAGTTATCTTCTTGTACATAGAGGCAGTATTATAGTAGTTATATTCTTGTATACAGGGGAAGTTTTATAGGAGTTATGTTCTTGTACATAGGGGGCAGTATTATAGTAGTTATATTCTTGTACAAAGAAGGAAGTATTATAGTAGTTATATTCTTGTACATAGGGGAAGTATTATAGTAGTTATATTCTTGTACATAGGGGCAGTATTATAGTAGTTATACTATTGTACATAGGGAGCAGTATTATAGTAGTTATATTCTTGTACATAGGAGCAGTATTATAGCAGTTGTATTCTTGTACATAGGGGCAGCATTATAGTAGTTGTATTCTTGTACATGGGAGCAGTATTATAGCAGTTGTATTCTTGCACATAGGGGGCAGTATTATATTAGTTATATTCTTGTACATAGTGGCAGTATTATAGTAGTTATATTCTTGTACATAGGGGCAGTATTATAGTAGTTATAATCTTGTACATAGGGAGCAGTATTATAGTAGTTGTATTCTTGTACATAGGGGGCAGTATTATAGTCGTTAAGTTTTTGTACATAGGGGAAGTGTTATAGTAGTTGTATTCTTGTACATAGGAGCAGTATTATAGTAGCTATATTTTTGAACATAGGAGCAGTATTATAGCAGTTATATTCTTGTACATAGGAGGCAGTATTATAGTAGTTATATTCTTGTACATAGGGGCAGTATTATAGTAGTTATATTCTTGTACATTGGGGCAGTATTATAGTAGTTATATTCTTGTGCATAGGGACAGTATTATAGTAGTTATGTTCTTGTACATAGGGAGCAGTACTATAGTAGTTATATTCTTGTACATAGGGGCAGTATTATAGTAGTTATATTCTTGTACATAAGGGCAGTATTATGGTAGTTATCTTCTTGTACATAGGGGCAGTATTATAGTCGTTATATTCTTGTACACAGGGGAAGTTTTATAGTAGTTATGTTCTTGTACATAGCGGGCAGTATTATAGTAGTTATATACTTGAATATAGGAGCAGTATTATAGTAGTTATACTATTGTACATAGGGGCAGTATTATAGTAATTATATTCTTGTACATAGGGGGCAGTATTATAGTAGCTATATTCTTGTACATAGGGGCAGTATTTGCAGTAGTTGTATTCTTGTACATAGGGGCAGTATTATAGTAGTTATATTCTTGTACACAGGGGAAGTTTTAAGTATTTATGTTCTTGTACATAGGGGGCAGTATTATAGTAGTTATATTTTTGAACAGAGGAGCAGTATTATTGTAGTTATATTCTTGTACATAGGAGGCAGTACTATAATAGTTATATTCTTGTACATAGGGGCAGTATTATAGTAGTTATATTCTTGTACATTGGGGCAGTATTATTGTAGTTATATTCTTGTACATAGGGGCAGCATTATAGTAGTTATATTTTGAACATAGGAGCAGTATTCTAGTAGTTATATTCTAGTACATAGGAGGCAGTATTATAGTAGTTGTATTCTTGTACATAGGAGCAGTATTATAGTAGCTATATTTTTGAACATAGGAGCAGTATTATAGTAGTTATATTCTTGTACATAGGAGCCAGTATTATAGTAGTTATATTCTTGTACATTGGGGGAGTATTATAGTAGTTATATTCTTGTGCATATGGACAGTATTATAGTAGTTATGTTCTTGTACATAGGGAGCAGTACTATAGTAGTTATATTCTTGTACATAGGGGCTGTATTATAGTAGTTATATTCTTGTACATAAGGGCAGTATTATAGTAGTTATCTTCTTGTACATAGGGGCAGTATTATAGTAGTTATATTCCTGTACGCAGGGGAAGTTTTATAGGAGTTATGTTCTTGTACATAGGGGGCAGTATTATAGTAGTTATATTCTTGAACATAGGAGCAGTATTATAGTAGTTATACTATTGTACATAGGGGCAGTATTATAGTAATTATATTCTTGTACATAGGGGGCAGTATTATAGTAGCTATATTCTTGTACATAGGGGCAGTATTTGCAGTAGTTGCATTCTTGTACATAGGGGCAGTAATATAGTAGTTATATTCTTGTACACAGGGGAAGTTTTATAGTATTTATGTTCTTGTACATAGGGGGCAGTATTATAGTAGTTATATTTTTGAACATAGGAGCAGTATTATAGTAGTTATATTCTTGTACATAGGAGGCAGTACTATAATAGTTATATTCTTGTACATGGGGCAGTATTATAGTAGTTATATTCTTGTACATAGGAGCAGTATTATAGTAGTTAAATTCTTGTACATAGGAGCAGTATTATAGTAGTTATATTTTTGAACATAGGAGCAGTATTATAGTAGTTATATTCTTGTACATAGGGGCAGTGGTATAGTAGTTATATTCTTGTACATAGGGGCAGTATTATAGTAGTTATACTATTGTACATAGGGAGCAGTATTATAGTAGTTATATTCTTGTACATAGGAGCAGTATTATAGCAGTTGTATTCTTGTACATAGGGGCAGTATTATACTAGTTGTATTCTTGTACATGGGAGCAGTATTATAGCAGTTGTATTCTTGCACATAGGGGGCAGTATTATATTAGTTATATTCTTGTACATAGGGGCAGTGGTATAGTAGTTATATTCTTGTACAAAGAAGGAAGTATTATAGTAGTTATATTCTTGTACATAGGGGAAGTATTATAGTAGTTATATTCTTGTACATAGGGGCAGTATTATAGTAGTTATACTATTGTACATAGGGAGCAGTATTATAGTAGTTATATTCTTGTACATAGGAGCAGTATTATAGCAGTTGTATTCTTGTACATAGGGGCAGCATTATAGTAGTTGTATTCTTGTACATGGGAGCAGTATTATAGCAGTTGTATTCTTGCACATAGGGGGCAGTATTATATTAGTTATATTCTTGTACATAGTGGCAGTATTATAGTAGTTATATTCTTGTACATAGGGGCAGTATTATAGTAGTTATAATCTTGTACATAGGGAGCAGTATTATAGTAGTTGTATTCTTGTACATAGGGGGTAGTATTATAGTAGTTAAATTTTTGTACATAGGGGAAGTGTTATAGTAGTTGTATTCTTGTACATAGGAGCAGTATTATAGTAGCTATATTTTTGAACATAGGAGCAGTATTATAGCAGTTATATTCTTGTACATAGGAGGCAGTATTATAGTAGTTATATTCTTGTACATAGGGGCAGTATTATAGTAGTTATATTCTTGTACATTGGGGCAGTATTATAGTAGTTATATTCTTGTGCATAGGGACAGTATTATAGTAGTTATGTTCTTGTACATAGGGAGCAGTACTATAGTAGTTATTTTCTTGTACATAGGGGCAGTATTATACTAGTTATATTCTTGTACATAAGGGCAGTATTATAGTAGTTATCTTCTTGTACATAGGGGCAGTATTATAGTCGTTATATTCTTGTACACAGGGGAAGTTTTATAGTAGTTATGTTCTTGTACATAGGGGGCAGTATTATAGTAGTTATATTCTTGAATATAGGAGCAGTATTATAGTAGTTATACTATTGTACATAGGGGCAGTATTATAGTAATTATATTCTTGTACAAAGGTGGCAGTATTATAGTAGCTATATTCTTGTACATAGGGGCAATATTTGCAGTATTTGTATTCTTGTACATAGGGGCAGTATTATAGTAGTTATATTCTTGTACATAGGGGAAGTTTTAAAGTATTTATGTTCTTGTACATAGGGGAAGTATTATAGTAGTTATATTCTTGTACAAAGAAGGAAGTATTATAGTAGTTATATTCTTGTACATAGGGGAAGTATTATAGTAGTTATATTCTTGTACATAGGGGCAGTATTATAGTAGTTATACTATTGTACATAGGGAGCAGTATTATAGTAGTTATATTCTTGTACATAGGAGCAGTATTATAGCAGTTGTATTCTTGTACATAGGGGCAGCATTATAGTAGTTGTATTCTTGTACATGGGAGCAGTATTATAGCAGTTGTATTCTTGCACATAGGGGGCAGTATTATATTAGTTATATTCTTGTACATAGTGGCAGTATTATAGTAGTTATATTCTTGTACATAGGGGCAGTATTATAGTAGTTATAATCTTGTACATAGGGAGCAGTATTATAGTAGTTGTATTCTTGTACATAGGGGGCAGTATTATAGTCGTTAAGTTTTTGTACATAGGGGAAGTGTTATAGTAGTTGTATTCTTGTACATAGGAGCAGTATTATAGTAGCTATATTTTTGAACATAGGAGCAGTATTATAGCAGTTATATTTTTGTACATAGGAGGCAGTATTATAGTAGTTATATTCTTGTACATAGGGGCAGTATTATAGTAGTTATATTCTTGTACATTGGGGCAGTATTATAGTAGTTATATTCTTGTGCATAGGGACAGTATTATAGTAGTTATGTTCTTGTACATAGGGAGCAGTACTATAGTAGTTATATTCTTGTACATAGGGGCAGTATTATAGTAGTTATATTCTTGTACATAAGGGCAGTATTATGGTAGTTATCTTCTTGTACATAGGGGCAGTATTATAGTAGTTATATTCCTGTACGCAGGGGAAGTTTTATAGGAGTTATGTTCTTGTACATAGGGGGCAGTATTATAGTAGTTATATTCTTGAACATAGGAGCAGTATTATAGTAGTTATACTATTGTACATAGGGGCAGTATTATAGTAATTATATTCTTGTACATAGGGGGCAGTATTATAGTAGCTATATTCTTGTACATAGGGGCAGTATTTGCAGTAGTTGCATTCTTGTACATAGGGGCAGTAATATAGTAGTTATATTCTTGTACACAGGGGAAGTTTTATAGTATTTATGTTCTTGTACATAGGGGGCAGTATTATAGTAGTTATATTTTTGAACATAGGAGCAGTATTATAGTAGTTATATTCTTGTACATAGGAGGCAGTACTATAATAGTTATATTCTTGTACATGGGGCAGTATTATAGTAGTTATATTCTTGTACATAGGAGCAGTATTATAGTAGTTAAATTCTTGTACATAGGAGCAGTATTATAGTAGTTATATTTTTGAACATAGGAGCAGTATTATAGTAGTTATATTCTTGTACATAGGGGCAGTGGTATAGTAGTTATATTCTTGTACATAGGGGCAGTATTATAGTAGTTATACTATTGTACATAGGGAGCAGTATTATAGTAGTTATATTCTTGTACATAGGAGCAGTATTATAGCAGTTGTATTCTTGTACATAGGGGCAGTATTATACTAGTTGTATTCTTGTACATGGGAGCAGTATTATAGCAGTTGTATTCTTGCACATAGGGGGCAGTATTATATTAGTTATATTCTTGTACATAGGGGCAGTGGTATAGTAGTTATATTCTTGTACAAAGAAGGAAGTATTATAGTAGTTATATTCTTGTACATAGGGGAAGTATTATAGTAGTTATATTCTTGTACATAGGGGCAGTATTATAGTAGTTATACTATTGTACATAGGGAGCAGTATTATAGTAGTTATATTCTTGTACATAGGAGCAGTATTATAGCAGTTGTATTCTTGTACATAGGGGCAGCATTATAGTAGTTGTATTCTTGTACATGGGAGCAGTATTATAGCAGTTGTATTCTTGCACATAGGGGGCAGTATTATATTAGTTATATTCTTGTACATAGTGGCAGTATTATAGTAGTTATATTCTTGTACATAGGGGCAGTATTATAGTAGTTATAATCTTGTACATAGGGAGCAGTATTATAGCAGTTGTATTCTTGTACATAGGGGGTAGTATTATAGTAGTTAAATTTTTGTACATAGGGGAAGTGTTATAGTAGTTGTATTCTTGTACATAGGAGCAGTATTATAGTAGCTATATTTTTGAACATAGGAGCAGTATTATAGCAGTTATATTCTTGTACATAGGAGGCAGTATTATAGTAGTTATATTCTTGTACATAGGGGCAGTATTATAGTAGTTATATTCTTGTACATTGGGGCAGTATTATAGTAGTTATATTCTTGTGCATAGGGACAGTATTATAGTAGTTATGTTCTTGTACATAGGGAGCAGTACTATAGTAGTTATATTCTTGTACATAGGGGCAGTATTATACTAGTTATATTCTTGTACATAAGGGCAGTATTATAGTAGTTATCTTCTTGTACATAGGGGCAGTATTATAGTCGTTATATTCTTGTACACAGGGGAAGTTTTATAGTAGTTATGTTCTTGTACATAGGGGGCAGTATTATAGTAGTTATATTCTTGAATATAGGAGCAGTATTATAGTAGTTATACTATTGTACATAGGGGCAGTATTATAGTAATTATATTCTTGTACAAAGGGGGCAGTATTATAGTAGCTATATTCTTGTACATAGGGGCAATATTTGCAGTAGTTGTATTCTTGTACATAGGGGCAGTATTATAGTAGTTATATTCTTGTACATAGGGGAAGTTTTAAAGTATTTATGTTCTTGTACATAGGGGGCAGTATTATAGTAGTTATATTCTTGTACAAAGAAGGAAGTATTATAGTAGTTATATTCTTGTACATAGGGGAAGTATTATAGTAGTTATATTCTTGTACATAGGGGCAGTATTATAGTAGTTATACTATTGTACATAGGGAGCAGTATTATAGTAGTTATATTCTTGTACATAGGAGCAGTATTATAGCAGTTGTATTCTTGTACATAGGGGCAGCATTATAGTAGTTGTATTCTTGTACATGGGAGCAGTATTATAGCAGTTGTATTCTTGCACATAGGGGGCAGTATTATATTAGTTATATTCTTGTACATAGTGGCAGTATTATAGTAGTTATATTCTTGTACATAGGGGCAGTATTATAGTAGTTATAATCTTGTACATAGGGAGCAGTATTATAGTAGTTGTATTCTTGTACATAGGGGGCAGTATTATAGTCGTTAAGTTTTTGTACATAGGGGAAGTGTTATAGTAGTTGTATTCTTGTACATAGGAGCAGTATTATAGTAGCTATATTTTTGAACATAGGAGCAGTATTATAGCAGTTATATTTTTGTACATAGGAGGCAGTATTATAGTAGTTATATTCTTGTACATAGGGGCAGTATTATAGTAGTTATATTCTTGTACATTGGGGCAGTATTATAGTAGTTATATTCTTGTGCATAGGGACAGTATTATAGTAGTTATGTTCTTGTACATAGGGAGCAGTACTATAGTAGTTATATTCTTGTACATAGGGGCAGTATTATAGTAGTTATATTCTTGTACATAAGGGCAGTATTATGGTAGTTATCTTCTTGTACATAGGGGCAGTATTATAGTCGTTATATTCTTGTACACAGGGGAAGTTTTATAGTAGTTATGTTCTTGTACATAGCGGGCAGTATTATAGTAGTTATATTCTTGAATATAGGAGCAGTATTATAGTAGTTATACTATTGTACATAGGGGCAGTATTATAGTAATTATATTCTTGTACATAGGGGGCAGTATTATAGTAGCTATATTCTTGTACATAGGGGCAGTATTTGCAGTAGTTGTATTCTTGTACATAGGGGCAGTATTATAGTAGTTATATTCTTGTACACAGGGGAAGTTTTAAAGTATTTATGTTCTTGTACATAGGGGGCAGTATTATAGTAGTTATATTTTTGAACAAAGGAGCAGTATTATAGTAGTTATATTCTTGTACATTGGGGCAGTATTATAGTAGTTATATTCTTGTACATTGGGGCAGTATTATAGTAGTTATATTCTTGTACATAGGGGCAGTATTATAGTAGTTATATTTTTGAACATAGGAGCAGTATTCTAGTAGTTATATTCTAGTACATAGGAGGCAGTATTATAGTAGTTATATTCTTGTACATAGGAGCAGTATTATAGTAGTTATATTTTTTAACTTAGGAGCAGTATTATAGTAGTTATATTCTTGTACATAGGGGCAGCATTATAGCAGTTATACTATTGTACATAGGGAGCAGTATTATAGTAGTTATATTCTTTTACATAGGGGCAGTATTATAGTAGTTATCTTCTTGTGCATAGGGGCAGTATTATAGTAGTTGTGTTCTTGCACATAGGGGGCAGTATTATAGTAGTTATATTCTTGTACATAGGGGCAGTGTTATAGGAGTTGTATTCTTGTACATAGGGAGCAGTATTATAGTAGTTATATTTTTGAACATATTAGCAGTATTATAGTAGTTATACTCTTGTACATAGGGGCAGTGTTATAGTAGTTATATTCTTGTACATAGGAGCAGTATTATAGTAGTTATGTTCTTGTACATAGGGGCAGTGTTATAGGAGTTGTATTCTTGTACATAGGGAGCAGTATTATAGTAGTTATATTTTTGAACATATTAGCAGTATTATAGTAGTTATACTCTTGTACATAGGGGCAGTATTATAGTAGTTAAATTCTTGTACATAGGGGCAGTATTATAGTAGTTATATTCTTGTACATAGGAGGCAGTATTATAGTAGTTATATTCTTATACATAGGGGCAGTGTTATAGTAGTTATATTCTTGTACATAGGGGCAGTATTATAGTAGTTATATTCTTGTACATAGGGGCAGTATTATAGTAGTTATGTTCTTGCACATAGGGGGCAGTATTATAGTAGTTATATTCTTGTACATAGGGGCAGTGTTATAGTAGTTATATTCTTGTACATAGGAGCAGTATTATAGTAGTTATGTTCTTGTACATAGGAGGCAGTATTATAGTAGTTATATTCTTGTACATAGGGGCAGTATTATAGTAGTTATATTCTTGTACATAGGAGCAGTATTATAGTAGTTATATTCTTGTACATAGGAGGCAGTGTTATAGTAGTTATATTCTTGTACATAGGGGCAGTATTATAGTAGTTATATTCCTACTTGCTATGCTTGGATGTAAGGTTCCTTTAGCCGTGGAGTTTATTTATTCCAGCAGTAATGTGTAGGATTGTATGGAAAATCCACATGTGATTGTTTGAGCCCTGGTGTCATTGTGAGGCCACAACTGTTGGAGAACTCAGTTTGCACTCATCCATGAGAAGAGATGAAGCCGCATTTCTCTAATTTCGGCATCTATCTGTCCTGCTAAGGTTAGAGGATTGCTGAACTTTTGGAATTAAAGGGTATTGCAGGGCGTCAAGTTCAGCGGCTGCTCCGGTGTTTTATATTTAATATTTGATATAAAATCTATGTCCTCACATTCCCCGTATTTTGTTACCTTCACATATACAAGATGTACGGTTCTCACATAACACAAGAAGGTCAGTAAAAATATAAATGAAATTTAACACGTTGGAAACTCTGAAATGTCACTTAAGCAGAAGTAAGAAATCTCGTTGTTCGATGTCTGCCCGAGCCATAAATCAGCAGGGATAGAACATTGGCCCCATACCAGAACCAAGGGACGGAGCCAAGGAGGCACCATAGTGGTTGTGTAGCTGCTGGGGAACTACAAGGTCCTGTGAGTTTTTTTTTATATAGGTACAATTCTGCTTTTTTCTTGAAAATTGGTGAAGTGTATTTCCAGACGAAGAAAACAACTATATTAATACATCTCCTTATCGCTCTAATACTAGGAAATTTTTAATTCAGGGATGATATTTTAGAATTTTGGATAACTAGAGGCGGAAGACCTGTGAAGACTCAGACGTCAAGGCTAGATTTCAGAAAGGCAGATTTTAAGGGATTCAGAAAGATAATTGGAGGGATCCAATGGCTGGATATCCTTAAAGACAAAAATGTCCAGGAAGGATGGGAAATCTTGAAAAATGAAATTCTCAAAGCACAGTTGTTAACAATTCCGAAAAGAGGGAAGAATAGGAAGCATTTAAGGAAACCAGGATGGGTGAACACAGAACTTAAGCACATGCTAAAAAGGAAGAAAAAAATGTTTATAAAATGGAAAGAGGGAGGCATATCTAAAGAAGAATATAATGCTGTCTGCAGAATCTGCAGGGCACAAATCAGATTAGCTAAAGCTGAAAATGAATTGAGGCTTGCAAGAGATGTCAAAAGCAATAATAAAGGATTTTGGGGATATGTCAAAAGTAAAAGAAAAGTCAAAGATGCTATAGGATTTTTACAGGATGAAAATGATGAAATGGTAAGACAGGATGTTGAGAAGGCTGAACTTTTAAATTCCTATTTTGCATCTGTTTTCTCTCAGAAAGGAAATGTAACACCAACTGTTATTCACTGTCCTATTAAGGGAATAGAAGAATCCAGGATATCTATAAACAGAAAGATAGTGAGGAAACACCTAGCTAACCTAAATGAATTCAAGTCTCCAGGTCCAGATGAATTACACCCCAGAGTACTGAAGGAGATAGCAGAAGAAATTTCTGAACCACTCTCCATAATCTTTGAAAATTCTTGGAGAACAGGAGAAGTGCCAGAAGACTGGAGAAGAGCAAATGTTGTTCCTATCTTCAAAAAGGGGAAGAAGGTGGACCCAGGCAACTATAGGCCGGTGAGTCTGACTTCTATACCAGGAAAGATCTTTGAACAAATTATTAAACAACATGTAAGTCAATACCTGGATAAGAATGAAGTGATCAAACAGAGTCAGCATGGGTTTGTAACTAATAAGTCATGTCAGACTAACTTAATTTCCTTCTATGACGGTATCACTGATTGGGTGGATCAAGGAAATGCTGTAGATATAATATATCTTGACTTCAGCAAAGCATTTGACAAAGTCTCTCATACAATCCTTATTGAAAAAATGACTAAGTATGGAATGGACAAGGCAACTGTTAGGTGGATTCATAGCTGGCTTAGTGATCGGACCCAAAGAGTGGTCGTAAATGGCTGCACATCCAGTTGGAAGAATGTCTCAAGTGGGGTACCACAGGGCTCTGTCCTGGGCCCTGTATTGTTCAACATCTTTATCAACGATTTAGATGAAGGAATTGAGGGTAAACTGATTAAATTTGCTGATGACACAAAGCTAGGAGGGATAGCTAATACTAGAGAAGAGAGAGAGAGGATTCAAAAAGATTTAAATAAACTGGAGAAGTGGGCAGCAACTAACAGAATGGTTTTTAACAGGGAGAAATGCAAAGTACTACATCTGGGCAATAAAAATGAAAAAAGCATATATAGAATGGGAGGAATAGGGCTAAGTGACAGCACATGTGAAAAAGACTTGGGTATACTAATAGATCACAGACTGAATATGAGTCAACAGTGTGATGCAGCAGCAAAAAAGGCAAATGCAGTTCTAGGATGTATTAACAGAAGCATACAGTCTAGATCACGTGAAGTCATTATTTCCCTCTACTCCTCTTTGGTCAGACCTCATCTGGAATATTGTGTCCAGTTTTGGGCACCACATTTTAAAAAAGACATCAACAAACTGGAGCAAGTTCAGAAAAGAGCGACCAGAATGGTGACCGGTCTGCAAACCCTGTCTTATGAGGAAAGGTTGCAGGATTTGGGAATGTTTAGTTTGCAAAAGAGAAGACTGAGAGGAGACTTAATTGCTGTCTACAAATATCTAAAGGGCTGTCACATTGTAGAAGGATCAACTTTATTCTCATTTGCACAAGGAAAGACTAGAAGCAATGGGATGAAACTGAATGGGAGGAGACACAGATTAGATATTAGAAAAAACTTTTTGACAGTTAGAGTGATCAATGAGTGGAACAGGCTGCCACGAGAAGTGGTGAGTTCTCCTTCAATGGAAGTCTTCAAACAGAGGCTGGACAGACATCTGACTGGGATGATTTAGCGAATCCTGGTTTGAGCAGGGGGTTGGACCAGATGGCCCAGGAGGTCCCTTCCAACTCTACGATTCTATGATTCTAATACAGTTTTGAAGGAAAAAAAATGAAAATTTTTACTGGAAACCATCAGCAAGTAGACTTTTTATTAGATAATAGTTTTTGATACTTGCTGATGTTTTCCAGTTAAAAACAAAGTTTTGAACTTTTTGGCTTTTACAGGCTCTTTGCTTCTTTTCGCATTGTTTTCTGCAGGATGAATGAACTGAGAACCCTTCAGTGAGCTTGTTCTGAGTTTGTATTTCTTTTTTTTCTTTTTTTAAGCCTTTTGCCAAAACGCTTCAGTGCTGATTTACGACGGCATTGAAGTTAAGCGCAACTTTGATGTGGTCATAAATCAGATGAAAAGAGAAGTAAAACAGTTGCCAGCTTCCAATGAAAACAAGCTCACTGATGGATTCTCAGTCGACTCATTCTGCAGCCGGCAATTTGCAGGCAACTATAGGGCTTGTAAATGCCAAATAGTGCAATATTTTTAAAATAAAAGCAAAAATTAATGCAGGGGGTCTCGTAAAGTATTGCAAACTCATGAAATGTACTGTGATACGTTCTCATTATCTATATTATGATATAATATTAAATAATAATAAAAATAATAATAAATAATAATTATTATTATTATTACTATATATCATATAATTCATTTTCTGTTGGCAAAATTAATAGATATAATAAAATGAATGAACAGAGCAATATATAATTACATTAATCAGCGTGAGACCAAATATCGCAGCTTCCGAAAAGTCAAGAAACGCGGTGGCGATCAGTCACAGGTATTTGAGTTGTAGTTTTGTCCGTCGCTCATTGAGTTGTCCCTGGGCGAGGCCACAGGCTGACTTCAGAAAGAGGGAAAAAAAAAAAAGAAATAATTTGCCGGAGGATCTAAATCATCCTAATGGAGTCAGACTAGTGTGGGGCTAGCCATCTGGCTTAGTGGATCATTAGTAACGAAATGACCCCTATGCATAAAACACAGCTGGGTCATTCCAAGCTAATGAGCCTTCACGTTTTATTGTCTTAGCCATCTAGAAATGGCTGCCCGCGCAAAATCTCCCATTTGTATATGTTTAGCAAATGAAATTTTTAATAAATGAGGCCAAAAAGTGATGACAGGGAAAAAATAAAAGGGCAGTGATGATATAGAATCGAATACATGTCGTAATGACCCGGACCGGTGGGGCGTCTTGTATTGGAATCAATGGTTCTTGTCCATACTCCTATAGGAATGGAGGAATTGGCGGGATCAATAATAAGACATACTGTACTTGACAACTTCCATGGATGGGATTGTTGGAGATTGCCAATGACATTGCCAAGTAAAATTTGTAGGCATCCACCCCCCTTCTTTCTAGACCAAACTCACTACACATCCTGTTTCCACACCCTAAATATTTGGAAAATTGGACATCCGGGGGAATCCTGGCATCAGATTTATCATGCTTTTTTACCTTCCCAACGTCTTAGAGTGCTCATGAGAAATACCAACTTTTTCAGGAAATCTTACTTTATTCTAGTAAATTATTGAGTAGTTTAGCAAGTAGGTTATAGATGTCACATCCTCCTGGGAAATCTGGGGTTAAAAGATCACTGCCTATTGTGAACAGAAAATCTTCCATTTAGCCTGTGTGTTTGTGCCCTATATTAACTGGATTTGGTTGCTGAAGAGGTTAATGACCCTTTCTATGCTAGTCAGAAACTTGCAGCTGCTTCTGATCTGGTCATTACCTCTCCCTATAAAATCTGGTCAGACCTTCTCTTCCTTGCCAGTGAAAACTTTGCTTCCTAGCTCCTTGGGGATGCTATGCTGAATAAAAGATCACTGTTGTTACTGGAGATTGTCGCGTGCTGTTTTTGGCTGTATGCTTTCCTCATTGTCCTATTCCCATATGGATGGTACATTCCTATCCTTCCCTATATACCTCTTTACTTTTTGGTGAGTGTTTGTATGATTGTTTTTTTCTGTTATCCCTGGTTTGTCTTTGTGTGTTGATTGCCTTATATTTCTGTCTCAGGCCTCATGGGGGTGGGGGAGAGGACAGATCAGGGGTTAACAGGGGTATAGTAAGATCGGGCACTCAGGCCTCCCTACCTTCAAGAGTACCCACGAGGCAGGGATAGTTAGTGGACCCAGTTCCAGGGGCAGTTTGAGGCCCCCCCTTCCTTACCCAAGAAAGTCATAGCATGACAATCGGGATATATGATGCCATAGGTAACACATAAGGAACTCAAGTTCCAGCTGGACCTTTGGTCTAATAATGGCATAACAGGGATGTAAAATGCCACTAAAAGGAACAAATTAAATCCAGCTCCCACATTCCAATAAAATGAAGGTTGGCTTTACTAAATATATCACGAAAAATCTGACGAGAGTATGAAACTTCCAACACGTCTGATCATGAGTAATAACAAGTTTCCAGAAGAATGAAAGCTCCTTGATTTTTTTATGGCAGCTTCCTTCAATTTCTTGAGTAGTTAGAAAGTAGATCGTAGGAATATAAGATGCCATTAGTTACATAAAAGGAGCACAAGTCCCAGCTTGACCACAAGCCTAATAACGACAATTAATGGCATAACAGTGTTCTAAAATGCTATTTAAAGGAATAAAGAAAATACAGCTTCTCTGTTTCAATAACATGATATGATTACAAAAAATTCAACGCGTTTCGGATCACTTGTCGGATTTTAGTGGTGCACTCATAAAGCTAATCTTCATTTTATTGGATGGTAGGAGTTGGATTTTCTTTGTTCCTTTTCAATGCTACACACAGTCCGTGCGATTCATACACATGGTGGTGACTTCACTAGACTTTCTTTTTTCTTTGTAAAACGCTATTAATTAGGCATTAGGCTGCAAGTTCTGTGCCAACTGCGGGGTAATGCCAACCACAAGTAATGCTATACTGTTGAGAGTAGTGCAAATTGTACATGATCAAACCTGCTACATTGTAAATACTGGACATATTATAATATCATTATTATTGTTTAATGGCCTTTGGCTCGATTTTGAGACATGTCGCCTTTATGTATGAACAATTTGTAGGAAGATTGAAGCCTCAATAGATCCACCAGTGCCTTCTCCACCGTTATCTTGATAGTATCAAGCCATCAGGTTGTTGGTCTTCCCCTTTGCTATGACCACGATCATGGAATCATAGAATGTTAGAGATGGAAGGGACCTCCAGGGTCATTGTGTCCAACCCCCTGCTCAAAGCAGGATTCACTAAACCATTTCAGACAGATGTCTGTCCAGCCTCTGTTTGAAGACTTCCATGGAAGGAGAACTCACCACCTCTCGTGGCAGCCTGTTCCACTCATTGATCAACCTCACTGTCAAAAAGTTTTTTCTAATATGGCCGGACACCTGGATGTTCGGGTCTGGCGGGTTCGGCCGAACAGTCACAAAAAGTTCCTATTCGGGTACCAGTACAGTAATGGTTATTAAGAATAGAGGGGTCTCCACACTGTATTTTTTAGTTATTTAAATAGATAATTAAAAAAAAACCTGCTGGCATTCTCAGACTGGTAAGGGGCCATGGATTTTGCCCCCCAGCCTAAAAATAGAAGCCCACAGCCGCCCAGAAAAGGCACATATATTAGATGCACCAATTCTGGCACTAAGCCAGGCTCTTCCCACTTGCCCTGTAGTGGTGGCAAGTGGGGTTCATATTTGTGGGGTTGACGTCACCTTTGTAATGTCTGGTGACATCTATAAGACACCTATCCATTACTAATCCTGTAGTTGTTTGGTAAATAAACATACAGCCAGTATGTCTGGGATAATAATGTCTTCGATGTCTGGGAGATTAATAGTTTTCAACCTGGATGGTGCCAAGATGCGACAGACCAGGCTGAGAACCACTGGTGAATGAGCTGCTGTGAGCGCAGCCTCAGTGACCGGCGGTGACGTTATTGAGGTTACTGCCAGTCACTGAGGCTGTGTTCTTAGCCGGGCTTAACTACGGTCACCTCGGGGAGATCTCTGCTAGCACCATGAGAAAAACTCTAACAGTGCAAGTGGGGATCTCAGTCCGGAGGTAAACTTTATATCTCTGATCACAACTGAGTGCTCACATTGTCTTTTGACAGCATGGGAACCGTGGCTCTCTGACCGGCGGGGATGATTTCACTGCCCATCACAAGCGGTGCTTGCTGGAATGTCATGCACATGACAGCGTGACAAACACCAGGTGTTCAGGCAGCCGATCCCGAACAGTAACACGGACTTCCAGGTGAAGTCCGTGATTGGTGTCCATGCCCGAACAGTAGGTGTTCGCTACGGACGCCGAACTTTACTGTTTGGGTTCGCCCATCTCGAATCTTCTCCCTTTCATTTTCATTCTATTGCTTCTCGTGTTTCACGATGTTCTTCTCCTGTGATTGCTTTCTCCATATGATGTGTCCAAAGTAGGCAAGTCATAGCTTGGTGATCACTGCTTCTAGTGATATTATAATGGCCAATAAAAATTAAGAAAAACATAAACACTCGAGCATTAATGTGAATGAGTTAGTATGGAGAGAGAGCTGCAGGTCAACAAGCGTTCAGCCAACAGTTATCTCATGTGTACGGCCAGGATTATACAGTTGTGCTCAAAAATTTACATAAACCGGCAGAATTTTTGCTTTCTTGGCCTTTTTTCATTGTGAGTGAAATATATGCACTCGATTTGTTTTTAGTATGTGAGTATACAGCATTTACATGTCTTTGTTGTGTATGTATAATTACTTCCAGAGAAAATAAGACAAGCACACATGGGATAACTCTGTTGGGTAAATTGGAATAAAGGGTGAGGACGTGCTCACCTGATGGTTTCGTGATTGGCGCAACTCCAATAAATGCTGTGCTGTAATTAGCTGTATGCACGCTGGTAGGAGGATGAGCTTCTTCTCAATGTAACATGATAAATGATAGAGGCATATAAAAGTGACCGAGCTGCTGTTGAAGAAGTCCACTTTCAAACTATTGCCAAAGTTCTGGGAGTTCTTTATTGACGCATTTCAGGTTTAGATTATACCCTTTTTCTGCAGTTTGGCCCGAACCTGAAACGCGTTAATGAAAACTGCCTAAACTACTCCAAGATTGTAGAACTAGTTTTACTTTTACTTTTTTATACGTGTTTGTTATTAATGTGTTTGTGTGTTCTCTATTCATACAGTATGTGTATGAGTACTCTGACAGCGGCATTTAACAAGCGCTTCCGGCAATCGCGCTCTAAATACGCAGACGGGTGACCCCCGTCACATGATCGTGGGTCACCGGTGTGTCGGCATGACAACCAGAGGTCTCCTGGAGACCTCTATGACTGTCATGGCATAATTGTTGTGAGCGCCACTCAGTGGTCGGTGCTCATAGCAAATGAGTAATTCTGCTATATAGAGGCGATCTGATCATCACCTCTATGTAGCAGAGCCGATTGGGCTGTGGCAGCTTCTAGTCTCCCATGGAGACTATTGAAGTATGCCAAAAGTAAACAAAAGTGTTTAAAAGTATAACAAAAATAAAAAAATATAAAGGTTCAAATCATCGCCGTTTCGCCCCATTCAAAATAAAACAATAAAAATAAAATCAAACATACACATAGTCATTATCGCCCCATTCAGAAATAAAAAAAAGATTAACCTGATCGCTGAGAAAAAAGTCAAAACGCCAGAATTACATTTTTTGGTCGCCACGACATTGCATCAAAATGATCAAAAGATCGTATCTGCACCAAAATGGTATCATTAAAAACGTCAGCTCGGCAGCACTCAAAAAATAAGCCCTCACCCAACCCGAGATCAAGAAAAATGGAGACGCTATGGGTATCGGAAAATGACGCGATTTTTTTCTTTTTTCTTTTTAGCAAAGTTTGAAATTTTTTTTAATCACGTAGATAAAAAAGAACCTAGAAATTTTGGGGGTCTATAAACTCGAAATGACCTGGAGAATCATAATGGCAGGTCAGTTTTGTCAACCTAGTAAAAAAGCCAAACAAAAAACTTGGATTGTACTTTTTGTGCAATTTCACCGCACTTGGAATTTTTTTTTCCCGTTTTCGAGCACACGACACGGTAAAACTAATGGTGTTGTTCAAAAGTACAACTCGCCCCGCAAAAAATAATCCCTCACATGGCCAGATTGCTGGAAAAGTAAAAAAGTTAAGGCTCTGGGAAGGAAGGGAGTGAAAAACGAAAATGCAAACCCGCAAAAAGCTCGTTTGGGTATAATTTATGTGTAATGGATGTATGTATTACAAGTGTAAGTGTGTTTTCATGGGCAAGTATTTCTAGATATGTGAAGTATGTATTGTATAAACATTGCATGTAGCGTGAGTATGTATATAATATTGGCACATATGTATTATGTGTATGTACAGTTCATTTGTGCACTGTCTATGCATATGTTTATTGTACTTTGTGTGTAAAGCGTTTTAGCATGTGTAGGTAATTTATATATATAGCTCATAACAAAGGGAACACTAAAATACCACATTCTAGATATTAGTGAATCAAATTTTCAAATTGCAAATATTTATTCGCTACATAGTGGCATGCATATACAACAATACAACATAGAAATCATCAATGTAAATTAAAATATCCCATGGAGGTTTGGATTTCGAATGATACTCAAAATCAAAGTGGAAAATAAAATGACATCCTAATCCAACTTTAGTGGAAATTCATCAAAACAAGGAAATGATGCTCAGTAGTGTGTGTGGCCTCCATGTGCCTGTATGACCTCCCTACAATGACTGGGCATGCTCATAATGAGGCGGCAGATGTTCTCCTGTGGGATCTCTCCCAGACCTGGATTAAAGCATCAGTAAATGAAGCCTCATTTTGAAACGACATAGACTTACATGACATCACTTAGAAAAGGAGCAGAATCGAGCTAGATCCTAGAGAAGGCGGCTGTAAGTGTTATTATACCCACACTGCACTACATGCATATTTACACACACTTAATAAAAAAATATAGAAGTACCTGCTTCTTTATTATGTGCATTGTTTATGTAAGTTTATATATGTTTGTGTTGTGTGCATTATATATAATCTGTTTGTAATATGTGTGTGAGGGATAATGGAGATATCCCTCCTGGAATGTGCCCCCACCTTGGCATTCCCCCAGGCCATAAAAAGCCATGCAATGTTTATCTGTATTTAAAACCAAGAACAAACGCTTTGAAGATCGGTGACCACCAATTAGCACCAGGATGTGACCTTTCCTGCATCTACAGGCAAACTAACTAAAGCACATGGAGACACCGTCGTACAACAAGTCACAGCTGGCTCTGAGGTATTGAATCTGGAAAATAACCTATAATAACAGAATGCAATATCTCTGAGACTAGCTGAGCACATAATCCAAATCGGCTTTCCTTTCCCCATGCACCCATATTATTTAGCCACCTGTAGTACTCTGTGCTATTGAGTTAAAAAGCATAGCTACCAGGAATTACATACAGTAGACATTTTTGGTCTCTATGCACAGATAAAATCCAAAAAAATCCAGTGGCACTAAGTGTGGGAGGGGACAGCCTAGGAGATAAGAGACAGCTGCTCATTTTGAGCTGAGTTTTCTAATGACCGGAGGATATGTTAGCTGACGCAGCCAGGAAAGCCTGTATCTAAGAATTGAACCTGTGATCTATCAGCGCCTCCCTGTGGTCACAAGCTACATGACACGGTAATTGCAATCTATCTATACCCTATTCTTGTACTACACTTGTGACTGTATATCTATATATTGATCTTATAAGTATATACCTGTATATTTCTAGTGCGCCTTTTCGGCGATTCAATATAAAATTAATCTTGGGCTGCTCTTTTATCTCAATTCACGAACCCCCACATCTGCTTGCTTGGTTGGTATATTGCATGCAACCGGGTTGGTTTCTGACCCGATATACGCCTGTTGTCAGACTGGCTTTATGTCGAACGAGAAACTGGTGGCAGAATACCGTACTGTCTTAGTGAGGAACTCTGGCAGTGATGGCCGCGAGGTTTAAATATATATCCCCAGCCTGGACTGATGATATATATCCCCCCTCACTGGGAGCGCCTCACTAACTTGTACCTATAAGGGAAGCCTCTCTGGTGACTATTTGCCCTCGGTGCAGTTCCCTGACTGACATGGAGCAAGTGGTGGCACCAGAGAGCCGATCCCTGCTGGGTACTTCTCTCCCCTCCCCCCGAGGTGAGAGAAGTCAATGCCCCCTTCCCCTGTGAGATCCCTCACAATGTGTATCAGTGTTTTAGATATGCATGGATTCTGCATGTAAGTGTGTGTAATATGTATGCATGAGTGTGTTTAATGTGTATGCATGTTGGTGTGTTGTCTATATATATATATATATACATATATATATATATATATATATAAAGACATGTGTGTGTGTGTGTATTGTATACACCCTGGGTATATTGTGTGTATGCATGATTTTATATATATGGATTGTGCATGTAAGTGTATGTATTGTGAATGAGTGTGTCTGATCAATGCATAAGTATATTTGAGTGCTGTCCGTACATATGTGTGTATTGCATATACTGTGCCGTGCGTATCATGTGCATGTATGTGTTTTATATAGAGTGTATTGTCCATGTACAGTAAGTGTATGTAATTTGTGTGCATGTGTGTGTTTAGGCATAGGCATGCCTGTATATTGTCTGTACATGTATGTATTGATGTATTGCGTGAAAAATGTGTATGCATGTTTTTGATCTACATGGATTGTATGTATGTGAATGTTTAATATGTGCGTATGTGTTGTTTGTACAGAAGAGTCTTGTATTTACTTTATGTGTAGGTTGCATGTATATGTGTCTTACATGAGTGCATTGTGCATGCAAGTGTGTATGTATGTGCGTGATTAAAGTTCATATCTGCACCTCACCTGTAAAGTGCGTGTATATGCATCATGCAGCAGTAATGCATGCCAGTGGGATGCTGCAATTATGTATATGAGCGGTGTTTTATCTATAATATAATGCTAGGAGCATCACTCCATCCAAAGCCTTTATAGACTGCGCAAGCTCACCGTGCCTGCGCATTCTGGACCCAACAGAGTTACACATCCGGGGATGAGGATTGTGGCCCAGGAGATCGAGGGATGTGTAAGGCTGGTTTCACATTTGCGCTTTTGTGCGCTGCGCATCGCGCGCACCCGTGCGCATGCGCACTGCGCACCTATGTTTAACATGACGTGCGCATGGTCTTGCGCACACTTGCGTTTTCGTGCGCATGCGTTTTTTTGTCTTTTGCGCCAGGCGCGCCAGACGCAACATGTTGGATTTTTTGGTGCGCCCTGTCTCGGCAAAAAAACGCATGCGCACGCTTGCGCACGGAATGCGCAAAAACAACACATTGAAGTCTATGGGAACGCATGCGTGCGCATGGTCTTGCGCACGGTTGCGTTTTTTTGCGCATGCGTTTTTGAGTGAAACAAGTCTAGAATGTTCTCTAGACAATGGAAAAAATGTCACACCTAAAAACGCATGTGCATAAAAAAACGCAAACGCATGCAAAAACGCATGTAAAACGCAAGCAACGCTGCGTTTTTTTGACGCATCAGCGTGCGCATGATGTTAAAAAAACGCGCGTTTGTTTTGCGTTTTTCTTTGCGTTTTTTATGCGCACGATGCGCTGCGCAAAAAAACGCTAATGTGAAACTAGCCTAAGCACTGACCGCATACCGCAATCTCCGGCACAACAACTTACCTATCCGGTATTGCCGCGGGGTCTCTTCGGGACACGAATCCTCCGTCGATAATGGCGCATGCGTATAGTGCACTTCAGGCACCATTTTGTAAGTTACGCATCTGGGGATGAGGATTGTGACCAAGCAGGGTTATGGCGCCAATTCTTTCCCAGGATTGTTGTGGCGCCGGAATCGTGCAGGATGACAGCGCATGACAGCATGGGGTGCAGGATGGGAACACCACATGACAGAATGGGGGCACAGGATGGGAGCACCACATGACAGAATGGGGGCACAGGATGGGAGCAGCACATGACAGAATGGGGGAGCAGGATGGGAGCAGCACATGACAGGATGGGGGCGCAGGATGGGAGCACCACATGACAGAATGGGGGTGCAGGATGGGAACACCACATGACAGAATGGGGGCGCAGGATGGGAGCAGCACATGACAGGATGGGGGTGCAGGCTGGGAACACCACATGACAGGATGGAGGTGCAGGCTGGGAACACCACATGGCAGAATGGAGGTGCAGGATGGGAGCACCACATGACAGGATGGGGGAGCAGGATGGGAGAAGCACATGACAGGATGGGGGCGCAGGATGGGAGCACCACATGACAGGATGGGGGTGCAGGATGGGAGCACCACATGACAGGATGGGGGTGCAGGATGGGAGCACCACATGACAGGATGGGGGTGCAGGATGGGAGCAGCACATGACAGGATGGGGGCGCAGGATGGGAGCACCACATGACAGGATGGGGGTGCAGGATGGGAGCACCACATGACAGGATGGGGGCACAGGATGGGAGCACCACATGACAGGATGGGGGTGCAGGATGGGAGCACCACTTGACAGAATGGGGGCGCAGGATGGGAGCAGCACATGACAGGATGGGGGTGCAGGATGGGAACACCACATGACAGAATTGGGGCACAGGATGGGAGCACCACATGACAGAATGGGGGCACAGGATGGGAGCAGCACATGACAGAATGGGGGCGCAGGATGGGAGCACCACATGACAGAATGGGGGTGCAGGATGGGAACACCACATGACAGAATGGGGGCGCAGGATGGGAGCAGCACATGACAGGATGGGGGTGCAGGCTGGGAACACCACATGACAGGATGGAGGTGCAGGCTGGGAACACCACATGGCAGAATGGAGGTGCAGGATGGGAGCACCACATGACAGGATGGGGGAGCAGGATGGGAGAAGCACATGACAGGATGGGGGTGCAGGATGGGAGCACCACATGACAGGATGGGGGTGCAGGATGGGAGCAGCACATGACAGGATGGGGGTGCAGGATGGGAGCACCACATGACAGGATGGGGGTGCAGGATGGGCGCAGCACATGACAGGTTGGGGGCGCAGGATGGGAGCACCACATGACAGGATGGGGGTGCAGGATGGGAGAACCACATGACAGGATGGGGGCACAGGATGGGAGCACCACATGACAGGATGGGGGTGCAGGATGGGAGCACCACATGACAGAATGGGGGCGCAGGATGGGAGCAGCACATGACAGGATGGGGGTGCAGGATGGGAACACCACATGACAGAATGGAGGTGCAGGCTGGGAACACCACATGACCGGATGGGGGTGCAGGATGGGAACACCACATGACAGGATGGGGGAGCAGGATGGGAGCAGCACATGACAGGATGGGGGTGCAGGATGGGAGCACCACATGACCGGATGGGGGTGCAGGATGGGAGAAGCACATGACAGAATGGGGGCGCAGGATGGGAGCAGCACATGACAGGATGGGGGCGCAGGATGGGAGAAGCACATGACAGAATGGAGGTGCAGGCTGGGAACACCACATGACCGGATGGGGGTGCAGGATGGGAGCACCACATGACAGGATGAGGGTGCAGGATGGGAGCACCACATGACAGGATGGGGGTGCAGGATGGGAGCACCACATGACAGGATGGGGGCACAGGATGGGAGCACCACATGACAGGATGGGGGTGCAGGATGGGAGCACCACATGACAGAATGGGGGCGCAGGATGGGAGCACCACATGACAGGATGGGGGTGCAGGATGGGAGCACCACATGACAGGATGGGGGTGCAGGATGGGAGCAGCACATGACAGAATGGAGGTGCAGGATGGGAACACCACATGACAGGATGAGGGTGCAGGATGGGAGCAGCACATGACAGGATGGGGGAGCAGGATGGGAGCAGCACATGACAGGATGGGGGTGCAGGATGGGAGCACCACATGACAGGATGGGGGTGCAGGATGGGAGCACATGACAGGATGGGGGTGCAGGATGTGAGCACATGACAGGATGGGGGCGCAGGATGGGAGCACCACATGACAGGATGGGGGCGCAGGATGGGAGCACATGACAGGATGGGGGCGCAGGATGGGAGCACCACATGACAGAATGGGGGCGCAGGATGGGAGCACCACATGACAGGATGGGGGTGCAGGATGGGAGCACATGACAGGATGGGGGCGCAGGATGGGAGCACATGACAGGATGGGGGCGCAGGATGGGAGCACCACATGACAGGATGGGGGCGCAGGATGGGAGCACATGACAGGATGGGGGCGCAGGATGGGAGCACCACATGACAGAATGGGGGCGCAGGATGGGAGCACCACATGACAGGATGGGGGCGCAGGATGTGAGCAGCACATTACAGAATGGGGGCGCAGGATGGGAGCACATGACAGGATGGGGGTGCAGGATGTGAGCACCACATGACAGGATGGGGGTGCAGGATGTGAGCAGCACATTACAGAATGGGGGCGCAGGATGGGAGCAGATGACAGGATGAGGGCACAGGAAGAGAACAGCACATGGCAAGATGGAGGCACACAAAGCAGGATGAGGGCGTAGGATGGGAGCTGCACATGACAAGATTAGGGCGCAGGATGGAAGCAGCATATACCAGAATGGAGACCATATACCAATATAAATGCTCGCCACCCGGGCGAAAAACGGGTTAAATTGCTAATAAATATATACACACACTGTATATATATTAGCAAACTTTGTATGTTTGCAGTAATGTAGATATATATACAGTATATATATTTATATTTATTTATACGGTACATTTATATATATATATATATATGTGTGTGTGTGTTTGTATATCCATAGCCGAGGATTACTGTGCAAGGAGAGAAGCTTGTTATGAACACAGCTAAATCTGAAGAAGTCACAGCTCACGCTTGGCTTTTACGGTATAAACCCTGCTATTTTCAGTTTGTCAACACTGTATTACTTCCAGCTGTGCAGATCTGCCGCCGCAGACTATCCGCATGCCTCCCCCTTCCTCCGTCACCCTGTTTGTTGTATATGTTGTGTATTCTTAACCGGCCGACACTAAACCAACCTCTGCATTTTACAGCCATATCTGAATTTTCAATCCTCTCCACGCGTCCGGCCCGGAGTCTACAGAAAGACATAATGAGGCCGTTAAGACAGTGGTCACGTCTGCAGTAAAAATTAAATTCTGCTCTATAAAAAACCCCAACCCCCCTTTTTAAAAAATCCTATTTAACCGGGCTACTAAAATAACCCTCAACTCTTGCATCTATATTTTTTTTTTGCACTTTTTATTTTTCCGTTCTAAGAAGGAAAGTCAAATCCAATTTTATTTTCCTTAATGTTCGGCCAGAATCCACTTAATGCTGTTTCGAGGCTCCGACTGTAGGATTTTACTACTGCGGGTAATGTGATTACCATAAATACAGCTGTTCATTGAAATGATCATTGTCAATCTACTGAGATTCTCCCATTTTATTTCCAGCTTATGAGAGGTAGGGAGAAAAAAAAACAACCTTTTATTGCAGTCGCATTGGACAACCAAGACTTTCATTATATTAATACGTCTCTGGTTAATTCTACCTTATCTACTTACCCAGCTAAGCCTTAAAACCCAATTAAAATCTAATTTATTTGATTTCAAGATCCTGAAAACTATTTGGCAATGGCTTCAATAAGCTTGTTGTAACTACATTACTACGCATTGTGCCTTGAGGTATTCGAGATAATGTTTAAAGATTCAATCAGAGGCAATTTGAGACATTCCCGTCCTCTTTTGGGTCATCCAATTTCGAAGGAATGAATGGCTTATTACCAAGGCGCGTGCGCTTCTTCCATGCGGTTGCGGAGAGGATGATCTGATTCTCACCTTTTTTTAGCCTGATTTCTTTGATATCGAGAGATAGACTTTTGACTTTCAGTTTGTCTTCAGTACAATACCATATGAGAACATAGAAATTAAGCCAGGAAGATGTCCTATTGCGTCTGTTTCTGAGATTCAAAGAACAATTTTTATAAATTCCTTCAACTTTAAGTCTAGGGCTGGAATCTGGTTGAAACTTCTAAATAAGTCACCAAATAGTCTTCCTTTAATTGACTGGTAAAAAAAAAAGACTAGAGAACGGCAGATTGATTTTTGGGACTCCGGTCTATCGGCTGGGTCAAAAGTCTATGGCGGCTGGATGGGATACTGGCATATCTCTTACCTTCCCCAGCGTGGCTAAGCAAACACCGCTTTGGGAATCCCAGATAGTAAGAGATTTTCAACACACCTCTATAGTGGAAAAGACTAAGGATAAGGAACTGAAGTCCTGCGACTCTGTTCCATCTATCTATGAAAGCAATTGTCTTCAGCTCGATTTCGATGCATTGGCGACTTGATGGATGAATGCTCTGTAGGAACTTTTATCTTGAGCAAGCCTAGATAGGTCCACCAGGGTCTTCTCTGCTGTTATGTTGATTGCATTAAGCCATTGGGTTGATGGTCATCCTCTTCACTTTGTTCCTTCTATTGTTCCATCCATGATGTCTTTCTCAAATGATTGCTCTCTTTGTATGATATGTCCAAAGTGCGCAACTCGTAGCTTGGTGATCCTATCTTCGAGTGACATGTCTGGCTTTATTTGTTTCAAAGTTGATTTGCTTTCTCCTCTTGTATCTGATTTATAGGACAGCTTATCCAATTTTTGGGGTAAGATCAGTTTTGACTTTAGATATCACTGGTATTTGTTGCCAAGAAAGCATCATGAGACGTTTTGGCCTGTTCTAGAGGTTACATAAGAAGCCTGGACAATCATAACAATCAACTACCTGGACATAACGTGACACACATTTTAGTGATTAGTGCCTTATGAATGTGGCGCCCCAGAGGCTCAGTTGCCACAGAGGTACTGCACCTTCTCCTAAGGTGTAGTGCCCCACCAACTAGGTAGGTTGGGAACTCCTTTCCACACTCCAACACCTGCATCCCACACACAGGATAGTTCAGTAGATCCGCCTAGCAGCTTCAGGCTGGGGGTAGCAGAGCACCCTTCGTGGAACCCTGCTTCGTAACACAAGATGTGCTGGGAGGTGGGTGGAGTTAGTATAAAAGAGAGGGAAAGTTGAGGATAGTAGGTCAGTCTGACGGGAGGTCAGGCGAGAGGAGTTCAGTTCTGAAGTTAGTTTTGAGTTCAGTTTGAGTTAAGTTTAGAAAGAGTGCTGAAGCTGCCTCAGTGATCTGAGCCAGCTGCACGGGAAAGAGAAGAGAAGGAGAAAGATGTAGACCTGCAACCTAAGCTTCCATAAGAGGGAGAAGGAACAGCGTGGAACGAAGGAGTAGGAGAACAGAGAGGAGTTGTGGGTTGGAAAAGGAACCCTGCCTATAGGTTCTCAGTGCAAGGCCGGGTCCCGGTCCCCGAGGTTGTATGGACACTTATGGTTCTGCAGCAGACACCGGTGGAGTAGTTGGCTGTAAATGCACTACTCCCATCCAAGACTTGGGACACAACAGCAATCGATTTGCGAGCCAGGACTCTGAGGGGAGTCCCCGATAGAGGCTACAGCTCTCTGTCATACAAGTAAAGTTCTAGGAACATCTGACAGGAGGAATTCCAGAGAACTACAGTACTGGAGCTCTTCACACTAAAAATAGAGGAGTCGTTCAGGAAAGGCACATGTTGGCGGAGTGTTGGAGAGGAGAACCCTGATTTGCCCGGGAGGTTGATTGAGTCTCTACCCCGGAGGATACGGCACGGAGGCGGGCACCAGTGGGTACCACGAACTGTGAGTAAAGCTTTGAAACTACAAGCCCTGGTGTCCTCCATTCATTCGTCGCTAACACCTTCAGCACCGCTACATCTGGGTATCAGCATCTATACCATTCTGCGCCTCTCCTCATCCATTGCACCCACACTACCCTGGGACTACAGCTCCACCTGTGGGGAGCTACACCATCTTTGCTGCACCACACCATCAGTCCCAGTGGATCTGCATGCAGCATTTGCTCAACATCTTACTTGCCAAACACCACGGGTGGCGTCACGAACTATTCAACTAAGTTCTAACACTATTGACATCACCGCCATTGATATTGGGTGCCGAGGGCCACGGACCGGGTCACCGCTGCTGTGACATATCCCCCTGACACCGGCCCGGTACCGAGTACCCCACTGCCCTGGGTGTGAGGGGCGACCCATGAACATGGCTCAGTGTCATAGATTTTAACAGACTCCAAGTTGAATAGAGCTAAAATATGGCAAGAACTAAAGTGTATAGGATGGAATTGTATTTGGTGATTTAGGTATGTCAAAATATTAAAAAAGGGGAGACACACAGTATTTCACATTACAATTAACAGAACTACTCTACACTATGATTATTATATCATACTTTGCTTCCAGAGCACTTTGACAGTTATTATATTCTTGTGTAAAAGGGGCTGTATTGTAGTAGTTATATGTTTCACTGAGGTTGTTGGCTTCAGTGATGTAAACCTGCAAGTTTGCTCCAGCTTGTTATGTGCTGAGATTGGTTATTCGGACATGACAGGTCCGGGTTTTTGTGAACAGCTGAAGAGTTGGGAGGAACAGCTGTTTACCATATTTCCACTTTAGGGTTTGGTCCATGAGCTAAAAGTTGAGCCTCTGGATTCACTCTGGAGTTCTGTGTGCTATGAAGGTGAGCAGACCTTCAGAGCTGTGCTCTTCTTAAACAGAGCTCAACCCTGTTTTCTGAGCGGTTGGACCCTGCAGTTATACAGACTGTAATGAGTGCCGTTTGTTCATGCCAACAAGAGTGAATATGGCTATTTTGTTTTGGACTGGTTTATGGAGCATAATTTAATAAATACTTCTAAGTTACTGGTACAGTTATTAAGTACTACCATTTTTGCTCACCAGATCATTACTTGGTCTAGATTCACACCTGTTGCTTCTGGAGCAGATTTTTGAGCAAAAGCTTGGAGTGGATCCATAAGTGAGGAATTGTGCATCGGTAAGACTTATATGTCACCTCATGCGCTCAAATCCACAGAAAGTTACAGTGTCACTTTGTTGCCCACATCCTGCGACACAGGTGACTATTTCATGTTTTGTGCCTCATATAATTTTATGGAGGAAATTTACAGCTCTACTGTAGAACGTGACATTATTCGAAGTGACAGAGCCGCAACGAACGCCTTGTAAACAATCTAAGAGCAGCGGAAAACTCCGGTAAGTATCATCGCTAACTAGTACAAATGAAGCCTAAAGGTGAGTTTCAAGGTCAGATACTGCGCAGGTAAAACGTATCAGCCTTTTACAATCGATCGTAAAAATGCCAGACATAAAGAAGAAAAAGAATCTGTCGTCTTCTGCTGTGCTAGCTGTTTGTTAGAACAGAATATAGTCTCTCCAGGACAAGAATACAGAATATTGTATTAAAAGAAGTACCAATGTTCAGTGAAATATTGGGAAGCATCGTGAGCAAGTGCGAGAACACAAGTGGGACTGACATCAGCTATAGAACCTGATTTCTATGAATATTTCTTTGTATTTACTTATGGTTAATCAACATTAACTGTAGTCTTTCAAAATGCAGATTTTTTTGGCATTTCCCTTCGGTATGGAATCGACCAAATCTACTGACCGCCTTTTCTCTTATCCGTAAAGAACCAACGAAAGGTTAAAAAATAAGAAAAAGTGTATACTCAAACAATACCACTTACCTATTTGGCACCTCCGCTCCTCACCGTCTCCTGTCCGGTTGTCATTGTGTCTTTTGATCACTGTCGCAATGTAGATTTTTTTTGGTATTTCCCTTCGTTGTGGAATCGGCCAAATCTACTGACCGTCTTTTCTCTTATCCATAAAGAGCCAACGAAAGGTTAAAAAATATCAAAAAGTGTATACTCAAACATTACGAATTACCTATTTGGCACCTCTGCTCCTCACCATCCCCAGTCTAGTTGTCATCATATCTTCTGATCACAGCCATAAGTGCTGAATCCCTGGACCTCTTCAGGCTAAGCAAGGACTTCCACCTCTGAGGAGGTCCAAGATAGTTCTGAGCATGTATGTGCAAGGCCACAGATCACGTCATGAAACTGAGCTTTTGCCCTTGCATGGAGCCATATTGGACTTGTTCAGAGGATCGGATGGGCGAGGATCGGATGGGTGACGGTAAAGAGTGGAGAGGTCGGGAAGGTGAGACGTGAGATAATTATACTGTAAGTATTTTTTAACACTTCTGTTTATTATGCTCTGTGGTTTGGAGAGACCCCATAGCATAATAAGGGGCATTATAGTCATACAGACCACCTATTATAGAGGACTCTGTATACACAGTTATTGGCTATCCTCCTCTGAGAGGATCATGTCAGAAGTACGAGTGTGATGACAATGATGAACCATATTTTGGGTGGCCTGTGGCTATCTCTTGGTGGTACCCTGTTGTTGCACAAGAAGGGCTCTTTGGCTATGTATATATTGGCACACGTCTTTGTCCAAATTGGTCCATCTTGTATAAACGCTTATTCTTTACCTCTATATATTTTGGATGCTGGGTTAACCAATTTTTCGAACCACTGGACCTTGTTCCATCTAAATTGTGGCATATGGCTTTAAAGCATCTCCATGTGGAGAATTAGCATTCTGTGCTCACTGAAATCTCTGCAATGAGACAAGGTGTCTGATCCAGCCAAAACACTAATGTTCCATTCTCTGGTGATCCCGGCGGACAGCAGATGTATGCCGGAGGCAGGATTCTCTACTGGCACAACAGACCCTAAAAGATGCCAGTTCCTGAGGTTCATAATTAATAGTTACAGCAACAAATGTATAAATAACAGGAAATTATTCCGCTGATTATATGATTGTATGATAACAGAGTCTTCCACCAGATTTTATTTCTAATCTTTTGGCCAAATGACTGTATCTAAAGGAACCTATATTAAGTAACGGCAGATGATGTGATCAGTGGATTCCCGGGGCCAAGATCCACCCGATATCTAGACCATGAAGAATAAATTGTACTAAACTTTACTGTTGGATGCCAAAGAGTAAACTAAATCCTTTATGTGGTCGTGATTGAATGGAGCCTTAAGCTGCCGTTACACTAAGCGACGCCCCAGCGATCCTGACAATGATACGACCTGGTAAGGATCGCTGGTACATCGCTACATGGTCGCTAGTAAGCTGTCAAACAGACAGATCTTCTCAACGACGCAGCAACGATCCGGCGATCCGTATAACGACCTCGGCGGTCGTTGGGACCTTGTCACACAGCAGCTATTCTGACGACTTCAGCCTGCGTCCCTGAGTTCTGAGTCGCCAACTAGGTCGCTCGTCAGGGTCAAACACAGCGATGGATGCTGGCCAGCGGGACACCAGCGATCAAAAAATGGCCTAGGACATTCGAGCACGATCAGCGATATCCAGCGGTGGGGGGGGGCGGTCGCCGCTATGTGTCACACGTAGCGAAATCGCTGGTGAGGTCGCTGTTGCGTCACAAAATCTGTGACGTTTCAGCGATCTCGCTATGTGAGATGGGGCCTTTAATCGGCATTATTTCTGCATGATCCTGAAATGATCAGTCTTGTAGAAATCCTGCAGAGAACAAGATGGTTAATCTCCCACTGATCAGTTGTATATTAAGCTAGTGATTGAAATAGGCATCCAAGGGATGTGGCGTGGGATCAAGGGGAGAGGCTCCTGCTGCAGATAGTTTTCATAGTTGTCTCACAACCACATACAAAGTATGAAAACTTGCTTAGAAAGTGACCATTAATGTGACTTTACTCGCTTTTCAGTCCACGTTCACATGTCCATCAATCATCAGTATGAACGGATCCAGCAGAAATCCATTAACAAAAAAGTTGTGCAGACGCAACTTTTTTGTCTGGCAAACAGAAAGTGATTTCAACTGGATCCACTTTTTTTTTTAACATTGAAGTCTATGGAAGTCTCCGTTAAATGGCCAGACGTTTTACTTCTATTTGAAAAGAATCTGTTTTTTGCTTACTGGATCAGTTTCAAATGGAACAAAATGGAGGGATGGCCATTTAACAGATCCAGTTTCCATAGAGTGAAATGTTAAAAAGACGGATCCAGTTGTAATGGTTTTTTTTTTAGCCGGACAAACAAGTTGCACAACTTTTTGGTTAACTGACAGCTGCTGGATCCGTTCTAACTGATGATTACTGAACATGTGAACACAGCCTTAGCCGAAACTTGGCATTTATCTTATAGACAGATTTTTGCTTTTAGAGGGTTAAAAATGCTGCTCCACAAAGGGAAGGGATTATTTTGATTTTTACGTAGGGATGAGCAGATCCGTGGAAGTTTGGGTTCTGGTACCTAACCCAAACTTTATTTCAAAGTCCGATTCGGGTATCTGAACTTCAACCGGAAGCCTCATTGGAAACAATGGTGACTTGAACTTTGCTCTCTCTCTCTGTTTCTCTCCCTCTCACTATATGTGTGTTGCTCTCTATCCCTCTGCAACGGACGTCTCCTGGAACTCTGGTCATTGAAACAGACTTTTGGGAGAAGTCCGTCTTCGGCATTCACCATCGGACACTAACTATCCGGTAGGAACCCCAAACTTTTAAGTTTGGGTCTGCTCATCCCTATTTCTAACATATTACATTTATAAGCTGCTGGAGTATGGCGATATAATAAAAATAAGGAATATTAAATTCACGGAGAATAACTTTTTAGTTACGGGTAATTTAGTTTCCCTGAAAATTTGAATTTTGGCAGATCCGCTCAATTCTATCCCTACGGCTAAGCAGACGGAGAAATCAAAAAGTTGTGGCTCTCGTAAGAAGAGGAGGAAAAACCAAAAATGGCAAAAAAGAAAACCTATTCTGTAAGGACTGAAAAACAATTCAGGAATATTTGATGATCAGACTCCAATTTCTTTACGGTTATAATGAAAATCTTTAAATAAATTGTTAATAAAACCCATCATTTCTCATTTCAGTGGCAGACATTAAGCCCTTTGCACTCTTGTACTTTTGATTTTTTTTTTTCCGACCCGTTGTTCTTGTGTTCCAAGTCTCGGCATCATGCCGGCTGCACTATAATGACATTAATAAGAATAATCAGATTTACCCCCGCTGCCATCGGCAGGATTCAGCTCCATCATCCGTAACAATCAGATTTCTGCACAATTAATGCCATTGTATTATTTGCCCTAAAAAACCTGACTGGTCTCGTCTCGCGGCTCATAGACAGTGGCCTTCTGGGAAAAAAAAAAAAAAAAAAGAATGCAAATCTATAATTAAACCAATCACAATGTGATTTACAGTGAATTCAGGAAAAAAAAAAGAAAGAAAGAAAACAGAATGTGCTGTACCCCAGCGACTTCCTATTGTGTGATTGTGATCATTGATAACCCCCCTATTTACCGAGGAGGAAATAAACTTTGTAATTATCTCAACAGAACCCACAATTATCAGACGTTTCAATCTGGAGCTCGATGTCAGGAAAGAAAACAGTATTGTACTTAAATTGGCCTTTGGGAAAAAAAAAAAAAAATATATATATATATATATATATGTAGCTGAGCTAAATGGTCGCATGGTAGTAATGTGCTGCATTACCAATATGCAAATTAACATCCGTCCGGTAGAAAAATATAAAAGGGCAACGTCCGACAATGTCAAATTGTGGGGAGATCTGGAGCTCTTTGGAGAGAAAAGCTGGTAAAAAACAAATATTCCCCACAGCTGCCTATCAATCCTACCAACACATGCTGTTTGTGTTACGCAAGCTCTGCTGCCCATCAGCGGTCATTGGTAGGCTGCAGCGTTCATGTGACATAAGGGTTCAATGCATTGGAAAAAAATGGTGTCAACATAGTGTTATAAATTAGTGTCATATGTTGTCCGCATAATGGTGACAGTTAAGGCATTTATGACTATATCATTTTTATACAGTACAAATTAATAGTTTCCTACAGTGCCCACATAAGAACCTCATACTTTACTCAATAACAGTATCTGGAGTTTCCACACAATGACATAATACTTGTGTCATACATTGCAAATGAGGAGTAAGTTAATATTCCTCAAAAATTCTGCCAGAAGTTGGTGTCTGGCTATGTATCACGTTTGCAGCAGGTCATAACATCCAGAGGGGCAGCAGTTCATAACATCCAGAGGTATAGCACATTATAACAGCCAGAGGGGCAGCAGATCATGACATCCAGAGGTATAGCACATTATAACAGCGAGAGGGGCAGCAGATCATAACATCCAGAGGTATAGCACATTATAACAGCGAGAGGGACAGCAGATCATAACATCCAGAGGTATAGCACATTATAACAGCCAGAGGGACAGCAGATCATAACATCCAGAGGTATAGCACATTATAACAGCGAGAGGGGCAGCAGATCATAACATCCAGAGGTATAGCACATTATAACAGCAAGAGGGACAGCAGATCATAACATCCAGAGGTATAGCACACTATAACAGCCAGAGGGGCAGCAGATCATAACATCCAGAGGTATAGCACATTATAACAGCGAGAGGGACAGCAGATCATAACATCCAGAGGTATAGCACATTATAACAGCCAGAGGGACAGCAGATCATAACAGCCAGAGGTTTAGCACATTATAACAGCCAGAGGGGCAGCAGATCATAACAGCCAGAGGGGGTCTACTATAAATTAAAGACATTGGTCATGAAGGGGTGTATAATTCTGCAGTAGTCAGTAAAAGAATAGTGAATTTGCTATATTCATTACGTTCAGATATTTACGTTGTTCTCGTTTCATTGATTTATTGCAAACAGCAGCATGGTGGCTCAGTGGTTAGCACTGTTGCTTTACAGCACTGGGGTCCTGGGTTCGAATCCCACCGAGGACACCATCTGCAAGAAGTTTTTATGTTCTCTCCCTGTTTGAGTGGGGTCTAAAGACGTGTTGATGGGGAATTTAGATTGTGAGCCCCATTGGGGACAGCGCCGATAATGTCAACAAAGTGCTGTGGAAATAATGGCGCTAAATAAGCAAAGCATAATAAATAAGTGAATCGCAAAAAGTTTTGAATTTGCTGTTAGGATTAAATAATTCTAATTACAACTATGATAGTTATATATATTGCCTACATAATAGTTACAGACAGGGCATACATCACAGTGCCGCACATTGCAAATAAACTGAAGCAATTCAGCACCATATTCTTTCTGTTCTTTGTAAAGTTATAATATCATACAGAAAACCATAGGAATGTTCTTCTATGAAGCTTCTGGCATATGGGGTACTGTGGTAAATACTACTATAGAGACATCGGAGACATTAAGGCCTCCTATGGAAGTCTGTGGATGCATGTTCCTTGCTATGACGTCACTGTGACAACTAGACAAATATGATCCACCCCTAATGAGAATGATTAGGGTTCTTACCAAAATTGCAATTTATCCAGTCTTCCTAGGAGAGGGAAAAATTGTGGACAACTGGGACTCTCAATGACCCCAAGAAAGAGGCCCTGTAACCCAGAAAACAATGGTCTGTAGAGCTCCATCATGAATGGAGCAGAGGTGCGCATGCTTGACATCTGGAGCGCTGAGCTTGGCTTTCTCCAACAGTCACATAGACAATGGATGGAGCACAGAATGATCAGGCGTACCTCTACTCCATTCACAATGGGGTTCTACTTTTACTTTGAGAATAATTCCTTAAAAATATTGGGCATCATGCGCACCTGTGCACTTTGCCAGAAACGCAGAGAGCAGATCATCGACGAATGGTTTAGCATCGGGTTCCTAGCGAAACTTGCGGTGCACTCAGGGAGGGAAGCGGTGGAGATCCAGCCACTCTCCAGTCCATGCCGTGTGCGTCTTTACTTACCTGGCCAGGATGGATTCCTCGGCACTGCAGTATCATAACAGTTAGGGGATATTATGACTTAGTGGTCTTCAGTCAGAGAATAACAAAGTCAAAGACTGGAGTGACATTTCTGGTGTAAAAAAATTCTGGCAAATTTGGTGGATTTGACGAGCGGACGTCACCACGCACTGTCTTGTTTCGATTCCTTCCCAGCTCTGCCCTTTATGGGGGTGTTTATTCAAACTATAGCCAAAATGATAAAAGTCGCTAAAATTTTGCAATTTTTCAAAGCTTTTACGCCAGTCTTCTGTCGTAAAAGCTTGGATGAATCAGGGCCATTCTGTTTCCAACATGGAGCACTGTGGTTGCATCTTCGGTGGGGGAACTTTGCCCACCAGTATAATTTGGGCCCTAAGCTACGTCTTATCTTTGCAAATATCCCCTTTCTTATCTGCAAAACTTTATAGACAAAACACAATATATCAATGACATAATCAGTCTATGGTGCGATTCCAGCAATCAGCAGACTAGGACTTCTCCCGCATCATCTTCAACTTCTAGACCCTCGTTTCCAGAAGTGATTTTTTTTTTAGCATACAAATAACATTTGGAAGAGGTACGAAGAATTGATGGCACAATTGCTAAGAAAAGTGATGAGTCAGATGAGCTTTTGGTTTCTGCTATAATAAAATCAATGCCGGGATTCAGTATATAGGCAGCATGGCGGAGTAAGCTATGACACGGCTTAGATCTTAAGCCGGGAAGCACAAGTGGAAACAACCAATGTTGGAGCTTCTGATCCGCCACGTCAATCTTCTCAGAAGTGAGATGGGAGAGATAAGGGCCATGTGTATGGAGAAATACTTGTTTTCTCATTAGGTGCGAAAGATATTTGCGTAGATTAATGGAGACAGTCCGAAGGTTTAGCATTTCTCAATATCCGTTCATGTGCATAGCAGATAAGACGTCTATGCAAAAATAGACCTTAGCTTTTTGAATTTTTCATGCTAAACATGGAGCCCCTCCTCCCATCAATATCTATGAAATGCAATAATAATAATAATAAATTTTATTTCTATAGCGTCGACATATTCCGCAGCACTTTACATTTCAGAGGGGACTTGTACAGACAATAGACATTACAGCATAACAATAGTCACATAGATCATAACAGATACCAAGAGGAATGAGGGCCCTGCTCACAAGCTTACAGTCTATGAGGAAAGAAGCCCAACCAAAAAAAAAAAAAAAAAGAAAGGAGTCTATATCCACCTATAAAATTCCATCATTATTTATTGGTACTAACAAAATAATATATAAAATTCATAGACAAAAATTACACAACCACATATATGACAAGTGCTTTACAAAGAGACCAAGGTGCAGCTGTGTGCAGGGTTGCCAACAGCAAACATACTTAGCATATCAACAGCAAGTGCCATTATCTCCTAGAGGCCCCATAGGCTACTGAATAGTATCAGTGAACTAATCCTCCAATGAGGTGTGAATTTCATGCAATGCCCTGCTACCAGTCCTCAGGTCATAACCTCCATATCAATGCTCAACCATTTGCTGTCAGAACGCCACACACTGCACCCCTACGCGCGTTTCGCGAGGGCTTCTTCCGGGGGCTGCAGGCCTTTAGGAGATAATGGCACTTGCTGTTGATATGCTAAGTATGTTTGCTGTTGGCGACCCTGCACACAGCTGCACCTTGGTCTCTTTGTAAAGCACTTGTCATATATGTGGTTGTGTAATTTTTGTCTATGAATTTTATATAGTATTTTGTTAGTACCAATAAATAATGATGGAATTTTACAGGTGGATATAGACTCCTTTCTTTTTTTGTTTGGTTCAATATTGGAGTTTTCCATTGGCTAATGCCTATAGGTGGTGTCTAGTACAAGTATTCACCACTGTTTGTGATAATTTCTGCTACTGGGATTTTGTACTATGAGGAAAAAAGGTAGGCACGAAAAGTGGGTGGTAGCAATTGCCCTGATTGTTTGGATCAGCCATAATGTTAAGTGTGTAATAGTACAGACATATAGGGCTAATTGATGCATAAGGCATGTGGGAACATGATGTGGGGAACCTGGTTATGGTAAAACGTTTGACTGTGCCACAAAAGGATAGTTAGGTAGTTAGCGTAACGTGCTGAGGCAGTAGGCCAGTCTGAATAAATGCGTTTTCAGGGCACGCTTAAAATTGTAGGGCTTGGGGACTAATTGTATTGACCTGGGAAGTGCATTCCAAAGAATAGGCGCAGCACGTGTAAAGTCTTGGAGACCAGAGTGGGAGGTTCTGATTATTGAGGATGCTAACCTCAGGTCATCAGCAGAATGGAGGGCATGGGTAGAATGGAATACTGAAACAAGGGAGGAGATGTAGTGTGGTGCTGAGCCATGGAGAGCATTGTGGGTGAAGGTAATAAGTTTGTACTGGATTCTGGAGTGGATAGGTAGCCAGTGTAATGACTGGCGCAAGGTAGAGGCATCGGTATAACAATTGGTGAGGAATATGATTCTAGCTGCAGCATTCAGGACGGATTGGAGAGGGGAGAGTTTGTTAAGAGGGAGACCGATTAGAAGAGAGTTACAATAGTCGAGACGAGAATGAATAAGAGAAACAGTAAGAGTTTTTGCAGAGTCAAAAGTAAGAAAAGGTCGAATTCTAGAAATGTTTCTTAGATGCAGATAACAAGAGCGAGCCAGTGATCGGATGTGGGGGGCAAAGGAGAGTTCAGAGTCAAGTATGACCCCAAGACAGCGGGCATGTAGCTGGGGAGTAATAGTGGAACCACACACGGAAATGGCAATGTTGGGTATAGGTACATTAGTAGCGGGAGGAAACACAAGGAATTCAGTCTTTGACAGGTTCAGTTTCAGATATAGTGAGGACATGATGTTAGACTCAGCATTTAGGCAATCGCCGGTGTTTTCTAAAAAGGCAGGTGTGCTGTCAGGTGAGGAAGCTTATAATTGGGTGTCATTAGCAGCATAGAGATGGTACTGGAAACCAAAACTACTGATTTTTTGACCAATAGGGGCAGTGTACAAAGAGAAGTGGGCGGGGCCTAGAACCGATCCTTGAGGAACCCCAAAAGTAAGTGGAAGATGAGAGGAGGAGGAGCCAGCAAAAGATACAGTAAAGGAGCGGTCAGAGAGATAGGAGGAGAACCAGGAGAGAACGGTGTCCTTGATGCCGATGGAGCAGAGCATAGTGAGGAGGAGCTGATGATCCACCGTGTCGAATGCTGCAGAGAGATCCAAGAGAATTAGCATAGAGTAGTGACCATTAGATTTAGCTGTTAATAGATCATTAGAAACTTTAATGAGGGCAGATTCAGTAGAGTGTAAAGAGCGGAAACCGGATTGGAGAGGGTCGAGAACAGAGTTTTCTGAGAGATAGCGGATCAGACAGGAGTGGACCAGGCGTTCCAGGAGTTTAGAGATGAATGGAAGATTAGAGATAGGTCTATAGTTAGCGGCACAGTTTTGGTCGAGGGATGGTTTTTTAAGTAGTGGATGTATGATGACATGCTTAAATGAGGAGGGAAGAGAGAGAGAGTTTAAATATTTTAGTTAGGTGAGTGGTGACAGCAGGGGAAAGGGACTGGAGGAGATGTGATGGAAATGGGTCACTGGTGCAAGTGGTTGGGCAAGAAGATGCAAGGAACATGCTTACTTCTTCTGCGACTGGTTCAAAATCAGAGAGTGAGCTAGATGCAGTGGGGGAGGGAGGACAGTGCATGGTATGAGGTGATTGGGAGATAATTATCTGTTGGATATGGTACATTTTTTTCTTTGAAATAATTGGTGAGATCGTCAGCTCGAAGCTCTGTGGTTGGGGCCTGCACTCTTGGGTTGAGCAGGGAATGAAAAGTGTCAATATGTTTTCAAGTATTACTTTTCAAAAGATTTGTGAAAAGCAGAGACAATTCAGATGCTGCATCCTGCTAAATGTCACTGCAAAGTACAAGTCGTCGACAATGGTCACTTAGAAAGCTTTTTCAGGAATCTCCATAGTGCATTGTTGTTTACTGATCAATGTATGCTGCACTTTTCTGTTGGGGCCATTGATAACACTTTCATCATGGGCCTCCATATTCTGTAGCCAGGGGGTCTGTATCTATTTAAAACAATGCATTTTTATTCATATTTTTCATTATTAATGGCTTTATAAGTTCTGTGATGGTGTGATGGTGGCAATTCATGGTTCAGAATTGGCATAATATGGGCACAGGCACAAATCCAAGGTTGACCATCAGATTGTTGAGCGAACAACTCCATATTTCCCTATGATCTTGTCATGTCATGTCATTAGGTCCTTGGACAAGTTAAGAAATATGGCTATATAGTACTTCTGTGAAAATAATGGCAGCTTGATAAAGCATCCTCAACATAAGTAGAGGAGGATAACACAGTCGATGTGGAAGAAGTTGAGGCCATGAGAGTGCAGTAAAGGAGAGAGGATGGTGGAGTAATAGTTGACAGACATGTAGAGTAGAGGAGAACAGGAGGAGGGAGAAGGATAAAGACAGGAGATGTCTAGTAGAGAAAAGGTCAAGTGAGTAAAAGCAAAGACAGAAGAGTCAAGTAGATGAACAGTCGAGAGGACATCAGAGAAGAGAGTATGAAAGTGGAGTAAAAAGAAGAGGGCAGGAAAAGTGTAACAGAAGGGCAAAACAGGGAATCAGAGTGGAAGACCGGAATACAGAACACTGGAGAAGAGTAAAGCTGAGAAGAGGAGAACATAAAAGTGCTTCAAAGTTGACAGTAAAAAAAGAGGACAGGAGACGATAGGACTACAGAGGAGAGCAGCAGAGAGGAGCATGAGAGTGGATATTAAAAAAAAGAGGAAACAGGATTGTAGTAGAAGAGAAAAACAATGATGGGAATAAAGTACAGTAGAAGACAAAATGAGAATGTTGCAGAGGAGGACAGGAGAGTGGAGTCAAGAATAGTTGAATGCAGAAGATTTGACAAGGAACCAACACAAGTGTGGAGAAGAAAAAAATGGGTGGGGAAGAGAAGACCAGGAGAGGAAAAGAGAACATGGGAGTGGGTAGAGGAGCAGTGGGCAAAAGAGTGAAGAAAAAAACAAGAGACGGAAGTAAAAAAGAAGAGGACATGAGTAGATGGGAAGAAAAGAGCAGTGACAGTAGAATAGAGCGGAGACAGGGATTAGGAGAGCAGAGAGACTAGAGAGGAGAACAGAATAAGGAAATGTACGGGAGAAGGATGCAATACTTTTGTAGTAGAGAGGAGGATAGAGGTGTGGAGCAAAAAAAACAAAAAAAGAAAAAATGGTGTAGAAGACAGAAGAAGTGTAGAATTGTAGAATACAAACAGTGGAGCAGAACATATAATGACAGAAGAGTGAAATAGCAGAGAACAAAAGAATGAAGTAATGGGAGCAGTACACCAAGGTAGAGACGGACAGGAGAGTGCAGCAGGTCACAAGAGACAGGACATGAAACATTATAAACCACACAGGTTAGCCACTACTCTGAGTGATTTTGAGGGAACCGGTGCAGTGAGGGAGAAGACATTGAGTGAGAGATTATCATAGGAGTTAGTTCATTGATACCAGGCATAAGACTTACAGAGAGTTATACATGAAAATTTAAGGATTCGGAAGGGTATTGTAGGGAGCTACAATAATGACCTAAGAAGGTGGGAGATCAGGCCACTCTCATACTTCATTACCAAGGTCACTGCACACTTACGCAAGACGTCACTTCTCCACAGTCTACACAATATGAGCAAAAATGTGGAAGAGAGGGAAGGTCCAAGAAAAGATGCACCTGTAGGAGGGTGAAGAACTTTAAGGAACAAATTGTACTTTGAGTAGAGTAGGCACCAGGACACTGAGTGGCACAGAGTAGGTAAGCCAGAGTTTGTATGGATATCCAGCGGTGGAGTTCTACTGAAGAGTGATGGTCCCCATGGATGAGAGTAAGACAGTCCATGGTTTTTTTTGGTAAGCATTGGAGTTGGGATTGCAATCTTTCATGGCAGCGCTTGACGTTGGGATTGTTAAGTTGTTCACGTTTATGGGAGACACAACCACCCCCAAGCCCCACACCACCCCCATATATTAACCCATGCGCCGCTTAAAAACACCAGAGACCAAGTTTCCTTTTGGAATTTGTATGGCCACAGCAGCCTTTTATTAAATTAACAAACAACAAAACAATGTATTATGAACACCATAAATACAATACTTGAACATGAGGAGGAGTCCTTGAAGCCACAAAGATCTAGGTGAATTACCCCAAAATGTTGTGGACAAAACCAACGTATTACTCCCAGCCATTACCCCACTGGCCCGGGAGCACCAGCACACCGAGGCATCTTGTCCACTAATCAACTAGGGGATCCGCCCACTTTACAGAAACTCCCCCTCCACTTTTCACCAGATCACCACACCATACCATATAAACGTAGGAGACCCAACCAATTTCAAAACGACTCCAAGGACTCCCCCCCCCCCTTTTGAACCGCCATGACCCGAGTAACAGCAACTTTACCATACACAAAGATAGAAAATCCAGGGAGGGAGGCCGGGACAAACTTTCTTCATGAAAAAGAGCGTGAACCGTGAGGAGGGAGGCCCGTTGCTCGCCCATATATATATGCCCCCACCCCCTCCTCCAAGCCCTCTCCCCCCACATTCACCCTCCACACCCCCCGTCATGCTGGCCTCCGCCTGACGCCTTTTCTGAGGGGAAGGGAGGCTCAGCTCCGGCCATTACTTTTCTTTCTCATCTCGAGTGTCCTATACTGTTAATACAATCATGAGCTCTACTTACAAGGATGTACACATTACCATACATGCCCATCTCCACCACATCATTGCACCATATTTTATGTCGTGTTTTTGACTATTTTTGCCCGGCATTCAGTAGAGATCATCAGAGCTCTGTGCATTGCAAAACAAGAATCATTCCTGAGTGTTTCAGGACCATTGACTCTTCAGTGAGGTTGTCAGCAAAGTAGTTTAATAAGAGCAACGTGGTAAATAGCATCAGAATTAATTGCAACCACAAAATATTTATTATGCATTTTTATCGCCTTCATCACACAAACCTCTTAGAGAAGCCTGTATTATAGCGGACACACATCTGCCTGCCTGATTCCAGCTTCGCTCCATCTGTCTCTATGTTCGGGGCTGTCTCTCTCAGACCTAATGGACCCACGTCCCACCTTCTCCCGCTATAACTGGTTAATTATACTGCATGATCTTAAAGGGGACACATCAGATAGATCCCGACTAACCTGTGGGGTATTATATTTCCTTCCTTTTCACCTGCTGCCAATTATTCTTAAGTTTGGCAAGATATTTAATATGGCTATTGGTTCGTATTCCTTATTATTGAGCTTTCAGGTTTATTTCTTTATTTTTAAGAGTAGGAAAGGGGCTCTTCCATTCTGTTTTTTTTGCCTTTGCTTTGTCGCCGGTAGTGCCAAAGTGAGCACTTTATGTTCATGTCATATCTATATTCTAGGTCAACTTTTATCTTCAGCTATGTAAAAAAAAAAGGAAAAGGGAGAAGAGAGAGGTAAAGAAAAGGAGTAGAGAGTCAGAGAGAGAAAAAGGTTGCAAAAAAAAAAACAATAATAAGACAGAAAAAGATAGCTAAAAACAGACTAAGGTAAAGAAAAGAACAGAAAAAAAAGGTAAAAACAAAAAAGACAGAATGAATAAAAGTAAAAAATGGAAAAGAGAAAAATAAAAGATAAAAAAAGAAAAAAGAGAAAAAACGGGAGAAAATGAAAATAGAGAAAAAGAGCCATAGGGATAGAAAAAAAAATAGAAAAGGAAAAAAGTTTGAAAAGAGGGAAGACAAAATGAAGGAGAAAATATGAAAAAGAGATAGAAAAGGAAAAAGCAAGTGAGAAAAGGGGAGAATAAGAGAAAAAAAGAGAAACAGATAAAAAAGGAAACAAGTGAGTAAAGAGAGATAGAAAATAGGAGAGTGATTAATAGAAAGAAGAAAAGATAACAAAAAAGACAAAAGATGAAAAGGAGCAAAGAGGACAAACAGGGAGAAGATTAGAGGAAAAAGGAAAATAAACAGTATTGGAGAGGGGCCAAGCGGTCCAGAAAGAAGGAATCAGCGGCAGGCAGCAGTGTTTCCATATCTTTTTAAGTTAAGCACTACCTTACCCCCACCCCTGAATACAATGGCCTCACCTATGAATTCACCCCTGAATACAAGCACATGAAAAATAGGATGGTTTAGTAGAGAAGTCCATGGGGCATTATGACCTCCGACCTATGACCTTTGCCGCAACAAATGCAACACCACAGGCATAGGAAAAAGAGAGAGAATCGCCATTTTACTGGAAGGCGCTGCTATCCCCAGCACATTTGTGAAAGGTCTGTGACAAATAGCCAGGTTACCCACAACGCCGCTGCTTTCATAATGAAAACTAATGCATTCCCTCGGACCTCAGACAAGCAACGGCTGCTCAGAATTAACCAAGAGCAATGGGGTAGACGAGCTCGGCATTTCTGCCATTTACGTAGGCGCTAATAACTCTGAGGTTTATACTTAAAGGGACTCTCCAATAGAATGGATTAGGCTATGTTCACAACTGATTTGCAGGTTTTAGGGGTTGTCCATGCCTTTTTATTATTTTTAAAAGAGACCTATCGTGGTCAGAAAAAAAAAAATCAGTCTTTCTTACTTGCTGTACCCATGCTACTCCGTGGTACTGTTACCATGTTTTCTTGCTTCCTCTTTCCGCAGGTGATGACACAGGACTGCTGCATTAGTGCCATTAGTAGCCACAGTCGCGACCAATGATGCAGCAGTCAAAGTCCATCCAAGACTAGAAGAAAGAGCAAAGAGACTGTCTCTTCTGGTTCAAATTCCACATGACCACTGCAGCCAATCACTGGCCACAGCAGTGATGGATTGGTCTCTGCTGGAGGGAGGGGATCAATGGAAGACAGAAGTAGTAATACCCATGAACAAGTGGGGGGATCAAGTGTATATGTTTCTTTTCAAGACCACCATGAGTCCATTACTGAGAAATCACAGTGCCTTTACAAATACGCAGAAGCAGCAGAGCTGGGTTTTTTTAATGTGACACAGCTGGGTTTGCCATAGTGTCATCACAAAGTATGATCTGTAATTTCTTATAGATTATCCTGTTTACTCACTGTTAGAGATGAGCGACTTTGCTTTTTTTAGCTTTTTCATAAAACCCGACTTTCGCAAAAGTTGGGTCGAAAGAAATCGGCCGACTATAGGGAAAAGTCGGAGGCCGACTGAAACACTAAACCCAATGCAATTCAATGGGGAAGCAAAGTCGGCAGGGAGTGGAGGACAGTAAACACACCTACAGTGCCCATTTCAATGCCAACAACATCAGTTCTTATAACTGAAGCCTGTTAACCTTAATTTACTTTATAATAATAGTTACGCATTGAAAACTGGGGGTTATTTGGATAAAGTTGTGGGTGGGTAGGGCTGGCTCCAGGTTTTCGTATGCCCTGGGCCAAAGAGTATCAGTGCACCCATTTAACACATACCACAACTCATGATGCTCCGATACGGCACAGAAATATAGGTATAGTACAATGACAAATACTTCACTGCTTACATGACATGACTGATCTATTTTAAAATGTACAATAGCTCAAAAAAAAGGACAGTATATTACTCCATACAGTATTATGGCCACCACATTGTGCGCCATACAGAATAATGAGCCCCATATATTTCTCCATACAGAATAATTAGTCACATATAATGTTCCATACAGTATATGATGAGCTCCACATAATGCTCCAGTATATGATGGGCCTCATGGATGATGCTGAAGTGTATGATGGGCCCTAATAATGCTCCATATATAATGGGCCACATTTCTAATGCTCCAGTGTATTATGTGCCCCATAGATGCTGCTCCAGTGTCTGATCTGCCACATTTATAATGCTTCAGTATATGATGGGCCTCATGGATGATGCTCCAATGTATGATGGGCCCTAATAATACTCCATATATAATGGGCCCCATTTCTTAGGCTCCAGTGTATAATGGGCCCCGTAAATGCTGCTCCACTGTCTGATGTCCCCCATTTGGAATGCTCCAGTATATGATGGGCCCCATTTTTAATTAAGGCATGATATCTGAAAAGAGCTCCATGGAGTAATCTGAAGTGTGTGCTGCCGCATTCTTCACTTTTGGTGTGGGTGAAGGACACAAGGAATGGGGTTGCTCCTGACCAGAAGCCTGCAGTTACGACTCAGTGCTTGCATTTTGTTAAACTTCAGAAGAGGAGGCGATAGAGCTGGAGGCTGTTTCAGCAATGTAAGCCAAAAACAGTTTCTGATACTCCGGCTTTAAAAGCAGTCTACCTACTCCCAGAAAACGGAGCCTTACAGGCCTTCCAGAGCTACACCATGATGCAGGCTCAACACCTCCTACCTTAGCTGCTATTGTGTTTTTGGCACTACCAGCAGATGCACCACCACCACCATCAGTACCAGGTGGCCCCCACGCCCACGTCCGTGTCCTCTTCCACCATTCTTCCTCATGTTTTGGAAAATGGACCCAAAATACCAGCAGATATATGATACTGTATCAGAAGTGTACAGCTCTATACAGTCTAGGGATAACAGTAAATCTCCGTATATATTTCATGATTCATACACAGACGCTCACAGGCTCAGTATGGATTGCCCAATAAAATAAAAAGTTGAAAAAGGGTACAGTATCACCAGATACAAGGTATATATTATATAGTGTAAACATTCTGAATCTCCGTATACATTTCAGGAGGCAGACACAAACGCTCTCAGGCCCAGTATGGATTGCACAAGAATATGAAAAGATGTAAATAGGTAATTTAACACAAGCGTACAGCTGTATACAGTGTTGGGGTAATCTTAAAGCTCCTAATATATTGCCAGAGTAACAGACAGATGTTCACAGGCTCATTATGGATTACACCAGAATCTAAATAGCTAAAAAGGTTACTGTATCAGAAGCATACAGCTGTATACAGTGTTGGCCAAATTTGAAATCTCGGTATATATTTCCGGAGTCACCCTCAGACGCTCACTCAGTCTGGGTTTGACCATAATAAAAAATGTTCCAAAAAAGGTACTGGATAACAAGATAGTAAGTATATATATTATAGGGTACAATTGAAATCTCCATATACATAGTCCCGTAGTCACTCTCAGATGCTTACTCAGTATGGATTTGACCGTAATGCTAAATGTCGAACAAAGGTATTGTATAACAAGATACAAGCTGTATCGAGTATAGGGTAAAAATTGGTATCTTCTATTCATTGTATATATAGAAGGCGTAAACCACACACGCTCACTCACTATGGATGATACCGAAATACAAAATTTGGAACAAAGGTACGGTATCAGTACATAGCAGGTGTATGGGGTAATTGTAAATTTCCGTCTATACTTCCGGCGTCAGACACAGGCACTCACAGGCTCACCATGTATTACATCAGAATTTAAAAAGTAGAAAAAGGGAAAGGTAGTCGAAGCGTACAACAGTATACAGTGTTGTGGTACTTTTAAATCTTCGTATATATTTCAATCTCTGTAAGCCAGTCCAGACTCTCCGCTACTAGAAACTACATGGATACAAGTACAGATGGAAAGTCGAGTGTTAGCAGAAATTTGGGAATTAATCATTGCGGGAAAACCTCCCTGTAGATGTTGCAGAGGCGATGCAGACCCTCAATTATTGTGTCTGTGGAGACAGCAAAAAAGGTTCTTTGTGAAGAAAGGATTGCTTTATCACAGTAGTGTGGATCACATTACCGTTACTCGTCTCCATCAAATTGTGATCACAGGGAGACATGTAGACATGGTCCTCACTGCCTATCATGATGTGTCTGGTCATTTTGGAGTGCAAAAGACAGAAGCCACAGGCCGTAGGTGATTCTATTGGATTGGCATGAGTGGAGACATTGAAAAATGGTGGCAGGAATGTCACACGTCTGTGACTATCACAACTGTGAAGGTCATCATAAAGCACCACTGCATCCGCTTGTAAGTTGACGTCCATTACAAATGGTAGCCATTGATCATCTGAAGGTAGAGGCCAGCAGGACAGGCCATAGCTACATCTTATTCATCCTTGATCAATACCCCAAATTTCTAGTGGCCGTCCCTGTGAAGGATTTAACTGTCCAGACTACACAGCGGTGGAGCAGGGAGAGGTTAGTATTGCAACTTGCAAGTGCTGTGGCCATGACCAAGCAGGGGGGGCATACTCGTGGTCAACGGTACTTACACAGGGCCCTTCATAGCACGCTGGTGTGTCTGACGGTGAGTGGGCTCCCCCACCATCAGAGACACAGTATTGTACTATGAGGGGCCCTTTGCCAGTGCTGTCGGCCATCAGTGGGGACATCCACCTGTTCAGAGCAACGGCACTTGCCTGGGTGCGCCAGGTGTTGAACCCAGCCCTTGGCGGGGGTGGGCAGCCAGTTAGGGAGGTTTAAAAAATGGAATATGTTGATGTGTTGGCTGGACATTGAGTTGCTGCAAAGGGCGGAATTGGGCAAGTCCGAGGAAGAGGAGGACAAAAGCGAGGCAGTTTTCGGGCAACCTATGTGTCATCATGGGAAGGTGGGACAAAATCCTTTGAAACCCATGCATGGTTCATTTTAATGAAGGTTAGATCATCAACATTTTGGGTCGACAGACGGGTCCTTTTTTCTGTCAGGATTGATCCAGCAGCACTGAAGACTATTTCAGATAACACACTAGCAGCAGTGCAAGCGAGCTCCTGTAAGGCATATTGTGCCAATTCAGGCCAGGTGTCCAGTTTAGAGGCCCAATAGTCAAAGGGGAACGACCTGTGAGGGAGAACATCGATATGGGAGGAGAAGTAGTTTGTAACCATAGTTGACAACTGCTGTCTCCTGTCACTTTTAATCGATGCAGTATTAGCAGTCGTGTGAGCGGTACTTGAGAAATCATTCCACAACATGGTCATAAAACCCCTTTCTCCAACGCCACTTCAGCTGTGTGCACCTCGAACACCTCTTCCATTGTGCCCACTACGGCTCGCGGGAGAACCAGCACCGCTGCTGTGTGCTGGGAAAGCCTCAAACAAACGGTTTACCAGAGCTGCTTGTTTGTTAGCCAATATTATCTCTAGGTTCTCCTGTGGCATGATGTTGTGTAATTTGCCTTTGTAGCGTGGATCGAGGATGCTGGCCAGCCAGTAGTCGTCATCCCTCATCATTTTGGCAATGCGGGGGTCCTTTTTTAGGATCCGCAAGGCATAATCGCACATGTGGGCCAATTTTAAAGGTGTCAATGCTGCACTGCCACTGTTGGGTGGAGGAGCACTTTCTGGCAAATCCACATCCCTACAGTCATGCACAAACACTGTACCTGACCTTGGCATGCCCACATGTTCTCTTGCCCCCTGAGAAGCATCCTCCTGCCCAAAATAATCATCCCCCTCATCCTCCTCCTCTTCCTCTTCTTCCTCCACCTCATCCAGGACAGTACCCTGACCAGACAATGGCTGACTGTCATCAAGGCTTCCCTCCTCCTCCGCTGCAGACATCTGATCCTTAATGTGCGTCAAACTTTGCATAAGCAGACGCATATGTGGGATGCTCATGCTTATGATGGCATTGTCTGCGCTTACCAGCCATGTGCATTCCTCAAAATATTGAAGGACTTTACAGAGGTCTTTCAGCTTTGACCACTGCACACCCGACAAGTCCATGTCTTCCCTCAAACTGCCTGTCCGTGTATCCTCCCACAAATGCATTACAGCCTGCCTCTGTTCGCACAGCCTCTCAACCATGTGCAGGGTGGAGGTCCACCTTGTTGCAAAGTCTATGATTAGGCGGTGCTTGGGGAGGTGGAGCAATCACTGCAGCTTCTGCATACGAGTGGAGTGGACATTTGAGCGACGGATGTGCGAGCACAGTCTTCTCACCTTATGTAGCAGGGATGTTAACTCCGGATAATAATTAAGGAAGCACTGCACCACCAGGTGCAAAGTGTGAGCCAGGCAAGGTATGTGTGTGAGTTTTGCACGGGCTAAGGCTGCCACAAAATTATGGCCGTTATCACTGACTACCTTGCCTGCCTCAAGATGTAGACTGCCCAGTTTGTTGCTGCAAGTGGTCGGCCAGTACCTCCGTGGTGTGTCTGTTGTCACCAAAGAGACGTCATCTTTAACACAGCCTTTTGATGCTTACCACTAGCTGTTCGATAGTGGGACACCTCGTGTGCAACACTGGCAGCTGCGGATAGAGTGCTCGTGCGACTGCGCTCTGTGGATGAGCTTTCGCTGATGGAGGAGGAAGAGGAGGGTCAAAAGCCTACAGCCAACTGTTTCCTATACCGTGGGCTAGGCAGCACTGTTCCACCGCCGCTGTCCCTGTGGAGTCTGCATCCACCACATTAACCCAGTGCGCAGTGATGGACACGTAACGGCCCTGGCCATCCTACTGGTCCATGCATCTGTTGTGAGGTGCACCTTTACACTCACTGACTAATTTAGTGCATGGACAATGCGGTCTTTCACATGAAGGTGGAGGGCTGGGATGGCTTTTCGAGAAAAGAAGTGCCGACTGGGTAGGTCATAGCGTGGGACAGCGTAGGCCATGACCTCGCGGAAAGCTTCGCTTTCAACCAAGCGGTAGGGCATCATCTCTAATGAGATTAGTTTGGCAATGTAGGCATTCAAACACTGTACTCGGATGAGAGGATGAGTAATTTCTTGTCCTACTCAGAGTGTCTGGTAGGGTGAGCTGGACTGGAGAGCTGCATATGGGGGAACTAGCGGTGGACCGGACGGAGTGAGAGGGGGTTGGTGAGGGTATTGGTGGTGATGGCCTAGATTCAGTGTTGTGTTGCAAATCCACTGTGATTCCCTGAGAGCTTTGGCCTTGCGATGACACCTCCACATTTAGTGCTGGTGGTGTGCTTAACGGTGGCGGTGGTCTTTTAGTGGGGGAAGCGATGGAGCATTGCTGGCTACCTTCAGTCGGAGCAGGTGCACATGTGCTACCTGAAGTTTTGTAGTCCGTCCACGCTTGCAAGTGCATGTTGATTAGATGTCTAAGCATGCAACTGGTATTCAAATTTCTGAGTTGTTTACCTCAGCTAAAGGTCCTTCCACACTTCTTACAGGTAACCTTTGCCTCATCAGTAGGATTTTGGACAAAGAAGTGCCACACTGCATTCTTCCTACTATGGTATACATTTTCTGGCCTTGCACGCTGTGCTAAGTTGACCATCTGGCCAAGCTGTTCTGCAACTCTTTTAGTTTTTGGTCCAAGTTTTTGAACAGCTACGGGCCTGACAGATAACCGCTGCTGTGATGTCAATGCCTGCTGCGGATCCTTCTCCTTATCTGAACTATTGCCAGCGCCACCCTCCTCCCCCCATGGATGCCAATCTGGGTCCAGAAATGGGTCATCCATCACCTCCTCTTAAAAGTCATCTGCACCTTCCTCTTTACCTTCCTCTGTGTCACCGTGTAAGGTGTTATAGTACGCGGGAAGGGGCACCTGAGTTTCATCAGGGTCAGATTCTGGCTCAATAGACTGCGAGGGCAATGTAGTGCTCTGGGTCAATGTACCAGCAGAATCATCTATCTGTGGCTGTGCATCAGTGCACTCCATGTCAGATTCATCTTGGACTGGGGAATTCAGGATTTGACTAAATAACCCAGGCATGGTATGTGAAAACAGCTCCATAGAGTAATTTGAAGTGTGGGCTGCCGCATCCTCAACTTTTGGTGGAGGTGAAGGACACAAGGAAATATGTTTTTCCTGACCAGAACCCTGCACTGACGACTCTGTGCTTGCAGGTTTCGAACGTTCAGAAGAGGAGGCAATAGAGCTGGTGGCTGTTTCGGCAATGTATGCCAAAACTTATTCCTGATGCTCCGGCTTTAAAAGCGGTTTTCCTACTCCAAGAAACGGCAAACTTACAGGCCTTCTTGGGCCAGACGATGATGCAAGCTCAACACCTCCTGCCTTAGCTGCTATTGTGCTTTTGCCAGAACCAGCCGATGCACCACCACCATCAGTACCAACTGCGCCCCCCTGCCCACGTCCATGGCCTCTTCCACCATACTTCCTCATGTTTGGGAAAATGTACCAAAAATACCTGCAGAGAATTGGTACTGTATAAGGAGCATCTACCTGTGTAAGGTGTATTAAAAAAATTAAATCTACGCATATATTTTGTTAGTCACAGACGCTCTCACAGTATGTATTTGACCATAATCGAACAAGCAGATATACGGAACTGTATCAGAAGTGTACAGCTGCATATGTTTTTTGTATAGATGTGACTGTAATGCGAATGGCAGATATACAATACTGTTTGAGAATCGGACAGCTCTATACGGTGTCTGTATGGAAAATTGTCAATCTCCGTCTATTTGTATACGGACTGACACACGCTGTCTCTGTCTAGTTTTGACCGTAATCATACAGCAGATATACGAAACTGTTTGAAAAGCGGACAGCTGTCTAAAGTGTAGGTCTGGAAAAATGGAAAATCTCCTTGGCTTGTTTTTCCAGAGTCAGACACAGATAGCTTCTATTTGTCCGTGATACAAGGCGGTACACGGTAGTGTGTGAGGAGTGTACACCGCTATACGGTGTCTGTATGAAAAATTGTCAATCTCCGTCTATTTGTATACAGACTGACACATGCTGTCTCTGTCTAGTTTTGACCATAATCAAACAGCAGATATACGAAACTGTTTGAAAAGCGGACAGCTGTCTAAGGTGTAGGTCTGGAAAAATGGAAAATCTCCTCGGCTTGTTTTTCCAGAGTCACACCCAGATAGCTTCTATTTGTCTGTGATACCAGCCGGTACACGGTAGTGTGTGAGGAGCGTACACCGCTATATGGTGTGTGAAAAAATGAATGCTCAGCAACTCACCAGAACAAAATAATAAAAGTTGGAGTCCTTTGAAAAAAGCAGTTTGAACAGCAGTGTGCACACAGCAATGCAGCGATCAGATAGCCTTAAAAGGCAGCCTAATCACCACCAGTGCTGCTGCACAGAACAAAAATCCTCCCCTTTCACTGCACACTAACTGTACAGTGAAAAGCGCTAGCAGCAGAAGCAATTTTTTATTTCTTCTTCCCTGCCTAACGCTCTCCCTATTCAGAATCAGCAGCAGCACCTCTCCCTATTGTAATATCGGCAGAAGTAAGATGGCGGTCGGCGGTTATGGCCTTTTATACCCACTGTGACGCCACACAAAGCCAGCCAATCACTTCAATGCCCTTCTCTAAGATGGTGGTGGCCGCTGCACATGTTATCGCGTTGCCCACAGTGTGCGTCCTCCATCATTGGTTGAGAAAAGGCGCTGGAAGCATTATTTGAAACGCGACTTTGGCGCTCTGATCGGTGACCTCATGGCCGACCTCACGCTATGGTCGGGTTTCGATCGGCGAAACCCGACTTTAGCTAAAGTTGGCTATTTTTTTTTATTTGACCGACCCGTTTCGCTCTACTCTACTCACTGTCTTAACTCACCGAGATATCTCAGTGCTTTTACGTATATCCAGAAGCAGCGGAGCTGAGTTTGTAACTATGACACAGCTGGGTTTGCCATAGTGTCATCACATAGTGTCACCTCTAAATTCTTATAGATTATCTTTCTTACTGTCTTAAGTCACCAACATATCTCAATGCTTTTATGTATATGCAGAAGCAGCAGAGCTGAGTTTGTAACTGTGACACAGCTGGGTTTGCCATAGTGTCATCACATAGTGTCATCTGTAAATTCTTTTAGATTATCTTTCTTACTTACTGTCTTAACTTACCGAGATATCTTAGTGCTTTTACATATATTCAGAAGCAGTAGAGCTGAGTTTGTAACTGTGACACAGCTGGGTTTGCCATTGTGTCATTGTAAAGTGTCATCTGCAATTTCTTTTAGATTATCTTTCTTAGGCTAGTTTCACATTAGCGTTTTGGGCCGCAGCGCACGGCCGCCACTAAGCCCCGCCCACCCCCTCCGCTCATCTCCCTAGTATCGCACACGGCTGCATGCGATTTACACACCCTGTCTTTAGCATAGGATGCGCAGACCGTGCGCTGACTGTGCGCTAGTAGAATGTTGCGTGCACTGCGCCCTTTTGACGGTGCTCTGAGCGCGGCAAAATGCAATATGGTGCGTTCGGCGCACACCGGTGCACCGTCAAAAGGACGCAGCGCACGCAAAATTCTACTAGCGCACGGCCAGCGCACCCTATGCTAGAGATAGGGTGTGCAGCCGTGTGCGATACTAGGCGGAGATGACCGGAGGGGGCGGGCAGGGGGCGGGGCTTAGCGGCGGCTGTGCGCTGCGGCCCAAAACGCTAGTGTGAAGCTAGCCTAACTTATTGTCTTATCTCACTGAGATATCTCAGTGATTTTATTTATATGCAGAAGCATTAGCGCTGAGTTTGTAACTGTAACACTGCTGGCTTTGCCATAGTGTCATCATCATTTCTTATAGGTTAGCTCATTTACTTTCTGTCTTAACTCAGTTAGATATCGCAGTGCAGTAAACAAAAGGTTCAATGACATACTCAGCTCTGCTACATTTGGATATTTTGTTGTAATGCTGCAAGTTGGGAAAACAACAGGTTGACTTTGGCTTTGATACTTCCTGACTTGTTAACCCTTAAGATGGTGATTATTGTTAGCAACCAAGATGAGGTGTATCAGCTTCGTCTCTGGAGGGCGGCGAGAGATTCGTCATCTTGTAATTTTATGCAGTGATCATGTTACGATTACAAACCCGGTCAACGCAGGTGAGTTATTAAATATCCTGTACAAAATAAAAATAAAATCTTCCTATTTTCTCTTTATTCGGGTGAAATGCGTCCATGTTTATGACAGCGGTAACCCCTGCTTTCTTCCAATTAGATGTCAGGCTTGCCTTGTGATAGTCAAGGCTGCCCTCTGCTGGCTATTTCAGGAAATGCTGCCATTTTTAGTCTTTTCCTATCTCTTTCTCTCTTTTTTTTTAAATCACGTTCAAAGGAAATTTAATAGAGCCCAATACAAGATATGACAAATCAGATTTCAGCTGAGATATAGGTTTTATATTATGGAAATGTACTTGGAAGTTAGTATTCCTCGCCATGAGTTATGTCAACATATGTGGAGCATTTGTGCTTTTCATTTCATAAAAAAAAGACTATTTTCTGCCAATACTGCAGAGAATCTGCTCACATAGATTTTGATAGCAAGAAATGACTGCATATGAATGTGCTGGCTTTCGCAAAGGCAAATAAATAGTACAACGCCATGAGTGATAGCATGATTGCTAGCTCTTGGGGGAAAACAGAGTTATTCGGTAATACTTAAAGAGAAAATTATTTTTGCATCCAAAATTCTGAGATGCTAAATTGTTCAATATACCTCGAGAGTGGACAAAGCCTTGTTTTTCTAATAATGAGTTCCAAATCCCAAATCCATTACATAGAATCAGAATTGAAACGCAACATTGTTGCTACCTGTAGACACCACTAGAGGGAGCTTAAGAGATTACTGAATACATTCTCCAGAAATTAGTGTATTATGACTGCACAAGCACATACACACAGGTAGCATACAAACCAGGGAGACAAATATCTGAACCTGACAGATCACTGTTCAGACTGGTAAATGCCCTACTATGACCCTGGTCTGTCCCTACCTGTCTACGGAACTTGGCACCCTAAGATAACGCAATGAAGCACCACTCAATGGCAGCTCAACCTGAATGCTCCGAACAGCTTCTAGTATAGCTATGGCGGTGTAGCAACTCACTAGGGAAAAAAGGGTTATACACTAAATGCTGCAACTGACCTTGTTCTTGTACAGACTAGATATCCTGACTCCACAGGCCCTAGTGATGCCTGCGGGTGCAGAGATAGCCCAAGGAGATGGCAACTTTGGCTACACTGCCTGAAAGGCCATTGGGTTTCTTCCCTTTCCTCCTAAAGAATCGGAGGGGCAGAACAGAGTGTGAATTACCTACAGAAAGAGAAGTGTGCTGAACAAAGGAAAGATTCCAAAGTGAGTAAAGTAAAAAGTAAAATACCAAAGAATAGTGCAAGTACTATTGTAGGGAAGGTGGACTGATGGACAGACCTGTCTGCAGAAGGAAGGTAAAGGGTGTAGGGCATTGTAGATGGAAAACAGCTGGACATAGTAAGGAGGGCTGCAGTATTGGATTTTGACCATTAGAGGGCAATGGAGAGCTGTGAGGTTAGGACTGAACAACAGCCATTGGCTAAGAAAACTGTTGAGTCATGTTGGGCGGGGTTACCAGAATAGAAGTGCATAAAAGAGGGAGAGAACGTTCTGGAAAAGTCAGTCAGCGCAGGGAGCACAGGAAACAAGAAGCACGGCTGAGGAGGAAGTAAGTTCCTGAGAGGACTGACAGCTGTGCCAGTTACGGGGGGTCTCCCTGACAGGATTAGCCGCAGACATAGACAGCAGAGGCCACAGACAGAGAGCAAAGAGAGGCCACAGACAGAGACAGCCTGGGGTACCACTAAACTGAACGGACTCGGACTGGTGAAACGCTGTGGTGCTAGGCCTAGGGCAGCCACAGTGACAGAGCCACGAGGGACATCCATTTGTCAATGAAAGAAAGTGAAGGTACCCGGGCCTGCGTACGAAGTCAAGCAGCTACTGTGTGTAGCTGAGGGAATCGTCGAGCGACTGCTGTGTGTGGCTGTGAAGAGTGATGAGCAGCTGCTGAGTGCGGCTGTGGAGATTGACAAGCAGCTGCTGTGTGTGGTGTCGTGTAGCGGCTGTGGGAGGCTGCGGAGGGTGTGACGTTGTGTAGCTGCCGGATAAATAATAAAGAAGACCTGTTGGATACGATCCTATCTCTGTCTCGTCTGTCTACGGCGAGTAACGGGTCACCCCCCGGTCGGTTGCCCTCACTCCTACCTTACCTACACTATTAACAAATATACTGGCTAATTCTTAATGATAAACAGAATATAGATGCAACATATAGCAAAGAAACTGCTAAGAGAAAACTCTTAGCTGAAATCTCAAGGACCGGCTCCAAAACAATCAACACAATGTCAGAACATCCAAATGAATCTACCACTAGCAGGAAACACTCGATGGGGGACAGAAAATAGAGCTGCATCTAAAAGGTGATAGGCAGACAAATAAAATCACGTGTTTTAATCAATGCGCATGACATGTTGCAGGCAGTCAAAATATAAAGATTAGATTTCTGATGAATCAAGACTAGAATTCTGTTTTCCAGTTGTGATGAAGATTGCACTGTAGTAAGATGCACCAAATTCATTAAGAGAAATGAAGGGGGAAAATTTTTACCTCCGGTTAAAGCTGTGGGCTCACGCTCTCATCTGACAGCGTGGGTGCTGCGACTCTCTGGCCGGCAGTAATGATATTACAGCTGATCAGAGGTAGTGTTTGCTGCACTTCATGTGAATGGGGTCCGGGTATTGTTCTGTTACCCAATCCAAACCTCTTAACTTTCGACCAAACTCGCTGGACCCGAACATCCAGGGTTTCACCCATCACTACTTAAGACAAATTAGGTTTAATGTCCAGTAGTTGCCATGTGCTTAGGTGCACTGGTAAGGTGGAGAGACCAGAGACTTCATGTGCACTTCACAATATTGAAATTGCAACACAAAGAACTTAAAATAGTGGTGCTATGGAAATCACAGGATGAATAGACATGGTAATGATCTTCAAATGATGAAAAAATAAAAACAACATTTTCAAATATCTAAATTTATTTTGTCTGGAGAAATCCCAGTACTTAAAGCCTCGGCTATCAATGAAGTTATTAATGGTCATCCAAGGCAGATTCTTCCGCTGCACATCATCAAGATCCACTGCTGGCATCTCTCGGTGCAATTCCCAACTAATGATGTCCCAAATAGGCTTGATGGGAGACAAATCCAGAGACAATGAAGGCCATGGTAGCACATTTAGGCCTCATGCCATTCACATTAGCATGAGTAACGTGAGTAACATGCAGTCTAGCATTGTTGTAATTCAAAATGGCTCCTGGGACACCTGGGAGTAATGGCTCTACCAATAATTCCAAGATTGATCCATGATGTCCTGCACCTGAAATTTGATATTACATGCCAAGTCTTAGGGGTCAAGCAACATCTACACAAACTACTAGAAAGCGTTAGCATGAGACTGAACTATGGGCCAGACACCCAGCTATAGATGTCCATTAACCTAACAGCACCTCTCATAGAGTATACCATGGTGCGGACAAGATGACAATGGAGACTGGAATGGCGGTCGGTTCTTTTCAGCGATAAGTCCCGCTTTTTGTCTTGGATGCAATGACAGCCAAAGATTGGCTTTAAGACCACATGGGCAATATCATGAAGAAGACTTCACAAGGAAATGTGGCACCAGACCTACTCCCGAGATCATGGTGAGGAGTGGCATAATGTACGGTAGCCAGACGCCTCCAGTCATATTTCCAGGTTCCGTAACAGCTTGGTGTTACATGGATTTGTTCATGAAACCAGCAGAAGTGTGTTTTGAAAAAATAAGAATAATGCCCAACAGGAGTTAAATCTGATGTGTTCCCGCCATGTAATATGAACTAATATGATCTAAACTGAGGTTGGAGTCATACAACAAGCCCATCAGATACATTACGCAGAGATGAAACGCCATCCATATTGTTGTTAGTACGAAACTGATTAAAAAAAGTAACAGAATCACTCTCCCACCTGCGCGCCATAATCCGGTAAATGAGACAGATCTTTATCTGCTTAGGAGGGAAGCGAGACAGCTGCGATGCTTTGATGTGGCGGTCTGGTTCACAAAACATGATCTGTTACTAATGCGATTTAATTGCCGTTTCTTTGTATAATGGATAATTGGAGGTTAAACAAAATTCGTCGTCAGTATACAAGTAAGAAACAATACATGATAAAGACATCTATAGGTTTAACATCCACCTATGCCATCACCGTACCGAGCAGGAACCATCACCGGGTTGGCAGGAGAGTGAAAAAATGGAAGCTTAATTACAATAATCTATGTAAATTTATTTCTGGAAAGCTCATTTGCATATAATTTAACATGACACTTATTATACTTATTTATTTTTCCTACTTTTTTATCTTTTATTATTAACATTGTTACGTCTTCAAAACTAGGACAAACTTGTCAAAATACATTCTTCACGCAATTGGTGTCAGTTAAGGTGGAATTTAAAGGGGTTATCCAGGATTGTTATATTTTGTTTTCATGGGGCTAAGAATTGACAGGCAGGCAGTTACCAACTACCTGCTCTTCGCCCCCTGAGCCAGGCTCAGACTGATCAAAGAGTTCTCCCGTCGGCGATTCGTCCATCAAGTCATCATGGTTCAAGATCGAGCTGAAGGCCATTAAAAAGGGTTCAATGAGGAACTGGGCTCCGGAAGAGGTTATTGAATGGGGCTACAGTAGGGGCACAAGGCTTTTTTAGAGGATCAGTTTGGGGCACAGTGACGATAATCTGGCAGTAGTGTTGGGAAACTGGGATCTGGAGATATGGGGGATATTCCATAGAATAGTAGATGGTTGTTTGGAACCACAAAAGGAGCAGCCAGGGTTTTGGAGGGCTCAAGAATAGAGATGGATTTGAACCAGGCTGAGGGAAAGCTGGACAATGGTGAAGGACAGTTCGATGTTATTAATGGAATCATTGGGCCGAATATTTTATAGGCTAAAATTGCCAGGGATTGGATTGAAAAGTTAAGGAAATTAGCTGACAACTGAAGTAGACCCTCAAACAGTACAAGTGATTACAAAAGGCTAAGGATGGTGCAGATAATAGGGTGCCAAGTATAAGGCAAGATAGGCAATTGGGTATGAAAGTTAATAAAGTAAAAGCACCTGGGAATTCAAGTTTTTCAGGTACAAAGGAGGGCCAGAAAGTGATCCAGAGATCAGAGGGGGTTATAGTGGGCACTGGAAATGGAAATGGGGCAGTGAAGGATCAAAAGATTTTAGTGAGCTAAGAAGGTGAAGTTTATACACAGTTCTGGTCCTCTTCCTCTCTGAAGAGGCAATTTGCATATTTAATTTTACAGAGGAGCACTGCAAGGTTTAAAATCCTCCTCACATTGGCCTGCCAGTCTAGGCATGTCACTCTCCGCAAGGAGAAACGTTACCCCTTTGATCTCGGTCAGAAGCCTCTCACCTAACCAAACCAGATCTCACAGTATGCACTGATGAGGGACAGCGCCCAGAAACATTTTGTCTGCAAATTGAGATTCTGGTTTGGATTTTATCCTAAGTTATGTGTCAAGGCTCGTTAAAGAGTCGATATTGACTTTTAGGATTACTATTTCCAAAAGGAGGCATTAGAGTTCAAGTCCTCTTCCTCTTTGAAGAGTCAATTTGCATATTTAATTTCCCAGGGTAGCAATGCAAGGCTTAAAAGCCTCCTCACATTGGAGGAGAGATGTTACCCTTTGGATCCAACTTTATTGATGGAATACAGAGAAAGTCTTTTGGAGTAGATAACATCACATAGGCACCGGGGTAGTTCAGGTTTAGCTATTTTTGGAACAGGCTACCACAAGAGTTGGTGAGTTCTCCTTCAATGGAAGTCTTCAAACAGAGGCTGGACAGACATCTGAGATAGTTTAGTGAATCCTGCATTGAGCAGAGGGTTGGACACGATGACCCTGAAGGTCCCTTCCAACTCTACCAATATATGATTTTTCTTTTTTAGCTAGCAAAAAGCCAACTATACCTTGGAGAGCGTCATCTACTAACACACTTCGGCTCAGAATATCGCATTGCACTTTTGTCTTTTCTCTGCCAGACAGTAATGGATTGCCTAAATAACCATCGGTAAGGCTTTTAGTTATGTAATTTCCGGACCTGTAACCGAAGGGTAAATTAGCCCTTAATGGGATTAAATGACGTCATGGCGCTAATTACAGTATATTTATCACATTGGCCAAATTGCAGCCATAAATTACACATAAAAGAGGTATAAAACCCAAAGCTCAATGTATGACCAAGTCCCTAATAGCTCTGAGTGCTTTATGTAACACTTAGTCTGTGTGCGCCATAAACATAAATTGCCATTACGGCTTGAAGTGCAGCCTGTGCGCGGCCACATTACTGCTCTGTGATACGTATATGTATAACCTTCCTGATCTCTGGCGTCTAGATTACACGGATTTGTCTTACCCCTTTCTTCTCTTATGAGTTCATACAACCTTGTACTTGTTCTTTGTTTTGGCTTCATCAGTAGAGAGCCCTTTTGGTTCCCCATATAACTGTGTAATATCGGACAGGGCTTTTGTGCTGAGACGGATGGGGAGCTTTGTTCCAACTTCTGAAGAAATTCATGAAATACATAAATCACATTAGGACATTTTTTTTTTCATAATGCAAAGTAATTGTAGACTCTTCAATAAAGATTTTTAAATAACGAGCAGAAAAATAGAAATAAAGGGAGATGGGAGAAGAAAGGAGGATGGGAATAAACATATGGATGTGTGGCAGTCTCCAAAAATGACTGATAAGGTCAAGTATCTAGTCTGCTGAATTCTTGCCTTATAGAGAGATGATCAAATTATGTCATCATAAGGAATTCAGTAAATTCCATTTCAAATTCTAAATTGTCAGATGAGCATAGACAAGGTAAAAACGTGACTGTGCACATGACAAAATACCACGTCTAAAGAAAGGAGTGAGAGTAAAAAAGAAAATTAGACTGTTTCTGGGGCTAAAAGTATTAAATTATTGTAAAACAAAGGTGAATAACACAGTCCAATAAATAAGTTACCAGAATATTCTCGGTGTTCCTGTCTCGTATGTACATAAAACAACTACGATAATACTGCCCCCTATGTACAAGAATATAACTACTATAATACTGCCCCTATGTACAAGAATATAACTACGATAATACTGCCCCTATGTACAAGAATATAACTACTATAATACTGACCCCATGTACAAGCATATAACTACTATAATACTGCTCCTATGTACAAGAATATAACTACTATAATACTGCTCCTATGTACAAGAATATAACTACTATAATACTGACCCTATGTACAAGAATATAACTACTATAATACTGCTCCTATGTACAAGAATATAACTACTATAATACTGCTCCCTATGTACAAGAATATAACTACTATAATACTGCTCCCTATGTACAAGAATATAACTTCTATAATATTGCTCCTATGTACAAGAATATAACTACTATAATACTGCCCCCTGTATACAAGAATATAACTACTATAATACTGCTCCCTATGTACAAGAATATAACTACTATAATACTACCCCAATGTACAAGACAATAACTACTATAATACTGACCCCTATCTACAAGAATATAACTACTATAATATTGCTCCTATGTACAAGAATATAACTACTATAATACTGCTCCCTATGTACAAGAATATAACTACTATAATACTACCCCAATGTACAAGACAATAGCTACTATAATACTGCCCTCTATCTACAAGAATATAACTACTATAATACTGCTCCTATGTACAAGACAGTAACTACTATAATACTGCCCTCTATGTACAAGAATATAACTTCTATAATACTGCTCCTATGTACAAGACTATAACTACTATAATACTGCCCCCAATGTACAAGACTATAACTACTATAATACTGCCCCCTATCTACAAGAATATAACTACTATAATACTGCTCCTTTTTTACAAGACAGTAACAACTATAATACTGCCCCTATGTACAAGAATATAACTACTATAATAATGCCCCCTATGTACAAGAATATAACTACTATAATACTGCCTCCTATGTACAAGAATATAACTGCTATAATACTGCCCCTATGTACAAGAATATAACTGCTATAATACTGCCCCTAAGTACAAGAATATAACTACAATAATACTGCTCTTATGTACAAGAACATAACTACTATAATACTGCCCCTATGTACAAGAATATAATTGTTATAATACTGCCCCCTATGTACAAGAATATAACTATTATATTACTGCTCCTATGTACAAGACTATAACAACCGTAATACTGCCCCTATGTACAAGAATATAACTACTATAATGATGCCTACTATGTACAAGAATATAACTACTATAATACTGCCTCTATGTACAAGAATATAACTACTATAATACTGCCCCCTATATACAAGAATATAACTACTATAATACTGCCTCCTATGTGCAAGAATATATCTACTATAATACTGCCCCCTATGTAAAAGAATATAACTACTATAATAGTGCTCTCTATGTACAAGAATATAACTACTATAATACTGCATCCTATGTGCAAGAGTATAACTACTATAATACTGCCCCTATATACAAGAATATAACTACTATAACACTGCCTCCTATGTGCAAGAATATATCTACTATAATGCTGCCCCCTATGTACAAGAATATAACTACTATAGTAGTGCTCTCTATGTACAAGAATATAACTTCTATAATACTGCCCACCTAAGTACAAGAATATAACTACTATAATACTGCATCCTATGTGCAAGAGTAAAACTACTATAATACTGCCCCTATGTACAAGAATATAACTACTATAATACTGCCCCTAAGTACAAGAATATAACTACTATAATACTGCTCCTATGCACAAGAATATAGCTACTATAATACTGCCCCCTATGTACAAGAATATAACTGCTATAATACTGTCCCAATGGACAAGAATATAACTACTATAATACTGCCCCTATGTACAAGAATATAACTACTATAATACTGCCCCTATGTACAAGAATATAACTACTATAATACTGTCCCCTATGTACAAGAATATAACTACTATAATACTGTCCCAATGGACAAGAATATAACTACTATAATACTGCCCCTATGTACAAGAATATAACTGCTATAATACTGCCCCTATGTACAAATATATAACTACTATAATACTGCCCCTATGCACAAGAATATAACTACTATAATACTGCCCCCTATGTACAAGAATATAACTGCTATAATACTGCCCCTATGTACAAATATATAACTACTATAATACTGCCCCTATGCACAAGAATATAACTACTATAATACTGCCCCTATGTACAAGAATATAACTGCTATAATACTGCCCCTATGTACAAATATATAACTACTATAATACTGCCCCTATGTACAAGAATATAGCTACTATAATACTGCCCCCTATGTACAAGAATATAACTGCTGTAATACTGTCCCAATGGACAAGAATATAACTACTATAATACTGCCCCTATGTACAAGAATATAACTACTATAATACTGCCCCTATGCACAAGAATATAACTACTATAATACTGCCCCTATGTACACGAATATAACTACTATAATACTGTCCCCTATGTACAAGAATATAACTACTATAATACTGCTCCTATGTACAAGAATATAACTACTATAATACTGCTCCTATGTACAAGAATATAACTACTATAATACTGTCCCCTATGTACAAGAATATAACTACTATAATACTGCCCCTGTGTACAAGAATATAACTACTATAATACTGTCCCCTATGTACAAGAATATAACTACTATAATACTGCCCCTATGTACAAGAATATAACTACTATAATACTGCCTCCTATGTGCAAGAGTATAACTACTATGATACTGCTCCTATGTACAAGAATATAGCTACTATAATACTGCCCCTATGTACAAGAATATAACTCCTATAATACTGCCCCTATGTACAAGAATATAACTACTATAATACTGCCACCTATGTACAAGAATATAACTGCTATAATACTGTCCCAATGGACAAGAATATAGCTACTATAATACTGCCTCTATGTACAAGAATAAACCTACTATAATACTGCCCCCTATGTGCAAGAGTATAACTATAAAACTAACTGCTATAGACAAGAATCTGTATTTGAAAAGTAGGTGAGTGCTCCGATCTCTCTACAGTTGCCCTTTAATGCAAATAATTGGATAACATTAATGTGTTCCAAGGTCTGTGGGCGGCACATCACTATTCTGAATACATAAGAACACAGTGTAGAATCGGCAATGTCAGCCATACAGTACACGCTGTACATTGTGAATCCGGTCTAATTAGCTCTATATATTCTCCTGTACATTGTCTTGATAATAGACTGCCTACCTGTCACGGTTTTATTAGACTGTTTTTAAATTGGACGTATAAAACAGGTTAGAGCAAGAGAGTTGTGAGTAATAAAAGAAGACTCGGTTTTACATTTTCATAAGTCAGATGGGATTTCCGAGAGGTTATGTTGGGCGGTTTATTGCTAGCAAAATTGGAATTTTATCATGTTGACTGTATTTATGGTGAGACGACACATCGTTTATTTCACAAAATAAACCAGGAAAGTCGTAAAATTACATGTTGCTTTAACAACTGGTTAAATGGCTAAAAGGCAGGGAGATCGTTTCGAGATAGGAGACGTGCTCTCCCTTGCAAATTACTGATTTTGTGTTTTTCAAAAATTCACGCGAAGGCCCCAGTTTCTCTTGCATTCTACACCACTTTTGCCAGAATTGATGCAGGTGACCCAGGTCTCTTGCAAAAATGCCCAAAGTCTCCAAAAGTTTGAGACAAATTAAGCAACTTTGGTTCCGAAAACTGTCATAAACTGCTCAATGAATTGATCATTATGTGTACAAAAAGAAACTAGAGGCTCATTCCAAAAATCAAGATGCTGCACCTCAACCATGATCTCAGGACAGAAATGAGCTCTCACTTCTGCCTATTAATAACATGTTAATCTAGAGCATCCCCTTCACCTCAGAAAGCCTCATTCCTTAGCCTACACCAATAAAGACCCTAACGATGTAGAAGATTTAGTAATTTAATTTGCTAATTTTGTGCCTCTAATTTGCCTGAATAAAAGCCAAATTTTGAAGCTATTTATAATTTTCTTAAATAATAGGCAAGACTTAAGGTAAAAGTGTCAATGAAAAGGACATGGCTTAAAGGTCTCAATGATCAAATCTCTTTGACATTGAAATGGTCTAATTTTGGCAAATTTTTCCCCAAACTTTGATTCACAGTGAAACAATTCACTTTGTATCGCAATACTACAAATCCTTAATTTTCTCCGATGGAATATTTGTAGCACTCTGAGGTCTCCTATGACTATATACAAACCTTTTAACACTACTTATACAAACAAGACTTTAGCAATGTCCAGTATACCTAAACTTAGACGCGATGGCAACCTGATATTTATCAACAGCCCATTTAATAACACAGAGCACTAACAGACTTTTCATGTTTTTACAGTTAAAAAAAATATCCAAGTCATTTGTGACTAGGCAAATCATTCTGTGCACAATACTGATTCAAACTGACAGTGTCACTGTCAGAGGTAACATCATCCTGCTGTGATTGAAACAAGTGTTGTATTCCATAATGCCCTTCACTTTCTTCTCAGTAAAACAGACATGCTAAAAAAAAATATTTGTGCATGTACACTTTTTCACGTAGACAGTTGCAGGTTTTCTTCTTGTACTTCTTAACAATTATTTCCAATTTTGCAAACATGATAGCACGAGAAATCCAAAAGCTAAATGAAAAAGTACGTTTACTTTTGACTAGCAAGTAGAGATGAGCGGACCCATGGTTGTTTGGCTTTCTTGGGTTTGAGTGAGCTTTAGTCGAAAGTTCGTATCAGGTACCAGAACTCCACCTGAACATGAACCCGAACCTTACAGAAATCAATGGGGACCTGAACTTTGGTGCCATAAAATGGCCACAGTTAGGACTAGGGGGCTGCAAAAGTCAGTCTCTCTCTCTCTCTCTCGCTTTACATTTTCAGTTTGCTCATCTCTGCTGGCAAGCACACCATCTGACTGACATTGATTTTAGATTTTTTTTTTTCTGTAAAGAATATTATACTGCCTTGCTGTTGCTTTCTAGTGCACTAAACCTGGGGACAAAATGTGTAATTTTAATTAAAATGCTGAAGGATCTGAAGTTGTGGGTTATAAAAATAACCTAGGCAGGTTAAAGATGCAACTATTTTTATTCCATACATCCATGGTTGTACAACAATTTAATGTAGATGGCCAACGATACGACCTGGTAAGGATCGCTGGTGCGTTGTCACACAGCAGCTATTCTGAACGATTCCAGCCTGCGTCCCTGAGTTCTGCGTCGCCAACGAGGTCGCTCGTCGGCGTCAAACACAGCGATGCATGCTGGCCAGCGGGACACCAGCAATCAAAAAATGGCCCCGGACATTCGAGCAACATCAGCGATATCCAGCATGGGGGCCGGTCACTGCTATGTGTCACATGTAGCGAGATCGCTGGCGAGGTCGCTGTTACGTCACAAATCGGCGATCTCGCTAGTGATCTCGCTATGTGAGATGGGGCCTTTAGGTATGCATAAGATCTAGTCTGATCGTCTTCCTCTGCTTACTGTTACTGAATGGAAACGTTGATTCCTGAGGATGAAATGACGAGCAGGCAAATCACTAATAAAACACACCAAGAAAATATCTAATAAAACACAACAATATTGACGCAACCGGTGCCCAGAGCTGGAAAAAATCTCTATCTTGTAGAGCTGTGGACTCTGTTCTATGTCCATTTAAACTATAGTCTTTAGTAAGTGGCCATATCCTCACAGCCAGGTACATCATATCACTTATCAATCCCATGAGGTCTAGCACTGCAGCTACTGGCACCTCTCCTATCTCTCTCCCTTCCCCTATCAATTGAATCGTGATATCATTCACATACTACTATTCTCATCTTTTTCACTTCTTCAGTTGTACAACATCGAGTATTTATATAGTGTTTAACTGGAGTATTTATCCAATTTATCATGGATTTCTCTTGCACTCTGACATCCCTAAACAATTCTAAATCACCCTAAAAGGAATGCTACATTCACTTCCCCAATTGTATGCACTAAAAGGTTGAAACAAGAGCGCAATAGGGTCTTATCCGGGTAAAATGTACAATTACTAAAGGTATTATACTCACCTTCTCAAAGAGAAAGTTAAGCCTGTATAGTATGTCAGCTTGCTGCACGTCCAACGGTCCACAGCGGAACCGCACCACAGTTAATACGGAATAAATTCTTGGACTTTAAGTGCGCTGCCAGACAAATTCCATAACCACACAAGGTTAAGAAAAGTTAACCCTTTAATCCCTACGCGTTTCGAAGCATAACGCTTCTTCTTCAGGGGTTGACACATGAATACAGAGAGCTGTCATTGCATTTATACATACATGATTCAAATTTGGCGCCATCAAAGACACGAGGCACGCCGCAAAGGTCAAAGATCAAAGTAATTCAAGCGTCTTGAAGAGTTCATAAAGGTTAAACATTCCACAATTAAAAAAACAATTAAATCTTTATTATATTTTGCAGATAAAAGAAAAAAAGGAAAAAAGAAAGAAAAAATGAAAAAAATGAGGAAAAATAAAAAAAGGAAGAAAATGAACCCACGACGTGAGGGCAAGAAAAAGGATCAAAGGCCGACAGACACACCACTACACCAAGGAGAGTGCTCGGATTTAAAAACGGATTATAATCCAACAATCAGAATGAATCTCCGAAATAAATCTGTATAAAAGCAATAATTAAATGATATATATATGTGTATGATTAAAAATATGTTAAAAGAAGAATTTTGTATATGAATAATAAATAAATGAAAAATGAAAAAATAAACAAATAAAATGTGTCACCATTATTTTATTTTAAATTCCATGAGACATCAGTGGCGTAGGTCAATGGGCAAAAAAACCACGTGCAGAAAAAACCAAGATCGCTCACGGCAGAAAAAGAAAACGAAAAAACAAAAACTAGGCACCAATACTTTAAAGGATTAAAAATATTCGTTATATATATATATTGAAAACACATTAAAAAAAGGGGGAGCTATATAACGAGGTCCACTTAAACCAGGGATTAATTAATACAGAAAAAGGAAACTGAAAGAAAGTATATCAGTATGTAAGCAACAATTGAGAGCAGAAAAACGCTTTACTTATTTTATTACAGAAGTCTATTTAGGATCCGAAATTTTAAGAGCAAGAACCAGACTAACAGAAAAAAATTGCACGAAACGAAAAAATGAGAAATAATCATAAAACCAAGAGAATGTATAGGGAAAATTAACCCATTAGTTTCTATAAAAAACTAATTAGGGATTAAAGGGTTAACTTTTCTTAACCTTGTGTGGTTATGGAATTTGTCTGTCAGCGCACTTAAAGTCCAAGAATTTATTCCGTATTAACATTCACTTCCCCGGCTTTTATACAGGCTCTGATCGTCTCTACTGATTGGCTTTGCTATACCATGTGATGTGATAGATGGAAAGCCTTATGGAGCAATCCAATGTGTTCATGTGAGCCTTCTGTGGCTGATGCAATCTTCTGCAATGTATAAAATGTCAGCACGCCATTTTGGGGACAATTTGAGCAGATCAAATTGTTAAAATCTGGTGGGTCTAGTTCTTAAAATTTGACACAAATTGTAACCACATCAAATTGATTTTCTCATTTTCACTTAGTGGTTGCTAATTTCCCTTGTTAGCAGAGATGGGCAAAACCGATTGTTAAAGTTCTGGGTCTGTACCAGGCACTTACTGTGAGTGCACGGACCCCAAACATGGATGACTCCCCGAAGTTCATGTTAGTGTTTGGGTTCAGCATCCTGTACAAAGTTTGTTGAAAAACTGCAGCAACACCCTGCAACCAGCTCACACTGAGCTGAGCACGAGCATGCAGCTTCTTATGACCAGCAGTGACGTCATTAAGGCGTTCTCATTCTCAGCTCATACGCTGTGTGACAGTGCGGGGACCGCAGCGCTGTGATCTGTAGTAACGTGTAAATTTGCCGCCATTCAGAGCTGGTGTTTCTTGCAATGTCATACAGATGACAGCATGGGAAGCGTCGGATGATCAGGCCCCCCATTCATTTGAATGGGGTCCGAGTTCAAGTTCGGGTACCGTGCTGGTACCTGAACAAAAACTTTTTTCCAAGGTTCGGCCATACCTGACAGATCAGAACAACCACACGTTCACCCATCACTTTGCCCATCTACTCTTTATGAATAAAAGTATAGGCACATATCATGATAACTGAATTCAATGCTTTCATTCACTCCATAAAATCCTCTCACTTACAGTCGGTCTTTACTAACCTTTGACAGATTGGCTCATGGTAAAGAGCTCATTGGATTGTAGAGATGTGGAAACATGTTGTGTGCAGTGACTAAGCACACTTCTCTTTCTGCGTCTGATGGAGGAGTCTGGGTTTGGTGATTCCAGGAGAACGTTACCCGCCTGACTGCACTGTGTCTGCTGGAAGAGGGATACTACTATGGGCTTCTTTTTCAGGGGTCAAGTTTGACCCCTTGGCTCCAGTGATCAGAAATCTTAATTCTACAGTATACTAAATATTGTGAACAATTATTGCTTCCAACTTTATGGGATCATTTTGGACAATGACATTTTCTGTTCCCAATGACTGTGCCCACTGCACAAGGTCCATAATGACAAGTTTGGTGCAGTTTGGTGTGGAAGAACAAAACCAACCACAAAGAGCCCTCACCTCAACCCCGTCCAACACCTTTAGGAACAAGTTTGGTGCAGTTTGGTGTGGAAGAACAAAACCAACCACAAAGAGCCCTCACCTCAACCCCGTCCAACACCTTTAGGAAATAGTGAGGTGGACAATCTTGTCCAATATAAGTTTTGGACCTCACAAATTCTCTTCTTGACGAATGGACAAAAATTTCTGACTCTGTATTAATTTCTATGGATGCTGAATGGGATGTCATAAAAGCTCCTACAGATGTAATGTGGAGGGGGCACATACTTTTATCCATATACCCTATCTTACTATGATAAGTAGGAGAGTTTACATAAATTCCCAATTCCTTTTTTTCCACCACAATATTCAAATCTGAGTGCGTGGTAATAAAATAAATACTGTTGTAGAGGGACAGAACTTATAACATCACAATTTGATGTCTAACATTGGACTGCAAGGAGAACTGCCTCTAGATAAAATTTATTTGTCCTATTCCAGTGGGATCAGCCAAGAATCTTATTCCTGTAGGGACTGGCCTAAGGTCTACTGTTAAATAAAATGCAGATCAGGGTGGATTTTCCTGACTGATTTTTCTATTGACCCTGAGAGTTGAGAATCAGGAGGTCCTGGCTATGAAGAATCTTGCATTTATAGGCAACTCAATGACATGAATATATTACAGGAGGCTGGGAAAAACGTTATAAGGGAAGTAATTTATGAAGTTTCTGAAACGCGTTTAAACAACACCCAAGTCTTTGCAAGCATCTTATAGCTGCAGATTCCAGTTCCATGTGGCAAGCCAGATAAGCCCACCAAGACCATTCTGGACGATGACATGGTAACGAGCCCCCCAGAAGACAACCTATTGCTGTGTTTGTTGTCAGTGCAGGGATTATCTGCGTTATTCTATGTGTACAGTTAAGCCTGGAAGAGCACAATCTGTTGATTCCTTGAAATCCGCATTAGTTCAATATGCGCTGCCTTGACATATCACAGGTGAGCCTGAAAGAGCAGTTCCTACCGCTTGCGATATAATTGTGTTGTGATATCAACTTTTTCTATAAAATGTAAATACGAGAGATGAGCGAATTGCTTCAAGGTGAAACAAATTTATCTCGCATTATAAAGGGGTGAAAAAAATAAAATTACCCCAGCCCTTAGTATATTGTGAAATTATGGCTACGGTCTTCATTAGGCGACCTTCAGAGTCTTTTGGCGCCCCAATGATTTTTCACGTCTGTGGATACATGGACATTTTCAGAGTCTCCTGCAATGTGTAGCCTGTCAAATAACATTGCATGGCTTCACGACATAGTAAGAGCAGGAAACACCAAAAATGTTGAAGATTCTGGGTACTAAATGATGAAGATCATCTTACGGGCTAAAAGATGGCTCCATTGACCAGACTGCAGAAGATGACCTGACTGAAGAGAGGCTGTGAGGTCTGAGAGAGTAGATATATTTTTAATTTTATTTTTATTTCATTTTTATACATTTATTTGTTATGCTGTGTGTTCTTTCCAGACCAAGAACATAATAATATATATTTGACTGACATCAAATAAATTTTATGCTTATGAAATTTCCTGGCAATATTCAAACAAATTAAGCAAATTCTTGGACAACACTTAAAGAGCACTTGTCACTTGAGAAAAAAATACCTAATTTTATACCTGGTGTAAAAGTAGCTATTCCAGTTTGACTTCCTTTTGTTCTTGTGACTCTCCATTCCGAGATATGGCCTACTCTTCCTTTTTTATAAATCTGCTCTGGCCATCCAATAGGGGGTGGTCTTCAACTCCTCTTTGCGGGTGTCTACCTGAAGAACACATCCCTTATACTGATACTAGATGGAGGCCCAATGCTATCGCATTGGGAGGGCGGTGACGTCCCAATGGGGGTAGGATTTGCAGCACTGAGAATCTCTCCTCCCAATGCGCTCACCCACAGTGAATCAATTTGCTATGGCTGCCCAGCGGGAAGGGTGCCCCGGCTGTCTGGATCCCAGTGGCGGTCTGCATCCCGGCGGTGATTGAAATCCCAGCGGCAGTCGGGATCCCAGTGGCAGCCTGGATCCCAGCGGTGGGGAGGGGTCATTGCAGCGCGGGGTCTTTGCGGTGGGGAAGTCCCAGCGACAGGGGGTCCGGCGGTGACCCGCTAGTGGTACGGCGCAAGAGGCTGGTACCACCAGCGGGTGCCATATTGGAACATCCAATATTTCGGTGTTCCAATATGGCGGCCGGCATACTTCCGATTGGCGTGGTGAATTATGGGATTCGAGGATGTCCGGACAGAAGTGGATGACTGACAATTTTAGGTAAGTATATATTTATATAATGATAAGATTAGAATTACATACATGGAAGAGTTGACCATAGCTCAGGAACAGAAAGGCCCAAGAACAAAAGAAAAACTATGCCAGATTCAGGAGAACAGCGGCATCCACACCAGATAAATTAGTTACATATTAATAGCAACTAACAGACCACCTTTAAGACAGGACTTTAATGTTTGATTGGTAAGGATCTAACCCCAAGTATCACCTTCAGTCATCAGGACGAGTATGGAACTGATAGTATCGGTAGGGTTTCTAGGCATCTGACTAACCAACCTCAAAATTTTAGTCCTAGAATGGAGCACTTTCTTTTAACTGCTGTTACATGTTCAAACATTTTAGACCATCATACCGCCCTGACATACACAGAGACAATTTACTTGCTACAAGGACCTATTTTTACATGAAGGCCTTAAGAAATGAGATTCTTTATATAGAGGAAGTTTATAAGAAACTCATGAATCAAACTTGACATTTCTGTTTCCTGCTCTGGGAAAAATTGTACTGCATGATTCTTTTAGGTTAACAACTAGCAATACACCCAGGAGCTGACACGGAGGGCTCACAAACTATGTCACCATCGTGAGGAACTTCTACCTAAATTATCATGTAATATTACAGCAGAAGGAGCTTCTGCCTGGAATGATTCTGCTCTAAAGGGAGAAATATACCAAGATTTTGTTGATCGTAATTGATCACTGGTAGATAATAAATAGAATGGAAATTTCTATGTCATAAAGCATCACTGGGACAAGTAAACTCAATATGTCGGAGTCTGCAGGTCCTTGCTTAGACAAGATAAAGCAGTATTGGGTCTCGGACATGCATAATCATAAACTGATGGTATTGTGGGAACACTATTTAAAAGGGACTTTAGAGCAATACTAGTTAAAAAATGGTAGTGGCCTCTTTTGGGACCTTCAGGCTGATGCAAAAATCTCTCTCTCAAGGATTTTGCACTGCATGGTCTGTCCTTTTATTTTACTGAGCACCACATACTGCTTAATTTTTTTCTTATTTTTTTCTGAGGGGGCACTGTAAGACGAACATCTATTGCCAGACTCCTTTGCTGGTTGCAGATGGTCTGAGGGAATTACCACAGCAGGATGACCACTAATTAGAGATTTTCTCATAAATCAACTGAAAGAAGAATGGGGCAAATTGACCCTTCTGCGCTGAGATTTGAGTTAGTAAGGTTTTATTTAGGTGCCTGCTCTACGGTTATCTTCATATCTTAATTTTCTGTTTCCCTAGCCTGCGCCATCTACCGCACACCAATGACACGAACTGGACTTCTCTCGCACGTTTTCTAATAAGGTGCTATTAAGTGTTACTTACCATGAAAGTGATGACTAGTGATGGGTGTAAATGAACTGTAAAGGTCGAGTCCGTACCAGACACCTAGTGTCTGTGCACAGACCCCAAACACAGACCTCTCCTGGAAGTCCATGTTACTGTTCGGATTCAAACAAATCTTTGCCACACTGCTATCAGCGAGACCAGGCGTATGCTGATGAGAGTAGCGCTCAACAACCAACGCCTGAGCAGCCATAACCTTTTCACCACCGGTCACAGCCGCTGGCTCACACGCTGTCCTCTGTGTGACAGCATGGGAGCTGTAGCGCTATGACCATCAGTAACGTCAGTAAGGTTACCACCGATCAGAGGCGGTGTTTCCCCTGCTGCTACACAGATGACAGCGTGGAACTACTGGATCTTAAGGCCCCCCATTCAGGTCTGGGTTTGGGATCAAGTTCGGGTACTGTTCTGGTACCCAAAGGTATAAAGATGCAAAATAAAACAATAATACAAATGAGTACAAATGAAGAATAGGGCAGGGCAGAGTACTGCAGTACGCAGGTGTGGGACCTCTCTGACCTTTCCCGGCACCTGCGCACTGGAGTACTCTGCCCTGCCCTCAACAGGGCAGAGCAGTGCACCTGTGCCGGAGCCACGACAGGAAGCAAAGAAGAGGACGACATCGCTAGAAGATGGGAGGTGCCGGACTGGCGACACCCATCGGACCCGGACCGGACCCCCGGGTGAGTATAATCTAACTCGTTTTTCTTCTCCTTCAGGTTACATCTACAGCATTACAAGAGCATTATAAGATGGCCGCATCTTATAGTCGAAAAAAATAGGTGACAGATTCCCTTTAACAGGCAGGTGGAGCGGGGAAGTGAAAGAGGACAACAGCCAGTTCTTCTGCAGGATTGTCCTGCCACATGGAATAAAGGACATTAACCTTTTTTAAGAAGCAATGGTGACTGCTGTTTCTTTTTTCAATACTGAAAATACTTGGTCTTCAACACATTTTTCATGCACCGCCTAGCCGACTATCACGTGCTATGCTCTATATTAAGGACTGATTCAGACGGCAGTCAACAGTTTGGTGCCGTTTTTTCTGCTTTTCCACTTTTTGCTATCAGAACGTTGTTTGGGAATTTGAAAGATGTGGAAGATTCAGTAGTACAGGAAATGAACAGCATAAATCTTTCATCATGAGACCTGGTTATCAAGTTGGAAAGGAAACTCAACTGACTATGACCATCATTTCTTGATTTATTCCATGAATCGTTTATGATTTGCTTACAATAAGCATCAAATCATCAGTTTGATTTCAGATAACTCATAATTGTGGTGTTCCTTTTTAGCAAAGGTGTCGGAACCACAGAGAGTTGAAAAATAATTGGACATACATAAGACTTGGGCGCATACATGAATATTTCCGCTACAAACATAAAAGGAAAGAAAAAAAAGGCAATGGAAAATGCTTAAATATTGAAAGTATTTAACCCCTTCACGACATGTGCCATACATGTACGGCGCCTGTTGTGTCCCTCCCTTTGATGCGGGCTTCGGCGATCAGCCCACATTTTTCCCAACACATGTCAGCTATTTAGAACAGCTGACATGTGCCCCTAACATTCGCGGGTGGAATGGCCATCCACCTGCGGCTGTTAATCCGTTAAATGCCACTGTCAATCTCTGACAGAGGCATTTAATGTGATCACACCAGAAGTGCGTCACTAATCCCGCCCATCAGCGCCCGTGTTATTTCTGCTACATACAGGCGATCTGATCATGCAGCAGAACTGTAGTATGAAAAAAACTATAAAGCTCAGCACAAGTTTAGCTGTAACACTTTAAGCTATCTGTGGTTTGGTCTGCAGTGTACGCTGCTATCAATATATTTACACAAAGCAATAACAGTGTATTTGAGCAAGCACGCATCTCCAGACAGTGAGAGTCATGATTTATAGAACTGCTCTGGAAACTACCAATCGTCGGTGACTTTTCAAAATTTATAACAGCAGCTTGTCAGGAGCTGAGAGGGAGGAGGGGGAGGTGATCTTTTAACTGCTAAATAGCATTCAAAAGGCTAGAGATATTAAGAGTTAACCACTCTCCAGGAATGTAACAATTGCACAAACTTGGGGCGCTTCTGGTGGCCGAAATCCTAGGAAATATGGGAGATTTAAGCTCTTATTTCAGGAGAACCACAGCAGATAGAAAAAGAATGTGAACTATAAACTTACTTTTTATTATGCTGCCTAGCTAATTTTGGCAATTTAATAACACAAGAATACTCATTTAAGGGATCTGCCTCAATAACAATTGGAAATAACTGAGATAATTAAAACTGAAATAAACTCACACAGTAAGCAGCAAGACAACTATCTGTCCGGAGTCACTTTGGTTAAGTCGCATAGAAGCGTTCTCCCTCAATAAATAAAATATAGTACAAGAGACTAAAAATGACTTAAAACCTAAACCCAATTACCGCTAAAGTGGTGGACAAATCCAGTATCGAGAAAACCAAACCAGAAATGTATAGTATTCTTCAGGAAGTGGTCAGTGAAACTTAAAATGATTATTCTATATTGTAATTTAGAAAAAAAAGAAGCAGAAAAGAAAACAAATATTTAATATAATTTACCGACCATGAAACGTCTTAATTATCATATCTATAATCTATCAAGAATATAATTTTATCAAAATTAGAAAAAATATCTATCTATATATCAAGCTAGAAATTCAGGTATATAGAATGCAGGGATTCATGTTCAGGATCAGGTAGTGTTCACACAGGCAATGCAGTTTGGTCCAAACGTGCAGTTTTATTGCTTTCATAAACTCCAAGGTATTCAAAACAAAACAACTTCTTCTGAGGAGAAAGGTATCAGAGCAAATACATAGGTCATCCGTCAGGGGCAGGCTCAGACTACAGTCCTCTCTCTCAGCTTCTGGGTGAAATTGCCAAAACCTGTGGTCTTTTCTACTTGTCAGATACAGCACATTTGCTGGTCACTCACCAGCTCCAACACACTCCACTCTGATCAGCAGACTGACACAAGATGAACACAAGGCCTGGCTCCAGACATAGTTAGTGTTATGACTGCCAAAGCACATTTACACAGGTAATGTACTAACCAGAGACACAAATACCTGAACCTGACTGGTCCCTTATCAGACTAGGAAAAAGCTCTTGTTTGTTTGGTACCTGACTGACCGCGGTGGTTGACACCCTATGATAACACAATGGCACCTCCACTCGACGGCGACTCAAACTGAATGTACTTAGCAGCTCCTAAGATCGCTAGAATAGCAAAGCCTTAAGGAATAACAGAATCACACACAAAACAACTGCAATCGACACAAACTGCAGCCAAGTGAATGAATCCAATAAAATCTATCACCAGCAGGAAACACCAGTAGGGGAAGGTATTTAAAGCTGCACCCAAAAGGTGTTAGGACAGACAAGCAGAGAAAATGAAAAACACATTACCCAAATACGACATAAACAAAGATAACAAAAGTAAAACACCCAAAGAAAAGGTGAATCTGCTGTAGATTACCCTGGCACCATCTGTGTAACCCGTAATATCTGACTCAGCTTTGCCCCATCTGCTTTGTTATAACATCCAGAAGGATATTCTCGTCCAAGGAACCAACTCCAGAGACGCTCACTTTTTGTGTCAGCCTTCTTGTGAAAGTTAGCTAGGTAAAATGTGACTTCTAGAAGACCCTAGCGCTCCATCGTCTGCCTAGAAATGTGCGCACTTTCTTTCTCTTTTTATGGCAGTACGAGGCCGCCTGGAGCCAGTCAGGGAGATGTCACAGTAATATTCTCACCCAGACACTGGGCTTGTAAAGCGGAGTCTTAATAATCCCTGTGATGATAAAGTGTCAATCACCGTCAGAAACAAAAAAAAAAAAAAGGAGCTTTAGAAATTGCTTTCTCAGTGGCTCGGCGTAACGGCATGAGATGAATAGTAACATCCTTGTTTATGTGTTTCGCACTTGTTTAAAATATCGCGGCTCGGCGCGGCTGACAATGTCTTCATCTCCAACACAAAACACTTAAATGATCAACACAACACAGGGCTTCTCACCACCGTCTGTGGAACATGTCTTCAGCTAGGGTTACTGATCATGTACGGCAGAGATGTTTCCGCCCGTACCTTTCCACATCTCCTGGTTACTCACTAGTCAATAAACTATGAGCAAAGCCCTCAACAGTCTGCATAACACATCTCAACCACTGGATGGAATGACACATATAGTAGAAACATCTCCTGACAGAGTATCACACAATGATGTGCTCAGTTTTTCAAAGCTTGTCATCTCATGTCACTTCTTTTGATATTTTGTGCCAAGAGGATAGGTAAGGATGGGCAAATCGGCATCCTCTATCAAGGGCTTCAAGGGCTACCATTCCAAAATATCACTGCCTTACAACTCTTATGTGATCCTGACTCCCCACACAATACTACCCATACAACATTACGGCTTTAAAACAAGTAAAATGATGGCTATTTGAGGACCACCAGTGGTATACATAGAGAAACTTTCCAAAAGTGGCATTAAATTCTTGCTCGCTAACATGCCATTTGGAAAGATGTCCTCTTGAATAATATTACACGATACTTTTCCTACAGTCCTCCTTATTTGTGTGCATCAATAGTATTAGGGCTCATACTCACGTGCGAGAGTCTGGGACGAGTCTCACACGTCAATACCTGGCACTGCCGCCAGCACTCGGATCGGAGCGCTCAGCTGCATAGAAATACATGCAGCTGAATGCTCCGATCCGAGTGCCGACGTGCGAGACTCGTCCGAGTTTCTCGCATGTGAGTATGATCCCGTACAGTGAGAGTAGCACTGACCCATAATGGCCATGAAATAGCAGGTCCGGTTCATTTAAGCTTTATTTCCTCTGCCAACCTCTCGGTAAAAAAAACTAAAGCCCCAATTTCTTCTTTAAAAAAATTGTGAAAAATAGCCCAAAGTTAATGCTTTTAACACCTAAGACATGGAAATATGCTGTAGAAGGCAAAAAGTGCTACATCTTTTGAATTTTTGGTGGCACTAGAGTTCAATTTCCATGGGGTCAGCTCATTTTTGGTTGATTGGCATATTTTTCCGAGTCTCAAAATTTAATTGTGTAAGTTACACAAAAAGTACTGGTGTGTTTTGGAAGATTGCAACGTCTTTAAGTGGGTCTGAACAAAAATTTGGTCCCGTATCACTTTTTTAGCTACAGTAAGTGGGTGCTTGAGGCAGTCAAGTCACATCGGTATTGTCAGTGAAAGGCTTGCAGCTCTTATTAGGGATTTCCGGGACAGGGTTTGGGCTACGCACTCTGCCTGGCGTATCCCAGGGGTGACTTGGACTTCACCCTTTAACCCTCGTACAAGGTTCTGATAAAGATATTGGCTTCTAGGTTGGGTCCTTGGAGTGGCTGCTGGCAGATGATGCAAGCTGACAAAGGGTGGTTAGAAATGCATCCTAAACATAGGATGTTGAGAAAATATATATATACAGTTGTGTTCAAAAGTTTACATCCCCCGGCAGAATTTTTGCTTTCTTGGCCTTTTTTCAGAGAATATGAATGAGAACACCAAAACGTTTTCTCCTATCATGGTTAGTAGTTGGGTGAAGCCGTTTATTGTCAAACTACTGTGTTTTCTTTTTTTAAATCATAATGAGATCCCAAAACATCCAAATGATCCTGATCAAAAGTTGACATACCCCATTTCTTAATACCGTGTATTTCCCCCTCTAACATCAATGACAGCATGAAGTCTTTTGTGGTAGTTGTGGATGAGGTTCTTTATTTTCTCTGATGGTAAAGCTTCCCACTCTTCTTGGCAAAAAGCCTCCAGTTCCTGTAAATTCCCAGGTGGTCTAGGCACGCTTGAGATCTTCTCAGAGTGGCTCAATGATTTTAAGGTCACCTGACCTCACCTGGCCACAACCATATAGTTCAATAACATTTTGTTGAGCACAATCATTACTTCTTCTTGACTATGATGGACACTCAGAACAAAGTCCCAGAAAATCCCTTTACTCATTTTACCATACGCATTAAAGCCACCGATACATTTCCCTTGCAATACCACTCCTGCCCACATGGTGTGCTGATCATCATATGCACGACTGGAAGCAACAGAGCACAAAGCACATCGTTTCAGATCTGTTTAATTAATGCATAGTTTCTTTAAAAAAAAACAGTGCCATACCTATCCAGAGCCTTGTAGCTAGTAATGAAGCTCAATTACCGGCAACATCAAATGAAATACGAGGGCAAGAACTCCAACGCTTCTGGAAGAAAGCAGCTGTGCTTTTCTTTCTAATCCATTAAACATTGTTTGGCGTATTAGAAATAATAGTAATAATAATAATAATAATAATAATAATCCATCAAACATTGTACATTGTTTTTAGCAACAAATTGGGAACAAAAGTAAAGGAGCAAGACTGCGCGATCAGACTACACATGGTTTGTTTGTTGTCTGTTACCATGGAGACACATAGGTCAGCATAAGAGCTGCAAAAAAAAAAAATATTAGGAAAACTTGTTACTAAAGACCTGCTAAGCTCCATTATTTTTCTATTCGCTGAGAAAATTAAAAAAAATATATCTTCGAAGGTGTACGGAGCTTTGCTTAAGGGGGCTCTTCGAATATGCATGACTTGCTGTGTTTTATGTGTTTTGATCTCCGCAGCATCTCCGCATTGATTTTTTTTTTTCTTCCAATTCTCTCCATGCCATTTAAAAGACAATAGATGAAGAAAATGAAGCGTAAAATGAAATAAATCAGACTTCTCCGCCATACCGTCTTAATTTTCCTCCTTCCTTTCCTAGGAGTCGGAGAGTGAAAATTGCAGAACGATATGAAATTTTCCATAACGTGATGGGGTGGGGGCGACCCCGGACGCGTTTCACTCACGAATACCGAGGTCAGAGGGGGGGGGGGTCTCGCTTCTCATCTGCTGAACATACAGCAAAAAATATGGCAAGAAAGTTCCCGGTGAAAAATCACGAAGCAATAAGAAAATGAAGTCGAAAGTAGCTGTAAATGTATTTCTTTATCTTGCCTGCTGAAAATTGCGGCTCCACTTGATATTTGATGCCTGGCAGATTCCGAGTATGGGGAATTGTAAATGCTTAAATAATTTCCCACCAAATGCTGCGCCTCCCCCTGAGTGAGATTTGGCTTGGGAGCGTTCCTGTGTATGCAGAACGTTTAGTGCCCTACTTACCGTGATTCACTGTCAGGAGAAAGAAAAATACAATAAAACTTCAAGTTCAAACTTTTTTTTAAAACAAGTCAATTTTCAGATAGGTTAAACTGAGATAACGCCGGCACTCAAATGGATGGCATCAGTTTTATTAGTCGTTCTGAGCGCGTTACTTATCTCACGCATGTGTTTCTTATAAACGGAATGCGATAAATGACAGTAAAAACTGACACTAATAAGGTAGTTTTGAAGAATAAGTATATAACTGATACTGTGTCTGTCGTTACATGGATGACAGTGTCACCCTTTTTGGGTAATATAAGTGAGTTTAAACAAAATTGGTGATGACTAGAGCTAAACCATTCTCCAGAAATTCTCTCAAGTCAGAAAAAGGGTGATGGCCCACGTATATCATTGACGTGGGGACTAGCGTATGGAAGAAAAGACAGAAGATAGAAAAGAAGCGGGGCTGAAGGACAAGTATGGGGAGGATCGGTGAAGAGATTTTCCAGCCCTCCGAATTAAATCGCTAAAAATTTGCATTTAAAAAAAATTCTAATTTTTGCAAAGTTCCAAACTTGGTACCTCTACTGTTCAGCTGATATCTCGAGCGTCGCTACTGTAAACTGATAGAGTATCTGGAAATGCGCCGCTCTATATGCGGTGTAGTGTTCATAGTCGAATACTGCAGCTGAGCTCCTATAGAAGAACATGTGATCTGAGCCCCAGAATGTGCACTACATAATATTACGAACTGTGCTGTTCCAGCTCAGTACTCGGCGATCTATCGAACGCAAAGGTCAAGGTATAATCTGAGTGGCGGAGTGTAATGTGTCGGCCCCTTTCTGATATTATATTGGTTTGATGTAAGGATAGGCCATCAATATCGTGTTACCCTACTACTTAGCTGATATATTGACCTTAGCTACCAAAAGATCACATAGTGCAGAGCTGGAACAGCGCAGTTCGGTAAATTCTGTAGAGCTCAGTGGCTTAGATCACATTCACTTCGATAGAGGCTGATCAGGGATGACACAATAAAAAGAATATTTATGGACATAAGAAGTAAAAAATATATATATAAATATATAATTAATTCGTGCTTTGTTCTTACGTCCATAACTGCTTTATTTGATTTGTTATGCCTTTTTTCTTCATCTTATTTTTCCACAGTTTCATGAAAAGAATGGGAAAATGACAGTGTATACACATCGATACGCACAGAACATTATGACAGAGTAAGTAGGAAACATAAAAAGGTTTAAAATACAAATCATGGTTTAGAAAGAAGACTGACAACTGTTACGGTCACTGAACATAAGTCGTTTTCACCCCACGAGTTTTGTGGATACCAAAAATAATAAGCAAAACAGTTATCTTCACATGCAAAAAGTGGTGAAAGTACAGTAATGAATCAGGAAGAAAAAGAACAAAAAACAACTGGGCATCATTGATTTCCACGCACTGCCTAATCTGGATTTACTGTTATGTTTTTCATATGATTTGGGAGTCTGTGTTAGAATGGGATGAAAGGCGATAAATCAATGACCAACTGGGATCCTTTGGGGCATATTTAGCGTAAATAATCCCACAATACTACTTTGCTGGAAACCATTAAGGTTGTATTATTTATCCTGCCTGGATGTTCCAATTTTAATACTTTTTAGGTATTGGAGCTTCTTTCCATTAGGCATAGAGTTAAATGATAAAATACTTGATGTTGTCAGTCACCACTAGAGGGAGCTCAATAGGAGCTTTTTGCAGACAGATTATTTATCAAGCCCAGTAATGACACAGTGGGCTCCTGAGCTCCCTCCTGTGGTCAGTACTATTTTTTTCAATCAGACATGATTATTTAACCTGGTGTTTCATGTGAAAGTGAAACAAAAATGAAATTATAAAAAGGTGCTTGCCTCTAAAGTAGTGACAAATGAAACTGGCATAACTTGAGTTTGACAGTAAAACTGAAATAGACCTCATTATGCTCATAATGTAATAAAACAAATGCTGTATTCGTGTCACCACTCATTGACTCGTCAGCTTAGCTCCACGGTCCCCACTGACAGTAAGAGCTTACACTCTATTTGAGAGAGAGAGGACCCCACTGACCAGAAGAGCTTACACTCTACAGGAGAGGGAGAGAGGACCCGGCTGACCTTAAGAGCTCACACTCTACAGGTGAGGTAAAACCACGTTGACCATAAGAGCTTACACGATACAGGAGAGAGAGAGGACTCTGCTGACCATAAGATCTTACACTGTACAGGAGATAGAGGATAACACTGACCATAAGAGATTAAACTCTACAGGAGAGGGAGAACCCCGCTGACCATAAGAGCTTACACTCTACAGGAGAGAGAGGACCCTGGTGACCATAAGAGCTTACACTCTATAGGAGAGAGAGGACCCTGCTGACCATAAGAGCTTACACTCTACAGGAGAGTTGACCCCGCTGACCATAAGAGATAAAACTCTCTATAGGAGAGGGAGAACCCCGCTGACCATAAGAGCTTAGACTCTACAGGAGAGAAAGGACCCCGCTGACCATAAGCGCTTACACTCTGCAGGAGAGTTGACCCCGCTGACCATAAAAGATTAAACTGTCTATAGGAGAGGGAGAACCCTACTGACCATAAGAGCTTAAAATCTACAGGAGAGAGAGAGGACCCCGCTGACCACAAGACCTTACGCTCTACAGGAGAGAAAGGATCCCACTGACCATAAGAGCTTAGACTTTACACGAGAGAGAGAGGACCCCGCTGACCATAAGAGCTTAGACTCTACAGGAGAGAGAGAAGACCCCGCTGACCATAAGAGCTCACACTATACAGGAGAGGATCCCACTGACCATAACAGCTTACACTCTTTAGAACAGAGAGACTTACCCAGTGACTCTAGATATGGAAAACAAATCTGCTGTACAAATTTTTCTCCACTTGGAACCACTGATTTGTGATGGCCTCAGTACTGACTGCCACTGCAAAAAGGTATGGTAATCTGCTAGATGTCTTGGCTGCAAGGCATTATGGGGGAATCCATGTGGTGATGCAAATTGTTATTAGTCCGCTCTCTAATGCTTCAGCAGTGTGGGAAGTTGTGCCTGCCTAGTGAATCAAAACTCAAATGGACCAAATTTATGTGAAGCCACGAATTTCAGGAAATTAGACTCAAACTGTCACAGGTGTGTCGGATGCAACAGATTGCCACTCTGCATCTGGTGGCAGAAGGTCTCTGCGTTTGGCATTACAGACACTTCCACAATCCTTCTGACTCTTGGACTCAGTGGCAACCTCCCTCCGGCTCTAATTGATATACCTGGACCTGAGTGTTTATTGACTCCCAGTCTGCTGCAGAGAGTCACCGGTGATATTTTTCCCTTGTGAAGGCTTGGAGCTATAGCAGTCGGCTTACTTCCTCTCTGGAGCTGTTTGATGACATTTGGTGGTACTTATCTGAGTCTGCTCAAGCTAAATTCATTCCCCTTGTCTGTCTACCTTTTTATCTTGAGTTTACAGTGGGGATTGAGCGGTGCTTATCTCCTCCTCCTCCCTATCCAGGGCCTAGGTCTAGGGAGATGCAGGGTTAGGTTCCTGCTCGGCGATTGGTGAGGAACCAATTTAGGGATGGTAGGGCAGGTAAGGTATTATCAGATCTGCCTAGGGGTCTCCACTCACCCTTTCCCTAGTGTTTGGGCTTCCATCCCTCCTCAATCCTTCATGTTGCACTTATTTTTCTCACACTGTACGTGACACTAACTCAATGCTCCACAGGTTGATCCGCTCATTTGAGGAGAATTCGATTCAGCCTCAAACCAATTAGTTCGTGTCTACCAACTGGAGCACTTTGAGATTTCCTGCTGGAAAAAAAAAAAACAAGTCCTGAGTAGGAAAATGCTGTTATGAGTGGATAATAGTTTAGGCCAAAATGTGTCCTTCTTTTTCTGTGTTTTAGGGTTTTTAAAGATTTATTGCATCTAAATATTATTGCTCCTGCTCCTCCCTGGTAAACCACATCCACTTCTCTAACTTTAAATGAGCTTGATGAAAAAATGTAAACAAAGTGAAAATAAAACTCTGTGCAGCTTGCAACTTTTGGCAACTTTTGCGCAAATTGTAAACTTTTTGCTGCTCAGGTTACGCCATCATTGCCTTTATATCTACACAGAGGGTTAGAAGGTCTGAAACGCGTGGCTTTAATGCATAGCTGAATAAACATGGCCTCCGACTATAGCAGAAAACCATCCTGGGAAATTTCTATGGTAATTATTGGCAAAAGAAACGCGGTCAAATCTTTATATACAAAAGTTTGACTTTCCCAGATCCCGAGTGCTTGTAACTCACATTTCGCAACCTGTGTTTTTCGTAAAAATGAAACAGAAATGATTGCACGCCATTATATAAACTACGGAACGAAGCGACGCAGGGCCGAGACCCGAGAACGAGATGTCAATCTACACCTACAGTAATTGCAGGCTGCGGTGTCATTACTTCCCGCTTAGACCCATTGCGGCAGCTGTTATACGGTTTTTACAAATCCCCACTGGAATACGCTACAAACAAAAATATACAGACAAGGGTAGAAAAAAAAAAACCTCTTTGAACACTTATATAAATGATAAAACTAGGTAATTTCGCTCCTGAATCTGATGTGAAAAAGAACTGAGAAAAAAAACATAAAAAAGCGACATAAAGGTCGTCTCGGAACCGAGTAAAATACAGTTTATATTTATGGTGGTAAATTTTATTTTTTGATTACAAATTTAAAGGGGATGTCTAGGTTAAAATTCTAAGACAATGGCCGACAACCTACGTCACATGTGCCACCAATGGGACATAGGTCCTGTTTGCTTGGCACATATTCTAGAATGGCTCTGGTGAACGTGTAGATGTCAGGGTGGCCAACCGGAGCTCATCACAAAGTATAGGGTCACCCTGGCTGCATGAGTGTTGGAGACCTTATAAAATGTTGCCTGACATCTGAATTTTTTTCTTTCTAGGCATAAACGGTTTTAAAACACCAAACTGAGGCATATTTACTCACCTTTCACCACCTCTGCGAATCTAACGCAGTCTGCTCCATGCAGTGATTACCAGCACCACTGCAGCCAGTGATTGTCTGCAGCGGTCGGATGACTCAAGGAGCAGGTTATTGAATGTTTCTCTGATGACGTCCTCCTCTGGTCAATCGCAGGTTTGCAGGAGTCTTGATAACTTTCAAACGGAGCAGACATTGCTTCCGGAACCAGCGGCGCTGGATCCAGGTAGGGTGCGGAAGAGAAGAGGGAGTATGACGGTGTTTAGCATTTTGAAACCAGTTGTGTGTAGAAAAAATAAATGTATTTTAGTGTTGGACAACCTCTGAGGAGTAGAGGAGCAGCTCCTCCTCCCCGGTCCTGCTAACATTAGGGTGCCAACCTCCACAGCTAGACAGGGCAACTAGGGACCTGATGGCGTCCCGTATTCCCTACCCGGTCCTGCATATAGACGACCATCTAATTAACCCTAAATGCTATATATTACGGTAGTTGCACTCCTATTTATTTATTTTTTATGTTTTTTTCTGTGTGCTGTCAGTCTTTCAAGTTTTTAAATATACTATTAAAAGTGACCTATTAAGGGTCTATTTGGCTGTTGGTTCATAAGTCATTCATGAGTCATTTTTTAAAGACACAGCAACGTATAGATCCATAGATCTAAGATAATGTAGCGGAATGGTGCATTTAGGATCCTCATCGATTAGCCGAAGTTCGCTTCTCTCTGGAGGACCCAGAGTCCATGCACTGCATAGATGATCTATTGATTTTAATGAATGCAGGATGCAATGCTTTCTTTCCCCAGCTGTGGCGCTGTTTTGCGAGATTCTCCAACACCTGATTGATGGAAATCCCAGCGGAAGAAAACTTTGTAATGAGCTGAATATTGTTTTATTCTTCTGACAAAGGATTGCAGTATTGTAGTAAGAGGATCACAGGATCATATTAAGACTGTGCCCATTACTCCATTTGTAACATTAAGCCTGTCTTCATGAATACTTTTATATAAAAAATGCTTCTCAATTAGATGCAGGGCTGAAAACAAAGGCCGGCGCCTCAATATTACTGCAGCACAAGTTCAGCTACTATTGTCCGATCTGCTCATCCTGATCTCCCTAGTTCACTTCTTGGCTGATTAAGAGTTAATCAACTAGGAGGAAAAGCGTCAATGCACATATCATGATAAAATCCAATGTTGTAGTTAACATCCCCCCTACACACATCAAAAAAAAAATTCACAGAATCGTTAAACAGAACAGATGTATCCCATATAGTTGCCAAGCATCTCAATCAAAGGTCTATTAATAAGAGTATCCTTAATTCAATCCAACGCACGGCACAGAAGTCTTCCTACACAGTCCTCTGCGCTCATCAAGAGAAAAGAGGCTGGAAAGCAGCTGGTACTGTCCCTTTAAGGAGGTAAGTGACAGTATAAACAGGTAGCAAAAACTTTCCAAATTCCAGTGTATAATAAATACGGTAGCTTTGATATCCAGGCTTATTTGAGGTCAGCCACATCCGTGTCCATACGTGATGGACAAACAGCAGCGGTTCAGATAAAATCACAGTTTTCTCTGCTGCAGACCTGGAAGGTCTCTGAATGCTGAGCCCTGTATAACCCCACCCACACCACTGATTGGCTGGCTGCTCTGTATATTGACAGAAAGCTGCTATTCAGTGGTGGGGGTGTGGTTGGACCAGGGGGCACGAGATACCTAGTCCTGCAGTGATCATCTCCTGCTGATAAAATACTTTTTGTACTGAAACAGCAAAACACAGCCTAGCAAATGACACATCGCTGGAATCAGGCTCTCAGCCCCTATATCATGCTGCTCTCAGATTACATAGCACAAACCTACTAAAAAAGTAGAGTTTACAATAAACACTATAATCTGCATAGATCATAAAATAAATCACCTGGCACTGATGATTCTGGATGATTTACTTAACAAAACCATCCCAGAACGAATCTTCAATCCTTTCTGAACACTCAGGACCGACGTAAGGTGAAGAGGAGAAGGGCGCAGGATTGAAGCTAGAGACATGAAACTCAGTGGAGGACCCAGCAGCAGGGACAGAGCGGCAGAGTAGGATATTTTTCTTCGTTAGCCGTTTCCTGACCCATCCACTTATTGCGTTTTGTTTTTAATGTGAATAAATATTTTTTTTTTCTGGGAATTTGTTAAAAATCAAAATTTCTGGCTAATTTTTAGAACAAATCTGCTGAATTAGAATTTTGTCAGAATAGCTCTTCTCTATTGGGTACGACTGTTCTAGTGGCAGATCCCCTTTAACTAAATCCCTTCTACACAATGCTATCCAGTAGAGATAAGTGGAACGCTTCGCAGGACTCCGGTTCCGCATTCAGGTTAGCGGCATCTGACAGCTAGATGGGAGGACTGTGAATCACTTATCTTTTTTGGGGTCCCCGGAGCAACACTTAATTTGTCACGGTTGGCACAACGTCATCTATGACATCGTGCAAAGCTCCCAACTCATCAAAGGTCACATCAGAGACACCGGAAGGTAAGAGATTCATGGGCCTCCCATCTAGCTGTCAGATACCACTGACCTGGATGCTGGACTGGAGTCTCGCAAATCAAACCTGTCATCCCTACTTACCAGGTGCTCTTGCCTAGCTTACATCAATGCTCTACATGGACATAGTTAGGAATAGCAGCTCCATGCAGGGACGGACTGGCCTACTGGAGAACAGAAAAATCCTCCGGTAGGCCCCGTTGAAACGTGCTAATAAGCAGTGCTATTAAATTTACAGAAAAATAATTCATTAAACAAGCTTACCAAACTAATCTTACATAGAAGCCAAAGTAAACTTCTGCACTAGGGTCAGGTTATTTTTACATGTAACCGAACAGTTGGCCCAAAGAATCACTGTTACTGGAGGGCCTTTGCCAATCCAGTCCGACACTGGCTCCATGCTAGCTACGTTGTCTTTTAGGAATCTGAGGAGGTCAGAAATCCATATCTTATCTCGTCATTGAATTTGGACTGTTGCTTATTTCCCTCCACTTTGCTTTAGGGTATGTGCGCACTCTGCGGATCCGCAGCGGATTTGCCCCTGTGGATCTGGAGCAGTTTTCCATGCGGTGTACAGTACCATGTAAACCTATGGAAAACCAAATCTGCTGTGCACATGCTGTGGAAAATTCCGCGCAGATTTGCTGCGGTTTATTTTCCGCAGCAAATCAATTCTTTGCGCGGAATCCGCTGCGTTTTTACACTTATTCCATTACAGGAATCTGCAGATGTAAAAACGCAGGCGAAATCCGCACAAAATCTGCAGGAAATCTGCACTAAATCCTAAAATCCGCAGGTCATTTTACCTGCGGATTCAGCAAAATCCGCGCGGAAAAATCAACAGCCAAATCCACAACGTATGCACTTACCTTTATACGGTTCTTCCTTCCTCACAATGGCTGATTTAAATTAGCATAAGTCCATCCAGCAAAAAATTCATGCAGAAGGTCAATGCACCACAGTCAGGAAATAACAGTCATAAACCACAAGTAACGAAGCTTCCAGGAACAGAAGAAAATAAAATAACTGCTGCATAAAAAAGCTCAAAAGCCCCCGTAAATCCCACTGATACAAAAATGACCTAAAAGCCTATGGTGATTTATCATGGGAAGAACCAAATGGTGGTAATGTTTGTTCCTTATCTGTGCCAAAAACAAGCTCAATTCAACACAAAAAAAAACTATTTACCGACGCGTTTCGCAAACTCCGAGCATCTCCAATTCCTAGTTACACCTTAACAATATAATAAACATCTGAGCAGAGTTTAACGCGGAAAAAGCCTACAAGAGAAACAATTAACTAATACTTATTGAAGCATTGCAAAAGATTAGCTCTCCCTCTGCAGGAAACGTAATTATCGTGAGGGTCGAAGAGCTCAACATACTTTGGGTTAGTCCAAAAAAAATTGACCTTCTCCGGTCAAAAAGAAACAAAGGAGACCTACATTGTTCATGTACTCGCTCAGCAGGTCTTGAAGGGCTTGTCGGACAGCGTTGCACTCAGCTACGATTCTCTCTCTCCTGTCGTCACGCGTGCACGAGGAGTCCGCCATCAAGGCCGCCCCACTGATGATGCTCTCCAGCCTCTCCTCAAGAGATGGCCGGCACCGGGCTTCACTAAAAGTCAAAGGGTCTAGAATGATCTTGTTCTGTGGAAACAACAAGAAGAAACTTTTTGTTAATATTTTTCTTTACTATCAGTGGTATCTAGTGATGAGCGAGTATACTCGTTGCTCGGGTTTTCCCGAGCATGCTCGGGTGTCCTCCGAGTATTTTGGCGTGCTCAGAGATTTAGTTTCTGTCGACACAGTTGCATGATTTGTGGCTGCTGGACAGGCTGAATACATGTGAGGAATGCCTGTTTGTTAGGGAATCCCCACATGTATTCAGCCTGTCTAGCAGACACAAATCATGCAGCTGTGTCGACACAAACTAAATCTCCGAGCACACCAAAATACTCGCAGGTCACCTGAGCATGCTCGAGAAAACCCGAACATGCTCGGGAAAACCCGAGCAATGAGTATACTCGCTTATCACTTGTGGTAGCCTTACATTTTTTTCCCGTGGCACCAGGGCCCTGTTATAATCAAATTGGGGTTTTGGACAGTTTTTCGACAATGGAAAGGAAAAATTAAAAAGATACTCTGTGGAGTGATGTTTATGCTATTGTATCTATGAAGCCAGCTAATATTCATAATAGGCATGTCAGCTTTTTGAATACTTTTCAAGAATGTACTAAATTTGTATTACAAGAAAATGGAGTCGTAATAAGATTTGCGGAACCTTAATCAAGGCTGCATCTTGTAATGATAGCATCGCCCAATTGAAAATGCTACATCTGCTTACCAGTACATGATGAAAACATTGACACTAAAGATCAACTAATCAATTCTTAATATCAAATTCATTTAGAATTTTTTAAAAGTTTGAAGATTCTAGCAAATTTTAATTTTCTTTGTGAATTTTTTTATGAATTTAGTTCATCCAAATCCAGCAAAATAGTGGCAAGACTGATACCATTTTGCTGGATTCCTGTAGGCCAGAATGGCATCAAAACATTAAAAACAATTAAAAAAAAGCATATTCATCTAGCCCCTCACCTGTCCCTGTCTCTGAGCTCACCGACAGTCCTCCATTGCCTTCTGATCTTGCACCAGTCACCTCCTCTGTCCAGAAGAACTAACGAACAGTAAAGAGGGGATCAGAGATGGAGCAGGTGCCTTAAGAAGCTAGTGAAGGACCAGCGGTGCGCTGCAACAGTCGGGACAGTATAAGTATGATATTTGATTTTTTTGGAAATCCCTTCCTGCAAAGTCTATCTATGATGATTTGGGGTTTGAAGACCTCAGAACATAAGAAGAAGCTGTTATTTTGCCTTTCAAGGCACAACTCTATGACCGCTGCCCATGGTTTACTCCTCAGGGTCTCTTCTTCAGCTTTAGCGCAACTCATCCGACTGTTCTTCTACATTGTACACCAGGACTTGAAGCCACAACCAGTACTCAGGGGTCTCTGGGTTATATAAGGTCTTGAGGTAAGTCATGATATCATGACCTTGTGACTTTACGACATGGGGCCAGACGATGGGCAGTGAGTAGCAGAGCAACTGGAGTCAGGAGCGTTGAGGTATTAATTGTTTTTTTACTGTTATCTGATCTTTTATGGTTTTTATAAATGGTGGCTGGGTATTTTTTTGGGGAGATATCCTTGTGGATTGCATTCAAAGTACATGGAACCTAACATTTCTCAAATTTGATCCTCCTCTTGTGGTCCACCCATAGAATTCCACAAATTTCTCCAATTTTTCACACTACACATTCAATGCACTTAATCACTCAGACACATATAACACAAAGAACATCTTTTTTTTTTTTGTTCCAAAGGTGGTCATCTAGAAATACTCATCTTGGGATATCTGAAGCCAAGAGGAAAGGAAATGAAGGACATAAACTATGTATTTTCCAGTCCGTCTTACCGAATCCTTTTTTTTCTGGCACTAGTTCCCTAATTGGTCAAGTTTACCAAATATTCATCATACAGTATATTTTACTAAGTACAGCAACAGAAATCAAATTAGCAATGAAAAAAAACACAGTGACCATAAAAACTTCAAAAATCGACCCTTTTCCTGATTTTGTGGGCAATATACAATGATGTGAAAAGCAGTTTTTTTTATGTTTGGCATGAAATCCCTCAACAGATGGTTTGCTGAATTAGTTGTTTGATGTCTAAAACAAAACCACAAGGTGACCCCAAAGCCTGGTAACAGGCATCCATTGCACTTGTATCGAATTTTATGGGGCCTTTAGTGTTCTACTAAATGTTACAAGAAAATCTGTTCTTGAAAAACGAGAAAAAAAAAGACAAAAAAACCTCCGAAAGAATCAGATACCACGTCAGCATCAATTTTTTTTCTGGTACATAAATCAGATAAACTGAAACACTTTCTTCCTAACAGACCTAAATTCTAATACTAAATCTTATATAAGAAAAAAGAAACTGCTTCAAAAATGGGAAATAAGTACTGTATTATTATATGAAAGAACTTGAATATAACATAAAAATCATACCAAAACTACAAAATAAAGACAAGGGAAGTCTGCGTCTCAAGAAGCATCAATATATGGAAGAAGTAGAAAAGCTTGACGTTGGTATTGTCGAGCAGTTTACCTCAGGGGAGACCAAGCAACTATGCCTTTCCCCGTTATCCCTGTGTGACCATAAAACCCCACCCCCTTTTACCGGCGCCCACTAAGACATGGACACAAGTATTTCCTTTGGACTTTTATGGCCACAGCAGCCTTTTATTAAGCCAACAAAATAACAATAAACACGTATCATAAATAACATAAGTACAATGACTTGAACACTGAAAGGCGGAGTCCTTGAAGCCACAAGATCATGGTGAAGTAGTCCAAAAATATTGTGGACAAGCCCCATCCATTTGCTCCCAACCGTTACCCCACAGGCTCAGGAGCATCAGCACACCAATAAATATTGTCCACGAACTACTTGGAGATCCACCCACTTATGACGGAAACTCCCCATCCACCTCTCACCAGATCGCGACCAACATATCTTTAAACGGAGGAGACCCTACACACAGGGTCTCCAACACTAATTTCCACCCACTTCAAGGACTCCCCCCTCCTCCAAAACTGCCGTGACTCAAATACAATAACCCACCCAGCTGTCCAATAAGAAGGGAGGGAGGGTGGGACTGCGTTGCTGCTGTGGAAGCGGGAACAGAGGGCGGGAACACCCCCGCCCCTCAGTTAAATACCCCTTGGCTCCCCCTCCCTGCTAGCAGCTCCTCCCACTAAACCCTCCACCCCCCGTCATGATGGCCTCCGCCCACGCCTCCTATGGGGGGTTGGGAGGCTCACTCCGGCCATTCTCTTCGCCCACTGGATGAGAAGAAGCTTGCTGCAACAGAAACTTTCATAATTATTTTTTTCTGCAGTGAAAGTCTAGATAATTTAAGACACAACCGTCCATCTTAAAGGGGTTTTCTATTTTATACCCTTTTCTTAGCGCTCTTAGGTGCTGATCACATCTCATTTTTGCACATGTTGGAGGGAATTGATGCATCCTTAAATCCAGTAGGAACGTGTTGCAAATAACCAAATTAGAAGACGTCCAATTGTGTCCCAGTAGACATCCATATACAGTAGGTTTGGGGAAAAGCAGAATATCTTAGAATAACTTCTGTCTGAAGAAACCATCCCAATATATTTTTCTTTTGCAAATGAAGCCCCAATCCTTTATCTTAAAGGGGTATCGGGGATATATTTACTGTATGTAGTTTTCTTAAGCTTCCGCATTGTTTTCGAATAAATTGGATGTATACATTAGGAGCATTTCCCCCGTAAGCTACCGACCTGTCCATAGGCCTCCATGCACCCAACATAAACCCTCCAGATTTTGCTTGGTGCTTTCATATCAGATATGCAACTGGGCTGCAGCAGGAAAAGTTTTTACATGGAATGATTTCCTTGCTGCTGCTATACCATGTATGTGTCTGGTTTACAGCATGAGGAAAATTTTTGATGTAATCTTTATGCATAGCGGGTTCAGTATAGTGATTGTTGAAGAGAAGACGAATCCCACTTCAGGAATTAGAGGGCTAAAAAAAATGAATAAAAATATATATCCTGGAGAAGTCGTTTAATTTTTCCCTTCTCCCTTCAGAAGCAATAATGGACATAAGATCCCGAATATGGTGGTAACGTCTTTCAATAAGACATCACAGTCAGATATATAAAATCAGGGGTGAACGTATCAACCTATGCTGCCTTACCGGGACCCAAGAGTGAAGGTGGCCACTAACTGCCTCCAAATCAGGTGAAATTGCTCTATTTTCAGGTATTGGACTGCAGAACATACATACAGTATATTGTTCTTGGGCCCAAAACTGTCAATTTCAGCCACTGTGTCAAACTATGGCAGTATATTGACAGAGACGGCAGCTTTTGCCATCAGATGTCACATAATATCGGACTGAGCTTTTTCTTAGAAGCTCAGTTTGTAGCAATCCTTGGGAAAAATATAGGAGTCTTCATGGACCGACGTGGCCAAAGTGTGCACCAAAAAAAAAAAATAGAAAAGAGATCTGAATGAATAGAAATATCCCAACTTGAATAGAACTCAAATTTGGGATCGGTAAAAGAAAAAAGGTGGTTTTATGTGTTCTTTTTATTTCCCCCCAACAAACTATAAAAACATTTTGATGTTCCCTCATCTAAGTCTTCTTGATGAACCTGAAGTAGATAAATAGAATATTGGCCATGGTGAAGAAAGAGCAGGAGCGTCTCCAAGGATCAGTTGTGATTTTTGCCCACATCAGACGGAATAAAATATGTATTACAAACAAAGGAATATCAGATGACTGATCAAAAGCATTACATGAGAAAGACAAGGGGGGACCAGACATTTCAGTGTGGGGCCGAGTGCAGCCAGGAAAAGCCTTGGCGATTTTGTGACCTCTTGGCAGATATTATCGACCCTTGGGCTCCTTTAATCACCCCGGTTCTAAAATAACTTACAGAAGCTTTCGGCAACGCTGTCATATGAAGACAGATAAATGGGACGAGTCTTTGTTGTGCTGCATAGTCCTCTGTTGTCTCCGAGCAGCAGTCAGTGAACGCCTAATCATCAACTAAAAAGTTCAGCTGATTATCCTCTCGGATATATTCTGGAGCTTTACAAAACTTTCTGTCACACCGGCACAGATGGTACAAAAATACAAATACGACACATGAGCATCCATAGAGGTTTACAGGGCCTCCACCGTTTACTGCATTATCCCTTTGAAGTCATCTGTCAATGATACACGGTTGAGCAGAAGACTAAAGAATGTAATTGCCTAGACTAATAGTACCACTATAACCAATGAGCCCAAATTATCAAAACTGGCGATTTTCTCACCGGTCTCAATGAGGGGGCATGAAGGAGTCAGACGCTCCTGATTCATGAACAAGTGAAGGCATTTTTATGAATTTACAGCATCTGACGAGTGGCGTGGTTTCCATGCAGTACACCCGAAATCTTACTCCAGTCAGGGAACGCTACAGTTCATCATGAGAATTGGATGAGCTGTGCCATCATGCTCCTGCCACGCTCCCGCCCTTCATCAGTGATGCACATTTTAATGAAGCTGGGAGAAATTGTTTCGAAAAAACCAAAAGACTCAAAACTTGGACGCAACTCTGAGTTGCACCTAAAATTTACGATTTTTACAAGCTTTTACATTAGAATTCTGGTGCAAAAGTTTTGATGAATCAGCCTCAATGTCTAAATGGATGAAATAGTGAAAAGCTGGAAGCAATGTGTGGGAATCACGGAAAAAGAGCAACAATGAGAATCTGAACAACTTATGATGGTTAGGCAATTCGGTAAAAGCGTCTCCAAAATGGCCGGAGTGGTGCGGTGTTCCCAGTGCGTAGAGAGGGGTTGTTACAAAAATGGTCCAAAGAAGAACAACCAGTGAACCTTCTATAGGTTCATGGATGTCTAAAGGCTACTGGAGATTGTGGAATAGATGAGATCAGCGCCAGGAAAAGAGCGATCTCAACAAGTTGTGAAAATATGGGCAACAATGGTCCCAAAATTATAGGAGATTGACGATTCTCATCATACGTTCATCATTAACAGGTTTATGTGGTATAAAAAAAATCTGTTTAACAAATCGTAAAAGGGAAAGTATAATCTAAGCACATCACCTTGTAGGAGATACCTTGTAGTGCACCAGTCCACCTTTTGGTTTTTCATACCGAACTTCCCTCACTGGTGATGTTGCTACGCTGGCTTGTGTGAATCCAGTTCTGTCTGCAGAGCCTGAGCTATCAATCACCAGTGAGGGAGATGGGGACATGCAAAATCAGTTGGAGGAAGGATGCACTGAGCCTCTTGGACAGATCAAAGAAGATCTGAGCACCCTAATTAGCATATTTCATTAAACTTCAGTACCTACAGAATAGAAGTAGCGATTAGATTTCTAAGGATGCAATTTTCATACAGGGTGAAATCCCCGACAAAAATATGTGGCTTAGTATATATTATAAGTTTGGGCTTACAGACTCGATTCCCCTTGTCGTGGAACAGCAGCAAAATTGAAAAACTTACTTCTGGGTTTCCCCATGAATTACATGGAGGATCTAGCGACACAATAGTCCATAAAGTAGACATCCCAAATAAGATATACAGAAGCTGAGGCCAAAATGAACCTTTCTAAGGAAAAGTCCTGAATTTACACTTCTTCAATCCACAATTTTCACGTGGTGACTCTAGTTGAGCATATTTACCAGGTATTTTTTTTAGACCTTCTAAGATATGTGTATATGACATCTTTTAAACTCAGGCAAACCTGTCTAGTTTCCCAAGAGGAAGATGCTTTAGGACCCGTCAGTATTTTTTGGTCTTGAACGGTCTTTTTTTTAAATTCTTTTTGGTCATTTCATGAATGCTTGCATCGTCATTTTTTTTTTCGAGCGCTCCATCGTTTTTGAGTTGTATTTTTACTGTAGTTTTCTGTTCAATTTCTCTCTCCATTTATTAATAAAGAAACCTTCATCAGCTTTCAAAGTGAATACGTTGGGAAATCATTTGAAAAGGTGCCAGGGTGTCATCCTTGTGCTTTTTAAACCTTCCCATTGACTTTTTTTTGCAACGTATAGGGCAACTTCCGACCGCCTGAAGAAGGGTCAAGCCAGTTCTCTTAGCCACTTGTCATCTTTTGAAACCTGAAGGGGTTAAATGACACTGAAAAGCCTGAAGGTATGAACAGAAAGTTGTCTTTACATAGAAATGTTTGCGTTTGTTCTCTACAGCATTTTCTTAGCAATTTTTCAATTGGATTTGGGGATAGACTTGCCTGAAAATAAGACATTGTGTCTTAACCCTTGGAATAGAGACTGAATCTACTGGTTTTATGGTGATAACATACAAACTGGAACCATTTCAAGAACAGTCAAAGGAAATAAAAGAATAATGAATGATAATTAGGGATTCAAATGTATAAATGCATAAAAAAAAGTCCTGAGTGTTCATCCAATTCACATATATTGAAGCCAGGACTCATCTTGACGCACGTATATGTATATACATAAGATCCTAAATCACCTCTACAGTATGGAGGCGGATTGGAGAGGTTTTACCGCTGACTAATAAACTGAAGCCTATAAAAAGACGGCAATGACATGGTATTCAGAGAGATAAATCTATGGGAGGCGAAGAACGTTCTACAGATCTGAGGAACACTACACTATGGGGAGAAGAATTCCATCTGACGTTGCTTTTACACATGTAGAAGACCGAGCTGCTGCTTTCTGGGTTATGATGTGGACTTTGTGTTATAGGAGTTGGGCATGAGGGGGATGTCTGCGAATAATTAATATCAGTTAAAGACTCCCCAATAAAAAATAATTAATAAAAAAAAACACATTTTCTTCCGAAAAGTCTGTGAGCACCAAGTAAAAGGAAAAACCTCATCTTGATAAAGATGAGTAAAACATTTGAAATTTGGGCAGATTCAAGTCTCTCCAATTAATTTTTATTGGGAGCAAAAGTGCCCTGATTGGTCAGAAAAGGCATTGATTATGCTTTAAGGTCCCTTTGCACCAAAAAGCATAGCAACCAGAGAGGGGAAATTGTCACAAGTGTGTCACGTCCTCCTTGGAGATCTTGGGTTAGGTGATCATTACAAATTTGGAATTGCAGGTCTTCCATTTACCCAGTGTGTTTTGTTCCTTATATTAAATGCACTTTGTTTCCTTTGGCACTGAAGAGGTTAATGACTTTTTGTATGCTGGTTAGAGACATGCAGCTCAATCTCACAGCTGCTCCTGACCTGCTTGTTTTCTCTCTCTATAAAACCTGGCCAGACCTTCTCATCCCTGCCTTTGAAAGGTTTGGTTCCTGGCTTGCTGGAGTAGGTGTGCTGGAGTTGGAGTTTGTAGTTGCTGCTGGAGATTGTTATTTGCTGTTTTTGGGTGTAAAATTTCTACATTACCCTAATAACATTTGGTTTGTACATTCCTATCCTTTTCTTTATTCCTCTCCACACTTGGTGAGTATTTTTGCATGTAAGTTGCTTTTTGTTATCCCTGTTTGGCTTACGTGTATATACACTTACATATCTGTTCCAGGCCTCCTGGGGGAAGGGGGCAGCTTAAGACATTAACGGAAGCATAGTAAGGTCAGAGACTCGAGCCTCTCTACCTTCAATACTACCCCCATGAAAGGCATAGTTTGACAGAGACAGAGATAGAGACAGTTTGAGGTCCTCCCTTCCTATCTGAAGACCGTCACAGCGTGACAGAAATGCGTTAAAAAAATAAAATACATCACATTCACCTGTCGTAGGCCATCACCTGTTCTTGGCGACCTCCATCTCCTCCACAGTTTATTAGTTATGCGTCATTCATAATTAATCAAGCATAAAAAGCCGGCTCCATTCTGTGACTGATGGGTACCGGCATCTCAGTGAGACCAAAATAACGGTGTTCTGCTACTGAATCAGCCAGGGTTTCAACCACATTGGATTGCTGGGATTTTTAAAGAAATATAAGCTCACCCACGGGCAAACACATTGTTAATAGGAATCCATCCTAAAGAGCCAACTTTTTCTTGCGAGCAGAGACAAATGACTCAGCCCATTAAAAAATGTTGATTCTCCATGTCCTACTCTGGTTGTTTTTGATGCTCCCTTCTGGGACAGAGGCCATAAACTCACCTCCTGTGTTCACATGGATGCTGATGTATGGACCCACCTCAGTGACAGTAATGACCCGCATGACCTTCCATGTGACCACATGAGGCATTCACTGTCCTCAGCAGCAGATGGGTGCACCAGAAGAATGAAAAACTGGTGCGGATGTCTAGAGACCTGAGATGAAGGCGATGTAAAGACAGGTGTGAGCCTCGGCTGGGCAAGTTTATTTTATTATATTATCTCCTTTTTGGCCCTCAAAGGAAAAAAAGCAAGATTGCTGTAAAAGAACATATGATTTTTTGATACTCTGCCAGGAGATGTTTATGAAATCTGTATCTATTTGTGGTTGTAACAAGAGACGAGCAGGGTTCGTACCGGAACGTTAGTGTCTGGTGGTAAACGCCAAGCATGGACTTCTCCCGGAAGTCCATTGCAATGTTCGGAGTTCTGAGGAAGTTCGGGAGAGCAAGAGGGAAAGAAAAAAAGAGAAAGCGAGAGAAATTCATTTTTCCAGCTTGAAAATTTGGGTCCTCATCATTTTCCATGTTCGGGTTCAAAGTCAAACTTTGGAATAAAGCTTTGATGGGGCACCAGATTCTGAACTTTCACCGGTCTGCTCATCCCTACTTATGACATGAATTTAAGGCTATGTGCACACAGAGTTTTTTGGCTCTGCGGATTTTGGAGAGAAAACCGCAGGTAAATCCGCAGGACTAAAGTCCTGCGGTTTATCTGCGGTTTTGCCCGTGGTTTTGCTCTGCGGTTTTACACCTTATAATGGATGAGGTGTGAAACTGCAGCCTTTCTGCACTAAAGAATTGACATGCTGCGGATTGTAAAATGCAGCAAAACTGCACGGAAAAATCCGCAGCATGTGCACTGCGTTTTCCAGTTTACCATTGAAAGCAATGGTACTGTACAACGCACCTAATTCTGCTGCGGACCCGCAGCTGCAGAAACGCTGCGGATCCGCAGCAGAATCCGCACCGTGTGCACATACCATAGCCTTTCAGGAGTTTTGCTAACATGTTGTAATGATCTATTAAATTTATATAACTAGAAATTGGAGTAAGGAAGGACGGACACATATTTATCAATGATGGGAGTGTCAATATTACCAAGAATTATTAATTTTCTCATTTTTATTGGTTAGCACATTTCTTTTCATTATATTTTGGCACACCATTCTGGTTCCCTATATTGTCTTAAGCCTAATTTTCTACTTGAGAAACTAATATTTTTTTTGCTGTCCCTTTAAGGCTGTGCGTCGTTGATGCGATTCAAGAAATGTCAGCAATGAAGGCTGAAAAAGTCATCTTAGCCCCGTCTGCGAGCGCGCCACTTCAATTAACCAGTATGTGCTTGTTTCAGAGAGTTTTCAAGATGGAAATGTCACTAATCTGATTACAAAACATCAGTTCTCATATACACCCGACGCTTTCCAAAAGTTTAAAAAATGCCCACTTGTATTTCCGAAGCTCAGCGAGAAGCAATTTTTGTACTTAGCCGTGTCACTTTCATTTACAATTCATGATAATTCAAGCAAATATTGGAGGTAACAAATTAGAAAGACCGTCAGCTCGTTTAAGGTATGATTTATGGGTTTTGGAATGTTATAGCTGAATTAGATGTCCACGCTTCAATAACTCACCAGGATTAAGTCACCTCTTCTGAGCAGAATCATGGGGAGGCCGGCTCAATTATCAGCTAATGGTTGCATATTACCGAGGTAATGTCACAATGTGGCACTCTTTCCACTTGAGAAGTTTGCCTTTGGTCTAAGGAAAGGCAAATGTTGTACTTCGTCCGGATCCAGGATCCAAAAAAGAAAAAAAATGTATCCAAAAGTGAAGCAACAATGGTGTTTGTACAGAGGCAGAAGATGACACATGCCACTTGTTGTTGCCACCCAACTCATGGGTTAATCAGTGCCAGGTAGGTCTCATCAAAGGTATATACAAAACAATGGGGTTGTGATTAGAGTTGAGTGAAACGGGCCGGTCAAATTCATAAGTCGCCGACTTTCGCTAAAGTCGGGTTTCATGAAACGAAACCCGACCATAGCGTGAGGTCGGCCACGAGGTTGGTGACCACAGCGCCAAATGATGCTTCCAGCGCCCTTTTTCAGCCAATGATGGAGGACGCACACTGTGGGCAACGCGATGACATGGGCATCGGTCACCACCATCTTTGAGAAGGGCATGCAAGTGATTGGCTGGCTTTGTGTGGCGTCACAGGAGCTATAAAAGGGCGTGAACGCCGACCGCCATGTTACTTCTGCCGATCTTAGCATTAGGTAGAGGATGCAGCTGCTGATTCTGAATAAGGGAGAGCGTTAGGCAGGGAAGAAGATACAAAAACTGCTTCTGCTGGTAGCGATTTCCACTGTACAACACACCACTTTGTGTGCAGTGACAGGGGAGGATATATTTTTGTGCATCAGCTCTGTTGGTTATTAGGCTGCCTTATAAGGCTCCCTGATAGCTGCATTGCTGTTTGTACACTGCTGTGCAAACTGCTTTTTTAAAAGCAAAAATACTTTTCTTCCTCTTTTCTGCACAGTTACCAAGCGTTCATTTTTCCACCCTTTTGTGTGCAGCAGTCCTGCTTATTAGGCTGCCTGCTGCCATACTTGGACTGAGAGCATCATTGTCAGCCTCCTAAAATCTCTAGGGAGCTTCCAATTCTCCCCAATACTATATACACCTTGTACCTGGTCATACACCTGCCTATTTCAGACTGTTAAATTGAGGTGTAATCTATAGTGGGCCTAAGATAATAGTTCAGCCTCCTAAAATCTCTAGGGAGATTCAAATTCTCCACAATACTATATCCACCTTGTACCTTGTTTTATAGTACCATATAGCTGGTGGTATTTTGGGTACATTTTTCCAAAAATGAGGAAGTATGGTGGAAGAGGCCGTGGAAATGGGCGGGGGTTGACAGCTGGTACTGATGGTGGTGGGGGTAGTGGTGCAAATGCTGGTAGTGGCAAAAGCACAATAACACCTAAGGTGTTGATCTTGCTTGATCGTCTGGCACCACAAGGCCTCGAAGGCTCCCTTTTCTGGGAGTAGGTAAACCGCTTTTAAAGCCGGAGATTCAGGAACAAGTTTTGGCTTACATTGCTGACACAGCCTCCAGCTCTATCACCTCCTCTTCTGAAGTTTCCAAAAATATAAGCACTGAGTCGTCAGTGGAGGCTTCTGTCAGGAACAACACCTTTCCTTGTGTCCTTCACCCCTACCAAAAGTGAAGGATGCGGCAGGCCACACTACAGATTACTCCATGGAGCTCTTTTCACATACCATGCCTGGGTTATCAAGTCAAATCGTGAATTCCCCAGTCCAAGATGAATCAGACATGGAGTGCACTGATGCATAGTCACTGCTAGATTTTTCTGCTGGTACATTCACTCAGAGCACTACATTGTCCTCGCAGTGTACTGAGCCAGAAACTGACCGTGATAAAACTCAGGTGCACCTTCCCGCATACTATACCGCCTTACACGGTGACACAGAGGAAGGTGCACATGAAATCGAAGAGGAGGTGATGGATGACCCAGTTGTTTGACCCAGATTGGCATCCATTGGGGGAAGAGGGTGCCGCTGCCAATAGCTCAGAAGAGGAGGAGGAGCATCCGCAGCAGGCATCGACATTGCAACAGCTGTTATCTGACAGGTCCGTAGCAGTCCAAAAATGGTTTACAAAAACCTAAAGAGTTGCAGGACAGCTTGGCCAGACGGTCAAATTAGCACAGCATGCAAGACCTCAAAATGTCTTCCATAGTAGGAAGAGTGCAGTGTGGCACTTTTTTTTAACAAAATTCTAATGATCAGGCAAAGGTTATCTGTAAGAAGTGCGCAAAGCCCTTTAGCCGAGGGAAAAATCTGAGAAATTTGAATACCAGTTGCATGCTTAGACATTTAACCACCATGCACTTGCAAGAGTGGACGGACTACGAAACCTCACGTACCACATGTGCACCTGCTCTGAATGAAGGTAGTCAGCAATGCTACATCGCTTCCCCCACTGTAAGCCCACCGGTTAGCACACCACCAGCAGCAAATGATGAGGTGTCATCGCAAGGGCAAAGCAGTCAGGGAATCACAATGTTATTGCTATGAAAGACTGAATCTAGGCCATCAGCAAGACCACTAACACCATCACCAACCCTCTCTCAGTCTGCCATGTCCACCGCTAGTTCTACCATATGCAGCTCTCAAGTCCAGCTCACCCTACCAGAGACTCTCAGTAGGACAAGAAAGTACTCATCCTCTCATCCACGTACACAGTGCTTGAACGCCCACATTGCCAAACTAATCTCGTTAGAGATGATGCCCTACCGGTTGGTTGAAAGCGAAGCTTTCCACGAGCTCATGGCCTACGCAGTACCACGCTATGACCTACCCAGTCGGCACTTCTTTTCTCGAAAAGCCACCTGCATGTGAAAGACTGCATTGTCCATGCACTCAAGCAATCAGTGAGTGGAAAGGTGCACCTCACAACAGATGCATGGTCCAGTAGGCATGGCCAGGGCCGTTACATGTACATCACTGCGCACTGGGTTAATGTGGTGGATGAAGGGTCTACAGGGGACAGCGGCGGTGGTACAGTGCTGCCTAGCCCACGGTATAGGAAACAGTTGGCTGTAGGTGTTCGACCCTCCTCCTCCTCCTCCAGAAGCGGAAGCTCGTCCATAGAGCGCAGTCGCACGAGCACTCCATCCGCCATTGCCAGTGTTGCACACGAGGTGTCACACTATCGAACAGCTAGTGGTAAGCGTCAGCAGACTATGTTGAAGAGGATGTGTTTGGGCGACAACAGACACACCGTGGAGGTACTGGCCGACTACAAACTGAGTCATGGCTGGGCAGTCTACATCTTGAGGCAGGCAAGGTAGCTAGTGATAACGGCCGTAATTTTGTGGCAGCCATAGCCCTTTCAAAACTCAGACACATACCTTGCCTGGCTCACACCTTGAACCTGGTGGTGCAGTGCTTCCTCAATAATTATCTGGAGTTAACACCCCTGCTCCATAAGGTGCGACGACTGTGCTCGCACATCCGCCGGTCGCCCGTACACTCCGGTCGTATGCAGAAGCTGCAGCGATTGCTCCACCTTCCCAAGCACCGCCTAATTATCGACATTGCAATAACGTGGAACTCCACCCTGCACATGGTTCAGAGGCTCTGCGAACAGAGGCAGGCTATAATGCATTTGTGGGAGGATACACGGGCAGGCAGTTTGAAGGCAGACATGGAGTTGTCTGGTGTGCGGTGGTCGAAGCTGAAAGACCTCTGTAAAGTCCTTCAGTGTTTTGAGGAATGCACATGGCTGGTAAGTGCAGACAACGCCATCATAAGCATGAGCATCCCACTTATGCAGCTGCTCATGCAAACTTTGACGCACATTAAGGAGCAGGCATCTGCAGCCGAGGAAGAAGAGGAGGAGGGAAGCCTTGATGACAGTCAGCCATTGTCTGCTTAGGGAACTCTCCTGGACGAGGTGGAGGAAGAAGAGGAAGAGGAGGAGGATGAGGAGGATGGGGATGATTATTTAGGGGAGGAGGATGCTTCTCAGGGGGCAAGAGAAAATGTTGGCGTGGCAAGGTCAGGTACAGGGTTTGTGCATGACTGGAGGGATGTTGATTTGCCAGAAAGTGCTCCTCCACCCAGCACTTGCAGTGCATCATTGACACCTGGAACATTGATCCACATGTGTGATTATGCCTTGCAGATCCTAAAAAGGGACCCCCGCATTGCCAAAATGATGAATGATGACGACTACTGGTTGGCCAGCATCCTGGATCCACGCTATAAAGGCAAATTCCAAAACATCATGCGACAGGAGAACCTAGAGCTAATATTGGCTAACAAACAAGCAACACTGGTAAACTGTTTGAGGCATTCCCAGCACAAAGCGGCGGTGATGGTTCTCCCACGAGCCGTAGGGGGCAACATGGAAGAGGTGTTCGTCGTGCACACAGCCGAAGTGGCGTTGGACACAGGGGTTTCATGACCATGTTGTGGACTGATTTTTCAAGTACAGCTCACACGACTGGTAATACTGCATCGATTGAAAGTGACAGGAGACAGCAGTTGTCAACTATGGTTACAAACTACTTCTCCTCCCATAACGATGTTCTCCCTCACAGGTCATTCCCATTTGACTATTGGGCCTGTAAACTGGACACCTGGTCTGAATTGGCACAATATGCCTTACAGGAGCTCACTTGCCCTGATGTTAGTGTGCTATCTGAAAGAGTCTTCAGTGCTGCTGGATCAATCCTGTCAGAAAAAAGGACCCGTCTGTCGACCCAAAATGTTGATGATCTAACCTTCATTAAAATGAACCATGCATGAGTTTCAAAGGATTTTGTCCCACCTTCCCCTGCTGACACGTAGGTTGCCCGAAAAATGGATCTCTTTTGTCCTCTTCCTCGGACTTTTTCAATTCCTCCATTTTCAGCTGCTGAATGTCCAACATCAACATATGCCATTTTTTCAACCGCCCTACCTGGGCTGCCACCCCCCCCCAGCCGTTGCCCTGGACAGGTGGGTGGGCCCACTCTTGGGCGACGACACTGGCACAGGGTCCCTCATAGTACAATCAAGTGTCTCTGACGATGGGGGTGCACACCCGCCATCAGACACACCGGCATACTATGAGAGGCCCTGTGCCAGTACCGCCGCCCACGAGTGGGCCCCCCCTGCTTGCTCAGGGCCCAGCACTTGCAATACTTACCTCTCCCTGCTCTACCGCTGTGTAGTCTGGGCTGTTAAATCCTTCACTGGGACTGCCAATACAAATTTGGTGAACTGATAGATGATGGTTAAGACGTAGCTATGCCCTGTCCTGCTGGGCTCTATCTTCAGATGATCAATGGCTTCCATTTGTTATGGACGTCGACTCACAATGAGAAGCAGTGGTGGTTTATCATCAGCTTTCACGGTTTTCCTACTCACAGATGTGACATTCCTGCCCACATTTTTAAATGTGTCCTCTCATGCCAATCCAATAGAATCGCCTACGGCCTGTGCCTTCTGTCTTTTGCACTCCAAAGTTACCTGACAGATCATGATAGGCAGTGAGGACAATGTCTACATCTCTCCCTGTGATCATAATTTGATGGAGATGAGTAACGGTGATGGGATCCACGGTACTGCGATACAGCAAACCTTTCTTCACAAGAACTGTTTTCGCTGTCTCCACAGACAAAGTAATTGAGGGTCAGCATCGCCTCTGAGAATTCTCCCGGGAGTTTTTCCCGTGATTAGTAATTCCAAAATTTCTGCAATCCCTCGACTTTCCGTCTGTACTTGTATCCATCTTGTTTGCTCTTGCGGAGAGTCTGGACTGTCTTACTGAGACTGTAATATATATGAAGATTGAAAAATACCCCAACAGTGTATACTGGTGTACGCTTCGAATACATAACCCTTTTTCTTCTTTTTAGATTCTTGTCTAATCCATACTGAGGTTGTGAGTGTCTTTGTCGGACTATGGAAATATGCACGGAGATTTTTAATGTTTAAACTATGCTATATATACCTGGTATCCAGTGATACTGTACCCTTTCTCAACTTTCTACAATCTTGTCGAATCCATACTGGGCCTGAGACTGTCTGATTCTGCCTCCTGATTAGAGATGAGCGGTGTTCGAGTCGACCTGTTCGCCAAGTTCAAATTCGAGCTGTTTTGGGCGGTGTTCGAGCCGTTCGTCGAGCTCGAACACTTTGCTTAAAATTCGGCTGTTCGAGGTTCCGTTCGAGAACGGTTCGTTCACCAAAAGCGTAACTTTCTTTTCACATTAATAATGGTTTTAAATGTTAATAGACAGTTTTATGGCATAGTAGCGGAGTCTGGTAGCCAGCGGTGTAGTGCACCTGTCAAGGAGCAATACCGTGTGTGTTTCTAATAATTTTTTACCGCATCTTGTCCAGAAAATCCTTTTGGTCCTTGTAGCACTGTCTGCTACTCAGCAGAGGAGCCCACCCGTGAACTTAGCTATGCCGCCTGTTTATGAAAGAACCAGTTTTTGACTGCATTTAGCCCAGTTAATACTTTGGGCCTAGTAACTGTGTCTACTGCTCAGCAGAGGAGCCCACCAGTGAACCCAGCGATGCCGCCTGTTTATGTAAGAACTGCGTGCTACTCAGCAGAGGAGCCCAGCTGTTAAGCAAGCTACAGCACCTGTGGTTTGGACAATTAATATTTTCACAATCTTTCTGGAATGCCGATTAGGCCTAATTCTGGAATTCCGGTTGACCTGCACTTACTGGGAAATCCTCGTTCGCGGGGAAGACTTGGAATCCCAGATCACCATCACTAATGGGGTTCAGCAGGTTATCCGCCACTGTAAGCGACATACGCTGGTCCTTTCAGTGTAGCGCGCATGCAGCTGTGGGGAAGGTGACTTGACGGACAGACATGACTGGTAGAAGGAGGAGACGGTTTGTGCACTAGTGACAGAAATTGACAGGTTAGAAAGGTAAGAACAGGGAAAGACAGAAAAGGGAGTGCAGTACCGTGAAATGACCACAAGATGGCAGGGGAGAGAAGTACAGGACTTAACATCAGCTTAGGGCTTAGGAATCCGCTTAGTCATGGGGGGCGGGGAGATAGGAGCCCGGGTGGGAAATTCCCCTGTGAGAGAGGGGATAAATAGAAGAAGGCAGGGCTCCAGGAGAGTTTAGTCCCGGGAGGAGCTCAGAAGAAGACGGAGAAAGTGAGAAGAGCTCGGCCAGGGGGCCAGACAAAGGAGAGACAGTCAGGGGGGTGGCCCTGACCCGACGGACTGCAGGACAGGCAAGGAGAAGAGGCAGCGAGGGATGAGACCCTGACTCGACGTACCGCAAGACAGACGAGGCCCTGGGGGTACCGATTGGAAGACGACCTCGGGCAGGTGAAGCGCTGGGGGTAGATTGGTCTACAACAGCCCCCCAGTGAAAGATCCGCGAGGTGCGTTACTGCGACTGGAGCTGAAGAATAGGTACCCGGGCCTAGCGATACAGTGGTGTAAAGAAGCTGCAGTGCGTGTTTGGTGGTCGTCAGGAGGACGACAAATAAATCCGGAACTGTTACAAGTGGAAGCTGTCTCCGTCTCGTCTTTGCCTCGTCTGGTAAGCAGTGGTCCACCCCCCTAGCCCGACCAGCCCCTACTACACAGCCCCGGACATGTAAGGACATGACAGACCTGTTATTTCTCGATCTCGCGTGCCAGAGCCTCGCGTGTCCCTCTAGTAAGCTGGACGCGTACCGTGGGGTCATGTCGGAGTCTCATTCATTAATGGAATTAAGCTGGCAAATCACTAGCACAACTAAAAACGGCCATGCACCACCACCCACAGAATCGACAAAGCTTGCAATCTGTCCATCTTTTCCGTAGCTGGCATGGTTGAGGTTGCCCGTGTGGAGTCCAATTAAGCCGCAGGCTCCACTCCTGGTGGTGCCCTTCTGGACATTCCTTTAAGGTTCAGCTTTGCCACCATACTGCCCCCGGAAACCAAACAATTTGCCTTCATGGAGGCTGTTCGGAGGGTCGTGGGAATAAAGCCGCCCAATCGGCAGTTGGCATAATTTATGGTGGGAAGTCCAACGGTATATGATCTTCGATTTTAGAAATTTAGATTTTTTTTATTTTAGATTTTTAGTCCAACCTTTCTTGACTTTATAAGGACATGCCTATATCTGTGTCTCCTCCTCCTTTTACTCCTCCACCTCTTTTCTATATGTAGTTGCCCTTTTCCATATGTTATTTTTATCTTCTGAGCATTGTGTCTGCTTTGGGACACCTTTTAAGGTGTTTTGTAATTGTTTTCTATGTGTTTGTATGTGTTTGGGTATGCCTGCCATTGTTTTCAATGGGGCTCGACGGTGTTCGACGAACATTCGACAAACTTGCCTCCTGTTAGACGAACCGAACCGAACTCGAACACAAGCGGGGTGGCTCAACACTACTCCTGATATATAGACGTACATTTTTAATGTTTAAACTATGCTATATATACCTGGTATCTGGTGATACTGTACCCTTTCTGCCAGGAAGTCCTCCTCCACCCACCACTCTAAGTGTATCATAGACACTTGGAACATTGGCCCACATGTGTGATTATTTCTTGTGGATCTTCTTTTTATATTGTGGTGTGATCCATCCTAAGCGTGTGAGAGTTTGTGGGTTACTCCTGCAATTTATATGTAGATTTAAAAATTACCCCAACACTGTATACAGCTCTACGCTTGTGATACATTACCCATTTACTGCTTTTTATATTCTGGTCTAATCCAAACTGACCAAGTGAGAGTCTGTTTCTGACTCTGGAAATAAATACTGACATTGACAATGACCCCTTCACTGTGTACAGCTGAACGCTTCAGATCCATTACCGTTTTACGGCTTTTTATATTGTGTTGTAATCCATACTGAGCCTCAGAGCGTCTGTGTCTGCCTCCTGAAATATATATGGAGATTTAGAATGTTTAAACTATACTATATATACCTGGTATCTGATGATACTGTACCCTTTTTCTACTTTTTATATCCCTGTCTAATCCATACTGAGCCTGTGAGCGTCTCTGTGTGACTAATTAAATATATAGGGAGATTGACAATTATCCTTTGACTATATAGAGCTGTACGCTTCTGATACAGTACCATACATCTGATGTTATTTTGGGGACATTTTCTCCAAAATTTGGAAGTATGGTGGAAGAGGCCGCGGACGTGGGCGTGGGGGGGCCAGCTGGTACTGATGGTGGTGGTGCATCTGCTGGTAGTGGCAAAAGCACAATAGCAGCTAAGGCAGGAGGTGTTGAGCCTACCTCATGGTCTGGCTCTGGAACACCTGGAAGGCTACCTTTTCTGGGAGTAGGTTAACCGCTTTTAAAGCCGGAGCATCAGGAACTGGTTTTGGCTTACATTGCCGAAACAGACACCAGCAAATATGCCCACCTCTTCTGAAGTTTCAAAAAATGCAAGCACTGAGTCATCAAGTGCTGGCTCCTGGTCAGGAAGAACCCCTTTCCTTGTGTCCTTCACCCCCACCAAAAGTGAATGATGCAACAGGCCACACTTCACATTAGTCCATGTAGCTCTTTCTCACATACCATGCCTGGGTTATCAAGTCAAATCATGAATTCTCCAGTCCACGATGAATCTGACATCGAGTATGGGTGGCCAGCCAGGGCAATGGGGTTAATCGGTACCGGGCCGGTGTCTCAGAGGGATGTGTCACGGTGGTGGTGACCCAGTCCGTGGGTATGGGCATCCATGCAAAGGGGTGAATAACGTTTATAAGTGAATGATACGTGACGCCACCTGTGGTTTCTGATCAGATTGACCAGCGCTGCAGTGTCGCTTCTCTGGGACAGATGTTGTGGTGCAGCTAAGATGTAGAAGCCCTGCACAGGTAGGGCCGTAGTCACAGGGCAGATGAAAGAGTTGGTAGATGGTGTGCAGTGCAGGATGTAGCAGAGCTGTGCGACAGGTGCAGGAGAAAGATGACACACAGTCGTGCAGTTCCTTTACCTGTACTTGGTAAGTGCCGTCCAGGACCCAGAGTACAAATGAAGAAGGAGTTGGTCAGCCTGGAAGCAAATTAGGAATTCTCTCTCTGCAGATAGGTAGTGTGGCCTCCGTTCTAGCACTTATCTGAGGTACTCGCAGTACTGAGTTCACTGAAGTTCCCCTTGTTGACTCTCTTTTGAAACTTTCTCGTATGGCAGGCAGCCGTAGCCTTTTCCTTCTGGCTCAAACAAGTCACTGCTGGGGCCTCCGAGCCTTACGTGGGAACAGAGCATTTACAGCTGCTACTTCCTCCGGTTTCTGCTGCAGGAACAACAGTGTCCCTACAAACTCGGAGAACGGAATCTGGACCATGCGCTCCAGCTAGGAGTGAGCCTTAACTCTGCACATCCTCCAGCTCCCCTTCTCACATCCACACACTTCCCCTTTCCTTCACAGACAGCCCTAACTTCCCTCCTCCCGACCACAGAGAGCAGCTCCTCAGCAGTCAGGTTCAGAGCTCCCCCTGCTGGCCTGGAGTGGGAACAGTGTTGTGTGTTGGTTTAACTGCTAGAGAGATCCTTTGTTGCTCTCAAGCATGACATCACACTCCCCAGGAGGAAGGTAATGCCACTGTGGCGACCGAACTCCTGGGGGCGCCACAAGTGCACTGATGCCCAGCCACTGCTAGATGATTCTGCTGGTACATTGACCCAGACCACTACATTCCCCTCGCACTCTACACAGCCAGAATCTGACCCTGATGAAACTCAGGTTCCCCTTCCCACATACTATACCACCTTACACGGAGACAAAGAGGAAGATGCAGATGAAAGTGCAGGTTCCTTGAGCAGGTGGGGGGGCATACTCATGGGCGACGGCACTGGCACAGGGCCCCTCATAGAACGCAAAAGTGTCTCTGCCAGTGGGAGGGCCCATCCGCCGTCAGACACACCGCCGTACTATGAGGGGCCCTGTGCCAGTGCCGTTGGCAACGAGTGCCCCCCCTGCTTGCTCAGGATCACAGCACTTGCAAAGTTGAAATACTTACCTCTCCCTGCTCCACCGCCGTGACGTCTTCCGCGTTTCCTGACAGTGACATTCTGGTCAGAGAGCGCGATGACATCACGTCTGTACGCCCTCTGCCTAAACAGTCCAAGTGCAGTGAGATGGAAGATGGGGACGACGAGGAGTCCAGACGAGTACAGGGATTCCCTAGCGAGGAGACTTATTTAATTGTTTTAAAGGTTGGGAGCAACTTTTGGGGAGCACTATACTCTGGAGAATGATATATGGGGCCCACCATACACTGGAGCATTCCAAAGGTGGACATCAGACACTGGAGCAGCATTTACAGGGCCCATTATACACTAGAGCATTAGAAATGAGGCCCATTATATATGAAGCATTATTTGGGCCCATAAGACACTGGAGCTTCATCCATGGGGACCAACATATACTGTAGCATTATGTGGAGCTCATCATATACTGTATGGAACATTATATGGGACCAATGATTCTGTATGGAGAAATATATGGGCCCCATTACTCTGTATAGCACACTATGCGGTGGCCATAATACTGTATGGAGTAATATACTGTCCGTTTTTGGAGATATTGGAGAATTTAAAATGGATATCAGTCATGTGATGTAAAAAGTGAAGTATCTTTCATTGTACTATTCCGCTATTTCTCTGCCGTATCAGAGGATCATGAATTGTAGCAAGTGATAAAGGAGCCCAGTGACACTCTTTGGCCCTGGGCCCACGAAAATCTGGAGCTAGCCCTACCCCCCCACAACTTTAGCCAAATAACCCCCAGTTTTCAATGCTGAACTATTATCATAAAGTAAATTAAGGTTGACAAACTTAAGTAATAAGAATTGATGTTTTTGGCATTGAAATGGGCACTGTAGGTGTGTTTCCTGTCCTCCACTCACTGCCGACTTTTCTTCCCCATTGACTTGCATTGGATTTCGTGTTTCAGTCGGCCTTCGACTTTTCACGATAATCGGCCAATTTCGTTCGACCCGACTTTGGCGAAAGTCGGGTTTCATGAAAACCGACTCGACCCGAAAAAAGGCAAAGTCGCTCATCTCTAGTTGTGATGGTCTTAAAGCACATCTGTCACCAAATTACACTATAAAAATTGCACACATTATTAATATCAATCTTTACTTGATGAAATTTGTGTACTTGTAAAAATTGATTTCAGAATTGCAGCACAATCCTTTCTGAAAGGTTAAATATTCTCCATCCACCTAACCTGATTACCAGCTTCTCAGTGTCCCTCCTCCCTGCTGTTGGTCAATCTCTGACAACTTAACCTTAATGACATGCGCCTAAATGTCCCTCCTCACTGCTGCTGAATCTCCTCCCACCTAGCCTTATTGACAGCTGCTCAGTGTCCCTCATCCCTGCTGCTGAATCCATGCTTATCCAAATTCATTTATAGCTCCATAGTGTCCCTCCTCTCTGCTACTGCTGAATCTCATCACCATAATCTTATTTACTAGCCCCTCAGCATCCCTCCTCCCTGCTGCTGAATTTTTTTCCAGTTAGCCTGATTCACAGGTGCTCACTTCCTCTCTGCTACTGAATCCACATTCACCTAACTTTATTTTCAGCTCCTTAGGGTGTGTGCACACGCTGCGGAATCCGCTGCGGATTAATCCGCATGGATTTTGCAAAAACCGCAGATAATCCGCAGGTCAAAAGACCTGCGGATTATCTGTGGTTTTGCCTGCGGTTTGGTCCTGCGGATTCAACATCTCCACAATGGTGGAGATAGGAACCCGCTGCGGATTCCGCAGAAAGAATTGACATGTCAATTCTTTCTGCGGTTTCAAAACCGCAGCAAATCCGCGCGGATTTTTCCGCAATGTCAGCACAGCGGTTTTTTTCCCATTCATTTGAATGGTACTGTACACCGCAGCTAAAACTGCTGCGGGTCCGCAGCAGCCAAAACTGCTGCAGAAACACAGCGGAATCCGCAGCGTGTAGGGTTCCTCCTTTCTGCTGCTGAAACTCCAGCAATTTAATTTTGTTGACATTCTCTTCAGCATCTTTCCTCCCTGCTGCTGAATCTGTGCTCATCTAACTTCTTAACTTACAGCACCTTAATTTCCTTTTTCCCTGCTGCTGTTGAATCTACAACAATTTAATAAAGTAATCTTAAAGATGAGCTCCGCAGTGTCCTACCACCTCGTTTCTGAATATCCTCCCAGCTGCCCAGATTGACAGTTTCTCAGTGTCCTTCCTCCTCGATCCTGAATCCATGCTCAACTTCATTTACAGCACCTTAGTTTCCTTCCTCCCTACTGCTGCTGAATCTCCACCTACTTAACCAAACTTACAACTCATCTGTGCTCTTCCTCCCTGCTGCTTAATTTCCTCCCTCCTAGCCTTATTGAAAGCTCCTCAATGTCCGTCCTCCCTCCTAGCCTTGAGAGCTTCTCAGTGTCCCTGGTCCCTGCTGCTGATTATCCCTCACCTAGAATTATTGAGAGCTCCTCAGTGTCCCTCCTCCTTGTTGCTGATTATCCCCCACCTAGCCTTATTGAAAGCTCCACAGTGTCCCTCCTCCCTTCTAGCTTTATTGAGAGCTCCTCAGTGTCCCTCGTCCCTGCTGCTGATTATCCCCCTACCTAGCCTTATTGAAAGTTCCTCAGTGTCCCTCCTCCCTCCTAGCTTTATTGAGAGCTCCTCAGTGTCCCTCATCCCTGCTGCTGATTATCCCTCACCTAGACTTATTGACAGCTGCTCAGTGTCCCTCCTCCTTGCTGCTGATAATCCCCTACCTTGCCTTATTGAGAGCTCCTCATTGTCCCTCCTCACTCCTAGACTTATTGAGAGCTCCTCATTGTCTCTCCTCCCTCCTAGCCTTACTGAGAGCTCCTCAGTGTCCCTCCTCCCTGCTGCTGATTATGCCCCCACCTAGCCTTATTGAAAGCTCCTCAGTGTCCTTCCTCCCTGCTGATGATTTCCCCAACCTAGCCTAATTGAGAACTCCTCAGTGTCCCTCCTTCCTGCTGCTGATTTCACCTCACCTAGCCTTACTGAGAGATCCTCAGTGTCCCTCCTCCCTGCTGCTGATTTCCCCACCTAGCCTTATTGTGAGCTCCTCAGTGTCCTTCCTCCCTGCTGCTGAATTTCCCCACCTAGCCTTACTGAGAGATCCTCAGTGTCCCTCCTCCCTGCTGCTGATTTCCTACCACCTAACCTTATTGAGAGCTCCTCATTGTCCCTCCTCCCTGCTTCTACTAAATTTCAACCCACCTAGCCTGATTGACAGCTTCTAAGTGCTGCTGAGATCTGTCAGGTGAGTCAGGCTCAGCAAAAGACAAAACCTTTAAGACTAAGCCATTTGAGCACAGTAATCATTATCTACGATGTGTATGGTAGTATGCAGTATATGACAATATTTTTCAACACTGTTTGGCAGTATAATGGTATCTTGTGAGCTGAAATTGTAAGAATAGTGTCTAAATTGTGGGCTCAAATTACCTAGGTCTCCTTTCACCCATAAAACCTGAATACAGGTGCAATCGTGATCTGCCGAGATTCTCGTCAAACCTCGAAAGGAAGGACACTGGTACAGACTCATTTTTTTTCCATTTTTTAGTCATTTTTTAGACTTATACTTTTTTCTTCAAAATTGATATCTTTGCTCCTGTTTTTCCTGGAATATTGTAAAAGCTGCTGTGTGGAAAATTATGCAACAATTAATGTCCTATCTCGCCCTCACCGACTGTTTATAATGAATTACATATTCCTCCTCTCATTGCAAATATGTTTCTGTTTTCATTTCTGAAATTAGCTTGGCTCAATGTGCCGAACTCAGACAGATTACAGCTCGGTGTTACAGTGTTGTGTTTCTCTAAACTTTCCGATGCAACAATTGCAAAAAAAAGTTTTCTAAAGTATCTATATATATATAAATAATTTTGCAGGCGCGAAGCCAAATATGATATAATATCCACAGCTGGTCCATAAAGTGCAATTCCACCAATATCAAGGCTCAGGTTGCGGCATAACTGTTCCAGTTGCTGGGGAGGTAGTTGCTTCAGAACCAAGTTCCTTTGGCCACCATTGAAGAAGACTCGAATTGACAAGATGTGACAAGTAATTATTCCATATATAATTGAGATACTTGTGTTGTACCTTGTGCGTGACTATAGGGAGAGGATTCTCGGAACCACTCCATACCTCAGACTTTATTTCTGCCTGGAGATTTTAATTTTATTCACAGAAAACCAATTATTTCTCAAAATCTTTACAACAGGTGTGCAAATCTGAGCAGTTCTGCCTCACAACTGAAACCCATGGGCCAAATGCAGTTGGCATGGCTCCTTTAACTAGCAAGATGATTACGTTACTGGCCACTAGTATGGCTTTCAGAGGCCACTGAAGTTAAGACAGTAGTGGTGCACCAAGATGACGTGGCCCCTGACAAGGTGCTAACAGATTGTGGAGGTGGGGATGGCCCACCCTGGTTAGGCAGGTGGACACAGAAGAATACAAATGACCAGAAGAGGACAGTGCAACTCACCCCTTGGGTGATGAAGCTGGAACTCAAATGAGGTTAGGTGAAGTTGAAATATCTTGTGCCATGTGAGAAAATCCACACAGTATGTCATAGTCCCTCAGCTGGAGGTGCAAAAGAGCTAGCACTCCTTACAATATGGTTCTGCCATTGGTGCCGAGTTTCATTGTCAGGCGGACATGCCTTTGCTTATTGGTTGCCATTAATATCTTGTGGGTCAACCGAGAACCTCAAGAGAGATAAATTATAGCCATAGAAGAGAGGACCATTATATAATATGATGACCCCTGACATGATTCATGGGGACTCAAGGGCCACGGAAATATCACATAACGAGGATCCTAAGACACTCTAAGAAGCTCATAAAAAGAACCCAAGAGTTGTATCATGACAATGCAAGAACGGCAAGTGACATATAATACCATTAAGACCCCATGAAGAAGGCATCTGAGGAGGAATCAAAACACCCTGGAACACCATAGAAACACATTACGATAATCCATGGGGAACAAGTAGGGCACCATAGTGAAACCGAGCCAATGAGTGGCGAACATGTCAATGAAATTTCGGAAGGATAGATGAAGAAACATTAGATTGTTAAAGAAATTATAAATAGTTAAAGTAAGTGACCCCAACAATTGATGGTTCATGCTCAGGACATGTCCATGTTGGGAGTCCATATGTTTTATCTGAAACTATTATGAGTGGTTTCTCAAAGGAGCGAGGCCATAGATGCAGAAGTTGCAATCACACCTGATGGAAGCTTAGGAGGTCCCTTTGGCCCACATGAAAAGATCGTTACAACTGGAAGCCCTGTTGGAGCTTTTGTATTGGAGCTCATGAGATTCAAGTTACGCCACTGGTAAGGAGACTCAACCTGTAGACCACCAAGGTTGACCTGATGATGGATAGGTATGGATCCATAGCTACCACATTAGTCCTGCATGTCACCCATCTATTCTGTAAAAAGAAGTATGAGAATACTGCTCATACCGTCCTGCACCATTTCATCATACGGGTGGATTGGGCATTACTCAGACCTTAAGGGGTCAACTAGGGCGACGATACCATACCACGCCTCCGAGACAGCTGTTCTGTAAGACCGGTTCGGTCCCCTGTAATTCCATACAATTACCTACATAAGTTCCTTCGTATGTAATAGTAAACAGCGCCATAATGTGTAATTATACACAAAACAATGGAATCATCAGGAGCATAATAATAGTCTGCAGCGGAGCCGGGCGGGGGCCATATTGGCAGGTAAAATTAATAAATCAGTATTCGGAGAGCTAGATCTCATTAGCTTCTCATCCAAGACATCAATTATTATGTCTCAGCAAAGCAATTGTTATATTTTTCGAAATGACATGTACGATAGGAAAACTGGAATTACCCACGTAGATAATTAGCGGTTGTTAGTTATTACCATACCGCAACGTAACGGTCGCGATCATCTACAGAGCTTAGCTTCTTTAACATGCCGCTAACCATTAATCATCTTTACATGGTATTACGCGGTAAGATTCTTGTTCGGAACGGTTTCATGATCAAAATATTATGTGAACGATTCCGAACTCCAAACTTTGATTTTGTTTTGCTCAACCGGATCCTTTTTGTTGTCCACCAAGCATTAAATTGCCTACAAGGCCACAACCTCTTAGCACCTCTGCCTGAGCGCCTCTGTCACTCCCCTTTTGAATTTTTCTCATCTACTTAAAGGTGCTTTATTTTTTTTTTATTTTATTTTTTTTACATAAATTCATGGATTTGGAGCTAAAAATCAGTTTTGCAGTTCAGTCCCAATAATAATTTTGCACTGTTTGAATTTACAGGCTCTGTGAAGTGGTCTGTGGTCAAAAATTAGAGGAGCTAAGAAAAATGATAAATAACAGAGTTAGAAACTTTCCCATTGGACCGCCAGAATGAACTCCCTGACAGATTCTCAGTAAACCCATTCTGCAGACAGAAACATACAGAGCAGCACCGAAAGTGCAAAGAGGTGCAACACTTTGGATTAAACAATTTAAAAATGGATTTTTAGCCAAAATTATATGCAATTCAGTGAGAAAAATATATTTAATCTCCAATGGTGGTGGTGACTTTTTTTTCTGCTTAAACTTATATAATTGGGGCTAAAAATAATATTTGCAACTAGATAAAGTTACAAATTTTGCACCGTTTGCCTTCTGTAGCCTTTGTCTTACTGAAGACTGAAGAATGAGAGAGCACCTCGGTATGACGATCTTATGGAAAGTCTGTAACTCTTTTATCTGTCTTTTCCTGGGCTCCTTTCAGCTGATTTATGACCACAGACCACATCAAAGTTGAATGTGCCGGGAAGCAAAGAGCCTGTAAATGCCAAACGGTGCAAACATTTCTAATGAAATCCAATTGCAAAAATGACCTTTAGCCTCAAAGAGAGGTATTTTAGTGAACATTAAAAATAACCTCAAAGCTGGAAAACCCCTTTAATGATAATCTAGAATCTGATGTAAAACAATAAAATATCTACCAGGAACCTCGCTGCCATTAGAACGATCATTGTCTTCCTACAGTGGCGAAATAAGTATTTGATCCCTTGCTGATTTTGTAAGTTTGCCCACTGACAGACATGGACAGTCTATCATTTTAAGCGTAGGTTGAGAGATAGAATATCAAAAATAAAATCCAGAAAATCACATTGTACAAATTCTATAAATGTGTTTGCATTTTGCAGTGAGAAATAAGTATTTGATCACCTACCAACCATTAAGAGGTCTGGCTCCTACAGACCACTTAGACGCTCCTAGTTAACTCGTTACCTGTCTTACATAGTCACCTTTATAAAAGACTCCTGTCCACAGACTCAATCAATCATTCAGACGCTAACCTCTACAACATGGGCAAGACCAAAGAGCTTTCTAAGGATGTCAGGGACAAGATCATAGAACAGCACAAAGCTGGAATGGGCTACAAATCTATAAGTAAGATGCTGGGTGAGAAGGAGACAACTGTTGGTGTAATAGTAAGAAAATGGAAGAAATGCAAAATGAATGTCAATCGACATGCATCTGGGGCAGCATGCAAAATCTCACCTCGTGGGGTATCCTTGATCATGAGGAAGGTGAGAGATCAGCCTAAAACTATATGGGGGGAATGTGCTAATGATCTCAAGGCAGCTGGGACTACAGTCACCAAGAAAACCATTGGTAACACATTACGCCGTAAAGGTTTAAAATCCTGCAGTGCTGCAAGGCCCCCCTGCTCAAGAAGGCACATGTGCAGGTCTGCCTGAAGTTTGCCAATGAACACCTGGATGATTCTGTGAGTGATTGGGAGAAGGTGCAGTGGTCAGATGAAAAAAAAATTGAGCTCTTTGGCACTAACTCAACTTACTGTGTTAGGCAGCATTTCTCTTCCTTCAATGACCCAAAGAACACCATCCCCACTGTCAAGCATGAAGGTGGAAACATTATGTTTTGGGGGTGTTTCTCTGCTAAGGGCACAGGACTACTACATCACAAGAGTGTTCATGTCTTTGACAGTGGGCAAACTTACAAAATCAGCAAGGGATCAAATATTTATTTCCCCCACTGTATGTGGTAGGAAAGCCTTTGTGATCCCTCAGACACAGGACCTGGGTGTGATTACTTTTGCACTACTCTTGCCAGAGCAAATTTGGGGAGTGATTGTAAGGGTGTGTTGGGGTCAAGTCATGCTCTGCATCCCTTCCTAGTAAAACGGGTATGTTTTATGTTTAATTGAGATTCTTTGTTATGTGATTATGTATGTATCATGTATAGTTATGCATCTTTATGGGACATGGGGTAAAGTTAGAGAATTACAGTACAAGTGTAGGATTTAGCTAGTATAATAGTAATGGGCATTATAAGGTTTAGTACAGTGGGGGACACTGTAGATTAGGAAATTAGATAAGGTTAGTATAGAACTGGTTAAGGAAAAAGAGCATTTCCAAGTTAGGAGGGGCCAGAATAGTGATAGTTGAGACAGTTCTTGGTTTTAGTCAGTCAGAGAGTTGGATGGAGAACAATAAGCTTATTTCAGAAACAAGTTCAAGAAGAGTCCAGCAGTTCGGGGCTTATATATAGTTATGCATCTTTATGGGACTAGCGATAGCGTTAGGGAATTACAGTACAAGTGTAGGATTTATTTAGAGAAATAGTAACGGGTAGTATAGGGTTTAGTACAATGGGGGGCATTGTAGATTTGGAAATGAGATAAGGTTTGTATAAATCTGGTTACGGAAATAGGGGATTTCCAGGTTAGGAGTGGCCAAAAAATGATAGTTGAGACACTTCCTGGTTTTAATCAGTCAGTGAATTGGATGGAGAAGAGTAAGGTTATTTCAGAAACAAGTCCAAGAAGAAGAGTCCAGCAGTTCGGGGCTGGAAGTCACATGGGCATGAGGAAACAGGACATTGACAAGATTCAGTAGGAAATCCCAAAACGTCCAAGACCTACGGTCTGGAAAAGTTTTGGAAGAGCCATCCTTTATTTCGCCCTCGGAGGGGAAAACTGGTGGGGATCCCCAAGCAAGAACTAGTTTGGCTAGTTGGGAAGCTGCGGTACCTGATGGTACATTACTGGAACAAAGATTGCCAGGAGAGCAAAGGACAGCACAGTGGGAAGGATCTGTTATAAGTGAGGATTTCTGTGCGTTGTGACTGAACTGAACCTGGTGAGTAAAGTTATTTTGTTAAAAATGGACTTGATTCTGTCAATCAGTGTGTGGGGACAACTGGAACCGGGATCGTGCAACCTGAGGAGAACTCCAAATCAAAAGTGAGTGGCATGCAATATTTTCCCATCACAAGACAGACATAATATTGTGTTTTCTTTGCCGGGTGCCAGTGTTTGCCGAAACAGCAACCCCTCGCCATAACTATTACCCTGGCAACCTCACAAAATTAGTGTAGTTGGCAGGAGGAACCACTGGAACAACAAAGACGATAGTCATTAGAGAATTTAAAATGGCGGATGATGGCGTGGAGGCTGGCAATAGCTCCGTCCATAATGGACGTCCTACAAGTAGAGCAGCGCGAAAATCTGCCTGGCAGAGACAATGGCCTTAGCCAAGGTCACATCCACCTGTAAGTGGTGCCCACCTGTGGTGGGTGCAGCTAAGACAGAAGAAGCCCAACCCCTGCAGTAGATCCCTGAAAAACAGAAGGTGTCCAATGATGAACGGGCAGAGCAACCGGAAGTGGCTCCACCCATGGAAGGGCGGAGTCTGGAAGAAGAAAACCTCATGTCGGGCAGCGCGGCTCCAATACAATACACGGCACCGGTATCTATGGAACAGAAGAAGCTCAACCCCTACAGTAGATCCCTGAAAAACAGGAGGTGTCCAATGATGAATGGGCAGAGCAACCGGAAGTGGCTCCACCCACGGAAGGGCGGAGTCCGGAAGAAGAAAACCTCATGTCGGGCAGCGCGGCACCATTACATTACATTGCCCCCTTATGTTCCATTACATGGAACATAAGGGGGCAGCACAGTGGCTCAGTGGATAGCATTGCAGCCTTACAGCGCTGGAGTCCTGGGTTCAACATCTGCAAGGAATTTGTATGTTCTCACAATGTTTGTGTGGGTTTCCTCTGGGTACTCCGGTTTCCTCCCACACTCCAACGACATACTGATAGGGAATTTAGATTGTGAGTGCGATCGGGGACAGTGATGATAATGTGTGCAAACTGTAAAGCGCTGCAGAATATGTTAGCGCTATATAAAAAGAAAAGATTATTATTATAACAGCATCAAATATCGTAGCAGTGTTGGCCGCGTTGAGTGGAAATGGCAGCTTGCGGAGGAGGAAGCATATCTACAGGAATTGCCCGCTCCCAACGAAGAGCCTCATCATGACAGCTTCCCCCTTCTACTTGGAGAGCGGTACTGTCAGCTATCGAAACCTGGAAGTGACCGTAAACTGGATGCGGTCGGGGATCGTAAGGCGGAGGCAGCCTTGAAACTGGAGTCATGTGGTTTGGAGGTGGAACGTATGGTCAAGCAGCCACAAGAATCTGAGCTGGGTGATGCGGTGGCTGTACCTGGCCGGAGGATGATCCTGAGCTGCACATGCACAACTCGAAATCAGCCATCGTTCAAGGGAGCAATGGGCTCTGTTTCCCCCGATCAACAGCATCTGGAACCACAACACCGGAAGTGGTGTCTGAGCTGCAACCTGAGAGTGCGGCACGAACACTGAGTCCAGTGCTGGCGAGGAGGAGCCTGAGGGAAAGTATAGAGTCTGCCTCCATATATGTGTAGAGTCTGCCTTCATATATGTACAGCGGCACGGAGCAGCCCGGTATGCCAGCCGCAAAGACACTGAGTGGAGGCGACCCCATGAAAGCTGAATTTTTCATGTTGTGCTAGCTGCACCTAAAAAAGTAAAATAATAAGGGAGAGACTGTTCCGAGTTTCTTAAAGGGCAAGGAGCCTCTGAAATGTGCCGAGAGGACATTGGTACTGGCCAGCACAGCCACAGTTGAGTGAGTTTCCCCCCCTCCAAGTTCTTTTGCGCATGTTTGCGCATTCCCCTGCTGGATTACGGGACTGAGACCCTAAAGGGGTCGACCACCCTTTGTAATAAAAACAGACTGTGCGTAGCTGCTCTATGGACTGTGCTCTATTACACACGAACTGCCTTTGCATTTGACTTGAATTTTCTCTCTAGGAGCTTAAGAGCACCACACTTGTTTTTTAAAACGCTGTACTCTGCAAAAATGAGGAAGTGGAAAATCAGAACAGGAAGCCCCGAGAAGACACGCTGTGTCTGGGTCCCAATGGTGGTGGGACCGGGGTTAAGGAGACCTGTAGTACTAATCGGACAACCGTACTGGGTTATAAGGGACTGTGCCCATGCGTCCGTGGGCAAATGTGTATTGTTGGCCAAAGGGCCATGTTAATAAAGAAACTTCAACTGTGCATTCCAGGGAACCAACCAAGTGGGACCGGTACCAGTCCTGACCAGGAACAAGGTCAGAAATGATCGAGAGAAGAAAAAAAACAGACTCTTACAGAGAGCATAAGAATGATTTAAATTAATGTTTTTTTTTATCTATATATCTGTGATATATCCTACCAGTACCGTATGGTCAAGGACAACCATGTTTTAGGAGGGAGGTATGTAAAGGTGTGTTGGGGTCATGCCCTGCATCCCTTCCTAGTAAAACGGGTACGTCTTATGTGTAAGATGCTTTATTTTGTGATGATGTATGTGTTATACATAGTTATCACAAAACTCAAGATAAAAAGCGGATGGCACCGCTGTTACCGTGTGACTTCAAATGATGTGCGGCATGCAGAAGCCCAGCAGCTGGGAATCTCGGGTGCCAGACCTGGAAACAGTCAATCCTGGGAATCCATGCAAAGAGAAGAGGTCGCACTCATCGAGATTGAAGTTTCACTGATTTATTGACATATCATGAATATGTCAAGTCGGGGGAGTGACATAAGGAGTGCAAGGAAGGCTGACAACGGCCGTTTCGCGCTGCTCGAGCGCTTCAACGGGTCAAATAGTGGGGGGAAGTGCCGGGTTCATATGGAAATCACATCACTCCGTACCTCCTCCCTCCACAGCTGCTGTCTAAGTGACATTTTTAAAAAAAAATTTTCAAAAAAATTCCTTTAAAAATGAAAAATGTGTTTTATGTGCCACTGAATATCTGTTTTTTGAGCATTCTCATAAACCACTATATACCTCCATAGCTGTATCTTATCATGGATGAACACAAAAATAAACTATCAATGACAAATCTCAATCATAGCGGACAAAAACCACTGCACCGAAAACGCACAATGTGTATGTGCACTTATACGAAAAACAAGTCACTATGCGATTCAAATGCTACGGGAAAGTAAAACAACTAAATACAAAAAAACAGATATTCAGTGGCACACAAAACACATTCTTCATTTTTAAAGGAATTTTTTTGAAAAAAAATTTTTAAAAATTTTTTTTTAAAAAAGATTTTTTTTTTTTTCTTCCCTGTGAGTATATTAATAGTTCAATAACAGTGAGACAGTTTGGTCTCTGGATACATATGACTGTAGATGTCTTCCATAAAGGAAAAAAATAGTAGTTTTCGACATATGAAAATAACAGTAGTCTTCGATATATGAATATGCATTGTAATTTATTATCTCTCGATGTAACCATTATTCTGCTTGTGCAGTAAGTTGTATTTATGCTTTTTGTATATTGTAATGCATCTCAACATGTTTTTAATTCACTAATGTCACTTAGACAGCAGCTGTGGAGGGAGGAGGTACGGAGTGATGTGATTTCCATATGAACCCGGCACTTCCCCCCACTGTTTGACCCGTTGAAGCACTCGAGCAGCGCGAAACGGCCGTTGTCAGCCTACCTTGCACTCCTTATGTCACTCCCCCGACTTGACATGTTCATGATA